>NC_137786.1:239071364-239718864 GCF_963383645.1 Muscardinus avellanarius | reverse complement strand
CGTGCTTACACTAGAAACCTTTTGTGTGTGTGTGTGTGTGTGTGTGTGTGTGTGTGTGTGTGTGTGTGGTACTGGGGGTGGAACCCAGAGGCTTTCTACCTCCGGGCTATACTCCCAGACCTATTTTTGGAAACAGGGTCTCACTAAGTTACCGAGAGCCTCACTAAGTAGCTGAGGCTGGCTTCGAACCTGTGTGATCCTGCTGGCTCAGCCTCCCAAGTGCGGGGATTACAAGCGTGAGCCACCTTGCCTGGCTAGAAACCTTCTTATATATGGGAGTTTGGATATTCTTGCCACAAAACAGCAATGGTGACGGGTGTCTAGTTGCCCACCCCCAACACCACACGTTTGCTGCGTGGCTCTGGACACCACTCTGGAGTTGGGGCGTGGCTGGGGTAGAGTGCTCACTTGGCATTTCTGTGGCCCTGGGTTGACCCCCACCAGCTCTGTGTATTCGAATCCACATCATATCCCACAAATACATACAATTTTTTTTTTTTTGGTGGTACTGGGGTTCCTGGAAACCCTTATACTTCTGGGCTACACTGCCAGACCTATTTTTTATATTTTATTTGGAAACAGGGTCTCTTAAATCAGTGCGGCTGGCTTCGAGCCAGCGCGATCC
The DNA here is from genome assembly GCF_963383645.1 of Muscardinus avellanarius. Lineage (NCBI taxonomy): Eukaryota > Metazoa > Chordata > Mammalia > Rodentia > Gliridae > Muscardinus > Muscardinus avellanarius. Next base: position 239,718,239 of record NC_137786.1, on the reverse strand, counting down.
TTCTGTCTCTGCCTCCCAAGAGCAGGGATTACAAGTGTGTGCCACCATGCCCGGCTCTACAATTACTATATTTTTATATAATAAAATTTTTATAAAGGCAAACAGCATAGTATTGGTAACTATGTTGAATTTCTAGTCTGAAGTTCCAACATCACTGTCATGTCTGGGTCTGTTATTTGCTTTGCTTCTGCACAGTTTTCTTCTCTTTGATTTTTTCTTTTTCCTTTTTCCTTTCTTTCTTTCTTCCTTCCTTTCTTTCTTTCTTTCTTTCTTTCTTCCTTTCTTTCTTTCTTTCTTTTTCTTTCTTTCTTTTTTTTTTGAGATACTGGGGATGGAGCCCAGGAACATTCTATCTCCAAGATACACACTCAGCCCTAATTTTTAGTCTTTATTTTGAAACAGGGTCTTACTGCCCGGCGTGGTGGCGCACGCTTGTAATCCCTGCGCTTGGGAGGTGGAGACAGGAGGATCGCACAGGTTTGAAGCCAGCCGCGCTGGTTTAAGAGACCCTGTTTCCAAATAAAAATATAAAATAGGTCTGGGAGTGTAGCCCAGAGGTAGAAGGGTTTCCAGGAACCCCAGTACCACCAAAAAAAAAAAAAAAAAAAAGAAAGAAACAGAAAAAGAAAAAGAAAAAAGAAACAGGGTCTTACTAAGTTGCAGAGGGCCTCACTAAGTAGCTGGCATTGGCCCCGAACCTATGATCCTCCTGTCTCAACCTCCCAAATGCTGGGATTACAAGCGTGTGCCACAAAGCCCAGCTATTTTTTATCTTGAAACGGGGTCTTATTAAGTTTCGGAGAGACTTGCTACTTTGCTGCAGTTGGCCTTTGACCTGCGTTCCTACATCTCAGCCTCCCAACTACGGGCATTCTAGGTATGCAACACCACGCCCGGCTTCATAGTATTTCTTGCGTGTTTGTACTGAAAGCTAGTGCGCCAAATTAGCTGACGGGCCAATGCAGAAGGTCCTTTAGAGCGAGGGCTGATGCTCGGGGGCTGGTGGTCTTCTGCAGCCGGAGTCAGAGATCCGCATCTTAGGATCTTATTCCCATCTCTCGGTTGGTTTTGAGGTTTTTTTTTTTTTTTTTGAATATGAAAATTTATTGCTACCACATTTTCACCATTGATACTTATGATCTCATTCTTTCTTTCTTGCCTTTGTATAAGGCCAAGAGAGAGACACTGGCTACTTTAACAACCTTAAATCGGATTCCAGGTTTGGTTGGAAATGTCACCAACAGCATGACCTTTCCAAGCAAACCCGGCAAACAGAACTTCATTGTTTTTCTCAATAAAGTTCAAACAACCATCATTAGTCACAAAAGCTGTGATTTTCTTGCCGTTCTTGATTAGCTGGACCCTGACACATTTCCTAATAGCAGAATTTGGCTGTTTGGTTTCAACCCTACTTTTTCCAGCACAATTCCTGGTGGAGGCGGCACCATTCCTGCTGTATGACAGGGTCGCAGCTGGAAATAGAATTCCGCAGGGCTGGAAGACTCTGGCAAAACTGAAGCCATTATCCCTCTTGGTTTTATTTATAATAATGATAATTTAATGAAATTTGAATATTGCTTTGATTGAGGATTGATGTTTTATAATAATCTAAAAATTGATGTGAATATGATTGGAAAATGCCCTAAGATTGGTTCTGGGAATAGCATTAAGAAGAAAATGACTATGAGAGAACTTTCAAAAAGCTACAAAGAAAAAGGCTCCTTGCTCCTCTGCTTACAACACCTAACTCATTTAAGGCTTTAGTAATGAAAGGAAAAAGTTAACTTTAGGCAAATTATACCTACTGTGCAAGGCCCTCCATATGACTGCTTATAAGTTAGGGGGTCGACTGTGGTATCCCCCTCAAGGGGCTAGTGATAATCAGAATACTTTTCCACCTCCAACCACCCTCCACTTTTCTGTAAGGAGCGATGATCATTGGAAAACACAGAGTTAATATTACTGGAAAATGTCTTGATGTCAGGACTCCGCAGTTCCTCTAGAGGGCTGGGCAGGCAGGGACCTTCTTGGTGCCTGCTCACTAAAGACAAAAGAGTTCTCTTGGTAAACAACTTAATAGGTATTATAGGAAATTAGATGTAGGCATTGTATGTTAAAAAAATGGAATAAGTTTAGGATAAATTTGGTGGTTGGGTCAAAATAAGTTATTGAAGGGTCCGAGAATCGCCCACCAACCCAAATATCAAAGGACTCACAAGAGATGTAAAATGCAAGCAAGGTTTATTGTGCTACAGCTCTGTCCCGGCTAGCCAGGGGTCGAGACCCAGACACTATGGTTGAGTTTCGACCCCCAGCTCATTCCACGCTCTGAATTTTATAACCCTACGAGGGAGTGGTTACAATGTCAGAGCCCGCCAAAAGTTCAAGCCCGCCAACCTTAGAATACAACCAATCAGATACAAGGACAAACAAGTACAACCAATAATTTTAAAACATGCATCCACACACGTCAGAGCCTGCTAAGAACTGCTTATCTCCCTTATGGTATGTGTTCATTCCCTAGGGCTGCCTTTCCCACCCACCTTGGCTGGGCCAGGCTTATCTCTGCGCTGAGGAATCTGCCTGGAGAGCAGATTAGCCTTGTTTGCTGATCTGGCTCAGAGATATGGGGATGGGGCCCATGTTCAAAGACCTTGGCCAGTACTCTGGAGATTAGAGGCTTTGACCTGGTGGGTCCCCTGCCCTGGTCCTTGAATCCTGCAACCTGGGCAGCTGGGCTTACGGATCTTCATTCTGTTTCTAATCCTACCTTACTTCTATATCTTAACTCTATATTCTAATATCTTATTTCTAATCCTAATATGGGAGAAGACTTCTCTAGTTAACTTCTCATGCTGGGGGTGGGGGGAAGCGCTTCTTCCAGCCTGCTTTCCAGCACCCCTACAATGTCTGACTGATATGCCAAGTTTTTATAGCTGCAGCCCAATGAAGAGTCTTAGCCAGACTACAAGTGTGGTGGCACACACTTGTAATCCCATCACTCAGGAGACTGAGACAGGAGGATTGAGGTTCACAGCCAGCCTCAGCTACTTAGTAAGGCTCTTTGCAACTCAGTGAGACCCTGTTTCAAAAATAAAGAATAAAGCTGGGCATGGTGCTGCACGCTTGCAATCCCTGCGCTTGGAAAGTGGAGACAAGAGGATCCTGCTGGTTCGAAGCCAGCCTCCCTGGCTTAAGAGACCCTGTTTCCAAATAAAAAAGTATAAAAATAGGTCTGGGAGTGTAGCCCGTAGGTAGAAGGGTTTTCAGGAACCCCAGTACCACAAAAATATAAAATAAAATAAATAAATAAAGAATAAAAAATAGGGCTGGAAGTGTAGCACAGAGGTACAATGTTCCTTTGGGTTCCATTCCCAGTACCGCAAAAAAAAAAGTCTGTGTCTTAGCACCAACGGCCTCTGGGTGCTTGTCACGGTCCCTTTCCTGGCGTGGCTGTTTGTATGGTAACCGGGAGAGAATAACTGTCCAAAGCCAATTGTTTGTCCAAAAAGCCACACCTTATTAACAGGTTCGAACCTGGGCCCAAGTGCCGAGATCTCTCGCTTCTTCTCGGCATCTGTGTGATGGTCTCCCACTCAGTTTATTGGCTGGTCCTCAAGGTGAGCAAAGCCCCGAGAGGAAGTGTTGTCTCTGGCCAAAGTACTCCCCCACTCTTAGATATTCTTTCATAACTATTATTCTTTTGGTAATGATTCTTTTAACTTTCCACACGAATTGCTCCGGTGATGTAAGATCAGGACTGTGAGAGAATATGAGTCCGTGGAAAATAAACTTTCTGGTAATTTGTCTAAGCCTGTAAACATCCTCGGCTTTGCTCAAATGGTAATAAAATCTAGTTAGAATTCAGATGCAGTGGCAGCATTCCAGTCACAGTAATTACAAACGCAGATTTCCCCTCTATCTCTGACCTTCATCCTAATCATTAACTTACAATAAAAGCCCTAAAAGGGAGGCAACCCAGTGCCTCTGTTTACCCCTCTCCTTGTGATCCTGCCTAGATACAGAGAAGATAAACTTTGGGTGTGACATCAAAGCAACCTAGTTTATGAGCAGCTAATACTGCCCAATACAATAGAGCTGAAGGCTAGGAAGATTCTTGACCTTTACACCTAGTATGAGCGCTGCCCTAGACAGCGTGGCTAAGTGGCTAAGAAATGAATATGTCAGAACAAAGGATAGATATAATAAATGTGTAAGTGTGAAACAAAGGAAATATGGTGAGAATAAGAAAGGATTTTTGTATGAAGAAGAGCTTATCCTAAGATTGTCCCAAATGGGAAAGAGAGAATCAGGGTAATCAGAAAAGAAAAGGATATTGCAAAGGATCTGTGATAGGAATATGGATTATTTATAAGATGAATAGGCCTCTAATAAGCCTGTCATTTGAGGAAAAGTGCTCTGCAGCTAGGGAAGTACATCTGACAACTAAATCTAAAAACTTCATGTTAAATTTTGGTGTTTACTTGCTAAACTGTGTTGTGAGCTTGCTTAAGCTTTCAGACTTTAGAAGGCAATGCGGACGACACCTGGGAGACTTCCATCGCATCCCCCTGGATCGCCACATCTCCCCATGCCTGCCATATGGACTAAGCCCTAGAGATGGAAAGTTCCAAAAAAGTTAAAGAAGATTCCATGAGAGGCCTATTCTCCAAGCCCTGGGCGTGCCTGTGTCTTCTGGAATTTGCCCTTTGGAGCTGCCTGTCTGCAAGGGCAGCTGGATCTGCCACGAGATCCTGAGAAGATCCGGAGCTAATCTCTTGAATGCAGGACTAGTTTTTTTTACTTTGTTTACATGTCATTAACTATTGTTTTGCGGTGATTGCACGCCTTTCTTTTTTCTACTATTAATCTCACTGGTGAAGGATAGAAATTTTCTGGGTTCTTGTAATAAAGTGTCAATAGCTCAAGAGGCTTTGTCCATGTCAGATTCTTTCCCAAAGCACCGTGAATAGGAACTTAAAGGAATTTATTTCATAGAAGGGAAAGAATCGCTGCAGATAAGTGGCTGCAGAACTGCACCCGAATCCTTGCCCATCTTTCTGAGATAAATCGATCCCGAGCGGACTCAGCAGCCATCCCGATTGAGCCAGTCTGCCGCACCCAAGCACCTCTGCTCAGCAGATAATGACAAGGGCCCAGAGCTCTGTTTGGAGTTCGAATTTATACATTTTTACATCAAATTGCAAGTCATTCTCTGAACTCATTATGACGTCTTTTTAAAATTTACAGCTTCCATACATTGAAGTAACTTACACATATGGTTCCTGAGATAAGAAGGGTTAGGGTCGGGGTCTCTGATCTAATTTTACAGCTCCGGTGGGAGCGGATGCTCTTAGCCAGGGCAGATACCCCGTATTTTTTAGCCTTTCCAGGAATTTGCTCATGTGGGCCATTTGAGCTGGCTTATAATTAACACTTAATACTCATTAAACTATTGGCACACAGTACTATTGATCATAATACTATTAATTATTATTACCTACTAATACTACTGTCATATTCATTAATCTCTCTTTTTCCTAATCACAGCAAACTTATAAAACTTAAACCAATATTTAAAGCATTTGACTTTAAATAAGGCATAGGCTGAAGTTTCTTATCTTTGACACGCAGGCGGGCTAGGCCCGGGCAGCTGCTTTGGGTGTTTCCTGTTTTTGCTGTTCTCTGCCTGTCAATTTGAAACTTTTAAACAAAACTTACAAGCACAAATCCATATATGACATTAAAAACTTATTACTTAACTAGTTATCAACTAAATTAATTATCTATTATTGATTATCAATTCTTATTAACAAGGCACACAACACTGCACTCATGAATTTAAAGACACACTATAACATGGCTGCATCCTGGATAAATTTTCTTTGTGTGTGTGGTACTGGGGATGGAGCCCGGGGCATTGTACTTCTGAGCTACACCACCGGCCACATTTCTTTTAGTCTTTTTATTTTTGAAACAGGGTCTCACTGAGTTGCAGTGGGCCTCACTAAGTCTGTCCATGAACTACAATCAGGTCTCAGCCTCCTGAATGCTGGGATTACAAGTGTGTGCCACCATGCCCGGCTCCTGGATAAACTCTTTTCTTTCTCTTTTGCAGAACTTATTCTTTGAGTGACTGGCACAGCAGCACAGTGTGGTCTGACAACAGTTTCCAGAGAAAACAGAGCTCTGCAAAGAAACAGAGAAGTATGAGCCAGGCCCCGGGACAGCAAGCCCCCACATGGGCTGCCTGTGAGCCACAACCTCAGCAGGGTCCCGGCACCAGAGCAGAGTGCTCTGGAGTCAGGAGGATGGCAACGGAAACTTAACACAGAATACAGACCCGTGGTTTCCTGGGTAACGTGCAGATAGTGTGGGAGTCACTGTATCTAGCCTCACAGCCAGAAGTTGAAGAAACTGAAAAACAACAACTAGATCTTTCAGAAAACTGAAGCCACAGCGTGAACTGCCCAAGCTGCAGACACAGTAGAGAATCTGCCTGCGGCTCTCAGAGCGGGTCAGAGAGCCTGGCCTGCTCACCTGCCCTACAGCCCCTGGCCGGCCAAGGAGGGAGGAAGAGGCTGACTGCACTGGGCACCCACTGAAGTGGGCAGCGCCCCTCCCGTGCCTCCCGAGACCAGGGCCTCCCCTGCACTGGAGACAGAGCTAGCCCAACGAGGGGCCAGGCCCAGGCTCCCGGGAGGAAGGTGGGAAGTGTCAGAACTCAAAACCAGTCTCTTTTGCTGAGGCCCGTGGCACCGGCAGGATGGGCAAGTGTCATGGTCTTCGTACTGCCAGGAAGCTCCATAGTCACCGACGGGACCAGAAGTGGCATGATAAACAGTACAAGAAAGCCCATTTGGGCACAGCCCTGAAGGCCAACCCTTTGGAGGTGCTTCCCGTGCAAAGGAGCTTTGCCGGGGTCCAGCCTCAGCCCATCCAGGGGTCTTGAAGGAGGCGTAGAGTCGGCGAAATTGAAGAATGAGAGACGCCGTGCTTCGTAGCAGGGGGAAGGCATCTCTGCCTGTGCCCTAGAACATACTTTATTTATACATGAACCTGACAAATTACAGCAAGCCACATCATATGTATTTTGCTTTTCATTTAGTTTTTTAAAACCACATTACACATACATTGTTTTTCATTTAGTTTTTTATTAACCTAAATTCCATGTAGCAGGCACACCTCAAAGCCACTTGTTTTTCCTGTTTTTTTTTTTTTGTTGTTTTTGTTTTTGTTTTTTGTATGCTTTTTCACGGAAAAACATGTTTTGGCAAAACATGTCCTTAATACACCTGGATACAAATAACTTTTAGCAATACACGTTTTTAACATATCTAGTTACATTTTGCACTTTATCTGAAACAATTTAACCTGCCTCGATGAGCTCATATCCCAGTACCCAAAATTATCCAAATTAACATCATACACATCATTCTGGTTACCTAGCCACAAGCATCATTTTTATTCTAATTATTAACCTAACTAACAGTGGAGCTCTGCAAAGCATGTTCAAACCTAAAGCTAAACCGAAAGTACAGAAAACAAGGGGCTTTTCCCTTAGAAGGAACACAAAGATTTTAAAATATCTTTAAGGGGCACAAAACATTTTACTTTTATATTTTATATTTTAAAATACTAAATATACAATTTATTTTCTTAAATTTTTATGATCTTTTGTAGGGGTGCTGGAAAGCAGGCTGGAAGAAGTGCTCCCCCCCCAACATGAGAAGTTAACTAGAGAAGTCTTCTCCCATATTAGGATTAGAAATAAGATATTAGAATATAGAGTTAAAATATAGAAGATAAGCAGTCTTTAGCAGGCTCTGACGTGTGTGGATGCATGTTTTAAAATTATTGGTTGTACTTGTTTGTCCTTGTATCTGATTGGTTGTATTCTGAGGTTGGCGGGCTCAGACTTTTGGCGGGCTCTGCCGTTGTAACCACTCCCTCCTGGGGCTATAAATCCAGACTGTGGAGCGAGCCCGGGGTCGAACCTCAACCATTTAGTGTCTTGGTCTCGACCCCTGGCTAGCCGGGACAGAGCTGCAGCACAATAAACCTCGCTTGCATTTTACATCTCTTGTGAGTCCTTTGATATTTGGGTTGGTGGGCGATTCTCGGACCTTTCAACATGGTGGCACAAACTTGTAATCCCAGCATTCAAGGAGGCTGAGACAGGAGGATCACGGTTCATGGACAGCCTCAGCTACTTAGTGAGGCCCTTTGCAACTCAGTGAGACCCTGTTTCAAAGTAAAGAATAAAAAATAGAACAAGGGGTGTAGCTCGGAGGTCAAATGCTCCTAGGTTCCAGCCCCAGACGCGCAACAAAACAAAACAAAACAAAACTTGGCATCTCTGCCTCAGTCACACATCTGTCTCCTTTGCTGTGAGTCATCTTGGATTCCAGCAACAGCCAGTCTGATGATAAACATGTTATTCAAACAACTCCACAGTGCCCATGCTTGTAATCTCAGCACTTGGGAGTCTGGGACAGGAGGATTACAGGTTCATCCTCAGCCTCAGCAACTTAGGCTCTCAGCCACTTCATGAGACCGTGTTTCCAAATACAAACTAGAATATATCTGGGGGTGCATCTTGAAGATAGAAGGCCCCTGGGCTCTATCCCTAGTACCACACACACACACACAAACTCCACAGAGCCAGATGTGGTGGCACAAACCTGTAGTTTCAGTACTTGGAAGGCTGAGGCAGGAGGAATGCAGGTTCAAGGCCAATCTCGGCAACTTCAGGAGACCCTTAGCAACTTAGCAAGTCTCTGTTTCAAAATATAAAATAGAGCCGGGCATGGTGGCGCACGCTTGTAATCCCTGCGCTTGGGAAGGGGAGACAGGAGGGTGGCACAGGTTCGAAGCCAGCTGTGCTGACTTAAGAGACCCTGTTTCCAAATAAAAAAGTTTAAAAATAGGTCTGGGAGTGTATCCCGGAGATATAAGGGTTTCCAGGAACCTCAGTACCACACACACACACAATATATATATATATATATATATATATATATATATATATATATATACACACACACATACACACACACACATATATGTATATATATTATAAAATATATATATTATAAAAAAGGGCTGGGGGAGCCGGGCGTGGTGGCGCACGCTTGTAATCCCAGTGCTTGGGAGGCTGGGACAAGAGGATCACACAGATTCAAAGCCAGCTTCAGATCCTTAGTGAGGCTCTCTTTGTATCTTGTTTCCAAACAAAATACAAAAAATAGGTCTGGGAGTGTATCCCAGAGATAGAAGGTCCCTGGGTTCCATCCTCAGTACCACACACACGTTCACACACACAGACACACACACACACACACACAATCAAAAGGGCTAGGGGTGTGGCTCAGAGGTAGACTGTCCCTAGACCCCATCACCAGTACCAAAATAATAGCAACAATCCCCCCGCCCCAGGCAACAGTAACTTTCTCAGCCACCAGTGAAGACCCACGCCCGTCTGAGAGATAGTCAAGCAGAGCGCACGCTCTGGTCCCTCGCCGTGACACAGCCTGGGCTGCTGGTCAGCACCCAGTTCTGAGATGTGGCGACACTCTTTAAAGTTCCTTTCCTGCTTCTCACCACTGTTACGGTTGTGGTGACGCTGTGGGCTCTTTGCCTCTATTCAACTAGAATTTGTTGGATAGGAAATTAAAACTAATAGCTTGGTGCAGCTTCAACAAGTCTTTATTATAAAATCAGTAGGAAACAGAAAGGGAAGAGAAGAAAAGCAGTGTGCTCAGGGCAGACTGGAGAGCCTGAGAGTGGAGCTCTGCCCCATCCCCAGCCTTTAAATAGATTTTGTACTGGTATAGTCTTATCAACACTGTCAAGGCAATGGGCTAGTAACATATTTTTTCCAGGTGGTGCCTCTTTGCCTCTGCACAGTGCGCTTAACTAAGTGCAGGAGTCAATAATCTGCCTTGTTATGAAGGGACAGCAAAACTGTCCCAGTATGAGATGTAGCCTCAGATTCTTGTTCTTAGCTATTTAATTAATTAATTTATTTATTTATTTATTTTTGCAGGTCTGGGGATGGAACCCAGGGGCATTCAACCTCCAAGCTACACCCCTGCCCTATTTTTTATTCTTTGAAACCGGGTCTCACTGAGTTGCAAGGGCCTCACTATGTAGCTGAGGCTGTCCACGAACCGTGATCCTCCAGTCTCAGCCTCCCGAATGCTGGGATTACAAGCGTGCGCCACCACGCCCAGCTTTCTTAGCTATTTTAGAAAATAATAGCCAGAACTCTTTTTTGCTGTAAGCTTAAGCGATTTTATTATTACAAAGGCAGCAAGAAGGGACAGACTTTATAAAGCACTATATTATAAAGAGAGAGATTGACATAATGGAGTGACTTGAAAATAAGTCACTGAAGTTTTGAACCTTAGAGCAGTTTTTATAAGAATTCATTATCTCTTTTTCCATCCTGCTCAGCCAATAGTCTTTTTTTTTTCTTTTCGTAGTACTGGGGGTAGAACCCAGGGGCTTTTCTACCTCTGGGCTACACTCCCAGACCTATTTTATATTTTTATTTGGAAACAGGGTCTCACCAAGTTAAGTAACTGAGGCTGGCTTTGAACTTGTGCGATCCTCCTGTCTCAGCTACCCAAGTACTGGTATTACAAGCATGTGCCACCATGCCTGGCTCTGTTTTATACTTTATTTGGAAACAGGGTCTCACTAAGTTGCTGAGAGCCTCACTAAGTAGCTGAGGCTGGCTTTGAACCTATGTGATCCTCCTGTCTCAGCCTCCCAAGCCCTGGGATTACAAGTGTGCGCCACCACGCCCGGCTAGCCAATAGTCTTTTTACCTCCCCCTGACCTAATTCAGGCCCACCAATCACCTCCATGGTATTGGCCTTTCTTGTTAGATACCAAGATGTACAGATGTGTTACTTGGTTAACAAGGTCAGGGGTTACATGGTATGTGTTACAGTGAAATATGTTGCAGTGTGTGAGGGAAGAAATAATTTCCCCAACACAACCACACAAAGATAAAAAGCACAGGTTCTTGTCCTGAGCTAAGGATAAATATACATAACTCGGACACTTGCTGAAAATTTAAAGAAGTTATTAAAAAGATAGAAATACAGAAGACAGTTAAAGCCCCATGTCATTGAGAAATGGGGCAGCAGCCCTGCATGCTGAGTGTTCTTATCAGGACCAAGTCTGTGGCAGGCCCTTTAATATGTAGATATGTTGCCCTATCTCTAGCGTAGGTATCTGCTGTCTCCATCCCAGCCAGACCCGCCCCCTCGGAGGCAGGGTGGGAGGGCAGCCCTGTCTCAGGGGCATAGACCTCCACACCTTTTGTTACACTCCCAAGATGTGTTAAGTTGCAAGATGTTTTAAGTTTATTTGGGATTTCCTCCCATCCTTGAGGCAGTTTGTTTCTCTTTAGAAATGTAAAAAGGCCCTTTTTCCTGACACTCCTGGCTTTCTTTACTCCAAACAATATATTTTCAAAATTGGAAATCTTCCCTAATACTGGTACATTAATACATTTTGAAACCTTTCCCCAATACTGGCACAGTATGTGCCCACTTCGGAGGAGGCCTATACTATCCACCCATGTCCTTGGGAATGGGAAGTTTTCAGCCTTTTTTAAAAATATCTATCTGCTAGAAATTACTTATTATGTTGAAAACTTGTCTTTAAAGTATGGAGGCTTTGGGCTATAACTCTTTTGTGTACTTGGTAATTAGTATAGGTTCTCCTAACCTTAATTTAAACTACTATAAGAATTTAGTGTTTAACATTCCATTATTTAGCTGGGCTAACAGCTAACTTTTAGCTGACCGAGGTCAGTACTGGCTAAAGCTCTTGGCTGACAGCTTAGAGGCAGAGAAAAGGATTTTATTGTTTTGCTTAAGTATGAAAGCTTATTCTTATTAGCAGTTGATACAGCTCTTATTGAGAATCAGTACAGGCTCAGTCCCCATCATACCTGGTTTCTGCCTCTCTTGTATTAGGCAGTATTGGTTGCTCATCAACTAAGGGTGCTTTGTGTGTGTGTGGTACTAGGGATTCAACTCAGAGGAATTCTGCCTCAGAGCTACACCCTCAGCCCTTTTTTTTTTTTTAATTCTTTATTTTGAAGCAGTCTTACTAAGTTGTGGAGAGTCTCACAAAGTATCTGAGGCTGACCAACAACCTGATATCCTCCTGTCTCAGCTTCCCAAGTACTGGTATTACCAGCGTGTGCCACCATGTCTGGCTAACTATGGGTGCATTTTTTTCTTTTTTTGCAGTTCTGGGGATGGATTCCAGGAGCATTCTACCTCTGAGCTACACCCCCAGACCTATTTTTAATTCTTTATTTTGAAACAGGGTCTCACTGAGTTGCAAAGAGCCTCACTAAGTAGTTGAGGCTGTCTGAGAACTGAGATCCTCCTGTCTCAGCCTCCTGAATGCTGGGATTACAAGTGTGTGCCACCATGCTCAACACAACTATGGGTGCTTTGAAAAAGAGTTTACCTTTCCTATACCCAGGCCGGATCACAAGAGAGGAGGTAAACAGAGCCACTGATTGCCTATACATGTGCACACACACACACACACACACACACACACACACACACACACACACACATTTTGTGGTACTAGAGATTGAATCTAGGGGCACTCTACCTCCAAGCTATACTCCCAGCCCTATATTTTTATTCTTTATTTTGAAACAGGGTCTCACTGAGTTGCAGAGGGCCTCACTAAGTAGCTGAGGCTGTCCGTGAACCGCGATCCTCCAGTCTCAGCCTCAAGAATGCTGGGATTACAAGCGTGCCCCACCACGCCCAGCTCAGGAGCAACTTTTCAAAACCAGCACAACCATGACCTTTTCCGTTTGGTGTTTGGGGTGAGTGGCTGGACTTGGTTTGTCAGAGCCCCCAGAGTCCGCTCTGGCCTTAGACTACTGCCCCAGGCAGGGCTGGCGTCACCTCCTCTTCTCAGAGGGGAGTGGCTGGGGAGACGCTAGGCCTGAGGGAGCAGGATGGGTGAGGCTGGGGAAGGGAGATTGGAGGTGGGAAGGGCGTAGCAGTCTGTGGTCTGCGTGTGCATAAATCGGAGGTCAGGGCCATGCTGTGATGGCACTGCGGTGCACTGAGGGTGGAGTTTGGGCTCCTGACATCAAAGGCCAAGGCCCCAAAGAAGGGCTGGTGTTTCAGCAGGCTTGAGTTAGACAGCTGTGGCCTCCAGGTTCCTAGAAAATGGCTCAGGCAGCGTTGCCTTTCCAGCCAAGGTCTGTGCCACTGAGATGCGGCGCTGTGGCTGGCGACACACCCAAGTGCCTAAACACAGGTGGGACTGGAGGGCCTGAGCCGGCTGCCCAGGTCTCATCCACACGCCTCCCATAGAACATGGCAGCCACTCGCCACCAGGTCCCTTTCGAGGCTCCTGACTATTTCTGCTTGTGTATTGAGCGGCTTGATAACTTAAGTGACCTCTGCACCTTCTCTCAGGCATGGCTCTGTGGATGGCCACAGTCGCTCTGGGCCATGGTGGCACTGGGGCTGCTGACAGGAGCGCATGTTCTGCTGTCTCAACGATGCTCGGTGCAGAAACCGCTCTCCAAACAGATCTAGCAAAACTCTGGCTCCTCTATAGGAATAGTCTCCAAGCCTGATGTTTGTTGTTGGTTCTGAATCCAGGAGGACTCCTCCAACTGTCGGGTTCCCTGGTTCTCTCTGGCCAGGAAGACAGCCGACAGCCTGCAGCCCCGGCTGCCTCTCCATGAAAATGGCCCTTCCCTTCCCACCACCTCTTGCCAAAACCTCCACTGTGGAGGGCGCCTCAGGCTCATCCTTCCCCACTCTGCTGCAAGGAAGCCAGTGCCTGCCGAGAGCCTCACCAGGTTCCCAGCCCTCTCCTCTCCACAGGAATCCTTCAGCCAGGCACCCAAGGCAGGCGTGGCTTTTGACACCCTTGAAGCAGAAGAGACTCCATTTGGTCTCACCTGACATTGGGTAAATCCCCTCCCCCTTCCTGTTTCAAGGGGAAAATCTAAAACTTAATCTTACACGTCTAGGAATGGCCAGAGCTACAGCAGGAGGGGGCCCACTCCCCTGCCCTGCCCTATGCTAATGGCTTATCTGGGCTACCTGAAATTCCTGTGTGGTATCCCTCCTAACCTGCGAATTTCGCTTCTGTAACCCGCTTGCCTACCCCTTATAAGCCCCTAGTCCCAACCAGTCGGCGCACCCCTCTGGTCTGATTTGACTGAGGGCTCCGCCGCTGGCCAGCTAATAAAGGCTTCAATTGGCACATTTCCCTTGGGCTCTCATTTCTCCATAACTGCATATACAACACCCTCATGGCATAGGAGAAGTGAGATAGAAAAGAAGAAAGGAAGACAGGTAGAAAGGAGACACAGAAAAGAGGGGTGAGCGACTGTAGCTTTAAACCTGGGAACTCCACCATCACCCTCAGCTTCACCCTGAAAGCCTGTTTTCTCCAAGCCTGAATTCTTACAGGGTCCAGTAAGTCTTAGTTCAGTTTAATTAGTATAGTCCAGTATAATTAATTAGTGACCACAAACTTTGTTAGCTTACATAATGTATTTTTAGAATGCATGAAAGAAGCCTAGAGAAAGATATTATTAAAACCCGTGAAAAGCCGGACATGGTGGCGCACGCTTGTAATCCCAGCATTCGGGAGGCCGAGACAGGAGGATCAGGATTCACAGCCAGCCTCAGCTACTTAGTGAGATCCCTTGCAACTCAGTGAGACCCTGTTTCAAAAATAAGGAATAAAAAAAAGGGGATAGGGGTGTCACTCAGGGGTAGAATGCCCCTGGGTTCCATCTCCAGTACTGCCCCCCCAAAAAAACAAAGTGAAAAACTGGGCGTGGTGGCACATGCCTATCTCTTGGGAGGCAGGAACAGGAGGACTGCAGTCTGCCTTGCTTCTGAGAGGAAGAGTTCAATCGAAAAGCATGTGTGGAGCCAGGCGTGGTGGCGCACACTTGTTATCCCAGCATTCGGGAGGCTGAGACTGGAGGATCATGGTTTGCGGACAGCCTCAGCTACTTAGTGAGGCCCTCTGCAACTCAGTGAGACTCTGTTTCAAAATAAAGAATAGAAAATAGTGTTGCGGTTGAAATGGGTTTGGTGTGTGTATGGGGAGAAGTAATTCCCCCCACCACCACACAAACAGACAAACAGAAAAACCGTGGATTCTTGTCCTAAGCTAAGAATAAGTATTCATCACATGGACAGCTGCTGAAGATTTAAAGGAGTTTATTAGAAAGATAGAAATACAGAAAATAGAAATACAGCCCCATGTCAAGATGGCATGGGGGGGTGACTCGAATGAGTACACCTAAGGGCTTACACGTGGACTCGGCCTTTTATACCCATGACCTCCATCTTGTTTGCGTGACTCTGACATAGTGAACGTCCCTGTAAGGTACCTCCCCTTAACCCTGTAAGGTACCTCCCCCAACCAGGTGTGGCAAGGCGGCTCCTTTCCTGCAGGGCAAGGTCAAACCCTGCCCTGTCCTCCCTAGATCCTGTAGATCTCTTTAGAAAGCAGAAGTCCTAGCTCTCCTCTATTGACTTGGTAATTATTTTGAGCTAGGTTAATTTACATTGGAATAGCTGCCTGTCTTAGGCAGAGGTCAAGTCCTTGCACAGATCTGCCCCTCACTAATGTCTGCCGCCATTTTGATACAACTATTTTTGAAATTTCAATAATCTTTTGAAATATATTAATAATCAGAGCTTTCCCAAATCTTCCTAGGCTGTTCCCAATACTGGTACAAATAGGGCTGGGGATACTCGGAGGTAGAATGCCCTGGGATCCATCCCCAGTACAGCAAAGAAGGAGAAGGAGGAGGGGGGGGAGGAGGGGGAGAGGGAGGGGAGAGGGAGGGGGAGGAGGAAGAAGAGGAAGAGGAGGAGGAGGGGAGGAGGAGGAGAAAAGAAGAGGAAGACCAAGACAAGGAAGCCTGAACCTCCGAGTGGCCTCTCTGGGACTGCGTTTGTGTTTCTGAATAAATCTTTTTGCTCTTCAGTAACTCTCTTTGCTTGTGCCTCTTTGGCTTGAACCCAGGGGCATTCTACCTCTGAGATACACCCTCAGCGCTACTTTTTATTCTTTATTTGGAAACAGGGTCTCACTAAGTTGCAGAGGGCCTCACTAAGTATCTGAGGCTGGCTGAGAACCTGTGATCCTCCTGTCTCAGCCTCCCAAGAACTGGGATTACAAGTGCACACCACCACGCCTGGCTTTCTGTGGTACTGTTGGGGTGCCAAAGATGTTGGGGTGAGTTCTCGGCTCGGGAACTCGGGGTCTGCAGGGTCCTTGGCTAACGTGACAGAAAAGAACTTCAGCACGCGCCAGTTAGAGACACAGACAGAGGTTTATTGGGGAAAGGGAGGAAATACACATTCAAGAGAGAATGCGGGCCCCTCAAAATGAGGAAGGCGTTTTGGGGAGTTCAGGGTTCTCTTCTTATAGGGGACTTTCGTGAGGGGTGGGCTAGAGAAGGTCTGTGAGGATGAGCTCAGTCCGGTAGTCCCAAGGCGGTTTATGGTGGGCAGGTGGTCTGGTCGGCCTTAGGGTGGATGAGCTCAGTCCAGTAGTCCCGAGGCGCTTCCTGATGGTCTGGTGTCTGGTCAGCTTTAGGGTGGATGATCTTGGGTTGATTGGGGTCCTCATTAGCTGACTGATGGATAAGCTAGGATATCCTAAATTATAGGTTTTCTTGGAAAGAGTTAACTCTAGGATCTACAGGTTTCCCAGGAATTTATGGTAGAGTCAGGCCTGGGAAAGAGAACTGGGTTGTGGACAAGAGGCAGAAGCACTTCAGCTCCAGGTTCTTATATCAAAGTTATAGTTTTACTTTTCCTTCCTGTCTGTCTCCTTTCTACCTACTTATTCCTTCTATCCTACAACAGTACAAGTCAGTATTCTTCCAGGACCTGGCCTCCTCTGGGGAAGACAGCCCTCCGACTGGGCCCAGGGCAGCCCTGGGTAGGGAGGGTCATTTACTAGGGCACTGCCACAATTTGCCGTCTGTCTGCTCTGGTCACCGCCTTCTAAGTTCAAAAGAGAAGCCACAAGTCAGTGGTAAAAATGTTGATGCTGAGCCTGGCCACGCTTGTCATCCTAGAATTTGGGAGGCTGAGACCGGAGGATTGCGGTTCGCGGACAACCTTAGCTACTTAGTGAGGCCCTCTGCAAGTCAGTGAGATCCTGCTTAAAATTAAAGAATAAAAAATAGGGCTGGGGTGTAGTTCGGAGGTAGAGTGCCCCTGGGTTCTGTACCAGTATTGGAATGGCCTAGGAAGATTTGGGAAAGCTCTGATTATTAATATATTTCAAAAGAAAATAATTGGTATATTTCAAAATAGTTGTGTCAAAATGGCGGCAGACATGGGTAAAGAAAGGACTTGATTTCTGCCTAAAACAGGCAGCTATTCCAATGTAAATTAACCTAGCTCAAAGTAATTAACCAGTCAATAGGAGAGGAGAACTAGGCCTGTCTCTATCTAAAGACAGATCTTAAGAGAGGAGAACTAGGCTTTTATCTAAAGACAGATCTACATGATGATCTAGGGAGGATGGAGCAGGGTTTTACCTTGCCCTTCATGATGGAGCAGGGTTTGACCTTGCCCTTCATGAAAGAAGACACCTTGCCACACCTTGCTGGGGGAGGTACCTTACAGGGGTTCACTACGTCAGAATTATGTAAACAAGATGGAGGTCATGGGTATAAAAAGTCCGGTCCACGTGTAAGCCCTTTGGTGTATTCATTTCGAGTCACCCCCTCATGCCATTTTGGCATGGGGCTGTATTTCTATTTTCTGTATTTCTATCTTTCTAATAAACTTCTTAAATCTTCAGCAACTGTCCAAGCTATGCATATTTATTCTTAGCTTAGGACAAGAACCCACGGTTTTTCTTCTGTTTGGGGTAGTTTTGGGTTTTGATATGGCTTGGGGGAAGTATGCCCGGGGCCCTAGCAGGGGTTCCCCGGGAACAGTTTCCCACAAACCATACTCCCTCAATCTGTAACACTTTGGTGTATTCATTTCGAGTCACCTCCCATGCCATTTTGGCATGGGGCTGTATTTCTATTTTCTGTATTTCTGTCTTTCTAATAAACTTCTTAAATCTTCAGCAACTGTCCAAGCTATGCATATTTATTCTTAGCTTAGGACAAGAATCCATGGTTTTTCTTCTGTTTGGGGTCATTTTGGGTTTTGTTATGGGTTGGGGATAAGTGTGTCTGGGACCCTAGCAGGGGTTCCTGGGGAACAGTTTCTCCGAACCATATTCTCCCAATCCGTACAGGTTCCATCCCCAGTACTGCAAAAAAAAAAAAAATGTTGACAATGAATAATCTTTGGGTTTGCAGAACCCAGGCCACCTGTGGCCCTCATGCACCATCAGACGCGTAGGCCACTCTCACTCTACATCCTTTGCTTCAGCAACACAGAGCAGGGATCTTGCTGTGAGGTCCAACTTGCAGAAGAGATGTCTGGCTAAAAGATGGCAGAAACCACCGGGCCTGGTGGCACATACCTGTAATCCCAGCACTTGAGAGGCTGAGCCAGGAGGACTTCAGGTTTGAGGAGGCCAGCTGCAGCAACTTGACAGGACCCTGTTTCCAAATTAAAAATAAAATATAATAGGGCTGGGGGTACAGCTCAGAAGTAGAATTCCCCTGGGTTGGATCCCCAGTGACACACACACACACACACACACACACACACACACACACACACCTGCAGGAAGTAACGCTAGGACTGTAGGGTAAAAGGGAGCACAAGCCCTGGGGGACAGACAGAGACACACTCGCCCAGCTCGGCCTTTCTGGCCTTTCTGCCCTGCTCGTCTTCTCCTTTTACAAAAGCCCTTTGTGCCCTGGACTTCCCTGAGAAGGAGCTGAGGATAGCAGCTCCCTCATCTTCTCAGGGAAAGGCTTGCCTTCCTCTGAGGCCCCTGGTGGGCTCCTGCATCTCCATCAGAACCAGAGGCACGGCTGCCATGGGAACAAGATTCTGCTGGGACTTCTGGCTGGAGCAGAGGGAGACAGGACGATGTGCCTCCTAAATGAGGTGTCTCTCGTGAGTGCCCAGATCGCTGTCTCACTGAAATCCAGGAGCTGTCGGGCAGAAAGATTGACTTAGGAAAGCATAGGATACAAGGCTCATGCAAGAAAAGAAAGCCCCAGTCATGGGGGGCGGTCTCTAGTCCAGGGGGCCCTCAGGCTGCCACCCATCAGGGCTTTGTTATGCTCCCTAGATTGTGCATTGAGTCATTGTTTTGTGGGCTTGATGACCCCAACCTACATCCTGTGTATGTTTTTAACTTGTTTTCTGCTAGTTTTACTTAAACTTTTTTGGGGGGGGTTGGTGGTTTTTTTTTGTTTTTTGTTTTTTTTTTTTGCGGTACTGGAGATGGAACCCAGGGACATTCTACCTCCAAGCTACACCACCTGCCCTATTTTTTATTCCTTATTCTGAAAGAGAGTCTCACTAAGTTGCAGAGGGCCTCACTAAGTAGCTGAGACTGTCTGTGAACTGAGATCCTCCCATCTCAGCCTCCCGAGTGCTGGGATTTCAAGCATGCACCGCCATGCCTGGCCTTAAACTTGTTTTGACACTCCTAGTTAAAAACTTATTTTGATCCTTACTCACACCTTTATGGACTTATTTTCCCATCGTAGCTTCCTCAGAGATGCCGTTTGTAGGAACGTCTCCCTGGATCTCTCCCTCTCTGCCCACACTGTCACTAAGTCCTCAACAGCACTGGTTGGGGTGTCCTTCTGGCCCCCAGGACAGAGGAAGGAGCCCATGTAATTCCTGCCACAGGGCGGTGGGTGGGCTGCAATGTAGACATGTGAATGGGCTTCAGGTGTACCTTTAAGGTATGTGTTCTTCACCTGTGAGGAAGGGCGCTTGACTCCTGGGGAGGGCAGCACCAGTCAGCCAGGGTCAGCAGGGTCAGCCAGGGTCAGCAGGATTAGCAGGGTCAGCCAGGGTCAGTCAGGGTCAGCAGGGTCAGCCAGGGTTAGCAGGATTAGCAGGGTCAGCCAGGGTCAGCAGGATTAGCAGGGTCAGTCAGGGTCAACAGGGTCATCAGGGTCAGCCAGGGTAAACAGGGTCAGCAGGGTCAGCCAGAGTCAGCCAGGGTCAGCAGGGTCAGCCAGGGTCAGCAGGGTTAGCCAAGGTCAGCAGGATCAGCCAGGGTCAGCAGGGTCAGCAGGGTTAGCCAGGGTCAGCAGGGTCAGCAGGGTCAGCAGGGTTAGCCAGGGTCAGCAGGGTTAGCCAGGGTCAGCAGGGTCAGCCAGGGTCAGCAGGGTCAGCAGGGTTAGCCAGGGTCAGCAGGGTCAGCCAGGGTCAGCAGGGTCAGCAGGGTTAGCCAGGGTCAGCAGGGTCAGCCAGGGTCAGCAGGGTCAGCAGGGTTAGCCAGGGTCAGCAGGGTTAGCCAGGGTCAGCAGGGTCAGCCAGGGTCAGCAGGGTCAGCAGGGTTAGCCAGGGTCAGCAGGGTCAGCCAGGGTCAGCAGGGTCAGCAGGGTTAGCCAGGGTCAGCAGGGTCAGCCAGGGTCAGCAGGGTCATCCAGGGTCAGCAGGGTCAGCCAGGGTCAGCAGGGTCAGCAGGGTTAGCCAGGGTCAGCAGGGTTAGCCAGGGTCAGCAGGGTCAGCGGGGTCAGCCAGGGTCAGCGGGGTCAGCCAGGGTCAGCAGGGTCAGCCAGGGTCAGCGGGGTCAGCAGGGTTAGCCAGGGTCAGCAGGGTCAGCCAGGGTCAGCAGGGTCAGCCAGGGTCAGCAGGGTCAGCAGGGTTAGCCAGGGTCAGTGGGGTCAGCCAGGGTCAGCAGGGTCAGCCAGGGTCAGCGGGGTCAGCCAGGGTCAGCGGGGTCAGCCAGGGTCAGCGGGGTCAGCAGGGTTAGCCAGGGTCAGCAGGGTTAGCCAGGGTCAGCAGGGTCAGCAGGGTTAGCCAGGGTCAGCAGGGTCAGCAGGGTTAGCCAGGGTCAGCCAGGGTCAGCCGGGTCAGCAGGGTCAGCAGGGTTAGCCAGGGTCAGCAGGGTCAGCGGGGTCAGCCAGGGTCAGCGGGGTCAGCCAGGGTCAGCAGGGTCAGCCAGGGTCAGCGGGGTCAGCAGGGTCAGCGGGGTCAGCCAGCAGGCACATGCAGCATCTTTTCCTGCACGGTCATTCTTGCCTTGTGACTTCTGAGGAGAACACCTGGCTGGAGCAGAGCACCACACAACTATGTGTCTTTTTCTCTCTCCTTTTTTTTTTGTATAGGGAATGAAACCCGGGGGGCATTCTACCTCCAAACTACACCCCCAGCCCTATTTTATTCTTTGTTTTGAAACAGGGTCTCACTGAGTTGCAAAGGGCCTCACTAAGTGGCTGAGGCTGTCTGCGAACAGTGATCCTCCGGTCTCAGCCTCCCGAATGCTGGGGTTACAAGCGTGTGCTACCACGCCTGATTCTTTAAATAGATTTTGTATTGGTATGTTCTTAGCTTTACCGAGGCACTGAGCTAGTAACTTATTTATTTTTGCCAGGTGGTGCCTCTTTGCCTCTGGAGAGCACACTTGCTAAGTGCAGGGTCAGTAATCTACATAGTTTCGGCCTCTATTATATTAAGCAGTGTTGGTTGTTCATCAACTATGGGTGTATGGCTTTTTTTTTTGGTGGTACTGGGGTTCCTGGAAGCCCTTCTACCTCCGGGCTACACTCCCAGACCTATTTTATACTTTTTTTTTATTTGGAAACAGAGTCTCCTAAGCCAGCGCACGCGGCTGGCTTCAAACCTGCGCGATCCTCCTGTCTCCGCCTCCCAAGCGCAGGGATTACAAGCGTGCGCCACCACGCCCGGCTGGTGTATGGCTTTTAAGCAGCCCAGTTTACCTTTTCAATACCCAGGCCAGGTCACAGAGGAGAGGAGGTAAACAGAGGCACTGATTACTTCTACACATTTTTTAGGGTTAAAACCTTCAGTGTCCAGGGCTTTTAAGACTAAAGGCTTTAATTTCCTTTACATTTTTACTATAGGCTAGTCATTATGGGAAACACGATAACTTCTGTGAATTCTTGGCTTCTGTGGCAAAAAGAATTTCAACTCGTGCCAGTCAGAGATAAAAGTAGAAGTTCTAGTTCAAGTAAAGTAAGGACACATGTTCGGGTGAAGCAGGCCTCCTCAAGAGTGCAAGAGCGGCGCAGGGAGAGGGGCAAGAGCTGCAAAAGCTGCCCCCAAATGGTCCCTAGAACAGCTCCAAAATAGTTTTAAAAATGGCAAAGAGCTCTTCGGAGCTATACTTTTTTATAGGGCTCACTGGAGAGAGGGTGACCAGGTCACACAGGGTGGGAATTTGAGCAGGCCGTGGTGGCACATGCTTGTAATCCCAGTACTTGGGAGTCTGAGACAGGAGGATCAAAGGTTTGTGGCCAGCCTTAGCGACTTAGTGATACTCTCCGCAGCTTAGTGAGACCCTGTTTCAAAATAAAAAATAAAAATTAGGGTTGGGGTATAGCTCAAAGGTAAAATGCCACTGGGTTCCATCCCCAGTACTGAAAAAAAAAAAAAAAAAAAAAAAAGCGGGAATTCCTTTTAGGATAGGACTCTGGGGTGCAAGGATAGAACCCAGGGGCATTCTACCTCCAAGAGGCACCCCCAGCCCTATTTTTTTAAATTCATTTTTCTTTTATGGTACTGGGGATAGAACCCAGAGGCATTCTCCCTCCAAGCTATACCCCAGCCCTGTTTTTTATTCTTTATTTTTTGAAACAGGGTCTTACTGAGTTGCAAAGGGCCTCGCTAAGTAGCTGAGGCTGTTGGCGAACCACAATCCTCTTGTCTCAACCTCCCAAATGCTGGGATTGCAAGCATGTGCCACCACGCCCGGCTAGATTTCAGATTTTAAAACTATATCTTCCTTCCCTTCCCAATATGTCTTCTTTCTACCTAATTTTTTTTTTTTTTTTTTTTTTTTTTTTTTTTTTTGGTGGTACTGGGTGTGGAACCCAGGGGCTTTCTACCTCCAGGCTATACTTCCAGACCTATTTTACATTTTTTGAAACAGGGTCTCACTAAGTAGCTGAGGCTGGCTTTGAACCTGCGGGATCCTCCTGTCTCAGCCTCCCAAGCATGGGGATTACAAGCGTGTGCCACCAGGCCCGGCTCTACCTAAAATTTTATTTCTTCTATTCTACCTCATCATTTTGAGGTGTGTGTGTGTGTGTGTGTGTGTGTGTGTGTGTGTGGTATGTTACTGGGGATTGAACCCAGAGTTATTCTACCTCCGAGCTATACCCTCAGCTCTATTTTTTATTCTTTATTCTGAAACAGGATCTCATTAAATTGCAGAGGGCCTCACTGAGTAGCTGAGGCTGGCTGTAAACCTGCAATCCTTCTGTCTCAGCCTCCCAAGTGCTGGGATTACAAGCATTAGCCACCAGCCCGGCCTGGTTGGAGGCTTTAAAATTATTTGGCACAACCTCAGTCCTGCATCATCTGCTTGGAGAGTATTCAGACAGAAAGCATGAAGGGGGAATACAGGCAGTTTGGTTCAAGAAGTAGGAAAGACCATGAAGATTGGAGAAAGGGTCACACTCCAGGGGAAGCTTCTGGAATGGCAGTCTGCGTCAGTGGAGTTATACTCCAGAGAGGGTCTGGAGTGGTCTGTTTCCAGGCATGGGAAGTGTCATGAAGCGTTCCACATCTCCACAGTGGTTTTATAGTCCCCGTCTCAGTCAAGCTCTCAATTCAAAAGACCAAACCACTGAATAGAGAGGAAGGAGGATTCACTTGCACACAGTTTTCACATCATGGAAGACAGAGCCAGCAAGCCAGGGTCAGAAGCACAGCAGAAAGCCGAGCCTGGCAGCTCGCGCTCGAGTCCAGTGTAATGCTGAAATTGAGCGGGGTCGCCAAGGAGGCAAACACCAGCCTAGTTACCAAAAGCTGCTTTAATCAACAGGCGGCTTTGGGCGGGTCTGCCGACCGTGGGGGAAGGGACCGATGACCCATGCGGTCAGCAGAGTCGCGCAGGGGAGAGAAGCACCCCGATACTTAAAGCTGGGGGGTTGGGGTGGGCTAGCAGTGTGGGAGTGACGATTCTCTCACGACATCCGGAGTCTCAGTCTCGTGACACCTGGAGTCTCGCGATATTTCTGCTTCTGGCTTCCAGGGTTCTGTCTTCTGTCCCTGCTGTGGGGGTCCCATGGGGGAAGGAAGGGACCTGATTTATCACCCAGAACTTTCGAGTCTTAGCAACCTTGTGAGGCTCTCAGCAACTTAGTGAGACCTTGTTTCAAAATTTTTTAAAAAATTGGGATGGGTTATAGCTCAACGTTGAATGTTCCTGAGTTCAATCCTCAGTAACACACACACACACACACACACACACACACACACACACACACACACCAAAAAAACAGACACAGCATAATCTCTGAGGCCACACCCCGGCATCCTAGATTACCACCCGTTAAATCCCTTACAAGGGATTGATTTCAGGACAGTATTACTCATCAAAAGACAGACTCCTCATCAGAGCTTTACCTCTGCTGGGCATAGTGGCGCACACTTGTAATCTCAGTACTTGGGAGGCTGAGACAGGAGGATCGCACAGGTTCGAAACCAGCCTAAGCTACTTAGAGGCTCTCAGCAACTGAGACCCTGTTTCCAAATAAAGTATAAAATAGGTCTGATAGGTCTGCGAGTATAGCCTGGAGGTAGAAAAGCCCCTGGGTTCTACCCCCAGTACCACCAAAAAAAAAAAAAAGTCACCCCGGATTGTTATACGCTAGCGAGAGAGAATAACTGTCCAGAGCCAATTATGTCCACAGAGCCACACTTTATTACAGGTTCGAACCTGGACCCACCTGCATGTGTCTCCACATCAGCGGCAAGCGCTCCGTCTCCAGTCAACAACCTCCTTACATAGCATCATGGTACAAGGTCATTAGTTTCCATTGTATCAGCCTGAACATTCTTGACATTTACAACTTGTATACTTAAAAGCAACCATAAAGCACACAACTGACATGGGAACGGGGTCCCACATCTAGGGTATGTTTACCCAGATGTTGAGATGTGAGATAGCGGGGATTTGTGAGTGGGTTGCTGCTATCAATTTACCTTTCCCCAAGGACAGCCGGGGTTCCTTGCCCCATTTGTCTATCTGCCAATTAGATAGAGATGAGGGAGAGCAGGCTTGGGAAGGTATACACTGTTACCGACCGGCTCAGTTCTGTGGGGGGCAAGTCCACTAGCGGTCGGGGGCCTCAGAAAGATGGGACAAAAGGCAGGCGAAGTCCTGCAGATCCTTATCTGCAGCGGTTCTTTCCCCTCTATGAATTCCTTAAGTTTTTAGTCACGACGCTTTGGAAAAGAACCTGAGGTGGACAAAGGCTTCTTGAGCCAATGACACTTTATTACGAAAACCCCAAGAAATTTATACACTTCACCAGTAAAGTTAAGAGAAAGGGGGGCGGGTGTCTCTCAGCTGGCTGCTGGCCTTTGAAGAATTAACTTCTGTTTCTCCCCAAGGTCTGCAGATAAGCAGCCCCAGGTGGTAGTCTCCCAGAACAAACGGGCATCGTCAAGGCTTGGGAGCTTCTTGGGGAATCTTTCCTGGAACTTTTCCATCTTTTGGGCTCAGTTCATATAGCAAGTGTGGGGTGATGTGGCTATTCAGGTGCTGGCATTCCATTTTTCAAATCTGAAAGCTTAAGCATACTCACAACACAGTTTGGCAGACAAAATACCACAAACAACACCACAAGGTTCTTAGTTTTAATTGTCAGATGTATTTCCTTAACTGCTGAGCACTCTTCTTTAGACAAGCCTATTAAAAGTCTACTTTTCTTTAATAATCCACTTCCCTGTCGCAAACCCTCTGCAACCTGCTTTTAACCTTCTAATTCCTTTCTTTCCCAGTTGGGACTTTCTTATGATAAGCTCTTTTTCATGCAAAAATGCTTTTCTTACTCTTACGGTATTTCCTTTCCTTCATACATATATATATTTAGAATGTCTGTCCTTTATTTTGTCATATTCATTTCTAACTATGCGGCCATTTTTTCTATCTCCTGGGGTGCTCAAACTGAGGTAAAAGTTAACAGTCTTTTTCTTTGGGTCTATTGTATTTGGGCAGCTAAGTTGTTTCTTTAAGGTTACACACAAGGTTTTTCTCTGTCTCTGGGCAGGATTTCAAGGGTAAATAAAGTTACCTTAAACTGAGCTACTTTATCGAAGTTAACGATGAAGGTCGGAGGCCATTTGTGATTGCTGCAGCTGGGGTGCTTATCACAGTACCCGAATTCTGGCCAGTCTCTCATTATTGTTGAGCAGAGCCAAGGACGTTTAGACAGATTATTAGAAAGTTTATCTCCACTGACTCAATTTCATAATTCACATCACTGGAGCAATTCATGTAGAAAGTTAAAAGGAATAATAGTGAAGGGTATCTAAAAGTTGGGGGACTTTGGCCAGAGACGATACCTCCTTCTCGGGGCTTTTCGCCAATTTTTAACTATGTGGAGTGGGGTCTCAACACATAGATGCCGAGGCAGCAGGATGTCTTGGCAATACACTTTTCAAATTTATAACTCCTATGTTTAAATTGCCTGAGAGGCATAGATGTTCAGGGGTGGCAGGGGCTCACGGAAGAGGGTCTCTTATCTATGGAATGTTTGTTCAGACATAAGGGCAATGGAGCTGGCTCTGGGCTGGCACTTTCTTACTCCCACCCAGTGCCCGGTTCTTCTCTTAAACTGTTAAGAGGAAGACAGACTTTAATAGAGTCAGCATCATTCACAGCTGGGCTAAAACTCTACTAAAATACAATCTCTAAAGTTTCCCTAATTCATTGGTCCCATCTTAACACCTCTATACGATTAATTCAGACTAGAACCTAAGCATTTGATTAAAGGCATATCATAGCATTTCTTCACTTTAGAGCAACTTATACAGACAATTTTTAAGATAACAGGGGCCTGGGGCAGAGATCCCCTATCTGAGGTATGCAGTCCGGACACAGACGATTCTTCTTTAGTGGCCATAAACTATTTTGCACCCTGTTCCTGGGTTTAAATCTCAAGGGGAACACATAAATTTAAGATTCAAATAAAACTTATAGAATCAAATTCTATTATGATATAATTTCTAATAACACACTAAATTATTGATCTTACTAATGATTATAACAAATTTTGTATTAGCAAAACTTAAACTAAGCCTTAATATCTAACCTAGAACAAAACACTTAAAGCAAGGCACAACAGGATATTTGGCTGTATGGCTGCAGTGGGCCTTTCCTCCCTGAACTTAGCTCGAGCAACTTCAGGAAGGCATTAGCTCTCAGGCAGCCATGGCCAGAGGCTGGCGGTGGATATGGCTTCCTGGGCTGCCTTCCGCAGAAGCCCAGTCTTGAGTTCCCCAGGGAGGTCTGTGCCCTGAAGGGACAGGCAGAGTCTTGGTGGGACCTCACAGTCATACTGTAACACTACAGTGTAGAGCCACATTGTTCTGAGGTATGACCGCCCGGGAGACCACTCAGACCCAAACTATAGCCAAAAGAAAGTCTTTATTTGCCAGCCGGTGATTGCACTGGGTGTCAGGTCTCCTGAGTGCAGTTATGAGCCATTTTCCAAAGCTCGTTTTATACAAAAAAAAAAAAAAAAAAACAAACTGCAAGCCTATGGGTGAAAAGTTCAGGCTCACAGCAAGATAGCACAGCAGGGGCGGTAGCCAAGCATAACGTTCAGAAGCCACAAAACAGTGTTGTGCAGGGGCTCAACAAACCACATCAACGCCCTCTATTACACACACATCCTGGTCATGACAAAGATGGGTCCTTCTATTATATACATCCCAGTTTTGACAAAGATGGAAAGTTCCTAACAGGCTTTTCCTGCAGGTGCAAGTCAAGCAGAAATTATAGAAGCCATACAAGCAGTTATGCATGGCTAGCTGGGTCACCCAGGGTAGCAACATGGCATTACTGATGTTAAAGCTAAGGCCTCAGGTTGTTCCACAACAACATTCACCTTGATTCATATTTTGGACATCTGGAAGGAGGGTATTCTAGGAGTTTAATCCTTTATGCCAAAGTTTGTCAAAAGGGCCTGATGGTGGGACAACTGTTGGCCAGGACATTCGGTGAGAGATGAATGCCTGATGTGTGTCCATTATGCTGACCCTTTGCTGGCCTCCTTAGCAGGCACATCCTGGGAGGGCACAAAAAGCAGCCCTCTTCCTTGGGCTCCACTGATGTGCCAGTAGCCATGCTATCCACAATGTACAGAGCTCCTGGCTGCTCGTCATGTCTGTCTTGTTGACAGATGGATCCTTGTATCACCATACAATGTCTTCCCATCTATGAGCATTAACCATCATTGTGTGTGTGTGTGTGTGTGTGTGTGTGTGTGTGTGTGTGTGCACGCGCTACTAGGGATTGAACACAGGGTGGTCTATCTCTGAGCTATACTCCTAGCCCTTTTTATTTTTTATTTTGTAACAGGGTCTCTAAGTTGCTGAGGCTGGCCCTGAACCTGCAATCCTCCTGTGTCAGCCTCCCAAATACTGGGATTACAGGTGTATGTAAACCACTAGGCCCAGTTTAGCACTCACCATCTTAAATTCAGTGGGTGATATTACCATGGCTTTTGCAGGTCTCTTGGTTCTGTCTACAGGGAATATTTTCCATCCTAAGTTTGTCTCTTGTAGCCTGCATTCAGGTAGATCAAGTGGTTTTTAAAATCTATTTCAGCTGGGCGTGGTGGCACACGCTTGTAATCCCCGCTCTTGGGAGGCGGAGACAGGAGGATCTCGCTGGTTCGAGGCCAGCCTCGCTGGCTTAAGAGACCCTGTTTCCAAATAAAAAATATAAGAAAAATAGGTCTGGAAGTGTAGCCCAGAGGTAGAAGGGATTCCAGGAACCCTAGTACAAAAAAAAAAAAATTATTTCAACCATCCTCTATCTTTTTTTTTTTTTTTTTTTTTTGCAGAACTGGGGGTGGAACCCAGGGGCATTGTACCTCCAAGCTACACCCCCACACCCCCAGCCCTATTTTTTTAGTCTTTTTATTTTTGAAACAAGGTTTCACTAAGTTGTGAAGGGCCTCGCTAAGTAGCTGAGGCTGTCCACAAACCGCTATCCTCCAGTCTCTGCCTCCCAAAAACTGGGATTACAAGTGTGTGCCACCACGCCTGGACATCCTCTATCTTTTGATTGGAGTATTTAATCCATTTACATTTAATGTCATTGTCGATAAGTCAGTAGTTGCACCTTCAATTCGGTAACTGTTTTCTAAATGGATTATGTCGTCTTTTCCTAGATGCTCTTCTGGAATCCCTGCCTTCTTTGTATGAAATGGATCATGTATACTTTAATTTCCTTTATTTTCTTTTACTACACTGTTGCTAGTAACTTTCTTGGTAGTTCTATTGGGAATCAGTATTGACATCTTTCCTTTATAGTAAGGTGGTTTGGATGATGGGCGTGGTGGCGCAGATCTGGTCAGCTACTCAAGAGGCTGAGGCAGGAGGACCCACCGAGGAATATAGTTCTTTCATCTGGAGACTGCAGGATTCTACTTTAAAAAACTATAAATAATGCAGAGGTGTCAGAAATGTTGATTAGACAATTAGTGTTTGACAACGCTGAGGACTGCCAAGCGGCTATTTGGCTCATTAGGGAAAGCGGGAATGTTTTAGATTATATGAAAGCATGTCAAAATATAGGAACAGTAAGACATAAGGCACAGATAGTGGCAACTGAAACAAAAAGAATACAGAATGTGAGTAAACAAAAGTGTTTTAACTATGGGAAACCAGGACATATGAAGAAAGAATGTCGAGCTCCCTTACAAACAAATGAAGATAGACAGAAGGGAGGAAAACAGTCACCCCCTGGAATATGCCCTAGGCATAAGAAAGGGAAACATTAGAAAAATTAATGTAGAACAAAATTTGATAAGGATGGAAATGAATTACAAAAGAATCAGGGAAACTAATAGGGGGGTGTTTTCTCAGCCTCAAACAAAATGAGAGAAAATTTTCTGAACAGGAGCTTAAAAAATTAAAAGGTCTTTTAAAATATATGACAATCGAAAATAAGACTGCTCCTGTAACTCTGCCAAATATAATGACACTTACTGTGGCCATGCAAGGGAGTGCTGCTATAGACTTACCAGCTCCTCATTCTCAACAATTATTTGTTATAAATAATCCTCATAAAATAAATCTTGAATACTTGGGCCCAATTCCAAAAAATACTGTAGGGTTAATTATTGGTCGCAGCAGCAATACCTTAAAGGGCCTCCTTGTTGGGATTGAAGCCTGCTGTGAGGCAAGGCCAGTGCTGAGGCCTCCAAGGCTGGGATCGGAGCCTGCCGAGGGGTTAGGCCAATG
Organism: Muscardinus avellanarius; assembly: GCF_963383645.1. Taxonomy (NCBI): domain Eukaryota; kingdom Metazoa; phylum Chordata; class Mammalia; order Rodentia; family Gliridae; genus Muscardinus; species Muscardinus avellanarius. The sequence continues at coordinate 239,687,844 of NC_137786.1, read as the reverse complement.
CCGGGGCCATCGAGGCCGGGATCGGAGCCTGCTGTGAGGCAAGGCCGGTGCCGGTGCCTCTGAGGCCTGGATAGGAGCCTGCCGAGGGGTTAGACCGGTGTCGGGGCCAGCGAGGCCGGGATCAGAGCCTGCCTTGGGGTATGTCCAGTGCTGGGGCTTCCAAGGCCGGGATTGGAGCCTGCCGAGGGGTAAGGTCAGTACCGGGGCCAATCAGGCCAGGTTCGGAGCCTGCCATGAGGCAAGGCCACTACTGAGGCCTCCAAGGCAGGGATCGGCCCCAGCCGAGGGGTTAGGCCAGTGCCGGGACCAGCAAGGTCGGGATTGGAGCCTGCCATGAAGCAAGACTGGTGCTGGGACCTCCAAGGCTGGGATCGGACTCTGCCAAGGGGTAAGGCCAGTGCCAAGGCCAGCAAGGCTGGGATCAGAAACTGCCGTGAGGCAAGGACGGAGCTGGGACATGCGAGACCAGGATAGGAGCCTGCCGAGCAGTTAGGCTGGTGCCAGGATCAGCGAGGCTGGGATTGGAGCCTGTTGTGAGGCTAGGCCGGTGCTGGGGCCTCTGAGGCCGAGACCGGAGCCAGCCGAGGGGTTAGTTCTGTGCGGGAGCCAGCGAGGCCAGGATCGGGGCCTCCCATGAGGCAAAACTGGTGCTGGAGCCAGTGAGGTAGGGATAAGAGTCCCCTGGGTGGCCAGGCCACTACTGGGGCCGTCAAGAGTGGGAGCGGAACTTGCAATACGGCATGCACATAGAAACAGCACAGATGGATGAGGGCTTATTGGATGATATGTGCTTGTATATCCTCTCAAGTCTGGTATTCCAAAGTGATGTATGATTAATATATATATATATATATATATATATAATTAAAATAAATAAAGGGCCTCCTTGTGCATACTGGTATGATTGATGAGGATTATACAGGGGTAATTTCTGTTATGATACATGTTTCCAATACTATAGAGATAAAGAAAGGAGAATATATTGCTCAGTTGCAAATTCTTTCCTATATTAAACCTAATACCAAAGACAAAAACCGGACAGGAGGGTTTGGAAGTACTAATATCATAAGGTTAACTATTTTCTTACAGGAAAATAATAAACATATTCTCACTATTACCATTATAGGGTGGCCTTTTACAGGGATGTTAGATACGGGAGCAGATATATCCACTATTAGGACAGTTGAATGGCTGAAAGGATGGCCTAAACAAAAATCCTCTACCACTTTATAGTGGGTTTGGGAATACAAGATAGTGTATATCAAAGTAAAGAATTTCTACCTATAGAGACTGCCAATGGAGCCAATATTCTGCTCCAGCCTTGTATTGTGGATATGCCTATTAATCTGTGGGTCAGTGATTTTTTTACAACGGACAAAATCCACTTTAGTTCTGAATGAGTATTTTTGATAGGGGCCATTGAGAAAATACAACCATTACCATTGACTTGGTATACAGATGAGCCTGTATGGACTCCCCAGTGGCCCCTTACAAACGAACAGTTACAGGCTCTTCATACTATTGTACAAGAGCAATTACAAAGTGGGCATATTGAACCTTCCACGTCGCCCTGGATTTCTCCTATATTTGCAATAAAAAAGCAAACAGGAAAATGGATAATGTTAATAGATATAAGGAATGTTAATAAGACTCTTCAACCCGTGGGTGCACTACAACCAGGCATACCTGCCCCATCCATGATACCTCAGGATTGGGAAATTACTGTAATTGATCTGCAAGATTGTTTCTTCTCAGTTCCTCTACATCCTAAAGATTATCAGAGATTTGCCTTTTCTCTTCCCTCTCTTAATAATATTCAGCCTGCAAAACAGTTTCAGTGGAAAGTACTGCCTCAGGGAATGGCCAGCTCTCCAACTATGTGTCAGTATTATGCTGACACAGCATTACAGCCTATCTGAGAATTGTACCTAAAGGCATATATAGTCCATCATATGGATGATATTTTAATTGCTCACCCCAAGAAATAAATCTTACTTAGCATGCTTAAAGAAACAGTTCAAGCCCTACAGGATCGGGGTTTGAGAATTGTCCCAGAAAAAATTCAAACTATGCCTCCTTATGATTAAGTTAAACCAAAAAATTGCCCAAATAAACATCCCAGCCAATTATACTTTAAACAACATGCAAAAATTGTTAGGAGATATTAACTAGGTTCAACCCACTCTAGGAATTCCAAATTACGCCCTACAATATCTTTTTGCCACTTTAGAAGGAGACCCTTCCTTGGATAGTCCTGGAGTGCTTACTGCACAAGCAAAACAAGAGTTAAAATTAGTAGAACAAAGAATCTCCGAGGCATTTGTTCAATGATATCAACCTGATAAAGAAATAGGATTATTGATTATGGGCACTTCTAATACATCTACAGGAATTATAGTTCAGGAGGATAAACCATTAGAATGAGTGTATACCCACCATAAGGGGTCAAAAACAATCATCTCTGACGTTGACCATTTGGCCAGCATTTATAGTAATAATTCCTTGGATATCAATGCCTTAAAAAGAGACATCAAAGAAACATTTTCTCTTACACTCTCCTCAGAATATGATGATAAATTTTTCAGTGCTTTAAACAATATTATAACCAATAACCCTTTGTCAAATTTAGTGAAAACACCAGCTGGAATATTACAATTGCTACTTATTGGACTATGTTTTATACTTATACTTTCAGGATTCGGGTGGATTCGGAGAGCCTTGTCCAGATCAAAATCCTCCAGCCTCGCTCCCACTGCAGCCGCCGTTCAACTTAACAAAAAGGGGGAAATGATGGAGGACAATGGATGAAGCATGAGGAATGGACGATTCCGAAAGGTTTAAGGGGGTTTGGTGAAAGGCCAAACTCGCCAAGACTCTGGGTGACTCCTGGTCTTTCCGGAATTCGTGCCCCCGGCCCACCAGTGAGAGCGGGAACTGACCTTAGTCACATTTTTAATCATCTTTGACCAGGCCGCTTTGTTCCTCCCTGTTCCTACAATTTCCCTTTGATAATTGTATCTTGTAAGCATGTGACGTATGTTTTATATCAATCATTCTCTATTGTACTTTGACGTTTTTTCTCTTGAAGTCATGATATTTAGCATAGTTGTAAAGAGAGTACAAAAACTTAGTCCTAGAGAATAAAGTTGTCAGTTGCATGAGAGGCAATTTTCTGTGACTACATTTCAGGTCTCTCCCTCCCAAGTCCTGGAGAGGAATCTCCGACACGCTTGAGCCCAAGAATTTAAGACCAGATTGGGCAAGAGTGAGATCCTGCCTCAAGAAAGGAAATGCTTTGCATTAACCTCAATCTAATTTAAACCAAGCACCAAGTTTTACTCCTGTCCAGCTCCATTCTTCCACATCTCCTGTCCTTTCAGCATCGTACCTGAAGGCATTGTGTGCTATCAAATCAGGTTTATAATATTCTTTTTTATTTTCTTGCAGTACTGGGGATGTAACTCAGGAGCACTCTACCTCCAAGCTACACCCCCTGCCCTATTTTTTATTCTTTACTTTGAAACAGGGTCTCACTGAGTTGCAGAGGGCCTAAGTAGCTGAGGCTGTCTGCGAACCGTGATCCTCTGGTCTCAGCCTCCCGAATGCTGGGGTTACAAGCGTGCGCCACCACGCCAGGCTTGGATTGATCATATTCATTTTGTGTGTGTGGTTGTGATATTAGGGATTGAACCCAAGGGGCCTTTTACTTATGAACTATACCCCCAGCCAATTTTAATATTTTTTAATTTTGAAACAAGGTCTCACTAAATTGCTGAGGCACCTTGATAAGTTGCTGAGGCTGGCCTCAAACTGTGACCCTCATGTTGCAGCCTCCCAAGTACTAGGATTACAGGCACGTGCCACCACACCTGGCTAGATCTGTAACATTCTTATGGAGGTGTCTTTCAAATCTGATAAGTTAAATAAAATTTCAAAAATTTACTGTTTTTAATAATTACAAAAATAGTATCTTCTGCTGTTATCATTTCTTTGTGTTTAAGTTACTGTCTTCTGGGCATTCAAGTGAAGGAATGCAGGAAGAGAAATAAGAAAGCAGAATTAAAATAGGACCCTTGTAGAAGTAAGAGAGTAACAAAAACATGTGAGAGTACTGTGAGGAAACATTCCCCTCTCCTGATAAAATTAAAATGTGAAGAATTAACCTAGAATAAAACTGTGAGTCTCTGCTTCGGTAACCCCACTTGCCAATATAAAGTATAACTTATAAGTTCCTGCTTATAATAACTGCCTGAGTTTTGGCTTCTGTGAAACTGCTTGCTTATATCCCAGCTACCTTAATGTTAAAAGTTGTTTTATTTTAAAACCTAAGTTACTGTTAGAAATTATTTTAAGGATATTACTAAAGTTTGAAACATTTTAAAATAGTATAAAGTAGTTTAGAGAGTGAAGCTATATGAAGCTATTTTTCTTGGAAGTGAGTCCCAAGCCCGCTATAAACCTTATCTAAAGAAGACACCTGGTACTCAAGGGCCGAGCTGAAGGTTACCATAGTAACCAAGCATGAAAGAGAAAGTCACTCTTTGGCGGGCAGTGACGTAGAAAGGCTGTCATTTAAGACTATTTGCTGTAATTCAAGTGTGTGTGTGCTTTCTTTTGAAATTATTGGTTGTACTTGTTTACCTTTTTATCTGATTGGTTATATCCTACCTTTTGGCGGGCTGTGACGTGTGTAACCACCCCTCCAGGGGCTATAAAATTAGAGCCTGAAGTGTGCTCAGGGTCGAGCTCCGACCACTTTCCTTGCTGTCTACTGAGGCTGAACGCTAGCTCGGCCAGAGGCTCCCTCTGGTAGCTGCTGGGCAATTCCTCTACTGACAGTCAAGCTAGTGAAGGAGTCTCGACCACTGGCGTGCCAGTAAGAGCTGCAGCACTATAAACTCTGCTTGTGAGTTGCAACCTTGGTGTGTCCTTCGTTATTTGGGTAAGGGGGTGACTCTCGGACCCTAACACAAGTTAGCCAGGGGCCGGGCGTGGTGGGCACGCTTGTAATCCCAGCACTCGGGAGGCTGAAACAGGAGGATCATGTTTGGCGGACAGCCTCAGCTACTTAGTGAGGCCCTCTGCAACTCAGTGAGACCTGGTTTCAAAATAAAGAATAAAAAATAGGGCAGGAGGTGTAGCTCAGAGGTCGAATGCCCCTGGGTTCCATCCCCAGACTCGCAACAACAACAACAACAACAAAGTTAGCCTGGGGAACTCTGGCATTTCCTGTTGACGACTTCTGTTCTGTAGAGCCCCGGCTCTGCCTGGCTGGGCCCTGTCTTCCTTTTCCTCCACTCTGGGATATCAGCATGGTGGCCACAGAGTTTGTCACTCTGCCTTCTCCGAAGTGCTTCCCCTGTGTCCTCTGGTGCTGGAATCATTTGTCACCCGACGGAGCCTCTTGGAGGTTACCCCTGGGTTGTTAGCGAGTGAATTACATTATCCACACATTTGGGATGTTCTCAGCCGTCTTGCACTTTTTGTCAAAGTACATTTGCAACTCTGATCCCAAGTCCATTTACCTGACTTACTCGACCTTAGGGCAAACTTACATTTCTATGATCTTTCAGTAGTGGGAAAGGCCTGAATATCAGCGTTTACTGCTCATCTGTTTCCCCACAAAGCTGTTTTCAAAGATTCGTGTAGTCGCTTCTATCCCAACGCTTAGAGACCAATTCTATAAACTGATATTTTTAGTTTCAATCTTCTCATAATTACTAGAAGTGATACCAAAATCTTGGTCCTTGCCCAAATAGTCAGATCAAATAGTCATGAAGAAGGCATTGAGAAAAAGAGGAGAAAGAGTCTGACTGATTTCCACGCAAATGGGGAAAATAGTGAACTGTGCTAGAAAATACCCCTTTTGAAGGAGAATAGTGCTTCTAAAGGAGAGGTCCAAGGACTGAGCTCCAGGTGTTTGTTAACAAACATAATTCATAGGCCGGGCGTGGTGGCGCACACTTGTAATTTCCGCACTTGGGAGGCAGAGACAGGAGGATGGCGCAGGTTCCAAGTCAGCCGCGCTGGCTTAGGAGACCCTGTTTCCAAAAATAAAATAGGTCTGGGAGTGTAGCCCGGAGATAGACGGGCTTCCAGGAACCCCAGTACCACCAAAAAAAAAAAAAAAAAAAAAAGAGAGAGAGACCTGTTTCCAAATAAAAATAATATAAAAAATAGGTCAGGGAGTATAGCCCAGAGGTAGAAGGGTTTCCAGAAACTCCAGCACCACCCACACACACACAAAAACCCCCAAAAAACAAAAACAAAAACGTAATTCGTGTCCAGATGGTGTCCTCAAGAGAATCTGCACCGGCTCTTCACTCCTGCGGCCAGTAAGCAATACGACTGTGAGTTTTGTTTCTTCTGCGGTTGTGGATGGGGGTGGGGTGGGGATGGAGGGGTAGGAAGGAAAATACATTTAATAAACCATCTGCTGCTGGGCAGCAAGGCTCATGACAAGGCACGGAATGAGCCCTAGTTTGCTAGAAGAAAACATGAGAGTGCCATGAAGTCCTGACTGGGGAAGGGAGACTCACCTCAGGACCCTCAGGGTCCTGGGCTTCCATGACAAAAAGAATCTCAGCATGCACCAGTAAGAGACAGAGGTCTATTAAGGGAGGATACACATTCAAGGAGAGCAGAGGCCCCTCAAAATTGTTATAACCCAACTTAAGCGAGAAATGAGAGACTCAGGAGTCTGGAGATAGGTTTGAAGCCTCTTTTAGCTGGCCAGCAGCGGTCCCCCTCAGTCTAGAAATCTGACTTGAGGGGCGCCCCGTCTGCTGGGAGAGGGGCTAATAAAGGGAAAACCCACACGCAGGTGGCCTTGGGATGAACCTAGAGCAAGCAAGCAATCACACAGAAGCAGAAATGGCAGTTATCTATATCTTGTCTGGAAAGAGCTTAATATCTCAACTTTGAGCAAAACAATTTACTTTTTTTTTTTTTTTTTTTTTTTTTTTGGTGGTACTGAGGAGATAGAAAGGAAATAGGCAGATAGGGAAAAGGCCTAGGTAGAAAAAAAGCTAATTTCCTGAGTTTCCTGAGGGGCGACAAATGCTTGAAACTCCAAAGGTTCAGAGATAAGAAGGCCAGAGCTTCACAAAGCCATCCTGAATTTCCTAATCAACAAACCCACCGAGCAAGTCTGGCATTCCTGAAAGGAGACCCCTCAAAGAACTTGCAAATGTCCTATGCAAATTCTCCTTGGAATCCCAAAAGTCACCCTAACCAAAAGCGGACTTGCAAGCGGTCAGGCATCGCCAGTCGGATGGCAAAGGGGGGACTTCCCGCTCGGGACCCCCTCCCGTTTTGGGGAGCTGTTCTCTCTCTCGCAGGTCGTGTTGGCCCTGAGAGAAGGCAGAGTGCATCTGAGGGCACGTGGCTCGGGCGACTCTCGAGTAGTGACCTGAAGGCCTCTGCTGGACATCAAGGCTGGCCAGGCCCCTAGGGGTGACCTGTACCTCTTTTCTGGCAGATCGCGTGGACTCTGGGAGAAAGTAGTTTGCAACTGATGGGCACTTGGCTCGGGCGACACTCGGGTAGGGGTGTTCGGCCACTTTTCTCTATTCCCTTCTGGCAGATCGCGTGGACTCCGGAAGAAAGCAGCCTGCACCTGAAGGCAATTCAGCTTGGGCTACTCTCAAGTATTGTCCTGAAGGCAGCTGCTGGACCCAGAGTTCCAGCCCCTTTGGGGGTGTTCAGCCACCCTTGCCCCATTCCCTGCTGCTTCCAATAAACCTTTTACTCCCCTTCCTGAGGTCTGCGGGTGTCATTCTTCGCTCACCGTAGACAAGAACTCGCCGGGTTTTCTCTCAAGAAACCCCCGTTTCACCACCAAAAAAAAAAAAAACTTGGGATTGCAAGCACGTGCCACCACACACACCCGGCTCTAAATTTTTAGATTTTTTTTTTCAGTACTGGGGAGGGAACCCAAGGGCATTCTACCTCAGAGCTACAGCCCCAGCCCTGTTTTTTATTCTTTATTTATTTTTAATTTAATTTAATTTTTTGTGGCTCTGGGGATGGAACCCAGGGGCCTCTATTTGAAACAGGGTCTCACTGAGTTGTGAAAGGCCTCACTAAGTAGCTGAGGCTGGCTTCGAACCTGTGCGATCCTCCTATCTCAGCCTACCAAGCGCAGGGATTATTAGTGAGCGCCAGCACACCCGGCTTTATTCTTTATTTTGAAACAGGGTCTCACTGAGTTGTGAAAGGCCTCACTAAGTAGCTGAGGCTGGCCACAAACTGAAATCCTCCTGTCTCAGCCTCCCGAATGCTGGGATTACAAGCATGTGCCACTACGCCCGGCTCTACGTTTTTAGATTTTAAAACTATGTTTTCCCTTTCCCTTTCTAATTTGTCTCCTTTCTATCTAATATTTTATTTCTTCTATTCTACCTCAATTACAGTGGGCAGTTATTTAGGCTGAGAGTTCTTTAAGAATTTTTCTTATGTTTGAAGTATCTATGGTCTGTCATTCAAAATTAGGGTATCCAATAGAACATTGAGTCCAATAGAAGTTGATCCAAAATGCTTCCTCTCCAGGCTAGGGCAGTGCCATCCCATGATGTATTACGATAGCACCATGGTCGCATCACTCCACGTGGTGTAGACAAATATGCCTGCCCTGAGCACTTAGTAGAGATGGCCATGCCCTCCCTGGACCACTCCATGTGATGTAGATGGCCATGCCCACCCTGGGCCACTCCATGTGATGTAGATGGCCATGCCCTCCCTGGGCCACTCCATGTGATGTAGATGGCCATGCCCTCCCTGGGCCACTCCATGTGATGTAGATGGCCATGCCCTCCCTGGGCCACTCCATGTGATGTAGATGGCCATGCCCTCCCTGGGCCACTCCATGTGATGTAGATGGCCATGCCCTCCCTGGGCCACTCCATGTGATGTAGATGGCCATGCCCTCCCTGGGCCACTCCATGTGATGTAGATGGCCATGCCCTCCCTGGGCCACTCCATGTGATGTAGATGGCCATGCCCTCCCTGGGCCACTCCATGTGATGTAGATGGCCATGCCCTCCCTGGGCCAATCCATGTGATGTAGATGGCCATGCCCTCCCTGGACCACTCCATGTGGTGTAGACGGCCATGCCTGCCCTGGACCACTTCATGTGATGTAGACGGCCATGCCCTCCCTGGACCACTCCATGTGATGTAGACGGCCACACCCTCCCTGGACCACTCCATGTGGTGTAGATGGCCACGCCCTCCCTGGACCACTCCATGTGATGTACACGGCCATGCCCTACCTGGAGCACTCCATGTGATGTGTGTGCTGGGAATAGAAAATTGCTGTGGTATTAATTTTCAAAATGTGAAAAGCAGTCAGAACCTGGGTGCTGTGCAGGCATCGGGAAGGAAGGGTCAGCAGCCTCTGATAAGAACACAACAATACAACATCGATAGGGGCCGGAGATAGAGGGGTCAAGCTCCATTTTCGGGCTCTCCAGTGTGCCTGCGCACTGCCTTTTCTTCTATTTCCTACTGATTTTGTAACAAAGACTTGTTAAAGCTGCATAAAGCTGCCTATTAGTTTTAATTTCCCTATTCAACAAACTGTAGTTGAATAGAGGAAGAAGAACCCATAGCATCATTACAACCATAACAGAGTAGACGGCCGTGCCCACCCTGGGCCACTCCATGTGGTGTAGACAGTTGTGCCCGCCCTGGGCCCACTCCATGTGGTGTAGACAGTTGTGCCAGCCCTGGGCAAGCAGATGGCCACCAGATGTTGGACACACTGAGCTATGGGGAAGAGTCGCCCTGACTGTGTAGCAGCGTTGTAAGGCAGGGACTGATGAGGAAACTTGTCATGCTCATAAAAATGTCCACCTGGGGCCCAGCTGAGGGCACACACTTGCAATCCCAGTGCTTGGGAAGCTGAGACAAGAGGATTGCAGGTTGGAGGCTAGCCTCAGCAACTTGGTGAGGCCCTGTTGCAAAATAAAAAATAAACTAAAATTAGGTATGTGGCTCATAGGTAGAATGTCCCTGGGTTCATTACCCAGTGCCCCCCACCACATGCACGCACAAAAGCCTGCCTGGGAACTTACTGATTAAATTCGATGACTGTGTGCCAATGCTGAGCCAGTATTGGAAAATTGCTTTGGTATTAATTTTCAAAATGTAAAAAGTAGTCAGAGCCTAGGTGCTGCGCAGGCACTCAGGCAGGGAGGGGCGGAACTGTTACATTGCCCTTTGTTCTAATGATTAACCTATAGGAAAAGCCTTGGAGGCAATTTCCCTCCTCTTCTTAGTGACCTGACCTGGGTATAGGAAAACTAAACTCTGTGTGCTGCTTCAAAGCACCCATAGTTGATTAGCAACCAACACTGCCCAATACAATAGAGCAAGGCCAGGTTGATTACTGACCCCTGCACTTAGTAAGTGAACTGTCCGGGGACAAAGAAACACCACCTGGCTAAGGACCAAGTAACTAGCCCATTGCCTTGGTAACACTGAAAAGAAGATACCAATACAAAATCGATTTAAAGGCTGGGGTCCCAAAAAGACTTTGGGCTCTCCAGCATGCGGTCAGCACGCTGCTTTTTCTTCTCTGCAGCACCGCAGCCCCACACGTCTGTGCACTGGGATTCAATAAAGTGCATGTGCTCTGAGTGGCTGGGAAGGGCCCTGCGCAGTCCCCAGCCCGGTCCCTAGACTCAGCACACCCGCCTGGGTCGCTCTCCTGAGGGCAAGGAAGGCCATGTCTCAGGTTGCCAGGTCTCTGGCTCCTGCTGGGCAGAAGCTGGCCAGGGTCCTGGCTATGGCTCCCTTCATCCTCCAGGTCTGAGCACCATCTAGGATCCCGGCTCCCTGTCTGACAATCCGATGACTGTGTGCAGCTGGGCCCGCCCTGTGGGCTGGATGGCGGCTCCCGGATCTCCAGGACAGCTGGCACAGCCCAGCCCTGGCAGGTCCTCCTGGCTGTCCAGTTCTGGCTCCTTCCCCTGGGCACTGCCCACCATCCTGTGAGGCTGGGGGCACTCAGTGGCTTGCAGGAAGAGCAGAGCTGGCTGCAGGAGCCAAAGTGTGAACTGGTGACCTCCTGAGGTGAGGGTGGGGACAGTCCCTGAGGTCTAAGGACCAATTCCTTGAACCCCAACTGTGCTGGCCCTCCTGGGTGGAAGGGGCTTCTGGGACCCAGGCTTTGGGTGTGCGCCCTTGTCCAGGCTGAGTGTTGATTTCATAAAGGACAGAATTTTTTAGTTCCCCATGCCACTTCATTTTAACAATGGCTCTGTCTCTGTTACCTAAGTAAGTGCTGGCCATGGAGGTTGGAGGGCACTGGGGGGGACTGGCTGGGCCCCTGGATGTGGAACCTGAGCTCCAGTAAAGCTGGCCTAGGCTGGGGCATCTCAACCCCTAACTAAGAGGGGCTCAGCTGAGACTAGTCCTGCCTGGGTTCCTGCAAAGACTTCCTGCACCCTGGCCATTCCTCCCGCTCTGCCCTGGAGTAACAGGATCCTTAAGTTTTAGTCCCACCCCTTCAAACCTGGCCAAGTTCTCACCTCACAGCCAGGAAAGGAAACTCCTGAGAAGTCAATCAGGAATCCATTCTCCTGGCCACCGCAGCTTGCCTGTGGGCACCATGAACCACACTTCCCACACCCCCCTGACCCACTCCGATGCTGGCCACCTGCCACAGTCTGAGATGCACAAGGAGGACCACAACGTGGCCGTGCTGGGGGGGGCCCACGGCTCGGCTCCTGTGACGACCACCGTGATCAACATGCCGGGCGAGACTGCTGTGCCCGACCACGTGGTCTGGTCCCTGTTCAGCGTGATCTTCTTCAACGCCTGCTGCCTGGGCTTCATAGCTTTCGCCTACTCTGTGAAGGTTTGTGTGCTACAGAGGGTGGGGGCCGAAAATTGTGGGGGACAGAGTGCTCAGAAGGTGCTTGTGAGCAGCAAACTCCACCTGCCCTGATAGCACCTGGGTGCAAACAGCCTATTAGTGTGTGTGTGTGTGTGTGTGTGTGTGTGTGTGTGTGTGTGTGTGTAAATGTGTGGGTGAGTAGCTTGGGAAATCTCCCAGGGCAGGCACAGTATGAGGCTTCCTGAGGACTCTAAAGGAATTCTCTCTGGTGCCCAACACCAGAAATACCCCTGCACACACAGATCCCGGGGCCCAGCCCGTCTAGGAAAGCAGAGGAGACTCCTGGGGAGCACTAGCCCCAGGTGGAGTGAGCAGCCAGCCTGGGGCCTCCTGCACAGGCTGGGTGTGAAAGGAGGGGGGCTGGTCTGAATGAGGGCGGCCAGGCCCAGGAGCCTGCTCAGGGCACCTGACTCCCCTGAGCCTCCCTCACCATCTGGTCTCCCCCAGTCTAGGGACAGGAAGATGGTGGGTGACATGACCGGGGCCCAGGCCCACGCCTCCACCGCCAAGTGCCTGAACATCTGCGCCCTGGTCTTCGGCGGCCTCACCACCATCATCTGCATCATTGTTTTCATTACTAGCTCGCAGGCACTGTCCCACTCCCTTCAGCAGCAGATAAAGGATTCCCGGGGCTACTAGTCCTTCCCTTGACCGTCCTCCACAGCTGGCCCTGCATCCTGGCCGGCCCAGCACCCTCCACCCTGACCCTCTGCAGCACCACAGCCCCACACGTCTGTGCACTGGGATTCAATAAAGTGCATGTGCTCTGAGTGCTCTGACGTGGCTGGGAAGGGCCCTGCACAGTCCCCAGCCCGGTCCCTAGACTCAGCACACCCGCCTGGGTCGCTCTCCTGAGGGCAAGGAAGGCCATGTCTCAGGTTGCCAGGTCTCTGGCTCCTGCTGGGCAGAAGCTGGCCAGGGTCCTGGCTATGGCTCCCTTCATCCTCCAGGTCTGAGCACCATCTAGGATCCCGGCTCCCTGTCTGACAATCCGATGACTGTGTGCAGCTGGGCCCGCCCTGTGGGCTGGACGGCGGCTCCCGGATCTCCAGGACAGCTGGCACAGCCCAGCCCTGGCAGGTCCTCCTGGCTGTCCAGTTCTGGCTCCTTCCCCTGGGCACTGCCCACCATCCTGAGGGGCTGAGGACACTCAGTGGCTTGCAGGAAGAGCAGAGCTGGCTGCAGAAGCCAAAGGGCAAACTGGTGACCTCCGGGGGTGAGGGTGGGGACAGTCCCTGAGGTCTAAGGTCCAATTCCTTGAACCTCAACTGTGCTGGCACTCCTGGGTGGAGGGGGTTCTGGGGCCCAGGCTTTGGGTGTGTGCCCTTGTCCAGGCTCTGTGCTAGTTGTTAAGTGAGCCCTCCTCACATATGGCCAACAGGGTCCAGGCCAGCAGAGGACAAGTCCCTTTGCTCCCATCCTTAGGCCGGTAGCCCTTCATCCTGTCCCAGGACACCTGTGGACACCCCACCCAAGACCCAGGCCCCTCCATTCCTGAGCTTGAGTCGTCACCCTGAGCCCTGTCTGGAGGACCCGCTGCAGGCCAAGCACAGCGGAGTCCCCTACCGGCGGGTGCGGCCCGGGAGGAGCGGGGACAGGAAGATGGGGGCGGGAAAATGGACAGTGGGCCTGGACGCGGAGGGGGGCGGGCGGGCAGGAGGGCAGAGGGCAAGCCGACCTGCACCTGCACCGAGGGTGGTCGGGACCCCTGTGCAGCCCGCGCTCCGGGGCAGAGGCGAACGTGGGCTGTCCTCTTCTGCAGACAAGTCTGCCTCAGGCCAAGGGCGCTTTGCTGGAGAGAGCACCTCCAACGTTGTGCCCAGAGACTGGGCCACGAGGCAGCTGCGCTCAGGGCGGGGAGCTCCCCGGCCATCGCGGGTGGACTGACGGCCGGTGCTGCCGCGCATGCGCAGGATGTGGCCCTGGCGAGCAGCGAGGAGGTCCTCGAGCCGGCTCTCTCCCCCGCCGAACAGCGGACCCGGAGCCCACACGTGCTCTCTGGAGAGACTGAGAGGGAGTCGGTGCTCAGCCTCGCTGTGCATGGAGGATACCAGGCCACGCTGGGCGTGGGGGCCGGCGTCCACTTCACAACCGTACACAGGATTTGCCCAGGCTCCTGCAGACCCCAACCCAAACCTTAAAGTAAACCGGGGTATCACCTGCCCGCAGAGGGCGGCTGCGGAGGAGTAGCGGCAGAGTGGCAGGGACGGGCCATTCCGGCAAGTGTAGAATCACCTTGGACAGACCCTCTGGGCCAGGGTCCAGGTTGGAGGGGAGACCCTGACGGAGCGGAGTCTGCGACTTGTTCACTCTTGAGCCTGCGAAGCCCCCCTCTCCCTGTCACCCCAAGGCCTTGCTTGGGATTTCTGGGGATGCCCGATTAGCTAAGGGTACCCCAGGGCCCACCTGCTACCCTGAGAATACTACTGTGGTTTTTTTGTTTGTTTGGTTAGTTGGTTTTTGGTGGGGGTAATGAGGATTAAACCAGGGGCATTCTACCTCGGAGCTATATCCCCAGCCCTATTTTTTATTTTGAAACAGGGAGCCGGGTATAGTGGCACATGCTTGTGATCCCATTAATTGGGAGGCTGAGACAGGAGGATTGCAGGTTTGCAGCCAGGCTCAGCTACTTAGGCCCCTTAAACTTAATGAGACCTTGTTTCAAAATAAAGAGTGAAAAATAGGGCTGGGTTTGTAGCTCAGGGGTAGAATGCCCCTGAGTTTGATCCGCAGTACCACAAAGGAAAAGGGAAGAAAGAAAGAAGTCTCACTCAATTTCTGAAGGCCTCCCTAAGTAGCTGAGGCTGGCTGCAAACCTGTGGTCCTCCAAGTTCAGCTTCCCAAGTTCCACCAACTCTACTGCAATTTAAAATCCACGTGGCTCAGGAAACAAAGTGCTGTGGCAGGTGGCTGAGAGGCCCCTCCAGGCAGATTCTGAGGGAATCTCTGGACGCCCACTCCTGGGGTCATGGCAGAGAAGTCGCACCCCTCCCAAACCCTGGCTCTAGGAAACATGCCAGAGGGAAGAGAACGGAGCATGGGAGCAGAGCACAGGAGTCTCTGCAGGGCGCGGGGTGCAGGGCTGGCAGGCCAGGACGCGGGCACAGGCCCTGCGGGGCTTGGAGTCTGTGGAAAGGACCCTGCCCTCCGCGGTTGGGTCGCATGTTTACACCAACCTCACACCAGTACCCGTGGACCAGGAGAGAGTCCTGGGGTCCAGATTCAAGGTCCCCTGGGTCCCTGGAATTGGAGCGCTGGGCCCTGAGGGGGTGGAAGTCGAGCCCCTGCTGGGTCTGACATGTACGGGGCCCACCAGGGGCTCGTGGGCATGGGCAGGCCAGCAGCCTCCCAGAGGCCACAGGGAACCCAGCTGTGTCTGGGGTAGGTTTCTTCTTCCCTGAAGGGAGGGACCCTGAGGCTAGTGCTCCACCTCAGGGCTGTGGGTCCTCTGCACCCTCCCTGGGGGCCATGGCAGGCTCTGCTCAGCAGCACCCTGGAGTACCTATGTATGGAGATGAAGGACCTTATCCAGGACCCTGTCCAGCTGCTGCCCAGCAGAAGTCCAGAGACCTGTCAAATGGAGGAGCAGGAGGGCTCCGCCCAATGAGGGAGGCAGGTGGGCATGCTGTTAGAGGACACTGGGAGCTGGGCAGTGTATTGAATCCCACTGTGGACAGAAAGTGCTGTGGGGTGGGGTGGGGTGAAGGGGAGAGGGCAGCGGCCCCCTGGCCACAGGATGGAGGAAGGGCAAGACCAGAAGCTCTCAGAATCCTTTATATGTTGTTAAAACAATGATGCAGATGATGGTGGTGAGGCCGCCGAAGACCAGGGCGCAGATGTTCAGGCACTTGGCGGTGGAGGCGTGGGCCTGGGCCCCGGTCATGTCGCCCACTATCTTCCTGTCCCTAGACTGGGGGAGACCAGATGGTGAGGGAGGCTCAGGGGAGTCAGGTGCCCTGAGCAGGCTCCTGGGCCTGGCCGCCCTCATTCAGACCAGCCCCCCTCCTTTCACACCCAGCCTGTGCAGGAGGCCCCAGGCTGGCTGCTCACTCCACCTGGAGCCAGTGCTCCCCAGGAGTCCCCTCTGCTTTCCTGGATGGGCTGGGCCCGGGATCTGTGTGTGCAGGGGTATTTCTGGAGTTGGGCAATAGAAGGAATTCCTTTGGGGTGGGGTGAGACAGGGTCCTAGGCCTGCCCTTGGAGATTCCCCACCTGCCACTACACACACACACACACACACACACACACACACACACACACACACACACAAGTACAGGGGGAGATACACACAGGAGGACCCCACACCCCCTGTGCAATGGGGCAGGCGGAGGCCCGCTCGGCAGCACTTCCCTGAGCACCACCCACCCCCGCAGCTTGCACCTTCACAGAGTAGGCATAGGCTATGAAGCCCAGGCAGCAGACGTTCATGAAGACCGTGTTGAACAGGGACCAGACCACGTAGTCCCGCACGGGAGTCTCGCTGCCGATGCTGATCACTGTGGACGCCATGGGTACAGTGCCGGGCTCCTCCTTGATCATGCTGCGTGCTGGGGGAGGGGGATGCTGTGAAGAGGACTTCAAAGTGGGCTTCGTGTTGCTGCTGCATGCCCATTTGTGGACTGAGGTCCGGATGCTGGGGGAGGGCCTTGTAGGGCCGTCCTGGACTCCTCCCCCTGGACTCTCTCAAGCTTCTTCTTCCTGGCATTTGTAACCTGGTGAATGGTCTGAAATTTAGGATACCTATTGCACTCGGATAGGGTCCAGGAAGGGCAGAGGGGGAGGGATGCTCCTGTCCGGGGCCCAAGCTAGGACTTAGATCAGCTGAGCCCCTCCCCATTAGGGCTGTGGGGGGCCTGGGAGACCCCTTCAGCCCAGACCAGCACTGGCAGGAGCTCACTGTCTGTATTGGGGCCCCCAGCTAGTCCCCCACTGGGCCCCCCACCCCTGATGTCCAGAGGGCCTCTCCAAATCCCACCCCGGATGCCACGGGCCTCCTCTGCTGAGGTCTGTGGCCTCCCCTGGGGCTGAAGCCTAGCCTGGCCTCACTGTGGGACCCAGTGTCCAAGGTTGTCTGCCCCAAGGTCCCTTCCGGCCAGGGAAGGGCCTCTGGAGCTCACTGGCTGGAGAGTTTGCTGGGGACAGGACGGTTCAAGGGTGTATGGCAGCAGCTTGGGACCCACAGGGTAGTTTGCAGTCCCACTTTTCCTCCCTCCCCAGACACCATCACTTTATAAAAGGCCATGGAGCTTTGGACAACAAGCACACCACATGTGTCCTGGGGAGGGCAAGTGCCCCGGTTGGCCAAGGCCTTCCTGGAATTGCAACTCTTTCCTCTTCCTGCCTCTGCATGCTGCCACAGTAATATGGGGAAATTGGGCAAGAGAGCAAGTTCCCATACTGAGGCAGGAGGGAGAGGAAACTCACTCCGCCCTGAGAGACAGCCAGGGCCCCTTCTGAGCGCGGCCCCGCACCACCAAACGCTTCTTCCAGGGCCACTGCCTCAACTGCTTGGTTCCACTGCTCTGAGGCCAAGCCTCAACAGGAGTGTTGGTGGGCAGACCCAGTCCAAGCTGCAAGCCCCCCACGTCTCCACAGCAGGAAGCCGAGCCTCACAGCACCCGCTGTGCACAGGGGTGGCAGGCAGGAGATCTCCGGGAGGGATGCCAGGACACCCTTCATGATCCCCGGGGTCGGGGTTCTCGCCGGGGCTACAGAGCCTGGCTGCTGGCCTGCTCTTGCCCTCCAAATCAGCCTCAGGGTGTGGGTGGGTCAAGGGATTTGTCTGGGGTGTTGGGAACTGAACCCAAGGGCATTCTACCTCAGAGCTATATGCCAGACCTTTTTATTTTTTGTTTTGAAACAAAAAATACCTTACAGGACAGGTACATGAGCTGCTCACTGGATCCTGCTCAGGGCCTGAGGTCTTCAGTCGCATCTGGACTTTCTCTTGATGGGGTTGAGTCTGTACTGATTGCTAATAAGGGCAATATTTGTTGCTACTAAGAACAAGTTTTCATATTTAGGCAAAAACAATAAAATCCTTTTCTCTGTCTCTAAGCTGTCAGCCAAGAATTGCAGCCACAGTTGACCTTGGTCAGCTAAAAACTGGCTTTTAGCCCAGCTGAACACTGAGTGTGTGTGTGTGTGTGTGTGTGTGTGTGTGTGTGTGTGTGTGTGTGTTTGCAGGTCTGGAGATGGAACCCAGGAGCATTGTACCTCTGAGCTATATCCCTTGCCCTATTTTTTATTCTTTATTTTGAAACAGAGTCTCACTGAGTTGCAGAGGGCCTCACTAAGTAGCTGAGGCTGTCCACAAACTGTGATCCTCTAGTCTCAGCCTCCCAAATGCTGGGATTACAAGCATGCACCACCATGCCCGGCAAAACTGAATGTTAAAACACAGACACCTACTCGTAGAAAAAGAATTATATAGACTCTCACAACAGGTTAGACTAAAGTTAAAAGATGAAAAACAAGCTGCATTAACCCAATATTATTTACTAACAACACAAACCTCCATACTTTTTTTTTTTTTTTTTTTGCAGTACTGGGGATGGAACCCAGGGGCATTCTACCTCCAAGCTACACCCCCAGCCCTATTTTTTTATTCTTTATTTTGAAACAGGATCTCACTTGTGCTGGTATTGGAAAATTGCCTTGGTATTAATTTCCAAATTGTAAAATATAGTCGGCGCCTGGGTGCTGCGCAGGTGCTCAGGCAGAGAGGGGCAGCAGCTGTTACAAAGCTGAGCTCCCTCTTCTTTGCCCTTTGTTCTAATAATTGACTTATAGTAAAAAGCTTTAAAGATAAAGCCTTTAGCCCTAAAACTACATAGAGGCCATCGGTGCCTCTGTTCCCTCCTCTCCTCTGTGACCCCACCTTGGTGTAGAAAAGGTAAACTTTGTGTGCGGCTTCAAAGCACCCTAGCTGATGAGCAACCAATACTGCCCAATACAACAGAGGCCAGGCCAGGTAGATTCTTGACCCTGCACTTAGTAAGTGTACTGTCTGGGGACAAAGAGGCACCACCTGGCTAAGGAATAAGTTACCAGCCCATTGCCATGGTAACACTGATAAGAAGTTACCAATGCAAAATCTATTTAAAGGCTGGGGTTCCAAAAAGGGGCAGGAGTTCCATGCTGGGCTCCCCAGCATGCGGTCAGCACGCTCCTTTTTCTTCTCTATTTCCTTATTTTGTAATAAAGATTTGTCAAATCTGCAATGAGCTGCCCATTAGTTTTAACTTTTTTATTCAACAAACTTTAGTTGAATAAAAAAAGAGCCCTCAAACTATTTAAGCTGTAACATTACTGAGTTGCAAAGGGCCTCACTAAGTAGCTGAGGCTGTCCACGAATCTTGATCCTCCTCTCAGCCTTCCAAATGCTGGGATTATAAGTGTTTGCCACACGCCCAGCTAAACCTCTATATTATTATTATTATTATTATTATTATTATTATTATTGTTATCATTTGTGTGTGTGTGTGTGTGTGTGTGTGTGTGTGTGTGTGTGTGTGTGGTACTAGGGGTGGAACCCAGAGGCATTCTACCTCCAGGCTATACTCCCAGACTTATTTTATTTTATTTTATTTTATTTTATTTTATTGTGGGTCTGGGGATGGAACCCAGGGGCATTCAACCTCCGAGCTACAGCCCCTGCCCTATTTTTGATTCTTTATTTTGAAACCGGGTCTCACTGAGTTGCAGAGGGCCTCACTAAGTAGCTGAGGCTGTCCGCGAACCGTGATCCTCCGGTCTCAGCCTCCCAAATGCTGGGATTACAAGCGTGCGCCACCACGCCCAGTTTCCCAGACCTATTTTAGATTTTATTTGGAAACAGGGTCTCACTAAGTTGCTGAGAGGCTCACTAAGTAGCTGAGGCTGGCTTTGAACCTGTGCGATTCTCCTGTCTCAGCCTCCCAAAATCTGGGATTATAAGTATTCACCACCACCTCCGGCTCTAAACCTCTATACTTTAAAAGACTATCTTTCCAGCCGCGCTGGCTGAAGAGACCCTGTTTCCAAAAATAAAATAGGTCTAGGAGTGTAGTCCAGAGGTAGAAGGGCTTCCAGGAACCCCAGTACCACCAAAAAAAAAAAAAAAAAAAAAAAGAATAAAATAAAGAATACAAAAATAGGGCTTGGGGTGTAGCTCAGAGGTAGCGTGCCCTTGGGTTCCATCCCTAGTACCGCAAAATAAAATTAAATAAATAAATAAATAAATAAATGACTTTCTGTGTCTTTTTCTTTATTATAAAACAAGTTTTCAACATAATAAGTAACTTCTTGCAGACAGAGATAAGGAAGGCTGAGAACTCACCAAGGACACAGGTGGACAATACATGCTTTAAACTTAAGAGTGAAAATAAAACCAAAGGCCAGGCGTGTACTGCCAAGACTGCCTGCTGCCTCAGCATCTATGTGTTGAGACCCCACTCCACATAGTTAATCGGCAACAAGCCCCGAGAAGGAGGTGTCGTCTCTGGCCAAGGTACCCCCCACTTTTAGATACCCTTCATGACTATTATTTTCTTGGTAATGGTTCCTCTTAACACTCTATATGAATTGCTCCGGTGATGCGAGATCAGGACTATAAAAAGAAATTGAGTCCGTGAAAATAAATTCTCTAATAATTTGTCTAAACGTCCTTAGCTCTGCTCAATAATAATAAAAACTGGCCAGAACTCAGATGCTGTGATAAGCATTCCAGCTGCAGCAATCACAAAGGGTCTCCGACCCTCATTCCTATCACTAATTTAGGTTAAGCCATTAACTCCCCCTCATTCCTATCACTAACTTAGGTTAAGCCATTAACTCCGGTAAGGTAGCTCAGTTCAAGGTAACTCTGTTTACCCTTGAGATCCTGCCTAGAGACAGAGAAGATAAACAACTTAACTGCCCAAATACAATAGAGCTGAGGAGAAAGATTGTTGACTTTTACCTCAGTATGAGCATTCCTGGAGATAGGGAGACTGGCCGCATGGTTAGAAATGAATATGACAAAATAAAGGACAGACGTTCTAAATATATATGTAGGAAAGGAAATACTGTAAGAGTAAGAAAAGCATTTTTGCATGAAGAAGAGCTTATCATAAGAAAGTCCCAACTGGGAAAGAAAGGAATTAGAAAGTTAGAAGCAGGTTGCAGAGAGCTTGTGACAGGGAAATGGATTATTAAAGATGGATAGGCTTTTAATAGGCTTGTTGTCTAAAGAAGAGTGCTCAGCAGTTAAGGAAATACATCTGACAATTAGAACTAAGAACCTTGTGGTGTTGTTTGTGGTATTTTGTCTGCCAAACTATGTTGTGAGTATGCTTAAGCTTTCAGATTTAGAAGATAAGATGCCAACACCTGAAGAAACTCCATCACATCCACCTGAATCACCACATCTCCCCACACTTGCTATATGAACTGAGCCCAAAAGATGGAAAGGTCCAGGAAAAGTTAAAGAAGATTCCCCGAGAAGCCCCCAAGCCTTGGCCATGCCTGTTTATTCTGGGAGGTCACCCCCTGGAACTGCTTATCTGCAAGACCTTGGAGAGGATCAGGAGTTAATCTCTCGAAGGTCAACAGCCAGCTGAAGGACTAGTTTTATTACCTTTGTTTACATGTCATTCATTATTATTTCACAGTGATTACACCCACCCCCTTTTTTTCTCTTATTATTAACTTTACTGGTGAAGGGTATAAATTTCTTGGGGTTTTTGTAATAAAGTGTCATTGGCTCAAGAAGCCTTTGTCCATGTCAGATTCTTTCTAGGGAGCGCCGTCATTTAGGGACCTAAAGAAATTTAGTCCCTAAAGGGAAAGAATCACTGCAGATAAGAGGCTGCAGAACTTCACTCTAATCCTTCCCCACCTTTACTGAGGTTCTCGATCGCGAGTGGACTCTCCCCCCACAGGACTGAGCCGGTTTGCGGCAGTGTACTGTAATAAATACATAAATACATAAATAAAACAAAAAACAAAGCAAGCTTCTACCATGCAGCCCCTGACATTTCTAACCAAGTAACACATTTTGATCAGTGCTGTCAGGCCTGTCTGTCCCTGTGAGGATGAACACGGAAGGTTCACTGGAAAGGCTCACACAGCAGAGATAGCTGGCAGGCCTGCACCTGCTTTTGGTGGGAAAAAAAAAGACTATTGACTCAGCAGGATGGGAGGAAGGAGATAATAAATTCTTATAAAAATACAATATGTGTTCAGAGACCTCAGTGTCTGACTTTCAAGGCACTCCACTGCGTCCTTCTGACACAGTGCTTTGATTGTCTGTCCCTTCTCTCTACCTTTATAATAATGAAACTTGGCTTAAGCGTGCAGCAATGCAGTTCTGGCTATTTTTTTCTAAATTAGTTAAGAACAAGACCTACAATAACATCTCAACCTCAGCTTTGCAGCCTCTAGACAATTTTTCCTGGAAGAATTTTGGTACCTCCCCTGGTGTTTCCACTGGCTGCCTGGTGTGGTTTTTTGGGTTTTTTGTTTTGTTTTGTTTTGTTTTTTTGGTGGTACTGGGGTTCCTGGAAGCCCTTCTACCTCTGGGCTACACTCCTAGACCTATTTTATATTTTGAAACAGGGTCTAGTAAGCCAGAGAGGCTGGCTTCGAACCTGCGCAATCCTCCTGTCTCCGCCTCCCAAACGCAGGGATTACAAGCATGCGCCACCACACCCGGCCTGCCTGGTGTGTTTAAAGGTGTGTTGTCTGTCGGGTGCATGTACTGGCAGCCTTTCCTTAGCGTGAAGTTTAATAAATTGACAGCAAAGTGCACTAAATATGAACCCTCCCCCCAGTCACAGGACAGCATGTGCCTCACCCCAGAGGTGCTTGCCCATGCCTGCCCCTTGCCCCAGGAGGACCATTGCTCTCTGGACTTTCAGGGGCTCTTACTTCTTGCCCACTTTAACACCCAAGTGTGAGTCAAACCCAACACTATGGCTTAGAGCTTCCAGCCTGAAAGCCCAGGGCCAGGCCACCAGAGACCACAGCCCTAGAGGTTGGGATGGGGCTGGAAGTCCCAGCCCTTTACTCCCCAGGGTCCCTGATGTAGCAGGATTTTAGAGTGGCTGAAAGGGGCTTGCAGGAGTGCCACTCAGCTTGTACTTTGGCCTAGACTGGGAAGGAGGACCACACATCACAGTATCAGTTCCCATTCCTCCAAGAGATGCTTAGGGCTACTGTGGTCTCCAGGAACCTCTTAAGCACAGCTGGCCCTGAGTGAGCACGCAGGCTCTGCTGCAGCCCTGGCTGTGAGACTCAGCTCTGTAAGAGGAGCGGTCACAGGCCGTGTGTGCATCAGACGGTGCAGTTCAGTGCCACAGAGGCAGCTGCGCCTCACTTCACCCACTCGAGTGTTCACGGCCTGCGTCAGGGCTCAGAATGCTTGGCACAGTGGCATGCCAAGCACCTGGAATCAAAGGATGCTGGAAGGTCTCTGGAGCTGTGTCTCTGCTCACCCTTCTCCCTTGAAGTCCCTCCCTGGAGGGCGAGGAGCTCTGCCACCAGGC
Source organism: Muscardinus avellanarius (assembly GCF_963383645.1). Taxonomy (NCBI): domain Eukaryota; kingdom Metazoa; phylum Chordata; class Mammalia; order Rodentia; family Gliridae; genus Muscardinus; species Muscardinus avellanarius. Next base: position 239,664,435 of record NC_137786.1, on the reverse strand, counting down.
CTCGGCGGTCACTCTGTCTCCCATCAGGTCACGCCCTGGGAAGGCACTTTTCTACCCACTCCTTCTTCAAGGAGCCTGGGCACACCACCAATTTTCTCTGGGTCTTTGGGTCCTCATTCTGAAGGTTCCCGAATGGGGAAAAGTCTGATTAAATTCCTTGTTCTCTTCTCTTGTTAAACTATCCTTTGCTATAGACGGGTGGGCCTTGACCCTTAGGCTCTGTGGGAAGGTGGCGCTTGTCTGTCCATGGTGCGCGGGTCATGGTGGCAGGACGCAGTGGGAGAAGCACCGTCCTGCGTCGTGGTCTCAAGGCCTGAACAGTGTTCCCAAACCGTGCTCTGTTTCCATACGCTGCTCTTTGGCATACCTCCTGTGCCTGTGACCTCTCCTCCTTTCATGTTGGCGACTTAGGGATTTTGTTCTGTTTTGGTTTTGTGGCTCTAGGGGTTGAGCCCAGGGGCATTCTGCCTCTAAGCTACACCTCCAGCCCTATTTTTTTTTTTTAAATAGGATCTCACTAAGTTGCAAGGCCTAAGTTGCTGAGGCTGGCCTTGAACTGGCCTGGATCCTCCTGTCTCAGCCTCCCAAGTGTTGGGATTACTGACACACCCCAGTGCACCCAGTTGGCTTAGGGTTTCGTTAAAGGTTTGTAGGGCCAGATCCCTCCCCCGCTGTGTTGGTGGCTCACACAGGCCTTCTTCAAAAATATTTTCAATGTAGGTGTTTGAGAAGGACAAATTCTGAGGCTTTCTGGAAATATATATATATATATATATATACACACACACACACACACACACACACACACACATATATATATTTTATATATGTGTGTGTATATATATATAATCACACACATATGGGATTTGTTTGCTTATTTATTTTGTTGGTACTGGGGATGGAACTTAGGGGCATTTTACCTCTTAACTACACTTTCAGCCCTATTTTTTTTAAACAAGGTCTCCCTAAATTGCTGAGGGCCTTATTATATTGCTGAGGCCTGCTTTGAGCCTACAATCCTCCTGTCTCAAGTACTGGGAGTACGAGTATGTTCCACCTCACCTCACCTCGATGGAGAATATCTTTATTGTGCTCTCACATTTCCATAACAATTTGGTGGCATATAAAATTAAGGTTTGTAGCCGGGCGTGGTGGCGCACGCTTGTAATCCCCGCGCTTGGGAGGCAGAGACAGGAGGATCGCACAGGTTCGAAGCCAGCCGCGCGCGCTGGCTTAGGAGACCCTGTTTCCAAATAAAAATGTAAAAATAGGTCTGGGAGTGTATCCCGGAAGTAGAAGGGCTTCCAGGAACCCCAGTACCACCAAAATAAATAAATAAATAAATAAAATTGAGGTTTGTGCTTCTGTGCATCTCCACAGCAGCGCACTTGCCTGCGTGTGCATGGCACTGGGAAGATCAAACCAGCACCACAAAAAAGAGAAAGAAGCCAGCCAGTCCTGGTAGTGCAGACTTGTAATCCCAGTACTTGGGAGACTGAGGCAGGAGGATCACAGTCAGATTCAGCTCCTTTATGAGGCTATCAGCAACTTAGTGAGATCCTGTTTCAAAATAAAGAATAAAGCCGGTCATGGTGGCATGCTCCAGCATCTCATGCAGACCTTGAGAAAGCTCGGTCAGGGGGTCCGCAACGGCGTAGATCCCCCATGAAGTCTGTCTGGCATTCCTTTCTTCATAAAATTATTTAGGATTATTTGGATTAATATGTATAATTGGAATTTTATGTATAAACATTATAACTAAAACTGATGGGCAGCGGCTTATAAAAGACTCAGGCAGCAAAGATTTTTTCCCAAGGATAAAGTTATTGGGCCAAACATTAAGTTCAAACTGACCTTAGTTTGGGCCACTGTATAAGATTGGGTTTGAGTCAGCCTTGTGAAGTGAGACAAAGCACACTATGATTATTTAAATGTCTGGCACCCTGCCCTAAACTCTATAAAAAATAAAACTTTTCCCGTCCTTGAAGATCCTGCTTGCATGGCTATGCCCTTGCTTTTCTGCCAAAAAATAAAGTATAAAAATTGTAACTAATCCTGAATAAGATGGAGAAGATTGAATCTGATTTCATGTGGCAATTCTTCTCTCATCTACCTTGGCTTCCCCTCACCAACACACAAACCGTCGACTCTTGCTAGGGCTGGACCCCGGCAGTGGCACACGCTTGTAATCCCAGCATTCAGGAGGCTGAGACAGGGGGATCGCGGTTCGCAGACAGCCTCAGCTACTTAGTGAGGCCCTCCGTAATTTAGTGAGACCCTGTTTCAAAATAAAGAATAAAAAATAGGGCAGGAGGTATAGCTCAGAGGTCGAATGCCTCTGGGTTCCATCTCCAGACCTTCAAAAAATGAAAGAAAAAAAGAAAGAAGAAAGAAAAAGAAAAAGAAAGGAAAGAAAGAGAGAAAGAAAAAAAGAAAGAAAGAAAGAAAGAAAGAAAGAAAGAAAGAAAGAAAGAAAGAAAGAAAGAAAAGTAGGGCTAGAGATGTGGCTGGAAGGTAGAATGTCCTTGGATTCAATCCCCAGTTACACGCACACACACACACACACACACACACACACACACACACACACACACTCAAAGAGAGAAAGAGAAGACCTCTCACTGGCTGCTTCTAAACCCTGGAGGACCAACAGGTAGAAAGTGACAGCTCACCTGTGTTCATCAAGATTAAACAGACTGCTGTGAGCTGCAGATGGCTTAAGAGAAAAAGAAAAAACTCCTTCGATATAAACTTTTTTGGGGGGGTAGGTGATATTGTGGATTGAACCCAGGGGCACTCTACTAGACTCTGGGCTACACCTCCAGCCCTATCATTATCATCATCAAAATAATAATATAATAATTTTATGATGATGACGATGTGGTACTGAGGGGGAACCCAGAGGTTTTTCTACCTCTGTGCTATACTCCAGACCTATTTTATACTTTATTTGAAAACAGGGTCTCACTAAGTTGCTGAGAGCCTCACTCAGTAGCTGAGGCTGGTTTTGAACCTGTGTGATCCTCCTGTCTCAGCCTCTCAAGCGCGGGGATTACAAGCATGCACCATCACGTCCAGCTTGATTTTTTATTCTTTATCTTGAAGCAGGGCCTCACTGAGTTGCAGAGGGCCTCACAAGTAGCTGAGGTGTCCTCAAATCACGATCCTCCTTTACTCATTTATTCAGAGTGTCCCCAAGGGTCCCTGGTGATAGAAGGCTGGGTCCCAGTGCCGTCCATTGGGAAAGTGGGGGCTGTGGAGGTGGGTCTGGAGAAGCCCCTATCCTCCATCCCACGGCTGTCCTGTAAGGCAGGTCCAGCAAGAGGACCTCATACAGCCTGAGTCAGACCCACTCCCAACAGCCTCCAAAATGGGCAGGCAACTAACCTATCTCCATATCTCTCCCCTCTCTCTCTCTCCTCTCTCTCCCTCTCTCTCTCCCTCCCTCTCTCTCTCCCTCTCTCTCCCCCCTCTCCCTCTCTCTCTCTCTCTCTCCCTCCCTCTCTCTCTCCCTCTCTCTCCCCCCCTCTCCCTCCCCCTCTCTCTTTTCCTCTCTCTCTTCCTCTCTCTCTCCTACTCTCTCTCTCTCTCCCTCCCCCCCTCCCTCTCTCTTTTGTGTGTGTGGTAGTGTGGTACTGGGGATTGAACCCCTTGGTGGGCAGTCTACCTCCAAGCTACATTCCCAGCCCTATCTTATTTTTATTTTGAAACAGGGTCTCAGAAAGTGATTAGGTCTCACTACTTGCTAAGGCGGTCCTCAAACCCGGGTTCTCCTGTCTCAACCTCCCAAGTACTGAGATTACAGGCGTGTGCCGCCATGCCTGACTTGAAAGGACTTCTTCTTTCTCCTTTCTTTCTTTCTTCTTCCTTCCTTCCTTCCTTCCTTCCTTCCTTCCTTCCTTCCTTCCTTCCTTTCTTTCTTCTTTATTTCTCTCTTTCTTTTGTTTGTGGTACTGGGTGTGGAACCCAGGGGCTTTTCTACCTCCGGGCTACACTCCCAGACCTATTTTATACTTTATTTGGAAACAGGGTCTCACTAAGTTGCTGGGAACCTCACTCAGTAGCTGAGGCTGGCTTTGAACCTGTGCGATCCTCCTGTCTCAGCCTCCCAAGCGCAAGGATTCCAAGCGTGTGCCATCACGCCTAGCTTTTGAAACAACTTTCAAATAACTTCTCTGTTGTACACCTATCATTCCAGTACCTGGAAGGCTAAAATGGGAGGAGTGCAGGTTCAAGACCAGCCTCAGCAATTTATCAAAACCCTGTTTCAAAATAAAAACTAAAATAGGGTTGGGGGTATAGCTCAAAGGTAGAATGCCCCTAGGTTTGATCTCCAGTACAAAAAAAATTCATATTTCATACTAATTTTTCTCAACTAAAATGTATCTTACTTTCTGTGTATACTTTATGTACAAAGAAACTGTTTCCCTTATTTCCAGTCATTTTAATTGCCATACGTCAAATATGAGCCCTTATTAACTTTCATTTCTGAGAAAAACAAGGAAGTAAGCAATTCTGAGCTCTTTGCCACACGCCAGCATCTGTGAGTCTGCGAACATTCCATTGCGTAATTTCTAGAAACCTGTGGCTCATAGCACAGATTTTCTTCTCCTTTTTTCTTTTTGAACTGGAGATGGGACCCAGAGATATTCTATCTCTGACTTACACCCTCAGCCCTATTTTTATTCTTTTATTCTTTTATTTTATTCTTTTATTTATTTATTTATTTATTTATTTATTTATTGGTGGTACTAGCGATGGAAACTCAGGGGCATTCTATCTTCAAGCTATACCCCAGTCCTATTTTTTATTCTTTATTTTGAAGCAGGGTCTCACTAAATTGGGGTGGGCCTAAGTAGCTGAGGCTGGCCACCCACCTGCGACCTTCCTGTCTCAGCCGTTCAAGTACTGGGATTACAAATCTGTGCCACCACACCCAGTTCCATCATTTAACTTGAAAATCTAGCATCATTAAATTACTAAAGATATGAGGAAAACTATTTTTTTTTCTATTTGTAGTACTGGGGGTGGAACCCAGGGGCATTCAACCTCTGACCTACAGTCCCAGGCCTATCTTTTATTCTTTTATTTTGAAACGGGTCTTAATGAGTTGCAAAGGGCCTCACTAAGTAGCTGAGGCTGACCATAACCATGATCCTCCGATTTCAGCCTCCCGAATGCTGGGATTACAAGCGTGAGCCACCATGCCTAGCTAGGATTTTTTTTTTTTCAGTACTGGGGGTGGAACCCAGGGGCATTCTATCTCTGATCTACACCCTCAGCCTTATTTTAGTTTTTAGTTGTTTAAAACAAGGTCTCACTAAGTTGCTGAGGCTGTCTGTGAACCTGTAATCCTCGTGTTTCAGCCTCCCAAGTATTGGGATTATAAACGCCTACCACCTGGCTTGGCTCAGCCCCTTCTACACAAGCACAGAGCCTGAGGGAGAAGCCAGCCCCAGGATTCACAGTCCAAATTGTCCCTCTCCTCCTGTCCCTTGTGTACTGAGCCACCTTTCATAAAAAAACTGAAAAAGCCGCTCAAGACACTCTTGCCCAGACGCTCTCCACCTCTTAAGATAGCCTGCCTTCCCCCTTGAATCCCTCAATTTCCTAAATAAAACTTGTCCTTTTCTGTGACTGGCATGTGCTGAAGTTATTTTCTGCCATGTAAGCCAAGACCATACGGAATTGTCATGCTTTCGGTGACACTCCTCACCTGGTGCAGGGCTTCCCATTTAAGCACATTCAAGCAGTTTGCTGAGAAACCTGGTGTCCATTGATCTCCAGTGTGCAAGATATTTCTTTCTGCAGCTTTTTCTTTGACACTCCTCAGTGAGACTGTAGCACATCTAAGTGTGAGCTGTTTTTTGTTTTTTTCTTTCTTTCCTTTTTTGCAAAGAGGGTCTCACTAAGTTTCAGAGGCCTGACTAAGTAGCTGAGGCTACTGCAAACCTGCGATCCTCCCGTCTCAGCCTCCCAGGCTCTGGGATAAAAAGTGTGTGCCACCGCGCCCAGCTTGAGCTGTTTCTTTTGTTTGCTTAGTTTATTCTTTTTTTTTTTTTTCTTTTTTAAAATTTTGAGTAAGGCTGAGATGGTGGCACACTTGTAATCCCAGTACTTGGGAAATTGAGCCAGGAAGATTACAGGTTAGCAGCCAGTCTCATTTACTTAGTGAGGCCTTCCGCAATGTAGTGAGACCTTGTTTTCAATAAAGAATAAAAAATAGGCCTGGGGATGTAGCTTGGAGGTAGAAAGCCCCTGGGTTCAATCCCCAGTACTGTCAAAAATAAAAATAAAAAATTGTGTGAGGCCAGGCGCAGTGGCATACACCTATAATCCCAGCACTTGGAGGCTGAGACAGGAGGACCACAGGTTCAAGGCTGGTCTCAGAAACTTAGACCCTGTTTCAAAATTAACACACACATGCCGGGGTCCAGCCTCGGCCAGTTCAGGGGTCTTGAAGGAGATGTAGGGCCAGAGAAATTGAAGAATGAGAGATGCCATGCTTAGCAGCAGGGGGAAGGCATCTCTGCCTGTGCCCTAGAATATACTTTGTTTTTACATGAATCTGACAAATCACAGCAAGCCACATCATATGTATTTTGCTTTTCACTTAGTTTTTCAAAGCCACATTACACGTACATTGTTTTTCATCTAGTATTTCTTTAACCTGAATTCCACGTAGCAGGCACACCTCGAAGCCACCTGTTTTTTTTTTTTTATTAATTTGTAATGAATTGACCCACAAAACCTACATCACACATAATAAACTTTAACTAAATTTATCCTCTCCTCTATCTTAGCTACTAGATATTAGACTTACTGTATCTACTTCTAAAATTAACTGCAAATTTTATCTGCTATTTTGGCCACTAGATATTCTATTAACTTATTTGGACCCAACCACCAAACCCCCACTAAACTTATTCTATTTCTCTAGCATACAATACCTACACATAATTTTCTATACGACCTATTAAGTTGTTTATCAAGAGAATTCTTTTGTGCTTTAGTGAGCAGGTGCCAAGGAAGTCTCTGACTGCCCAACCCTCTGTAGGAAGGGCAGAGTCCTGACATCAAGCCATTTTCCAGTAATATTAACTCTGTGCTTTCCAGTCATCATACACTCCTGTATAGGGCAGTAGAGGATGGCTGGAGGTGGAAAAGTATTCTGATTAGCGCTAGCCCCCTGAAGGGGATACTACCATGTACCCCCTAACTTATAAGCAACATATGGAGGGCCTTGCACAGTAGGTATAATTTGCCTAAGTTCACTTTTCCTTTCATGGCTAAAACCTTAAGTGAGTTAGGTGTCGTAAGCAGAGCAGCAAAGAGCTTTTTTCTATGCAGCTTCTTGAAAGTTCTCCCATTGCCATATTCTTCTTAGTGCTATCCTAGCACAAATCTTAGGGCATTTTCCAGTCATATTCACATCAATTTTCAAATTATTACAAAATAGCAATACCTATTCAAAGCAATTTTCAAATTTCATTAATATTATCATTATTATAACTCAAATCAAGAGGGATAATGGCTTCAGTTTTGCCAGAGTCTTCCAGCCCTGAGGAATTCCCTTCCCAGCTGCGACCCTGTCATACAGCAAGAATGGCGCCGCCTCTACCACACACACACACACACACACACACACACACACGCACACACACACACATGGCCAGGCGTGGTAGCATATGCTTGTAATCCTAGTACTTGGGAGGCTGAGATAGGAGGATCACAGGTTCACAGCCAGCCCAGGGTGTAGCTCAGAGGTTCAACCCCCAGCACCAAAAAACAAAACCAACCCTTTGTGTGAGTTGTTTCTCTCCCTTCTGGGTTCTGAGGTGCTCAGCCCCACGTCGACTCCCACTTCCCTCAAGGACTTCTACAGGCAGGCGAGTGAACTTTCTCCATCTACCACACTGCCTTCTGGTCCGCAGCCCGTGGCTCCAAACCGCTACATCTTTGCCGTTTAAAATGCTGTACATATAGGAGCTGAGCGAGGTGGGCACGCTTGTAATCCCCGCGCTTGGGAGGCTGAGACAGTAGGATCGCACAGGTTCGAAGCCAGCCTCAGCTACTTAGTGAGGCTCTCAGCAACTTAGTGAGACCCTGTTTCAAAATAAAGTATAAAATAGATCTGGGAGTATAGCCTGGAGGTAGAAAGCCCCTGGGTTCCACCCCCAGTACCACACACACAAAAAAAAGGCTTTACATATATTAACAGTGTGTGTGTGTGTGTGTGTGTGTGTGTGTGTGTGTGTGTGTGTTTCCCTGGGGATGGAACCCAGAGGCATTCTACCTCTGAGCTTCACCCCATACCCCTTTTTATTTTGAAATGGGGTCTCATTAAATTGCTGAGGGTCTGTAAGTGCTGAAGCTGAACTTCAACCTTGGACCCTCCTGTCTCAGCCCTCCAAGTACTGGGATTACAGCCATGCGCCACCATTTGGGAGGCTGAGAGAGGAGGATCACGGTTCGAGGACAGCCTCAGCTATTTAGTGAGGCCCTGTGTAACTCTGTGAGACCCTGTTTCTAAATAAAGAATAAAAAGTAGGGCTGGGGATGTAGCTCAGAGGTAGAATGTCCCTGGGTTCCATCCCTAGTACCAAGAAAGAGCCACGAATAGGTGTGTTCATTTTCCCACTCACCGCAGAGGAAATGGAGGGGAGTGTAGGAATTCACCCAAGTCACAAGAAGCCACACAGCGTGAGGGCAACAGCTCCAGGCCACTGGCCTCAGGTCTGTGCTCTTAGCTGCCACAGTACCTATCTTCCCCTCTTTTTGTACAATTTCTTCAGTATACCTAGTATTAATTTTCCTGTGTGTGTGTGTGTGTCTGTGTCTGTGTGTGCACGCCTGCTACTGGAGATCAAAGGCATTCTACCTTTGAGATACAACCTGTAACAGTGAAATTGAGTCAGGGGTTTCAAAGGAGGCAAAATCCAGCAGAGGAGGGTGATACCAGGCCCTTTTATTAAATTGTCTGTCACTCCAGGTCAAGGTCTGCAGACTGATAGTGAGGGGAGGGCTATCGGTCAGCAGAGTCGCGCCACAGAGTGAGGGTATTTATGTGGCCAGGCTCTTGGGGTGGGGCAAGCAAGGCCGGAGAATGCCGGTCCTCTTGCGACATCTGGAGTCTGCCCCACCTCCGCTTCTGGATTCCAGGGTTCTGCTTCCTGTCCCAGCTGCAGGACCCCATGAGGGGAGGGGAAGGGACCCGACCTATCACAACCCATCCTGATTTCCTTTCTTATTTGGAAAAAGGGTCTTCCTAAATTGATGAGTCTCACTACTCACTGAGGCTGTCCTCGAACCTGCGATCCTCCTGTCTCAGCCTTCCAAGTACTGGGAATACAAGTGTGCACCACCACACCTGGCTCTCACTGTTTATTTTGAAAGTTATTTTGTTTGTAGTACTGGGGATGGAACCCAGGGCATTCTACCTCTGAGCTACATGCCCAGCCCTATTTTTTATTCTTTATTTTGAAACAGGGCCTCACTAAGTAGCTGAGGCTAGCCGTGAACCTGCGATCCTCCTGTCTCAGCCTGTCAAGTACTGGGATTACAAGCTTGCACCACCATGCCCAGCTCTGTAAGTATTTAAGACATATAGAAAAGTCTCAAGGATAGTACAAGTTTCTGCATCTCCCTCACCCAGCTTCCCCAAGTGACAGTCATCATGCAATATCAAAGCCAGGAAACAGGCATTGCTAGCTGTTTCAAAATAAAAAGCCAGGCCCTGTAGTGGGCCTCGCGGGCAGCGCTCGGTACTGCAACGCTTGCCTAAGGTGATTTCCTACTTCCCCTCTCTCCTGCAATAACAGGATCCTGCTGGAGAGGCCTCCCCACGTGGACTTATGTACCTGGCGATTTACTTAGATGAGTGGAGACACGGGGACAGTCATCTCTCTCTAGGCCTGTCACCCGAGGTCATCACACGCTGCTGCTAAAGCCAAGCCAGCTTTGGCTACCAGCAGCTCTTTCAGCTGGTTCCTGTGGTCTTTCAAACTTTGTTTTTATTTTATTTTATTGGAGATTGAAGCCAGGACCTTGTGAACACTAGGCAAACGCCCCCACCACTGAGCCACACCACAGCCTTATGTGACTTAAATCAACACATCACGATTGTGCATGTGATAGGGAATGGTGTGACATTTCTATCCCCAAGTACCTCGTGTGACGAACAAATCAGGGTAATCCACACATCCATCACCTCAAACACCCTTTCCTTATGGTGAAAATGTTCAAGATCCCCCCCCCCCTCATCACGGTTCGTGGCCAGCCTCTGCTACTTAGTGAGACCCTGTTTCAAAAAATAAAGAATAAAAAAATAGGGCTGGGGCTGTAGCTCGGAGGTAGAATGCCCCTGGGTTCTATCCCCAGTACCACCCAATAACACCCCCCCCCCACGCCGGCTTCTTGGAAGGGTCTCCTGCGTTTTTTCCACAGCCCCGGTTTGCTTTATTTGGGGGTACTTCCTCACTTTCTGTTACTACAGGAAGCTCCAGGCTCATCTTGGACCTTTCCTCCCCCAGCCCTAGAACTGGCAATTTCCCCCAGGAGCCCCAAGAGACCTGGGCACTACAAGTGACCACTGCAACCGGGGTTCCACTGTGTCTAGACCCCGTCAGCAGAGAGAGACGGGAATGTATGTACGCACACTGGCCCATAGAACACATGTTGACCTGCCCCTCTCTGTACGCAGAGTAACAACCACAAGTCCAGGGACGCCTGGACCTCCGCTCATCAGCACAGGTCCACCACCACCTTCCCCTCCTCAGTAACTTCCGCCTCCAACAGGAAGGGCCCAGACCCTGCTTTCCAGAGGCTGACTTATTTGTCAGTTCTGATACACACAACAGTTTCAGGAAACCACGTGCTAACCAGAAGCCAGGCTCACATCTCCCTTTGGTGCTGGATGACACGCCAGGCAGGGGCTGCGTCGCCTTGTCTGGTAGGTTCATCTCGGCTGCCGTCCCCACTATGACTGGGTTAAGTTGTTTGTGAGGCATGCCTTTGATTCCAGCACCTGGACTTTTATAAAATAAAAGACCCAGGAGAGTCCCCTTCCTGGGCCTCCTCTTCCTTCCCTTTTTGGTTTTTTTCGGGGTTTTTTTTTTTTGTGTGTGTGTGTGTGTTTTGGGGTACTAGGGATGGAACCCAGGGGCATTCAACCTCCGAGCTACACCCCCTGCCCTATTTTTTATTCTTTATTTTGAAACAGGGTCTCACTGAGTTGCAAAGGGCCTCACTAAGTAGCTGGGGCTGTCCATGAACCCCAATCCTCCTGTCTCAGCTTCCCAAATGCTGGGATCACAAGCGTGCTCCCTCATGCCCGGTTTTTTCCTTCCCTCTTTTCTACCCACACTGATGGGCAACCCATCTTCTCCATCTCCGGATCAGTCTTTCTGTATTGATTTTGCAAAAATGAGCAGAAATGTGTGAATTTTTTCAACCCTTAACTAAAAGGAAGCACACTCCAAACAACTCCAAGTCCAGTTCAGAGCTCCCTTCTCCCCCACCGCTCCCGCCGTGTGGGCTTCACCGTGGGAGCCCTCATAGTGTGGACCTTTGGATGGTTCAGGTGGTTTCAATTCAATGCTGAGATGAATCATCTTGCACGCAGTACTTAGGATTGTTTCCTAAAAATGGATTTCTGGCAGGAAATGAGCACCCAGCGGGGGTGAGGGGACTCCCCTGCAGAAGAGCACGGCTCCCCAAGCAGCCTCCCAGCTCCATGCAGGGGGGCCACACTTTGCTCTTTTCTTCAGTACTGAGGATGGAACCCGGGCACTCTACCAGGGAGCTGCTTTCCAGTCCTTTTTGGTTTCTTTTATTTTGAGAGCAAGTCTGGTTTGTGATCTCAAACTTGCCACGTACGTCTGGCCTGGGGAGTAGCTGCATGCTTTGTACTTTTTTTTTTTTTTTTGCGGGTCTGGGGATGGAACCCAGAGGCATTCTACTTCCAAGCTCCACCCCCAACCCTATTTTTTTATTCTTTATTTTGAAACAGGGTCTCACTGAGTTGCGGAGGGCCGCACTTAAGTAGCTGAGGCTGTCCGCGAACCATGATCCTCCTGTCTCAGCCTCCCGAATGCTGGGATTACAAGTGTGCACCACCACATCCGGCTGTGCTTTGTACATTTGATTGCTAGAACATGAAAAGTAGGATCTTGTGTCACTTTATTTGCATTTTTGTAACCAGTGATTTAAACATCTTCCGTTTGTCTGAAAGCCATTTTCATCTTTTTTTTCTTTTTTTCTTTTTTCTTTTTTCTTTTTTGGTGATACTGGGGTTCCTGGAAGTCCTTCTACCTGAGGGCTACAGTCCCAGACCTATTTTATGCTTTTTGTTGTTGTTGTTGTTGTTGTTGTTGTTTTGGAAACAGGGTCTCTTAAGCCAGCGAGGCTGGCTTCGAACCTGCAGGATCCTCCTGTCTCCGCCTCCCAAGCACGGGGATTACAAGTGTGTGCCACCACGCCTGGCCATTTTCATCTTTTTAAAATGGAAATCATCCACTAGAGAAGGAGAGTATGAAATTCCCAACACATAAAAATAATTAACCTTTGAAGAAACGGAAATGCTTACTCCCCGGTGCTGTAATAGTCTTGGAGGCGCTTTTGCTGAGAGCGGGCTGCCCACTTGCATGGCACTCACAGTGCTGTGCCGGCCACGGAGGGAGGGCAGAACTGCCTCTGGCCTGCTCCAAGCCTCGGGGGAGGCTGATGGCCTCCCCCTTCAAGGCTGAGGGCACCAAGGGAAGAGGAATCCACAGGTCCCCTGCAGTGTCTACAGCCCCGTCCACAGGCCAGGGCCAGCCACGCCCAACCTGGGGGAACTATGGCCACCTTGCCTTTCCAACTGGCCCTGATCTGAGTCCCTCGCCCCTGCAGCCACTCGGGTTCTGGGAAGAGCAGGTCTGACCTCATACATCCTGTAACCAAGGCCCCTCCTGGCCACCTGCGGTGGTGATCACCACAGTCTCTGTTCCTTCCCCTGTGCAAATCTGGAGCTCATGTGGGTCCCCGTCTTCTCAGGGGCTGCACTGCATCCCACGGTCCCTTCCTGCTGCCCTGTGCTTTGCCATCTGGCTGGCTGGCTTCTTTCTTTCCTTCTTCCTTTCTTTCTTCCTTCCTTCCTTCCTTCCTTTCTTTCTTTTTTTCTTCTTTCTTCTTCTATGGAACCCGGGGCATTCTATCTCCAAGCTACACCCCCAGCCCAATTTTTTAGTCTTTATTTTGAAACAGGGTCTCACTGAGTTGCAAAGGGCCTCACTAAGTAGCTGAGGCTGTCTGCGAACCACATTCCTCTGGTTTCAGCCTCCCGAATGCTGGGATTACAAGCATGTGCCACCACGCCTGGCTCCTCACTGAGTATTAGCTGAGGCTGTCCATGAACCTCAATCCTCCTTTTGTTTCCCATACCAAGGCCGAGTCACAAAGGAGGGAAGCCGGTGTCTTGATTACAGCCAGTGTAGCAGGGTGTGATTTCTAAGAGCAGGGCGTACGGCCCTTGCTATCTTTGCAGCCACGGGCCACCGTGATCTTGGGGCTTTTAGTTATTTTTATATACTTGTAGGGCTACAGGCTTTAATTGTCTTTGTGGTGCTCCTAAGTCTCTACATGCTTCTGGGGCTAAAGCTCTAATTGCCTTTCCATTCTTCCTCTGGGTTAATCCTTAGGGCAAAAGGTAGAGCGAGGAGGGGGAGTCAGCACTGCCACCCCTCCTCGCCTGAGTGCACCCACTCTGACTGCCTTTTACCTCTTTTTTTGGAAATTATTACAGGAGCATTTTTTAATACTGGCATACCCGATTACTGGGATTACAGGTGTGTGCCACCACGCCTGGCTTACACTGATTTTCAAGAAAACCTGAGAACATAATCTTAAAAATTTTTTTCTTGATATATTAGGGGAGTCGAGAGGACAAACTCACTTCTCCTACCATGCTTTCACAGCGTGGAACGTTTCCACAACCCCACAAGAGGCAAGCAGAGGCTCACCAGCTCCGCAAGGCCCACCTGGAGGTGGCTCAGGCCCCAACGTCTCCCCAGATGTTACTGAAGCCCAGGTGGGCACCGCTTCCAGCCCTCAGTTATCGACCAGCCCCCTTCCTGGGCCGGTCAGGGGGGTTACAAGCACCAGCTTTCTATATGAAGATATTTTGTTTTGTTTTGAGTGGAATTGGGGATGGAACCCAGGGACATTCCAAGCTACACTCCCAGCTCTATTTTTTTTATTATTTTGAAACAAGTTCTTACTAAGTTGCAGAGGGTCTAAGTAGCAGCTGAGGCTGGCTGTGAACCTGTGCTCCTCCTGTCTCAGGTGTTTGATGGAAGACATGGACGAATCCTGAGGAACGAAAGGTTCTGAGAGAGTTGAGGTGGCTTGGCGAAAGGCCAGGCTTTCCGAGACTCTGGGTGACTCCTGGTCTTTCCGGAATTTCATGCCCCCGGCCCACCGGTGAGAGCGGGAACCAGGTCTCTTTGTTCCCCTTGCTCTTGTAATTTCCCTTTAACAACTGTTTTCGTAAGCACATGACGTATGTCCTATATCAATCACTCTGTATTGTACTTTGATGTTTTCTTTCTCGTGAAGTCATGATTTTAGCATAGCTGAAAAAGGGTATAAAAACTTAGTCCTAGAGAATAACGTTGTCAGTTGCCCATCAGGCAATTGTCCGTGTTTTCTTTTCAGGGCAGCTGCTCATCAGGCAGCTGTTCACGTGTCCATTTCAGGTCTCTCGCTCCCAAGTCCCGGAGACAAATCTCCACAGGTGTTCACCACCACACTCAGAACAATGGGCATGATTTAGTCAATTATGCCATGCAATGAACCCCCAGAAAGACCCAAGAAGGGTCAAGCTTGGGGAAGAACTCATCCCCAAGTGGCAGGGCCGTGCACTCTGGCTCCTGAGAACAAAGTCTCCTGGACTTGCGGCCCTCCCTATGTGTATCCCCACCACGCTGTTAGTGTCCTTCAAAATATCCTTCAAGCCCAGTGTGGTAGCGCACACTTGTAATCCCAGTCCTGAGACAAGAGGACTGCAGGTTCTCGGCCAGCCTCAGCTACTTAGCATGGTGAGGCCCTCTGCAACTTAGTGAGACCTTGTTTCAAAATAAAGGTTAAAAAATAGGGCTGAAGGTGTAGCTCAGAGGTAGCATGCCCCTACATTCCATTCCCATTACTGCAACAACAACAAAAAAAATTTAAATAAGAATTTTTTGAGCCGGGTGTGGTGGCACATGCTTGTAATCCCAGTTTAACATTGAAATTGAGCTGGGGAGTCACGAAGGAAGTAAATACCAACCAGGTTATTAAAAGGCTGCTTTAATCAAACATGGCCCCTTGCGGATGATATCTCCGGACCGTGGGGGAAGGAACCGATGAACCACACGGTCCATAGAGTCGTGCGGCGGAGCAGAAATACCGATGTTTAAAGGGGAGTCGGGGGGCTAGCAGTGTGGGAACACCGGTACTCTCATGGCATCCGTGATCTCGCGACCCCTGGAGTCTGCCCCGCAATGCCTGGAGTCTCAAGGCACCGGGATTCTCGCGATATCTCCGCTTCTGGCTTCTGGGGTTCCACCTCCTGTCCCATGTGGGATCCCATGGGGGAAGAGAGGGACCTGACCTACCACCGGCATTTGGGAGGCTGAGACAGGAGGATCATGGTTCGTGGCCAGCCTCAGGTACTTAGTGAGGCCCTCTGCAACTCAGTGAGACACTTTCAAAATGAATAATAAAAAATTGGGTTGGGGGTGTAGCTTGGATGTAGAATTCTTTTTTTAATTTTTTTAAAGTATGTAAAAACATTTATTTATTAGAAAACAAGGAGACTGACAATTCAGACAGACTAGTTAAGAGAAACGCCTTACAATTAAAAGATCACTTATGTATTAAAAATAAGAGAAAGGCAAGCAAATATTTTACAGGGGGAAGGGAGTAAGATTCGAAGTCATCCCACAAGACATTCCCTGCTCAGCAGGCACGCTGCTTCCTAGGACCTGTGCCTGCGAGCACCACGGGATGCTCTGCGGATGGGGGTCGTTTTCTTGGGTGTCTCATCTTCTGTCATACCTGCTGAAAGCCCTTCCTCGCTGGACTCGTCACTTGAGAAGACAACCTTAGGTTTCCTCTTGGAGCTGCGCAGGTGAGCGTTTGCAAGTCGCCGGGCAGTTCTGCTAGGCTTAGGTGTGACGAAGTCACTGTCTGAGGCTGCAGAAGCCAGAGGTTGCTGCCGAGAGGCAGTGGGTGGCTTCCGGGCCGACGAGGCTCTCTGGCCGCCTCCTTGGCCAGCCTCAAGCTCCTCTATTCCATCCAGTCCTCTGGTGTGACAGGCCCGAAGCTTCTGCTCAAATTCGTCTATTACAGCCTTGCCCTCGGGCTTGGCCCCGCGGCGCAGCCTGCCCACAACCGACAGAAGAGCACTAAAGATGGACTCATCTGCCAGCTTATCTCCAAAGCAGTCAAAATTGTCGAGCATCTTGCGAAAGCCTCACTGGGTGAGGGGCAGCTGCGACACACAGTAGGCCAGGTCTCTGTACTGTCGCTCAGTTCGGGCTGTGCAGAAGCGCTGGCACAGCTTCTCCACCAGGCTCTCGGTCTGCTTGTCCTTGGTGATGTAGGAGAGGAGCTGCCTCATGATGGTGTGGAAAGGCTCTTCCTCCACCCCACCCTCGGGGTCTGACAGGCAGCTGATGATATCTGGAAGGAGATTATAAACTGCGTTGCCCTTGTGGGAAAGCTCGTTGAAGACGTTCTTGGCCAGGGCAGCAATCTGAGGCTCAGGGTCAATGAGCAGCACGGCCATCTCGCTCCCCTGCCCCTTCACCTTCACCATGTCCTTCAGGATCAGGTGGGTCATCACCAGCCCCGCCGTCCTCCGCACTTGCTTAGCTGGGTCCCGGAGGCGAGCATACAGATGAGGCGTCCAGGGGTCCACCAGGTTGGGGAAGCAGATGGCCAGATCCCCAACGGCAATCATGAGTGAGACCGGACAACAGGGAGTGAAGACTTTTCTAGCAGGGTGAACAGAAGACGAAGCTGGGAGTCACAGAAGTGGCGCTGATCATGCAGGACTTGCCAAGGGCAAGCGAAGCAGCCGCAGAGAGGTCTGGGCTGCCGCAGAGGCCGGGCTATTACAGACTTTAAGCAAAAGTGGGATGAAGGCAGCCAGCAGCTGTTTGCCATCCAATAGCTCCATCTCACAGACGCTGCGGATCAGTTCTGCCTCGGTGTCATCAGCAGTGGCTCCAACCAATCCCAGCTCCTCCTCCATGGTGGTCTCGGAGCTTGTGTTCTTTCCCTTGGGGCTTTTGGTCTTGTCTCCTGTTCTTCCCGAAGGACGCGGCGCCGACACAGCTCTCCGCTCACTGCCTGCTCCAGATGTACCAGCTGCTGCAGGGCCACATCCCCAGCCAGCGAGAGCAGGCTCATCAGCAGGAAGGTGGGCAGTGCTGGGATGGTCTCCCTGGGCTCCTCCTGGCTGGCGCTCTTCTCCTCCAGCTTCTCCAGGGCCTGCTTTGCACAGTCCTGCAACATCTGGGCACAGATCACCTCGGGACCCTCTGCCAGTTGGCAAGTGAGGGTCACAGCCGCCTCTTTGAATGGGATCCACAGTGGGTCTGGGTGGGTGAAGTCTTTGGTGACCATCTCCCGAAGCCATTCAAACAACCTGTGTTCTTGAGGCAGCCGGAAGGGAGGGTGGCATTTGCCCAGAGAAGGCTTCCTCCTATCAGAAATGTTGGCGATGGCGTGGCACACCTGATGGGCCAGCCTGTAGTCCTGCGGAACCTTCTCACTCATTCCTATGCTAACCAGCGTGTCCAAGTTGCTTCCCATGATCTCTGGCTTTCCTCGTGCCATCGTGCCCAGAAGCATCACAGCGGAGCAGCTCTCCAGGGCCAAGCAGGGCGCCTTCTCTGTGGCCCGCTCCCACAGCAGCTGGGTCACTGCTGGTTTCAACTCATCCTTCCGCACAAACTCACAGAGAATTTCTTCTAGGCACTGAAGGGTCCCAGCTGAGGCATCCATTAACAACAGAGAGAGATTCTGAATCAATGCCTGGGCCGTGGCTCTGGCTGAGTCCCCTTTGGGGTTGAGGTAGAGTTGGCGGTAGGCATTAAGCACAGCTTCCCGGACACCAGGCTCCTTAGACCAGATGAGCGTCAGCATGCAGCACACCCCAAACAGGGCCTGGGGTACCCCAAATTGGAATACCATCACAAAGAATTCAATCACCTCCTGCACCACTGTAGTGGTGTTTTCATACATCATCTTGCTGATGATGCTAATGGCCTCTGTAATCTTCCGGGAAAAGCTGGAGGCGTCCTGCAGACACTGCACCGGCGTCTCTTGCTTCATCAGCTCTTCGTTCTCCTTGGGTCCCACAGGCTCCGACACACTGGGGGTGCCTTTACGGTCACTGTGTCCTGGATCTACGTCCTCGTCGGACTCTTGGGGATTGTTCTTCTGTGAGGAAGATGCTGGGCCTTTGAAGATAATTCCTAAGAGAATCAGGAACCTGGTCTCCTCCGACCCTTCTGGGTCTGTATAACTGAATGGTTCAGACTCTTGGAAACGGTCTGTGGCTTCTCGAGTGAGAATGATGGCCTGCTTACAACTTGCTCTGGCAAGTAGCTGATGAATGCGTCCTTTCACCTCCTCTATGGTCTCTGGGCCCGTAATTTGCTTGGGAAGCTCCTCTTCTTCCTGGGGGGGCTGCAGGAGCTGCTGCAGGGTGGACTTCAATTCTGGCAGCATGGCTTCCCATTCCTCCTCTGGGTCGAGTGCTGCGGAAGCAGCTGCAGCCCGCCGTCGCGCCCTCATCTCTTGCAGTTTCTGGGTCTCCTTCTGCAGCGGCTCAGCAAGGTCAGCATCACTGAGCTTGCAGGAAGAGGGATTATTGGCTAGAAAGTTGGCCAGCAGCTGGATGGCGTTTTTACACACCGACTTGTCTGCCAAGCGTCCCACTGCTAAGGTCACCACCGTCTGGAAACGTGTCAGGGGGAGGGCCCTCTGCTGGACAACTCGGGTGAAGAGCTGCAAAACACGGCTCCGAACAAAAGAGTTGGCATCACAGCCGTGGGCCTGTAAGGTATCCAAGAACTGATGTCTGGTTTCTCAGGCTGCTGCTTCCAGCTGATCGCCGTTCAGAACCTGCAGGATCATCTCTGCCATGGCCGCCGGCATTGCGCATCATGTAGTTCTCTCCATCCAGATGTCGAGCACATGCTGGACATGAGCGTGGCCGGGGCCCGTTCCGCCAGCTCTGTCAGGAAGGCGGCGAAGCCCTTTGCCCCTGAAGGGTCCCGATTCAGCTCCTGGGGACACTGCTGTCCAATCTCTCTTACGATCTCTCCCACTATGCTCTTCATTCCGTAATCAGTTGCCCACAGACTCACGGCTGCCACCAGCACGGGTGCCAGGTGTTCAAGATCTGGATGGTCTTCAGGGTGGCACCTGTGGAAGGGCTGGTCATGAGAAGCCACAGCGCCGCGGCGAGGACAGGACGCGGAGGGCGACTTACTGAGCATGTGGTTGTACCGCGTCACGCCACGCCCAGCAGGTGTGTTATGGCTTCCTGCATGGGCCGGTTCTTCTGGTGACCGATGGTGGGATTCTCCAGGAGGCGGTAGCAACAGCCAGTCACCAAGCTGACAAGTTCCTCTTCAATTGCTGCATGGTTCCACAGATGGCGAATGTCCAGCTGGAGAATCTGTGTTAAAAGCTGAAGGATTGGATGCTTCTCTTCCTCCCAATCAAAACCATGGGCTGCTTTGGTCCGGGCTTTCTTACCCTTCCCAGCCGGGCCCAGGTCCATGAGGCTTGTCTGGCTGGCCACGGTCTCAAAGGATTCCAAGAGGCGTGCCAGGGCGTTCAGGTGGGCATTTCTATCTGACGCGCTCAGAATGCACCATCCAGGACGGCAGGAAGCTCCTGGGAGTGGCAGCTGACCGCTTTGATCAGGAATTCCAGAGTATCTTCCTTGAGGTCAGGCTCTATACTTCGAAAGCAATGTAAAATGCTGTAGACAGTATCGAAGTGCTGCAGCAGAGCCAGCGGTCCCTGAGCCCGGAAGGCAGCCTGAAACACTCTAAGTTGGGATGACAGATGTCGGATGGGCAGTACCTCTGTACAACATACTGATTCACACCTCCACTTTTCAACAAGTCTTCTGGGGATAAAGGCAGTTGGAACTCATACAGCTGAGGAGACATCTCCTATTAGCTCGCGGGGCTGAGAACCTCACCGCAGCTGCACGGACAGGGGTAGTCGGGCTGAAAAAATCTAGAATTCTTTTTTAAAAAAGAATTTTTTAAAGGACTTGGTAGGCCGGGTGTGGTGGTGCACGCTTGTAATCCCCACACTCAGGAAGCAGAGACAAGAGGATTGCACAGGTTTGAAGCCAGCTGCGCTGGTTCAAGAGACCCTGTTTCCAAATAAAAATATAAAATAGGTCTGAGAGTGTAGCCCGGAAGTAGAAGGGCTTCCAGGAACCCCAGTACCACCAATAAATAAATAAATAAATAAAGGACTTGGTAGAGCTGGGCATGGTGGTACATGCCTGTAATCCCAGCACTTGGGAGGCTGAGAGAGGAGGATCGCAGGTTCGCAGCCAGCCTTAGTTAAGGCCATACACAACCTAGTGAGACCCTGTCTCAAAATAAAAAAATGAAATAGGACTGGGTTGTAGCTCAGAGATAAAATGTCCTGGGTTCAATCTCAGTACCACGAAAAATTAATTAATTAATTAATTAATTAAACAAATAAACAAATGATAGGTTTAGGTACGTAGCTCAGTGGTAGAGTTTCCATGGGTTTAATTGCTAGTACTGCCAAAAAAAAAAAAAAAATCATTGGCCACTGGTGACCCACAGGTCTCTCCTTCCTTAGATGCTGGGGTGGGGTGGGCTGAGTTGCAACCTCAGCCCCCATCCTGTGGTCACCCAGGGACTTCCCAAAAATCACTTCCTGGACAGAAGCTCCAGTGTACTTCAAAGCAGCTTTTCAAAGTAGTAAAAGATCCCTCTGCCTCCAGTGCTCTAGAGCTGGTTCAGGATCCCAAAGACCAAGTGTTTTAACAAAAGATACTCTCTGGCTCTAGCCAGTAAAGATAGTATCTTAGCAGCACATTGGGGATATTAACTTTTTGTCTATGACACATGTTTTGAATACTTTGTTTCAACTTATTAGTCTTTTTACTTTGTTTATGGTACTTCCTCATGCAAAAGTGGGTTTTGGGGGGGGGGTCTTTTTTTTTTGGTGCTAGAGATTAAAGCCAGGAGAATTCTGCTATGGAGCTATATCCCAAGCATTATTTTATTCTTTTATTTTGAATCAGGGTCTCACTAAGTTGTAAAGGGTCTCACTAAATTGCTGAGGCTGGCTGCAGATCCTCCTGTCTCAACCTCCTGGGTACTGGGATTACAAGCCCGCACCACCATGCCCAGCTTGTCATGCAAATTTTTAAGCTGTGTTTACATTATTGGGTTTATTCATCTATCCTCTTGCTGCACCTGGTCTTTGAATCTTGTTAGAAAGTCTTTCCTAGACTTAACTGCACCAGTCTTTGGGAGGCCAAGACAGGAGGATTGCAGGTTTGAGGATAGCCTTAGCAACTCTAGGGAGACTTTGTTTCAAAATAAAAAATAAAGCCAGGCGTGGTGGCACATGCTTGTAATCCCCGTGCTTGGGAGGCGGAGACAGGAGGATTGCACTGGTTTGGAGCCAACCTCGCTGGCTTAAGAGACCCTGTTTCCAAATAAAAAATATAAAATAGGTCTGGGAGTGTAGCCTGGAGATAAAAGGGCTTCCAGGAACCCCAGTACTGACAAAATAAATAAAACAAAAATAAAAAATAAAAAGGGTTGTGGATGTAGCTCAGAGGTAGACTACCTCTGGGTTCAATTCCCGGCACCAAAAAGAAAGCAAAAGCAAGCACGCCTTTGCTGGCACTGAAGTTGGAGCCTCCTGGGTCCCTGCAGTTCCCCTGTGGTCTCAGCTTCGGGTTCAGATTCCTGAGCTGCGGCAATCTTGTTTCCTGTCTGAGGAGGGATAGGACTTGGAGTCACTGCTTAGCAACCTTCACCAGTGGCCCCAGGCCATTTACTTAAAAGTCCAACTTAATCTTGGGGGTCCTGGGCTTGCCCCGCCCTCGCTGCCTGCACTTGCAGGTCCAGGTCGGTGCTCCCGTTTCAGCTCGGGAGAGCCTCCCTGTCCACAAACTTCCTTCTTCACTGCCCCGGGCACTTACTCTGAGTTTAATTGCAAGGAGGTGCTTCTCCGGCGTGGGCCCATCCTGTGATGATTCCCGCACTGTGTGTCTGCACACTGGCTGGCTTTCTGTAGCCTCCATCCTCTTCTGGGACTGGGAATCTGCTCCTGGGGGTCCACTAGGGAGCCTGAGATCCACCTGTCACTGTAAGGGGTCCAAGGAGGTCTCTGCAGAGGCAGAGGAGGCCTCTACTCAGACCTCAGGATCTGACACATCAGAGAACAGAATTTAAGGACTCATGGGTTTCAGCAGAGAAGACGAGCTTTATTGGAAAATGGAAGGTGCAGGCAACATTCACAGACTATATTGTGAGCTCTCAAGGGCAACACACACTTTCGGGGGCTGGCGTGGAGAGGCAGAGGGAGTCCCAGCAGCCTGGTGAGCTTGGGCCTTCAATCACAGACCCCAGACCTTTATGGTGGCCTGGGTCTCTCCTGGACCTTCATGCTGCCCGGCTTCCTCCTCTCTACAGGATGTTCAAAAGGCACCTATATGATAGGTTTCCTAAAATCTTCCTCTGCTTAATCTGAGAATACATCATGTAGGCAAACTCTGTATGTAGGCTGTAATAGGAAAATTTAGCTTGGTGTGGTGCCACACACTTGTAATCCTAGTACTTGAAAGGCTCAGACAGAAGGATCACAGGTTCATAGCCAGCCTCAGATACTTAGTGAAGCCCTCCACAACTCAGTGAGACCTTCTTTCAAAATAAAGAGTAAAGCTGTGTGTGGTGGCATGTTGGGGTCTGCTCAAGCGCCTGACAGAACTTCCGATGAATCAGCTACATGTAGTATCGAGCGCAGGTCTGCCCAACCACCAGAACTTCCAATGAACGAATCGGCAACATGTAGCGCCAGCGGATACGGAGGGCGTAACTACTCCCCTTGCCCCCGCTAGCCCAGTTTGGTAATGTTGAGCCTTATTGGCTCAAATAATGCTTCCGTGCTCGTGAACCCCTCCTGCACTGGATAATGATTGGCTGCAAGTTATGTGCTTTGCACATGCAAGAGTGACCTTTAGCTTGATAGGTTAGAATAGTTTCCTGTTGGAAATCCCCCTTGCGGTTTTTTGCTTTAAATTGGGTTGCCGAAGAGAAATAAACGAGATCCTGCTTGACATGTCTCCCAGCTCCATGTGGTTCTGTTTGGGGTCGTCGGCACTCATTTTCCTGTTCCGCCCCACCGCTGACGGGCTGGACCTGTCAGTGGCACATACCTGTAATCTAGTACTTGGGAGGCTGAGACAGGAGGATCGCAGGTTCGTGGATAGCCTCAGCTACTTAGTAAGGCTCTCTGCAACTTAGTGAGACCCTGTTTCAAAATAATAATTAAATAATAGGGTGCAGGACATGGTGACACATGCTTGTAATCCTAGTACTGGGAGGCTGAGACAGAAGGATCAAGGTTCATGGACAGCCTCAACTACTTAGTGAGGCTCTCTGCAACTTAGTGAGACCATGTTTCAAAATAATAATTAAGCTGGGTGTGGTGGTGCACTCTTGTAATCCCCATGCTTGGCAGGATGAGACAGGAGGATTTCGCAGGTTCAAAGCCAGCCTCAGCTACTACTTAGTGAGGCTCTCAGCAACTTAAGTGAGACCCTGTTTCCAAATAAAGTATATTTTTAAAAAATAGGTCTGGGAGTATAGCCTGGAGGTAGAAAGACTCTGGGTTCCACCCCCAGTACCACACACACATAAAAAATTATAATTTAAAAATAGAGCTCTGGGTGTGGTGGCATGCTTGTAATCCCAGTACTTGGGAGGCTGAGACAGGAGGATCACAGTTTGTGAACAGACTCAGCTACTTAGTGAGGCCCTCTGCAACGTAGTGAGGCCTTGTTTAAAAAATAAAGAATAAAAAATAGGGCTGGGGGCTGTATCTCAGAAGTAGAATACCCATGGGTTCCATCCCCAGGACCACAAAAAAAAAAAAAAAGGAAAAAAGGAAAAGAGACCTGAGGTGTGTTGGTGTAACTGGAGGGTGGCTGAGGGGCCCCGCCTGGGGAGAGCCAGCCACCGCGCTCCCCACCCTGGGATCAGGTCCAACACTCACGTCTTTAGTTAACAAAGAGAAAATTGGTGAAGCAAGAAAGAAATTTATTTTAGGTTTGCCAAACTGGGAGACAGCTAGTCTAAAAAAAAAAAAAAATCTTCCAGGTTGGGACTGCAGCTGCAGGATTCTGTAGGGAAAGGACCTGGACATGGGACTGGCACAGCGTCCAGGCCAGGGTCCCTGTGCACACTGCTGCCTGTAGTTCTGGAGTCCCCACACCCCAGGCATGGGGGCAGACAAAGCTGGAAGGGAAAGGCATCTTACAGAGGACAGAATGGAGACAGTGGGGACAACGGCGAGTGCGTCTCTAAGTCTCCCTTTTTTTTTTCTTGTGGTACTGGGTATGGAAACTGTTACAGTTTAAAGTGCTATGTTATGTTTTGGGGGGAACCATTCCCAGGGATCTCTGTTAGGCTCCTGGAAACTATTTCCATAACTATGGGTCCTTTTCTGGACCAGGATCAATATACATTAAATCAATACCAGGATCAATATACATTAAATCTTCAGCAAGATTTAAATTAGTTTATTAGCCGGGCATGGTGGCGCACGTTTGTAATCCCCGCGCTTGGGAGGCTGAGACAGGAGGATCGCAGAGGTTCGAAGCCAGCCTCAGCTACTTAGTGAGGCTCTCAGCAACTTAGTGAGACCCTGTTTCCAAATAAAATATAAAGAGGTCTGGTAGTATAGCCCAGAGGTAGAAAGCCTCTGGGTTCCACCCCCAGCACCACCAAAAAAAATGAATTTATTATTACAAAGACAGAAATACAGGTTAACAGTTATGGCCCCATTAGAAAGGGGGGAAGCTAGAGCTTAGAGTAAAGCGCTGCGCCACAGAGTGACACAGAGGGAGCGAAGTCGCCGGAGTTCAAAGGCCCCATCTTGCTCTACCATGGAATCCTGTGACCTAGGTGTGAGTCCGCCCCTCAGCTTCCTGCCTGACTGCGAGCATGAACCCAGGTTTCTTTGTTCAGAATGATTTACACATGGTATCTGCTCCCCTTTCACCAAGGTCAGTACCCTTCCCTCACGCTCATGGGGAATTCTTAGCTCCTTGCTAGATATCATTTATTATGCAAACCTGTTTTTAGAATGTGAAAGTACAGCCGGGCGTGGTGGTGTACGCTTGTAATCCCGGCATTCGGGAGGCTGAGACTGGAGGATCGCAGTTCGCAGCCTCAGCTACTAAGTGAGGCCCTCTGCAACTCAGTGAGACCCGGTTTCAAACTAAAGAATAAAAAATAGGGCAGGAGGTGTAGCTCGGAGGTCAAATGCCCCTGGGTTCCACCCCCAGACCTGCGCAAAAAAAAAAAAAAAAAAAAAAAAGTGAAAGTCCTAGGTCCCAACTCCTCTATCCACTTGCTAATTACTTTTAGTGAGGGCACTTTGCATTATAACCGCTACCTGAGTCCTGGCAGTAAAGAAGCCCTAACTGCCCTTCTCCTTCACAGATCTGACCTCCATAAACCGATTTTTGACAAATATATTAATAACCAAAACTTCTTTTTTGAATCTTTTCAGGTCATTTCCTAATAGTGGTACAGAAATCAGGGACATTCTACCTCCAAGCTACACCCCCAGCCTTGTTTTCTATTCATTTTGAAACAGGGTCTCATAGAGTTGCAAAGGGCCTCACTAAGTAGCTGAGGCTGCCTGCGAACCACAATCCTCCTGTCTCAGCCCCTCAAATGCTGGGATTACAAGCCTGTGCCACCATGCCCAGGTTAAGTCCCCCAATTTTAAAGGAGTAGCTCTTATACTTCCTCAGGAGGTAGGACACACAGGGCCCTGAGAAAGGCTTTGTAAAGAGAAGCCCAGGTTTTCTACTGGTTAATTAGAAGCCTCGGGCTGTGGGCATGCATCCAGGCTTGCTGCCAGGAATCAGCCCCCTGGACACTGTCTTGGCAGGTTCAGGCCTCACAGGGCAAGAACCCACCCCATCTCCAGGGAATCTACCTACCTCTTCCGAGAAGCCAGGAGAGCTGAGCCACAGCCTGCCAGGCCAGGAATGAGGAACAACAGCAAGACACTTTGGTTTTCAGGACTAAATTCACCTTTTCCCCCATGTCTGGGATATTTCTCCTTCCCCAACTCTTCTGGACTTGAACTTCTGAACAGCAGTTCAGTTTCTGTGAGGATTTTTCTGGGAGGGAAGTAATTTTTCTAGCACTGACACCATTTGATCAACAGGCTCTTTTGTTTTTGTGTTGGGGTGTGAGGGGCAAGGAGCCAGACCCCAGCAGCCTGGGGTTGTGGCTTGTGTGGAAAGGGAACAGGGAGGAGGCTGGGGAGATGAGCCCAGCACAGCCTGGCTGGCCTCAGGCTCAGTGCAGCCATTTAAGAGATGAAGACCTGCATATAATCCCAGCATTCTGGAAGCAGAGCCCAGAGGATCATGCAGGGTCAGCTACTTAGTGAGGCCCTTTGCAACTCAGCAAAATCCAGCTTCAAAAAAATAAAAGACTAAAAAATAGGGCTGGGAGTTTAACTCAAAGGTAGAACGCCCTGCGTTCCATCCCCAGTGTGCCAGTACTGGGGTATGGCTTCAAAATGTATTTGAAAATAGCTTTGGTATGAGCCAGGCGTGGTGGCACACGCTTGTAATCCCCGCACTTGGGAGGCTGAGACAGGAGGATCGCACAGGTTCAAAGCCAGCCGCAGCTACTTAGTGAGGCTCTCAGCAACTTAGTGAGACTCAAATAAAGTATATTTATATTATACTTTATATTATACTCAAATAAAGTATAAAATAGGCCTGCGCCGGGCGTGGTGGCGCATGCTTGTAATCCCCGCACTTGGGAGGCGGAGACAGGAGGATCACACAGGTTCAAAGCCAGCCGCAGCTACTTAGTGAGGCTCTCAGCAACTTAGTGAGACTCTGTTTCCAAATAAAGTATAAAATAGGCCTGCACCGGGCGTGGTGGCGCACGCCTATAATCCCCGCGTTTGGGAGGCAGAGACAGGAGGATCACACAGGTTCAAAGCCAGCCGCAGCTACTTAGTGAGGCTCTCAGCAACTTAGTGAGACTCAAATAAAGTATATTTATATTATACTTTATATTATACTCAAATAAAGTATAAAATAGGCCTGCGCCGGGCGTGGTGGCGCACGCCTATAATCCCCGCGCTTGGGAGGCAGAGACAGGAGGATCGCACAGGTTAGGGTTAGGGTTCGAAGGAGACCCTGTTTCCAAATTTAAAAAAATATATAAAATAGGTCTGGGAGTGTAGCCCGGAGGTAGAAAGGATTCCAGGAACCCCAGTACCATCACAAAAAAAAAAAAAAATAGGCCTGGGAGTGTAGCCCGGAGGTGGAAAAGACCCTGGGTTCCACCCCCAGTACCACACACACACAAAAATATCGCTTTGGTATTAATGTGCCAGTATTGGAAAATGACTTTGGTATTTATTGGAAAATGAATTTGGTATTAATGTATCAAAAATTAGTGTCAAAATGTAAAAAGCAGTCAGGGCCTCGTTGCTCCCAGGCACTCAGGCAGCTATTATAATGGAGAGTCCCCTCACCAAAAGTAATTATCAAGAACACAAAAAAGTTGGGACCTAGGGCCTTCATATCTTAAAGACAAGTTTACATAATAAATAACTTATAGCAAATAGGCTGGAATTTCCCAAGTGCTGCCCAAGAGGCCCAGAGTGGCCCCAGTCACACCAGCTCTATGAGATCTTACGGCCTCATAGTATAAGGGCCTCTAAAGAGGGGGTGCCCAGGCACATGGGATAGCAGGCTCCTTTGAAGCTTTCTGGTTCACAAAAGGTGGGAATTCCTTTGGAGATAGGACTCCTGGGGAGGGAGTCCAGTTGAGACAGGAGTTGGGCAGCTGGGGTGCAGGGCTCTTTAACAAAAGGTGTAACTTTTTTGAGGATCTTTCTTGAGGCAAAGATGTTATGGTTTGGACTGTTATGGTTTGGGGGAACTGTCCCCTGGGACCTCGGTTAGGGTCCTGGAGATTATTCCCATAACCATGGGTTCGTGTCCAGACTTAGGAGAGATGTACATTAGTCCAGACTCTTGCTGAAGATTTAAATGAGTTTATTATTACAAAGATAGAAATATAGGTTGTAACTGTTATGGCCCCATTAGAAAGAGGGAAAGAGAGAGCTTAGAATAAAGCACTGCACCACAGAGTGACATAGAGGGACGACTCGGAATGGAGTCACCGAAGATTCCTGGACACAGAGTATCTTTATAACCAGTCTTCTGACCCAACCAAATCCCTTCAGGTCGTTTGATATGTAGATGACCTACTCTGTCTCCAGCCCAGACCCCAGCCTTTTGTTACTCTCCAAAATGTGCTAAGTTGCTTTTCTGGAGTCTGGGATTCCCCCACATCCTTGAGGAAGTTTGCCTCTCTTTAGAAATGTAAAAAGAGCCAGGTGTGGTGGCGCACGCTTGTAATCCCAGCGCTTTGGAGGCTGAGACAGGAGGATCGCACAAGTTTGAAGCCAGCCTCAGCTACTGAGTGAGGCTCTCGGCAACTTAGACTCTATTTCAAAATAAAATATAAAATAGGTCAGGGTGTAGCCCGGAGGTAGATGCCCCTGGGTCCCATCCCCAGGACCACAAAAAAATAAATTAATTAATTAGAAATGTAAAAAGGCCCTAGGCTTCTATTCTCTTGCTTATCAATCTTGGCACCTGGAGATCTGCAGCCCTTTCCTTGAAGCTCCTGGCTTCTTTTACTACCACAGATATATTTTCAAAGTTGGAAATATTTCCCAATACTGCTATGTTAATACATTTTGAAGCCTCTACCCAATTCTGGTACAGAAGGGACATTTAAAAAAATTTGGACTTCTGGGAAGATGGCGACCGAGAAAAGCAGTGTTTACGAGTCCTGCTAACACTTGATCTCTATTGCCACAAAATCAGCACTTTTCATAGCCAGAAAACACTATCAGCAGAGAAATAAAAAATGTAAACACAAGGGACAGAGAAAAAGAAGACTAGAAGAACAACCAGAGACCAGAAAATAAACCATCCCGCGTTGCGGTAGCGGATGCCAGGCCAGCGCCATCTTGCCTCACAGCACCAGGCTCCAGAGAGGAAAGGTAATCAAGGAGCTGAAGTGAGCAGCTGTGGATCATTTGGGTATAATTCATCAGTTCTTTCAGCGCAAAAATTGTCTAAAACTCCAAGTGACCAAGCTCATCACACCTTCCTGGGACTTAGAATGGAGCGCAAAACTAGAAAAGAAATATGCCAGCCTCACGGCCAAGGGCATGGCAACGGTGCCATATTGCCAGCAGCAGCAGCAAGTTCACCACGCCCGCGACAGCTCCAGATCAGCGCACACAATAACCATAAGTGAAATTGTGGCCCCCTAAAGGAGAAATCCCACCACTGCACCCCCAGGGACTTGCGCAGCTTTGATAATCTCCCTGGGTCTGAGATTTTGCAGTCCAACCCAGTGAAGGAGTAGTGGTGGCAGAGATGCCACACCCTAGTCGCAGCTCCCCGTGGGATGGTCTCGCGCAGCCTCGATTAACTCCCTAGGTCTGAGACTTTGCAATACAACCAAGTAAAGGTGTAGTGGCAGCTGAGATTACCACAAATTCGAGATCCAGAGCACCCTAAGTGAAGTCGTGGTGACCTGGGGAAGAACCCAGAGAAGGCACAAACTTCTGAAATCATGGGAAAGAGGAACAACAATAGAGCAATGAATGCCCACAACCCCATAATATCAGAACCCGATAACACAGAAATTCAGAGATCTCCAGAAGATCAAATCAGGAATATAACTGTAGAAATAATACAGGACTTTTGAAAGGAATTTAGAGAGAGTTTAAAAGAAATAAAGAATGCAATCATTGAAGTAAAGGCATCAATTCAAACTATAAACAATCAATTAGACCACATGGAGAATAGAATCTCACTCCTAGAAGATGATCACTCCAAAAACGAACACATAATTTATAAATTAGAAAAAATCAGACAGCAGAAATCTGACATTGAAGAAATATGGGCCCATTTTAAGAGAGCTAACCTAAGAATAATTGGAATAGAGGAGGGAAAAGAAGGTGAAACCAAAGGGATCAATAATCTCTTCAAAGAAATAATAGCAGAAAAATTTCCAAACATAAAGCAAGACGTTGATACACAGGCCCAGGAAACTTATAGGACTCCCTTTAGACAGGATTAGAGAAGAGGATCCCCATGCCACATAATTGTCAAAATGACCAATGTGGAAGCCAAACAGAGAATCTTAAAGGCAACAAAAACAAAGGGCCAAGTGACATTCAGAGGCAAACCAATTAGAATCACTCCAGACTTCCCAAACCAAGTCATGAGAGCCAGAAGAGCTTGGAGTAACATATTCCAAACTTTGAAAGAAAACAACTTCCAGCCAAAAATTTCCTACCCAGCAAAACTATCTATCAAATTAGATGGGGAAATAAGAAGTTTCCATGACAAACAGAAACTGAAGGAATTTATGTCTTCAAAACCAGTGCTAGAAAAAATACTCAGAGATTAACTAAAAAGAAGAAATAGGTAATACACACAAGAACCAGAGAAACAAGATTTTCCATCCAGCAGACAACTAAGCAAAGAAGAATAAACAGTATTTAAAGCAGAAATAAAATCTTAACATATTAGGAATTAAAAGTTATCTCTCAATAATCACACTGAATGTAAATGGCCTCAATTCCCCAATAAAAAGACATAAAGTGGCAAAATGGATTAAAAACCAGAATCCATCCATCTGCTGCTTACAAGAAACACACTTTACAAGTAAAGATAGTAACAACCTCAAGGTAAAGGGCTGGAGCAAGGTAATTCATGTTAAGTAGCAATTCTAACAAATGTGAAGTAGTATTTCACTATAGTTTTTATTTGTATTTCCTTAATGATTAGCTATATTATGATAATGATGAGTGATATTCATGTATTTATTGGTCATATAAAAATCTTTGGAGGTTCATTATCTATTTTAGCCTTTTACCTATTTCTAAATTGTATTGTTTGCTTTTATTGTTGCTAATTTTTAGGATTTCTATTTGGAATATTAATATACCTTCAGATATAGCATTTGGAAATATGTTATCCCATTCTATTAGTAACTTTTAATTCTGTTTACATTGTCTTTGAATGTACAATATTTTTTTATTTTTTATGAAGTTTGTTTATTCTTTTGTTGCCTGTGCCTTTGGAATCATATCCAAGAAATCACTGCCAATTTCAATGTTGTGAAGTTTTATGACCCAGGTTTTCTTCTAAAAGTTTATGGTCTTAAGGTTAATATTTAGGCCGGGCATAGTGGCGCACGCTTGTAATCCCAGCATTCGGGAGGCTAAGACTGTAGGATCACGGTTCACGGATAGCCTCAGCTACTTAGTGAGGTTCTCTGCAACTTAGTGAGACCCTGTTTCAAAATAAAGAATAAAAAAATGGGGTAGGGGGTGTAGCTTGGAGGTCAAATGCCCCTGGGTTCCATCTCCAGACCCACAGAAAAAAAAAAGGATTTACATTTAGGTCTTTTATCTATTTTGAGTTAATATTTGTATATGGTGTTATGTAAGGATCCAATTTTATTCTTTTTCATGTAATTATTATTTTTCAACAATATTTAGTGAAAAGATTATTATTTTCTTCACCAAATGTTCTTGGAAACCTTGTCAAAAATAACTTGACCATATTAAAAAAAAAAAAAAAAGAAGCAGGGTCTCACTAAGTTTTAGAGGGCCTTGCTAAATTGCTGAGGCTAATCTCAAACCTATACTCTTCCTGTCTCAGCCTCCTAAATACTGGGATTGGAGTACCACACCCAGCTAACATACTACTCTTAGATTTGCTTTGGAAAGCCTAGTTACTTTTTTATAAAAATATTATGTTAACATGCAGTGGGTTTATCTTTGCAATTTGAAATAAACCTTTAAATTTTTTCTCAAAAAAGTTTTTCATTGGTGCACTATAGTCTCACATCCTAATGTGGATCATGTTGACAGTAGCATCTATTTCACACAGTACTTGGTTCCCCCTCCCCCTTTTCCTTCCCTCCCAGGTTAACAATGTTATATTCACATGTATTCACATTACACAGTGGAATTCTAGGGGTTTTTTTTGTTGTTGTTGTTTGTTTGTTTGTTTTGCGGTATTGAGGATGGAACCCAGGAGCATTGTACCTCTGAGATATACCCCAGCCCTATTTTTTAGTCTTTTTATTGTTTGAAACAGGGCCTCACTGAATTGAGAAGGGCCTCACTAAGTAGCTGAGGCTGCCTGGGGAACAAGATACTCCAGTCTCCACTTCCCGAAAGCTGGGATTACAAGCTTGTGTCACCCCGCCCGGTGCAAAGGAACTTTTGACTCAGGCTTAATCATCTAAGGAATTTCCTGAGCCAGCCCATTATGACTTAAAAGTATGGGCCAAGCTGACCAAGCCGGGTGTGGTGGTGCCCACTTGTAATCCCCGAGCTTGATTGGGAGGCTGAGACAGGAGGGTCGCGCAGGTTCGAAGCCAGCCTCTCTGGCTTAAGAGACCCTGGTTTCCAAATAAAAATATAAAATAGGTCTGGGAATATAATCTGGAGGTAGAAGGGTTTCCAGGAACCCCAGTACCACCAAAAAAAAAATTAAAAATTAAAAATTGAAATATAGGCCTGCCTTTTTTTTTAAGAATAACCAAGCCCTGTTAAATTGAAGATTTCAGATTTTAAAACCATATTTTTTCTTTCCTTCCCAATGTTTCTCCTTTTTCCCTAAAATTTTATTTCTTCTATTTTTACCTCATCATTTGCACTTGATGGTAAGGGTATTTTATAAAAGAAGGGCAGCACTGTGAACAGAGTAGAGGAAATCGACCTGAGCAGGTTTAGATGGCCAGTGTGCCCGCAGGCTGTAGAGGGGCCAGCCTTTGCTCTCAACAAGAGGAAACACAGAACAAGCTCAGAAATTAAGACAATTTGGAGGCAAGTGTGGTGTTCCACACCCGTAATCCTGGTACTTGGGAGGCTGAGACAGGAAGGTCACAGGACAAGGCCAGACGCAGCAATTTAGCAAGGCTGTTTCAAAAATTTAAAAAAGGGGGCTGGGAGCATAGCTTTGAAATGGGGGTTTCTTCTGAGTCCCCCAAGATGAAACAGGGGATTCCTGAGAAGAAACCTAGAGTTTCATCATAGATGAAACGGAGTTTCCTCTTAAACTCGGCATTTCCTTACAGGGTTCTTGTCTACGGTGAGTGAAGAATGACACCTGCAGACCTCAGGAAGGGGAGTAAAAGGTTTATTGGAAGCAGCAGGGAATAAGGAAGACGGCTGAACACCCCAAAGGGGCTGTCAGGTCTCTGATGTACAGCCACTGCCTTCAGGACATTACTCGGGAGTAGCCCAAGCCTAATGCCTTCAATTACAGGCGGCTTTCTCCCAGAGTCCACGCGATCTGCCAGAAAGGGATAGGGAGAGTGGCAGAACACCACTCCGGCTGTCGGGTCTCTGATGTCCAGTAGCTACCTTTAGGTCACTACCCGAGTGTCGCCTGAGCCAAGTGCCGCCAGTTGCAAACTACTTTCTCCCAGAGTCCACGCAATCTGCCAGAAAAGAGGTACAGGGACCCTGGTCAGCCTTGATGTCCAGCAGAAACCTTCAGGTCACTACCCAAGAGTAGCCTGAGCCACGTGCCCTCAGTTGCACTCTGCCTTCTCTCAGGGCTAACATGACCTGTGAGAGAGAGAACAGCTCCCCAAAAGGGGAGGGGGTGCCGAGAGGGAAAAACCCCATTTGCTGGCTGACTAGGGCCTTTGCCTGATGTTTGCGAGTCCTCTTTTGGTTAGGGTGACTTTGGGATTCTGGGAATTCTGGGAAGCAGCTCTTATAATTTGCATAGGGTATTTGCAAGTCCTTTGAAGAGTCTCCTTTCAGGATTGCCAGACTTGCTCCTGGGTTTGTTGATTAGTAAACAGATGGCTTTTGTGAAGCTCAGGTCCTTCTTATCTCTGAGCCTTTGGAATTTCAGATATTCATCGCCCCTCAGGAAACTCAGGAGCTTTTTCTACCGAGGCTTTTTCCCTACCTGCCTACTTCCTTTCTATCTCCTCAGCTTGAGGTAGAACACTGCTAGGTTCACTATCCAGCACCACCACAGACAGGAGGGGGAGGGAGCAGAAGTTGGAGCTTAGCTCTCAGGCACGAGCAAGTTGTCCTTAACTTCATGGGAGTCTGGTTCACCGGGAGGTACAGACTCCTCTACCCTCGAGTTCACCAGTGAGCTCTTTGCTGGGTGAGGAACCAAATTAATTTTCATCTTGTTTAACAAGAAAAAAGCATACAAGTTGCAGAGAAAGGGCACACACAGGGCTTTCAGGAGAGAGGGAAGTTCAAAGAAATGACCATGGTTGCTGCTTTTGTGATTCCAGCACAATAATTTCTGTGAGTTCCTAACTTCCGTGGTGAAAAAAAGATCAACAGAGGTTCTTTGTTTTTCGGGGTTTTTTTGGGGGGTACTAGGGATGGAACCCAGGGTCCTTCTATCTCAGGCTACACCCTCAGGCCTATTTTATATTTTATTTAGAAACAGAGTCTCATTAAGATGCTGAGAGTCTCACTAAGCTGCTGAGTGAGGCTGCCTTCATCTGCAACCCTCCTATCTCAGCCTCCCAAGTACTGGGATTATGAGCATGCGCCACCGTGCCTGGCTCAAAGGCAGAGGTGGTAATTCAAATAAAGATACACATTCAGAGAAACCACGGGCCACCTCCAGACTGTGAGAACAGCCCCAGGTTCCTCTACAACTCCTGTTTATAGGGTACCTAGGAAGGGGCTGGCTAAGAAGTACAGGGGACTTGGATGGCAGCCTCTTCTCTTTGAAGCTTTCTGGTTCATAAAAGGCAGGAATTTCTTTGGGAACAGAACTTTTGTCAAAGTTCTGATCAAAGGTTCTAATCAGCTGAGGAACTTCCAATATGGTTGGTCCCAGCACATTATGATTTTAAAAGTATGGGCCTGGCTTTCCTTAAGGAAAAACAAGCTCTGTTAAAGCAAAACTAAAGATTATAAAGTTTTTCAGATTTTTTCTTTTTTTTTTTTTTGTGGTACTAGGGTTCCTGGAAGCTCTTCTACTTCTGGGCTACACTCCCAGACCTATTTTTTTTTTAATATTTTTATTTGAAAACAGGGTCTCCTAAGCCAGCGCACGTGGCTGACTTCAAACCTGCGCGATCCTCCCGTCTCTGCCTCCCAAGTGCAGGAATTACAAGTGTGCGCCACCACGCCTGGCAAGTTTTTCAGATTTTAAAACCTTATTTTCCTTTCCTTCTGAATCTGTCTCCTTTCTACCTAAATTATTATTTCTTCTTTTCCTCCTCATTCTTATGCTTTCTAGACACAGAACAATGACCACGAAGAAAGCCTGGGCCAGACTTCTCTCTGGACTGAGGTGGTAAATTCCAAGCCAGGTGTGCTTGGGGCAGAGCCAGGCAGAGCAGGGTTACTGCTGCAGTGTTCACCCAGCTCTCTGCAGCCCGGCGCCCCCACCCCACCCACCCATGGTCAGGGCTGCTTCCACCTCTCAAGGGAAACTTAGGAGGTGCAGGGTGTCAGGAAAGACTGCCACAAAGGCGGCTTCTGAGGTCACGCCTCAAAAGACTTCAACAGGAAACCACCCACATACCAACCCGCCTATTCTGTTGTGCGCTGGCTGGCCCCCAGCTCCTAGGAGGGTGCCAGGGCACGTCCCAGCTCCTCCAACATGCGGTGTGAGACCAACCCCACTGCACTGGGCTGCTGAGGAGGGGGCCTCCACACACAGGGCCCCTGCCTGGTGGGAGGCAAGGCGTCTCCTCCCTCATAGTCCTGCGGGGCTGGGGCCAGGATGCTGTGCTTGTCTGGGCCGGCCCTGGAGAAACCCACATATTTCTCCCTAGAATCCTGGGGGCAGAGGTGCATCCAGCCAGAAGGTCCAGGCCCTCAACCCCAGCGTGCACTTCTTGCTCCAATTCTAAACTTCTGCCCCTCCATCTTCTAAGTTACTGCCTTATCAGGATCAGGCCTATGAGCCAGGCCTCCCCACTGCTCTGAGACAGGGGAGCTCCAATTCCCTTGCGTGGGGTAGTTTTTTCAACAAGTATCTACCCCAGTTAAACAATCAGAAGGCAGGCAATGCCCTGGGTTCCATCCCCATAAGGAAAAAAAAAGCCAGGGGTGGGGGTGAGTGGCCTGTAATACCAGTATTTGGGAGGCTTGAGCCAGGAGGATTGCAGGTTTGAGGCCAGCCTCAGCAACATAGCAAGACCCTCAGCAACTTAGACCCTGTTTCAAAACAGAAAATAAAATAGTGTTCAGGTCCTGGTGTGGTGGTGCACACCTTTAATCCCAATAATTTGGAGCTCAGACAGGATTGCAGGTCCAAGGCCAACTGAGCAAATT
This sequence comes from Muscardinus avellanarius, assembly GCF_963383645.1. Lineage (NCBI taxonomy): Eukaryota > Metazoa > Chordata > Mammalia > Rodentia > Gliridae > Muscardinus > Muscardinus avellanarius. The sequence goes on along the minus strand of NC_137786.1, from coordinate 239,627,727 downwards.
AGTGAGCCTCCAGGCAACTTTGTGAGACCCTGTTTCAAAACCAAAACGAATAATAAATAAGTATTGGGAGGCTGAGACAGGAGGATCGGGGCTCGCAGACAGCCTCAGCTACATAGTGAGACCCTTTACAACGCAGTGAGACCCTGTTTCAAAATGAATAAAAAATACGGCTGGGGTTGTAGCTCAGAAGTAGAATGCCCTTGGGTTCCATCCCCAGTACCACAAAAATAAATAAATAAATAAATAAATAAAGGGCTGGGGGTGTAGCTCAGACTTTGGATGCACCTGAGTTCAATCCTCAGTGTCAAAATAAAAGAAAAAAAGGAAAATAAAAAAGGAGAGAGAGAGAGATCGGAGGGCTGAAAGAACAAAGGACATTCCTCCCTGCAGCCTAAGACCTCAGGCTCACCTGCCCCTCCACCAAAGGCGAATCTGGCTAGAGGAGCAGGAATCCCTGGCTGCTCTCCACCGCATGGGGGGGGGGGCGTCGCGACCCCTCCTCCTATTCCGCCCGGTTCTCCCCTTCCCCAACCCCTCTGTCCCCTCCAGCCCCACCTCCTCTCCAGGGCCCCATCCCCCTTCCGCAGCCCTCCCCGCCCCCCCCCCACTCTCCACTCCCCCCCCTCCCTCCTCCTCCCAGCGGGAAGGCGCGGCCACTTCGGGGAAGCGGGCTCAGCTGGGCGGAGCGGGAGGACGGGGGCCAACGTTGGGAAACTAGAAGCCCCGCAGCTGCTGGCGACTCCCAAGGCCGCCCCTGGGCGCCGACCTGGATCCCAGAGCCTCCCGCCGCGCGCAAGCCTGCGGCGCCACCTGGTGGCCGTAGAGCAAAATGCGACCTCCCGGGGACCAGCGGGCCCCAAGAGCTGTCCGGTTGGAGTCCGCAGGCCGGGCCAGACCGCCCACATCACCCCGGCGCCAAAATGAGCCGCGCTTTAGCTGGGGAAGGGGAGCAGCCAGCGTGGTTTGCCCAAGGCAGAGATGGAGGAGGTCTGACCCCTGCCGGCTAGTGTCAGGGAGCAGAGACAGTTAGCTTGCTCAGCGTGCCCAAGCCTGTGGATCCCCAGGAAAAGACACCAGGCTCCCCAAGAGTTGGCGGTGCAAAGGGAGGAAAAGCGCCAGGCCTCGTCCCCATGGTCCTTAAGGTGGCGGGGAAACAGGGGTAAATAAGCCGCAGGGACTGGACGCCCAAAGCTTGGGCAGTGTGATGGAGGGACGGCGCCTGGGATTCCCCAAGTACTAGATATTGTGCCCCCGGCTAGCTCTTTTGTTTTTAATTTTATTTATTTATTGCTGTGCTGGGGATGAAACCCAAGGGCATTCTACCTCCGAGCTACACTCCCTTCCCTATTTGTTTTTATTTATTTATTTATTATTTGTATTTTCTTTTTTGTGGTACTGGGGATGGAACCCTTCTACCTCCAGGCTACACTCCCAGACCTATTTTATATTTTTTAAATTTGGAAACAGGGTCTCTTAAGCCTGCGCGATATTCCTGTCTCTGCCTCCCAAGCACGGGGATTACAAGCGTGGGCCACCACGCCCGGCCCTATTTTTTATCCTTTATTTTGAAACCCGGTCTCACTGAGTTGCAAAGGGCCTCACTAAGAAGCTGGGGCTGGCCGCGAACCGTGATCCTCCTGTCTCAGCCTCCATAATGCTGGGATCACAAGCGTGCGCCACATGCTTCTTCTTCGTTGTCTTTTTTTTTCCTTTTTCTTCTTTATGGAGTAATATGACTCATTTGGCGCACTGTATGAATGCACCGAAGCTCGTCCATTCACCTCTAAGGACATCTTGGTTGCTTCCAGTACTTAGCGATTATAAAGAAAACGGCTACAAACGTGTGTGCGTGTGTGTGTGTGTGTGTGTGTGTGTGTGTGTGTGTGTGTGTGTGTGTGGCTGGGATGGAACCCAGGGCCTTATACATGCTGGCAAGTGTGTGCTACTGACTGAGCTGCACCCAGCCACCCGGTAGGTATCCAGAAGTGCCAGGTGGCAGCCTTCATCCAGCGGTGGAGAGAACCCTGTCTTCCAAAGTGCTAGGCCTGGCTGGGTGTGGAGACTCACGCTTGTACTCCCCACGCTTGGGAGGCTGAGACAGGAGGATCGCACAGGTTCGAAGCCAGCCTCAGCTACTGAGTGAGGCTCTCAGCAACTTAGTGAGACCCTGTTTCCAAATAAAGTATAAAATAGGTCTGCGAGTCTAGCCCAGAGGTAGAAAAGCCCCTGGGTTCCACCCCCAGGACCACACACACACACACACAGTGCTAGGCCTGCTGCACACCGCCAGTAATTGCTGTTGCCACACACCTTTGCCAGCTTTGGGTTTGTCGGTTTCTTGGATCTGCACCTTTCTAAGAGTTGCATACTGGTCTTTCCCCTGGCCCCGTCCAGTCATGGGAGCAGCAGACAGATCTCTGCAACACAGCTACCAGGCCTCAGAGCCAACCCTCCAGGTCATCTGAAACAGATCAGCACCCCAAGGGAAGCCTGCGGAGACGTGACAGCCAGGTGTCTGGTGGGGGTACAGGGCCTGGATGGGAGTCCGGGGCAGAAAGGTCCAGTGGGGAAACCGAGGACATATGAACAGTGTGTGTACTTTACTTGGTTGGACCCAGGTGTAGTGGTGCATGCCTGTAATCCCCGTACTTGTGAAGCTAAAACAGGATTGCAAGTTCATGGCCGGCCAGCCTCAGGAACTTTAGTGAGGCCCTGATCCCAAGGAAAAATAAAATAGAGTTGGAGCTGTAGCTTGGAAATAGACTATTCAATCCCCTTGGGTTCAATCCCCAGCACACAAAAGTAATATATTGGTATGGGATCATTTTCTGAAGACCAGCTCCGGCCAATACAGAGGTTCTCGAAGGTGAACCAGGAGTCTGCGCTTTGAGGGAATGAGAGACAGCCTTTTATGGAGGCGTGACTCTGTCATTCAGAGTCAATGCTTTATTTATTTATTTATTTATTTATTTATTTATTTATTTATTTGTGGTACTGAGGGTGGAACCCAGGGGCTTTCTACCTCCAGGCTATACTCCCACATCTATTTTATATTTTATTTTGAAACAGGGTCTCACTAAGTTGCTGAGAGCCTCACTCAGTAGCTGAGGCTGGCTTTGAACCTGTGCGATCCTCCTGTCTCAGCCTCCCAAGCGCTGGGATTACAAGCGTGCGCCACCACGCCTGGCAATGCTTTATTTTTATATGCTCTACATGGAAGTATTTGGTATTAACTTTTGACAAAACATGTCCTCTGGACACCTGTGTACAAACAACTTTTGGCAAAACATATTTTTATACAAATTTCTCAGCAAACACCTGCCCTGATGAGCTCATTTTTCATGGTTGGATAAACACCCGAAACCATCCAAATTAACGTCATACAATTCATTCTGGTTACCTAGCCACAAAAATCAATTCTATTTAATATCAACCTAAATAACAATGTAGTTCTGCAGAGCAGCAGAGCACATTTCACACCCAAGGCTAAACCAAAAGTATATAAAAAAGGGGGCTTTTCCATTAAAAAGGACACAAAGATTATAAAAGATCTTTAAAGGGCACAAGGCATTTTACTTTTATACTTCATATTTTAAAATGCAAAGCATAGCCGGGTGTGGTGGCGCACGCTTGTAATCCCAGCATTCGGGAGGCTGAGACCAGAGGATCGCAGTTCGCGGCCAGCCTCAGCTACTTAGTGAGGCCCTCCGCAACTCAGTGAGACCCTGTTTCAAAGTAAAGAATAAAAAAAATAGGGCAGGGGATGTAGCTCGGAGGTAGAATGCCCCTGGGTTTCTTCCCCAGACCCACACACACAAAAAAAAAACTAAGTATACAATTTATTTTCTTAAGTTCTTATTTTTGGTCAGAAAACACCAAAAAGGGGGCCCTCACCTGACCAATCTCTCCATCACTCATAGCAAACTTAACTAAACTTATCCTTAACTACTAAGTGCTATACTTACTGTTTCTACTTCTAAAATTAACTGCTAATTTTATCTTCTATTTTTGACCACTAGGTATTCTATTAACTTATTCTGACCCAACCACCAAACCCATACTGAAGTTATTCTATTTCTCTGACATACAATGTCTATACCTATTTTTCTATAATACCTATTAAGTTGTTTACTAAGAAAATTATTTTGTGCTTTACTGAGCAAACACCAAGGAGATCCATAAGTCTGTTTTCCAGCCAAAACTCATTTTCCCTTAACCCTTCCCATCCATTCTCTATCCTATATTATTCCTATAAAGGAATAAAAGACAGGGGAGGGGCTATGTATTGATTAGCTCTAGCCCCTTGAAGTGGCAACCATGGACAGTGTGTGTGTGTGTGTGTGTGTGTGTGTGTGTGTGTGTGTGTGTGAGATACCAGGGGTGGAACCCAGAGGCTTTCTACCTCCGGGCTGTACTCCCAGACCTATTTTATATTTTATTTGGAAACAGGGTCTCACTAAGTTGCTGAGAGCCTAAGTAGCTGAGGCTGGCTTCGAACCTGCACAATCCTCCCGTCTCAGCCTCCCAAGTGCGGGGATTACAAGCGTGCGCCGCCATGCCCAGTGCAACCACGTATGCATTTTGACCATATAAACTGGCCCAATTAATTTTGCAGGCATCACATCCGGCTTTTCCTCAGAAGACCCAGCATCTACAAACAACTCGAATTGTTTCTGTTTCTACTAGCCAGATTCTGACTACTTGGTATTTTATGAATTTCTGAGCAATCCCCAGGTTTTTTAATACCCTTTCCTGTAACATCTTCATATGCAAAGAACAGAATGTCTCACTGAGACCACCCAGATCATTTGGCTTGATTAATAATCCAAATAGAACACAAAATACGAAACAGGTCAATATGTGAGCGCAGTGTCCTCCGGTCCTTCTCTCACTGGGACCTTGTCAAACGGCTCGAGGGACCGGGCCTCAGCAATTCCCCTTTTTTATTTTTCAAATTTAAAGCCTTTAGTTAACTATAACAAGTATGCCAATCTGGGTGTGGTGGCATACATCCACAATCCCTGTATTTGGGAGGCTGAGACAGCAGGATTGCAGGTTCAAAGCAAGTGTCAGCAACTTAGTGAGACTCTGTTTAAAATTAAAAAAAAAATAGGGGCAGGGGTATAATTCAGTATTGCTCCCCTGGGATTCAACTCCAAGGACCACAACACACACACACACACACACACACACACACACACACACACACACACACCACGTGTTGTTTTAATATATTTTTATTGGTGCAGTGTAGTGTCACATCACAGTGTGGATCACAGTGATGACGCACACACAGCGCTGGGTAAGCTTCCTCCCAAAAGGTGTTAATAGGGAAACCATGGATTGCAAGCACATGGGGAACTTTACTGACTGCTCAGTATGTCTGTTACTCTAAAACCATTCTAAAAATTCAGTTCTGTTCCTCTTTGGCGTTGCTAACTGGGCTGTATTTCACACTCCCCCACCCCCGCCCCCTGGCTATGCCCCAAAGCATCAGAGGGGGAGCTGCTCCCGGCTCCATGGGGTCTCTAGGGCCCCAGATGACAGGGCTAAGGGGCAGCGCTCGCTTCTAGAGACAAGGCGGTCTGGGCACCATAATGAGCCGCGCACCAAAGAACAAAGGAAGCTGGACGGCTTGCTGTTGGCTGAGTGACCAGAGTGTAAAATCCCCAGACCCAAAAAAAAAAAAAGTGTTTCTTCACTGCTGTGGAGGGTGGAGGTGACTGAACCCAGGCCACCAGCAGGAGGCTCTGGAGAGGACACCCCCACCCCTGTTGCCAGTGGCTGCCGTCCCACTGGGTCCTCAGTGCATGGGTGGAGCCAAGCCCATCCTCAGGGCCTTACCTGGCTCTAATGACTTCCCACGGGTTCTGCCTCCAGAGCCACACACTGAGGGTGAGGACGCCAACCTTTGGATTGGGGCTGGGATCCAGTCACTCAGTTCATAACAGGAGCTCAGACCCTCAGCCAGTGTGTGTGTGTGTGTGTGTGTGTGTGTGTGTGTGTGGTGGAGACTGACCCTGGGACATTCTACCTCCAAGCTATATCCCCTGCCCTATTTTTTATTCTTTATTTTGAAACGGGGTCTTATGAAGTTACATAGAGCCTCACTGAGCAGCTGAGGCTGATAGTGAACCTGTGATCCTCCTGTCTCAGCCTCCCAAGTACTGGGATTACAAGCATGCACCACCACACCCAGCTCCCCAGCCCTTTTTTATTTTTTATGTTTTGTTTTTGTTTTTGTTTTTTTGCAGGTCTGGGGATGAAACCCAGAGGCATTTGACCTCCAAGCTACACCCCCTGCCCAATTTTTTATTCTTTATTTTGAAACAGGGTCTCACTAAGTTGCAGAGGGCCTCGCTAAGTAGCTGAGGCTGTCTGGGAACCGCGATCCTTGGGTCTCAGTCTCCCAAATGCTGGGATTACATGCGTGTGCCACCACGCCCGGCTCTATTTTTTATGTTATGTTATGTATTTATGTATTTATATTTTTATGTATTTATGTATTTATTGTGGTACTGGGGATGGAACCCAGGGGCATTCTACCTTCAAGCTACACCCCCAGCCCTGTTTTTTATTCTTTATTTTGAAACAGGGTCTCACTGATTTGCAAAGGGCCTCACTAAGTAGCTGAGGATGTCCATGAACCGCAATCCTCCAGTCTCAGCCTCCCAAATGCTTGGATTACAACCATATGTCACCATGCCTGGGTTCCAGCCCTTTTAAAATGTTTTTTATTCTTTTGAAACAGGGTCTCACTAAGTTAAAGAGTATTAGCTTTAAACCTGGCTCAGCCTCCCAAGTGCTGGGCATGTGCCAACAAGCCCCACTCCTTCCACCAATTTCTAGTCTGAAACTGAGCCTGAGCCCCTGGTCTGAGTCTGAGTCCCTGCCTGAGAGCACAGTCAAGCCCTGAAGAAGGGCTGGTCAGCCCGCCAACCTTAGGCTTCCTCCCAACCAGCCTTCCTGTGGGTTCAAAGAGCCACGTACGAGGTAGCCATGACAGGAGAGGGGAAACACACATTCCGGATCACTGATCTAAACTGACCGATTCCTGGGGACCTGAAATTCTACTCTGGTCCACCAGTCAGAGGAGGCTCCTGGAGACTGCGGTCCAGGCGTTTAACTCAGGCCAGTTCCCAGTGTCTGTGGGTCCGTGTGCCCATCCTGTGAGATGGGCAACTCCATGGTGGTCAGCATGTCCACTGTTGTAACCAAAATACCTGAGGACCAAAACCGAAAGGAAAGAAGTCTGATTTGCTCACAGTGCTGGAAGTTGCAGTCCACGTTGGGCCGGGTGCCTGTGCGGAGTCAGGACGAGGCACAGAGAGCAAGCCAGAAGGGGCCACTGACTACATACCGCCCCGAGCCACCCCAGTGACATACCTCCTCCAGCCACACTCTACCTGCCTGCATCACCACCCAGGGAATCCACTACTCCATCAATGGATTTACCCACTGAGAAAGCCAGGACCCTCATAAATCAACTACGTCGCTCCACATGTCCACACGTGAGCTCTCTGAGGGACATACTCTATCCTAACTGTGGCATCCCCTGTTTCAGAATGATGGAGCTGTCATCGACATACTCAGCAGCTGGAAGAATGCCCCCACCCCCTGCCTGCCACTGATGGCCCAGGAAGTGAGGGCCATTATGGTGGGAAGGGCCACCTGCAGCCTTTAGAGCTGCCTCTTCCTGGGAAAACAGTAGAGCAAAAGCAATAGCACCCTGGCAGGACCAAGGGATCAGTGCCGCCATCGAGGACCCCAAGGAGGTGGGCCACGGTCCCCCAGAGCCCCACCTACCTCTCCTATTTGGCCTGTGCAGAAGACAGATGGATCTCAGAGCATGGGGGTAGGTTTCTGCAAACTCAACCCACAGCCACGAGCAGTCCTGCCACTCCTCATAGAGTCTGGTTCTCAAGGCAGATAGCACCCACCTGGTGCCCAGTGGGCAGCTCCTGAGCAGTGGCTGCTTTTTTCTGTAGACCTGTTAGCAAGGACCACAGGAAGAGTTTGCTTTCGGCCAGGTGTGATAGTGCACGCTTGTAATCCCCGCGCTTGGGAGGCAGAGACAGGAGGATCGCACAGGTTCGAAGACAGCCATGCGCGCTGGCTTAGGAGACCCTGTTTCCAAATAAAAATGTAAAAATAGGTCTGGGAGTGTAGCCCGGAGGTAGAAGGGCTTCCAGGAACCCCAGTACCACCAAAAAAAAAAAAGAGAGTTTGCTTTCAACAGGCAAGGCAAAAGCTAACTCCCCAACACATGGACGCTGCAGCCCACAACTGTCAAATAGCCCATGTGGCCTTCATCGTCTGTTCCTTCTCCGGCCTGTCATCCACTGTACGGGTGACCAGACAGGCGGAACATGGCAACCACCCTTAATACCTTAGAAGGACTTGTGTGAGCCAGGTGTAGGGGTGCACACCTGTAATCCCAGCACTTGGGAGGCTGAGCCAGGAGGATCACAGGCCAGCCTCAGCAACTGAGTAAGGCACTCAGCAACTGAGTGAGGCCCTCTTTTAAAATAGAGAATAAAGCCGGGTGTGGTGGCGCACACTTGTAATCCCCGCGCTTGGGAGGTGGAGACAGGAGGATCGCAGGTTCGAAGCCAGCCTCAGCTACTGAGTGAGGCTCTCAGCAACTTAGTGAGACCCTGTTTCCAAATAAAATATAAACTAGGTCTGGGAATATAGCCCAGAGGTAGAAAAGCCCCTGGGTTCCACCCCCAGTACCACAAAAAAAAAAAAAAGAAAGAAAGAAGAAAGGAAGGAAGGAAGGAAGGAAGGAATAAAAAATAGGTCTGGGGGTATAGCTTAAAGGTAGAATGCCTCCGGGTTCAATCTCCAGCTCACAAAATACATACATACATACATACATACATACATACATAACATTATAAAAGCTAGGGGTGTAGCTCAGAGGTAGAATGCCCCTGGGTTCAATCCCTAGTATTGAAGAAAGAAAGAAAGAAAGAAAGAAAGAAAGAAAGAAAGAAAGAAAGAAAGAAAGAAAGAAAGAAAGAAAGAAAATAGGAACGTAGGTATAGCTCAGAGAAAGAATCCTCCTGGAGTCAATACCTCCTAGTATTGCCGGGCGTGGTGGCGCACGCTTGTAATCCCCGCACTTGGGAGGCAGAGACAGGAGGATCATGCAGGTTCGAAGCCAGCCGCGCGCGCTGGCTTAGGAGACCCTGTTTCCAAATAAAAATGTAAAAATAGGTCTGGGAGTGTAGCCCGGAGGTAGAAGGGCTTCCAGGAACCCCAGTACCACCAAAAAAAAAAAAATACCTCCTAGTATCACAAATTCATCAGAAAAAATAAATAAATAAGTAAATAAGGAGGAGGAGGAAGACAACGATATGTGTGTCCAGCAGTGGAAGGTGAGTGCCACCTCTGAACCCAGGACCCAGCAGGTAGAAAGCAGAGAACAGGGGCTGCACCCAGGCCCTTCGACCATGGACAGAGGCACGGCACCAGGAGGTCCCTTGTTATTTGGAAGGCAGTGTTTACCTGCCTCGTTTGGGCATGCAAGCCCATAACCAAGAAACTCCAAACAAGGAGCTCTGCGGTAGGTCCCAGCTGCCACACCGCCAGCCCGCTGTGTCCAGCAGAGCCCATGGCCGGCCCTCGGGACACACTGCAGGTGTGAGCTAAGCACCCACCCATCTGAAGGTCACTATTCTGATTTCTAGCCAGCCCTGACTCTGAACACCCATCCCTGGGACAGCATTACAACAGCCTGGCTACCAAGCCACAGGTCCACTCTCTAGCGAAGCAGGGTGTGTGCCGTGGGCTCAGACAGTCCTTCAGGGCCAGGTACGTGACTAGAAGGAGCAGATGGTGGCCGAGGACCAGTGGTAGCTCCATGGCCTGACAGCATCTCTCTGGAGCCACAATCACCCGTGGCTCTATGGGGGGCTGCCTGGGACCTGTACCTCAGTGCTGGTTACAGTGCTTTAAAAAAATAAAAATTGAAAAGGGTGTGGTGGCGCATGCTTGTAATCCCAGCATTCGGGAGGTGGAGACCGGAGAATCGCCGTTTGGGGACAGCCTCAGCTACTTAGTGAGGCCCTTCACAACTCAGTGAGACCCTGTTTCAAAATAAAGAATAAAAAACAGGGCTGGAGGTATAGCTCAGAGGTACAATGTTCCTGGGTTCCAATCCCAGTACCGCAAAAAAGTTTTTTAATTAAAGTAAATTAAAATTAAAAAGGGCTGAGGTGTAACTCAGAGGTAGAATGCCCCTGGGTTCAATCCCCAGCACCAAAAGAAAAAAAAAGAAAAGAAAAAAAAAGAGTCCAAAGGACCAACTCATTCCAGTTTCCCCAGAACTTTTCTGAGTTTAAAACTGAAAGTCCCTCTCCTGGGAATCCCTTCAATCTTGGGCAAACCCAGGACACATCACATGAAGTTGAGGCCTGACCACTGGCTCTCATGACAAGCCAGCAACAGAGGAGTGTTCCTATGCCTGCCGGGGGTGCTTGTTCCTCAGCTACTTAGGCCCTTTACAACTCAGCGAGATCCTGTTTCAAAATAAAGAATAAAAAACAGGGCTGGGGGTGTAGCTCAGAGGTAGAATACCCCTGGGTTTGATTCCTATTTCTGCAAAAAAAAAAAAAAAAAAAAAGTAACTTGGGGGTTTATCATAGAATGTGTTGACGAGGCGTTCCTGGAGAATGTCTCTTAGCATCCTAACCCTAACCCTAACCCACACAGGAAATGACTACAGAAAACTTTATTCGCACGGGCAAACTGCTGACAGCAAAGACCTTGAGAATTAAGGCTTGGGTCACCCCAGCAGACGGAGAGCCACGCCAGGCAGGCTCAGCTACTTAGTGAGGCTCTCAGCAACTTAGTGACACCCTGTTTCCAAATAAAATATAAAATAGGTCTGGGAGTATAGCCCAGAGGTAGGAAGCCCCTGGGTTCCACCCCCAGTACCACAAAAAAAAAAAAAAAAAGTGTGTGCGGGGCATGGTGGTGCACGCTTGTAATCCCAGCATTCGGGAGGCTCAAACAGGAGGATAGCGGTTCACGGGCAGCCTCAGCTACTTAGTGAGGCCCTTTGCAACTCAATGAGACCCTCTTTCAAAATAAAGAATAAAAAGAAAAAATAGGGCTGGAGGTGTATCTCAGAGGTAGAGTGCCCCTGGGTTCCATCCCCAGTACAAAAAAAAAAAAAGTGTGTGTATGCATGCTGAGTTGTTAGGAAGGGCCACCATGGGGCTATTCCACTGAAAACTGGTGGGCTGGGACCCTTCCCACTAGGATTAGGCTGGACAGACATGGCGTCCATCATGTTCAACCAGATATATGGCCGGTGGACCAGGTGAGCCTGGCCACTCTCAGTTTATCCTCCTATTGCTCTGCCTCCAGCCCTTCATCCCACCTGGTTTTCAGATAGATTGAGGAAAACCCCAGTCTGGGGCCCATGAAGGCAAGAGGGTCCCAAACACTTCTCTCCAAGCAGAATCTAAAGATTCTTTTTGGCCAGGCGTGGTGGCACAGGCCTGTGATCCCAGTACTTGGGAGGCTGAGACAGGAGGATCACAGGTTTGAGGCCAACCTTGGCAACTTAGTGAGATCCTCAACAACTAAGTAAGACAATGTTTCAAATAAAATATATAAAAAAAGGACTGGGGTGTGGCTCAGAGGTAGAATGTCTCTGAGTTCAATACCCAGTACAGAGCCGGGCGTGGTGGCGCATGCTTGTAATCCCTGTGCTTGGGAGGCTGAGACAGGAGGATTGTGCAGGTTCAAAGCCAGCCTCAGCTACTGAGTGAGGCTCTCAGCAACTTAGTGAGACCCTGTTTCCAAATAAAATATAAAAATAAGTCTGGGAGTATAGCCTGGAGGTAGAAAGCCTCTGGGTTCCACCCCCAGTACCACAAAAATAAGAATAAAATACCCAATACAGAGAGAGAGAGAGAGAGAGAGAGAGAGAGAGAGAGAGAGAGAGAGAGAGAGAGAGAGAGAGAAGAGAGAGAGAGAGAGAGAGAGAGAGAGAGAGAGGTGTTTTCAAGATAGAAGACAGAATGATATAAACAGCAGAATGTGGCCAACTTGATTATATGCCCCCAGGGGGACAAAAGGACGGTGGAGCACTGTTAAGAACAGTGTGTGGACAACTTCTGGGACCACCTTTCCAGCTGCGTCATGTCTTGGGGGGGGGGCAGGGAACAGACTGGAGACAGCAAGAAGGGGAGTGAAGTGCATGACCAGAGGCAAGCTGACCCCGGCAGCACCCACGATCCAGGCTCCCACACAACGGAGCAAGAAAGCCCAGGAGCAGAGCTGACCCCGCAGGACTCCTCTGCACCCCCAGCCCACCCTCAGGGGAGGCCACCCCTTCCCATACGCTGTGCCCTGGACGGCCCCTGACCACTCCCTTCTGTTGACCCCATCACCAACAGCCAGTAGGGCTCAGGCCCCCAGGAGAAGACCCCTCCTCAGCCTGGCCTGCAAGTAGTACCCCAGCACATCCACACTCCTCGTCCCTCTGCCCCAGGCGTCCTCCAGCTCCACACCCCTTCTCTTTTCCCCATTTTGTCTGAGCCCCTTTCTTCCTGGGCTCACTGTACCCAGGTTTCCCCAGACTCCCAGGCCAGATGGCGGCATCCCCGGGCCTCCCGCACCTCCCCGGGGCCCGAGCGCCCCCAGCCCCTGCTGCGCTCCTCGCCCCGCGGCCCAGGTGGATGCGCGTCGGGAGGATGCAGCGGGCACACCCGGGCGCGCCCCGCCCCGCGCGCCGCGATTGGCTGCCCGCGGGCTGGCCGGAGCCGATTGGCTGGGGCGGCGCCGGCCCGGTCCACGGTGGGCAGCACCCGGCGTGGATGCTGCTCGGCCCGCCGCGGCCCGGGCGAGCGAGGAGCGGGAGCGGCCGGGGCCACAGGCGCCGCGCGGAGCCGCTCCCGCCGCCCACCGGGCCCGCCGCCCGGGCAGCCGGTCGAGGCCGCAGCCGGGGGCCGCGGGCCGCGGACAAAGGGCCATGCGGGGCCGCGGGCGCTGAGCGCGGCCGGGGATGCGGCGCGGGCCCGGGGGGCCGCGGGGGCGCCCTGAGCGCGGCGGCCGCGATGCCGTGGTTCCCGGTGAAGAAGGTCCGCAAGCAGATGAAGCTGCTGCTGCTGCTGCTGCTGCTGACCTGCGCCGCGTGGCTCACGTACGTGCACCTGAGCCTGGCGCGCCAGGGCCGCGCGCCGCGCCAGCGGCTGGGCTCCGGGCGAGGTACGGCGGGGCGCGGGCCGGGCGGGGGCCCTCCCGCGCGGCTCCCCGCTCGCCGCTTAGGGGGAGGGGCGCGGCGCGGCCGGGGGCGCGTGACGTCAGCAGTGACGAGAGCGACCCCCTCCCGGAGCGTCCCTGACCCGGGCGGACGCTAGGACCTGGGCTGGTCGCTGTAGTGCTGGGTTAACCGTGGGCTCTTAGCGAGATCTCGCCCCGCGCAAGAGTCCCGCCAGGCGTGGCCTTCGCCCACTGCCTGGTTAGTAGTTGCAGGGCCTCAGTTTCTCCATCTGTCGGAGGGCGCCCAGGAGTCCAGTCCCCCGGAGCTCAGGAGTGACCCGTGCAGGCAGAGGGACGCCCTGGGTACACTTGTGACCAGAGATTAGATGCCTGGGCCCCTCTGCGCAGAGTACACCGCGGGGCCTGGTGCTCCCACCCAGAGGGCGACCCACAAACAGCGCTGAGGGCCTGGCGCCCTGTGGGTGGGAGCCGGTGGACTTCTGCAGATGGTGCTCCTTGACACGTGTTTAGGGGGAGAGCTTCCAGCAGGGGAAGGCACTGATGGAAGCCTGGTGGAAGAGGAGGCTGCAAAGAGAGGCCCTGTGCTGGCTGGGGGTGGGGGCAGAAGCCTGTCCAGGCAGGACAGGCCCCAGCAGACTGCCTCTGCCCCTTATCCAGGAGGTGGTGGGCGTGGGGCAGGGGACCCCATACTTCTCCCCTCAGACTCAGAGCAGCAACATTGACTCATGACCCTGGCCCACCCCACCTGTGGGTCCAAAGCTCCTGTTGGGTACCTCTCCTGCCTCCCACCTGCAGAAGGCCGTCTGCTCCTCCTGTGCCTGGACACTTGGCTGCACAGATCCTTTGTCTGTGTAGGGGCCTGGGGCTGGTTACAGTCCCCAAGAGGGTGTGTGGGTTATCCCAACACAGGCCCCTCGCCCTGCCACACCTTGAGAGACCCAGCATTATCCCATCCCTAAAGGAGGCAACCCCAGCAGTCAACAGAAGTTCAGGGTCAGAGCTGACCCAGCAATGCAATGAAACCAGCCCCGCTGTGGTTTTCTTAGCAGCCAAAGGCTCCCCCAGTCTGCCTTCCTGAGCCTCATCTGAGCCCAGCCAGGAGGGGGTGGAGGCGTAGGAGCCCCACTCGTGCAGGTCAGGCCCCTCTGTTCTCACCAGGAGGCTGCTGGGTGGCCCTGGCACCTTCTGCATAGGCGGGAGCTGTTCTGGGTCCTGGAAATTCAAAGCTGTAAGTGGCACTGCCCATAGCAGCCTAGACAGTACAGGTGGTACCAGCCCTGCACACTCAGCTCTAGGCTGAAGCCCATCACCTGGGTGTGTCCAGCAGGCCAGGCCTTGGGCACAGCTGAATATGCCTAAGGCTTCCCTGACTTGAGGGGTGCCCAGCACTGCACAGAGGGGGAGTCCTGGGGAGGGGCAGTGGCCAGTCTGGACACTCACTGTGCTGGGGCTCAGCCTCTGCAGGACAGTGGGCTGGGCCCTCGCTGTGGAAGATTCCCAACACCCCCAGGTGCCGGGGCTTCGCTTGCCCAGCTGCAGGCATCTGGGCCAAGCGTGAGGACTTGTTGAAAGCCCGTTAGTTATTCACCTCACAGCTAGTCAGGGAGGAGTAACTGGGGAAGGACCTGGAAGGAGGAGCAGGTGAGCAGGCATTGCTGGGGTTCCAACAGCAGGAGACCATGGCAGCCCCCCTCCCCCTGAGAAGCAGCCCAGGCCAGTGAGCCGTCTGCGGTGCCTGCACTGGATGCTGTGGTGCACAGTGGGGACGGTAATGGATGTCGGCACGAGGTTTAGCTCTGAAGCAGAGGAACTCCTGGATTGGGTGACCCTAGTGGGAAAACCAGGAAGGACAGAATCAGAGTACATCGAAGCTTTCCCAGGCTCAGATCCTGAGGCTTAGCTGCCCTCCCAGGCCCACAGGCTCCCAGGCCCACAGGAAGAAATCCAGGAAGTGGAGCACTTTGGGTGCAGAGGTGGCCTGTCAAAGGCCTGGGATGGGGCAGGAAGGATGTCTGGCCAGGGTCTCTCCTGGGGATGGTTTTGGTCCAGGATCACCTTGCACCAGGTTCTCTTGCAAATAGGCCAGTATGAGCCTGACGTGGTGGTGCACACTTGTAATCCCAGCATTCGGGAGGCTGAGACAGGAGGATCACGGTTTGCAGACAGCCTCAGCTACTTAGTGAGGCCCTCTGCAACTCAGTGAGACCCTGTTTCAAAATAAAGAATAAGAAGTAGAGCTGGGAGTATAGCTCAGAAGTAGAATGCCCCTGGGTGCCATCCTCAGTACCGAAAAAAAAGAAAAATAGGACAGTATGCCCACCCCTCCTCTGCCCAGGCCGGTCCCACGACTCCTGTGGCCAAGGGGACAGGGGCAAACCTAGCTTAGCCCAGGAGGACAGTGTGGGCTTTCAAACCAACGCCCCTGTAGTAGCCCTCAGCCCGCAGTCCTGGGGAGGGAGGCAGACAGGCGTGCTCCAGCACAGGTGGGGCAGTCTTGAGTCCTGTCTGAGGCAGGGCCCCTCCCTGTATATGCGCGTCCTGCAGAATAGAACCAGCGGGGGTGGGAAAGCTGGTGGAGACTGCCTCTCCGGCTCCCGCCCAGGGGGGACGTGGAAGTAGGCGGGGCTTCTGGGGCCTGAATGAGCAGGAGACACCGCAGCTTATTAGGGGATGGGGGTCCCTGCTAGGGCCACCCCACCTGTTCTGGCCACATGGGGCTCTGGCCTTGGAGAGGGCCGGGCCCCAGACACACCTCACCTGCCACCGCAGATGGCGAGAAGCTGACCGGCGTGACAGAGGGCCGCGGCGTCCGGGCAGTGCCGTCCACGCAGAAGGCAGAGGACTCCAGTGAGAGCCGTGAGGAGGAGCAGGTAGTGAGCAGGGCCCGAGGGAGGAAGGCCTGTGTATGCTCCAGCACAGCAGTCTGGCCTGGGCCACGTCTGGGACGGCGTGGGTGGCCTGCCTGTGCACTGGCATGTCACGTAGGGGCCACATGTCTGCCTGGGAGGTGCGGTGAAGGGATCGGGGTGAGTGGGGTTGGAATTTGCTCAGCTGCATCCCCGGGTGTACTCAGGGTGAGGTGGTTAGGTGTGAAGCGTGTGCCTGGTCCTCTCTTGCAGCCCGGGGACGCGAACATGCTTCCCGGAGGGCCTGGGAGGCCGCCCCCGCCCAACCTTACCCACCACACGCCGCCCTGGCGGGAGGAGGTGAGCTCTGCTGGGCTGTGCAGCTGGGGGGCAGGGCGGGGTGGGGCTGTGCAGCTGAAGCCCCTCCCTCCCCAGTACAAGGGGCAGGTGAACCTGCACGTGTTTGAGGACTGGTGTGGGGGCGCCGTGGGCCACCTGCGGAGGAACCTACACTTCCCGCTCTTCCCACATGTGAGTCCCAGAGAGGGGGCGGGGAGGGTGGCCAGCAAGCCATGGCCATCAGCGGCAGCGGTCGCTGTCTCCCCAGACTCGCACCACCGTAAAGAAGTTAGCTGTGTCCCCCAAGTGGAAGAACTATGGCCTCCGGATCTTTGGCTTCATCCACCCAGCCAGAGATGGTGAGGGAGGGCATGTTGGGGGAGGGGCCTCAGAAGGGCCTGCCCCTGAGCCCCTGTCCCCGGACTAGGTGATGTACAGTTCTCCGTGGCTTCTGACGACAACTCTGAGTTCTGGCTGAGCCTGGATGAGAGCCCAGCAGCCGCCCAGCTTGTGGCCTTCGTGGGCAAGGTACCTGACCCCAGGCCCTGCCCTCCCCCACTTGCATCCAAGGCCTCCTGCAGCCTCTTGGGAATAGGGGCTGGATGGGTCTGGGGCCCCAAGGAGAGGGTGAATCCCCTGCCCCTACTGTATTACCCCCCCAGACCGGCTCTGAATGGACGGCGCCTGGAGAATTCACCAAGTTCAGCTCCCAGGTGTCCAGGCCTCGGCGGTGAGTAACTGTGTACAAGCATTCGTGTGTATGTACACATGCACTGGTGGGTGCAGGGGAGGCTGGCTGATGTTACCTTGCCTGTGCACCCCTGCACACAGTGTTCGGCACCATACTGGCCTACCTGAGGACGTCCCTGGGAACACACAGGCTGTCTGGCCTTCTCTGGGGTCTCTGAACGCTCAGGGTTCCCGGGTACGGTGGGGACGACCCCTGACTCCCCCGATCCACAGGCTCATGGCCTCCCGGAGGTACTACTTTGAACTGCTTCACAAACAGGACGACCGGGGTTCCGACCACGTGGAAGTAGGCGTGAGTGTCCAGACCCCAGACCCCTCACAGCTTCCCACAGGACTGCTTCAATATGTCCCCACTCCGAGGGATCCAGGCTAGGCACAGCTGATGCTCAGGGGCATGGCCATGGCCAGGAGGGTCTGCGGCACCCCCTGGGGATGCAGAGGGACTTCACCAAAGAGCGACCCTGTACCCTGAAGACGTGGAGAGGAGAGGGTTTGGGGTGAGACGTGCAGGTGGGAAGTGCAGAGGGTAAACTCCAGACCTGGGGAACAGACCCCTGCCTTCCAGCATTTTCAGAGACCCCAAGGGGTCTGGTGGCCAGATCGGCCTGGCCAGTGCTACAGTGCCATGCTGGACAGCTCATGCTGTCCTGAGAATGAGGCAGCAGGCTCTGTGCTCCAGGAAAACCCTCCGGCCACCATGGAGAGAGGTGGGGGCAGAGGATGAGCTCAGATGACCTGGGAGGCGGGGAGGGAGTTCACAGTAAGAAGGGCCTGAGCCCTGGCTACGGGGCACAGTGGTGAGTTCCTGGACGTCACATGTGTCTGGGGCTGGGGTGACGCTAGAGAAGCTGATGGAGCTGGTAAGAGGGCTCAGAATCAGCTGGGAACAGAAGAGCCCAGGTCAGCCCCCAGGAACCTGGAGACCTCAACCTGTGGGATTGAACAGGGCCGCCTCTGCAAAGGAGATTCAGAAAGCGGGGTGGGAGGGCACGGAGAGGGGAGTCTAGCCAGAGTGCTGAGTCTAGCCCTTCCACAGCCAGCAGTGACCTCATGGGGGCACTGTTTGCAGCCCTATTTGTGAAGGCCTCCCAGCAAGGAAGGCCAGAGGGAGCTGGGCCACACTTTCCCCTAGGGCCTCTCAGCCTTTGGGATCCAGGACCCCCGTCCCCTCTAGCCTTCAGTGCTTCCTGTGTCCTCTGAGTGACTGCCCCCACTGGTCCCCCACCCCTGCCAGGGAGGACCTTACTCCCTGGACTCAGCCTCTCTCCTGTCCCCAACCGCAGTGGCGCGCTTTCCTGCCTGGCCTGAAGTTTGAAGTCATCGGCTCCGCTCACATCTCGCTGTACACAGGTGCAGGGCTAGTACCTCTTGTGGGCAAGGACGGCCTCAGGACGGGTGGGTTCCAGGTGTGGCATACATCCTTCTGCCCCCAGATGAGTCCTCTCTGAAGATGGACCACGTGGCCCATGTGCCCCAGTCTCCTGCCAGCCATGTGGGAGGGTACCTGCCCCAAGAGGAGCCAAGCGCCGACATGCTGCGGCCGGACCCCAGGGACACCTTCTTCCTCAGTGAGAAGGGGCCCACAAGGAATGAGGGTGGGGGCCGGGCCAGGCCGCAGGGTGACCTCCCCTCCCGCAGCCCCTCGGATGGAGCCTTCGAGTCTGGAGGACGTGCTGGAGCCCTGTGCCTACGCCCCCACCTACGTCCTCAAGGACTTTCCCATCGCCAGATACCAGGGCCTGCAGTTCGTAAGTGCCTTGCTGCGACTGCCCGAGGCCCAGCTCCTCCTGCGTTCCCGGCCCGGCCTAAGCCCTCGGCTTGTCCCCAGGTGTATCTGTCTTTCGTCTATCCCAACGACTACACCCGCCTCACTCACATGGAGACTGACAACAAGTGCTTCTACCGGGAGTCGCCCCTGTACCTGGAAAGGTGGGTGGGTGGGTCCCGCGAGGAGCAGGGAGGGGCCTTGCAGGGAGGGCCTCTGACGCCCAGCCCACCCCAGGTTTGGGTTCTATAAGTACATGAAGATGGACAAGGAGGAGGGGGAGGACGATGAAGAGGATGAGGTGCAGCGCCGTGCCTTCCTCTTCCTCAACCCAGACGGTGAGTAGCTCCCAGCGCCCCGCGCCCCCAGCTTGCCCCCTGGGTGCACCTGGCTTATCCCCACTTTCCTGCAGACTTCCTGGCGGACGAGGAAGAAGGGGAGCTGCTGGACAGCCTGGAGCCCACCGAAGCATCCCTGCCACAGATGGGCCGCAAGCCTCCGGCCCTGGCCGGCCACACTGAGCCAGCAGCCACCCCCACCCTGCCGACACCACCTGGCCCCCTGGATGAGCAGACCCCCAGGCGCTCCCGGGCCCTGAGCTGGGCTGCTGGGGCTGCCCGCCCCCTGCCCCTCTTTTTGGGCCGGGCTCCAAGGCCACCCTCCAAGGTGTATGTGACGAGGGTGCGGCCGGGACAGCGGGTTTCCCCGCGGGCACCGCGCAGCCCACCTTGGCCTCCCTTTCCAGGAGTCTTCCTGCACCCCAGACCCCTGCCCAGAGTACAGCTGCGGGCACCCCCACGCCCACCACGGCCCCAAGGCCGCAGGACCAGCAGCCCCCAGGCCACAGAGCCTCGGCCTCCAGCCCGGGCGCAGGCCACCCAGGGGGGCCGGGAGGGCCAGGCGCGTGCCACAGGACTGGCGGCGCCAAGGGCAGACGTGAACTCATCACTGGAAGCGCAACCCGTGACCTCTTTCCTGACCTTGTCCCAGGTGTCCAGGCCGCAGCTGCCTGGGGAGGGTGAGGAGGAGGAAGAGGAGGAGGATGGGGAGGAGGGGGCCCCAGGGGATGAGGCTGCATCAGAGGACAGTGAGGAGGAGGCTGCCGGGCCAGCGCTGGGCCGCTGGCGGGAGGACGCCATCGACTGGCAGCGCACCTTCAGCGTGGGTGCCGTGGACTTCGAGCTGCTGCGCTCTGACTGGAACGACCTCCGCTGCAATGTGTCGGGGAACCTGCAGCTGCCCGAGACTGAGGCGGTGGACGTGGTAGCCCAGTACATGGAGCGTCTCAATGCGCGCCATGCGGGGTATGAGGTGTGGGAGAGGGGTAGTGGTCTCTGGGGACTCTCAGACCTCCCCCAGCTCGGCAGTGTTGAGCTCAGGAGCAGACATGCTCAGCCCTAGGCACACCCAAGCAAACCCCAACCCGGGCTCCCTCCTGCTCGGGGACCATGTCCACGTTGGGCCCCCCCGGGCTCCCACCCACAGCTGTCTCCCATATTCCTGTCCTCCAAGCCCCATGTTGGTCACCTTCAACCTGGATCCAAGGATGAATCCAAGCTGCAGGGGTTCGTAGTCCGTCTCAGACAGATGCTGGGCAAGCAGCCCCTTCTAGGGGCCAGACACCAAGAGTCAGGCTGAGGACCCCGAGGCCCCTCCCCTCCCTGCACAGCACTACAGGGTCTTCACCAGAGCTCTGGCCCCAGGAATCCAGGTTGTCTTGAGCCCGGGTGGGACACCTGTTTGTCCTCTGAGGAGTCTCGGAGCCGCCCTGTGTGATGACATTCTTGAGGGAGAGGTCTCCATAGGCCAGTGTGGGTAGGCGAAAATGAAGACACAGGCATGATGCAGGAAAGGTTTGGGGCGGGCCAGGCTGGGCCAGGAGCTGTGCATAGGTGCTCCCTGGAGGGCACGAGCCTGGCCCGGGCTGTGACGAGCTGGCCCTGACCTCTGGCGTCACGGCTTGGGGGCGGCACTTGGTCCTGGTGACTGGGTGGACAGCCTGCCCTTGCTCTAGCTTCCTGAGAGCAGGGAATGAGGGGCCTGTCCAGCCCAGGTGGCCACAGCTGTGGCCGCACTTTTGCCATTTGGGTGCAACGGCGTGGCTGGCCCCAAAGAGGACCGAGGCATTTGTGACAGAGGTCCCTGCTTTGGGAGAGCAGGGAGTGGAAGGAGTTGAAGGGAGTCTTGACCCCAGAGCTCATGCTGGTGGGCTCCCAAGGCAGGGCAACTGGCCCCCTGGGGAGGCAGTGGAGAGCAGGGGGCAGGCTGACAGGTGCGGCAGAGGAAGGGAGAGGGCCCTGGGGAGGCCCCAGCTCCCTCCACCCGCAGATCCTGGCCTCTCAGGAGGGTCGGGGCAGACATCTGGGAGGCCTCTGGGTGTGGGCTGCCCTCCTGTCCTCCTGTCTACCCCGGGCAGGGAGACTCCGGGTCAGCCTGCCTCCAGGTGCCCCTGGGCGGGGCGGGCATGGAGGTGCAGCCCTGACCCGCCCGCCCCGCCTGGCAGGCGCTTCGCCCTTCTGCGCATCGTGAATGTGGAGAAGCGCCGGGACTCGGCGCGGGGAAGCCGCTTCCTGCTGGAGCTGGAGCTGCAGGAACGAGGGGGCGGCCGCCGGCGCCTGTCGGAGTACGTCTTCCTGCCACTGCCTGGGGCCCGCGTCGGGGACGCGGATGGAGAGAGTCCTGATCCCCCTCCAGCCGCCTCCGCGCGCCCTGACGGCCGCCCAGAGCTGTGCCGGCCGCTGCGCCTGGCCTGGCGCCAGGATGTCATGGTGCACTTCATTGTGCCAGGTGCGGGCGCCTGGGTCGCAGCGGGCCGGCGGGCGATGCTGAGGATTGGGGTCGGGGACGAGGGGCCTCGGAGTTGGGTGGGCTCAGAGGCACCCCCTCTTCCAGTAAAGAACCAGGCGCGCTGGGTGGTGCAGTTTCTGGCAGACATGGCGGCGTTGCACGCGCGCACCGGAGACTCGCACTTCAGCGTCATCTTGGTGGACTTTGAGAGTGAGGACATGGACGTGGAGCAGGCGCTGCGTGTGGCACGGCTGCCACGGTAATGGATCCCCTGCGTCACTTTTCCTCCCCTGTGTGGTTTCTTGACCCCACTTCAAGATCCATGCCTGTGACCCCACCACCCGCAGGTACCAGTACCTGAGACGGAGTGGGAACTTCGAGCGCTCTGCTGGGCTGCAGGCTGGAGTGGACGCAGTGGAGGTGCCAGGGCCGGGCGGGCTTGGGGGAGTGAGACGGGTGCCTGGGGGGCAGAGGGTGGACTCAGGCCTGCTCCCGCCCTCCAGGACCCCAGCAGCATCGTGTTCCTCTGTGATCTGCACATCCACTTCCCAGCCAACATCCTGGATGGCATCCGCAAGCACTGCGTGGAGGGCACGCTGGCCTTTGCACCTGTGGTCATGCGGCTGGGCTGCGGGAGCTCCCCACACAATCCCCACGGTAAGGCCCCGCCACCAGGAATGCCAGGGGCCCCACCAACCAACAGGGCAGAAGCCAGAGGCCTCTCCCACTCCACCCTGTGCCCCCGTGATGCCCAAACTCAGAACCCCAGTGTCATCCCAGAGCCCTAAGAACCTCACCCCGTGCCCCACAGTCATGCCTAGTGCTCCTGGGCGATGACCAGCACCAGAGGGCGATTTTGAGTGTCCCAGAGAGATGGGACCCTATACCAGTCCCCCCCACCCCCAAGGCCTCCTGGATGCTCGAGAGAGCAAGCGGCAGAACCTGCTTTCTGAAGATATGGTACCTCCACCTCAGGTTACTGGGAAGTCAACGGCTTTGGCCTCTTTGGGATCTACAAATCTGACTTTGACCGCGTGGGAGGAATGAACACGGAGGAGTTCCGGGACCAGTGGGGGGGCGAGGACTGGGAGCTCCTGGACAGGTGACTGCCCCCAGGCTGGGGTGTCCATCCTCCTCCAGAGGGTGGGAGTGCAGGGCTCCACATCTGAGAGCACTGTGCCCTCCTCCCCATCTTGCAGGTGCCTGAAGATCCCTATACCTCCCCACTCCCTGGAATCCCACCCCACCTTCCCAGGGCCCTGCAGGCAGGCCAGCCTGGACCCACAGCCCCTGAGCCAGGGTGCTGACCCTGCCCCCCTCCCCAGGATCCTGCAGGCAGGCCAGCCTGGACCCACAGCCCCTGAGCCAGGGTGCTGACCCTGCCCCCCTCCCCAGGGTCCTGCAGGCAGGCCAGCCTGGACCCACAGCCCCTGTATCAGGGTGCTGACCCTGCCCCCCTCCCCAGGGTCCTGCAGGCAGGCCAGCCTGGACCCACAGCCCCTGAGCCAGGGTGCTGACCCTGCCCCCCTCCCCAGGGTCCTGCAGGCAGGGCTGGAGGTCGAGCGGCTCCGACTACGGAACTTCTTCCACCACTTCCACTCCAAGAGGGGCATGTGGGGCACCCGCAGCCGGAAGGGCTCCCCGGCAGAGCGGTCTTGAGGACGTCCTGCGGCACGCCACCTGAGGGCCGTGCTCTGAGCCCGGGCACAGCACAGCACTGCCGGTGCCAGTCCCTCCACCCACCAAGGCCCCACGGCCCTCCCCAGGGATGCAGGCAGCGCAGGTTGGGCCAGGCCACCTCGGTCCCCACAGTCCACGATGATTTCTGTGAAATTTTCCATAGCAATGACATTGTTTTCAAGATTTCCAAGAGTTCTGTCTGTTCTGTTTTTTATTCAGAATGAAATGAAATATTTTTTTTAGTTCTGACTTGTGCTCTGACTTGTTCTCTGGGGAGGCGGAGCCCAACCCGGGTGGCCCTGGGCACTGCCACTGGCTCAGTACCGCTCTTGGACCCCTGCCCGCCCTTGGCTTGCATGTGGGATTCAGATTTCTTCTTTAACACCTATTTCCTGTGCAAGGATAGACAGTGGGTCCCCTGCACAGGGAAAAGGGGCAGCAGCCATCTCAGTTCTCTTCCCTCTGGAGAGGGACTGTGTGTGAGTCCCTTCCTAATCTTCCTCTAGGTGGGGAGCACAGGAGTCGGGGAGGACCCCAGGTTGCCCAAAAGAGAAAGCCCAACTCATGTTGGAGGTGTAGCTCCGTAGGAGAGCACACACAAGCCCAAGACCCTGGGTCCAAGTCACAGCACTGCAAAATAAAGCAAAACCCCAAACCAAGCCGGGCGTGGTGGCGCACACTTGTAATCCCAGCATTCGGGAAGCTGAAACAGGAGGATCGCAGTTCACAGACAGCCTCAGCTACTTAGTGAGGCCCTTTGCAACTCAGTGAGATCCTGATTCAAAATAAAGAATAAAAAAAAAAAATTGGGCTGGGGGTGTAGCTCAGAGGTAGAATGCCCCTGGGTTCCATCCCCAGTACCATAAAAAAAAAAATTTTTTTTTGAGGTGCTCTTTCGACCTTTGCCACTGTCAGGACTGACACAGAGGCTGCACAGCATCAGCCCTCCCCCCACTCTCTGCCCTTGGGCGTCGGAGCTCCAGGCTCTGTCTGTGTCCAGGTCCCGTGTGAATTCCTTACGGCTGTGCAACACATCACCACAAACACAAGAGCTCAAACAAGAGGAATTCATCCTACAGTTCTCAGATCTGAATTCTAAAATCATGGCTGGGCAGGCTGCTTCCTCTGGAAACTAGAGGGCTCTCTCCTTACCTTTTCCAACTGGACTTCTAGGCCCATGCCCCCATCTTCAAAACAAGCAGTTTGGCAGCTGGTGTGGACAGTGTGTGTGTGTGTGTGTGTGTGTGTGTCTGTCTGTCTGTCTGTTAGGCTATTTCTTTCTGTGTCTCTCTGTATGACTCTCTTCTGCCTCTGTCTCCATGAACTCTGACTCTTGCTCCTCCTATAGGGACCCAGTGATCACCGGGGTCACCCAAGTAACCCAGGATACCCTCCCCTCTGAACACCCTTTTCTTCGTGTCACCTGCCATACAAGTCCCTTGTGCCTTGCAGATTAGGGGTCAGGGTGTGGCATCTTTGGGGCCCCTCTTCTGTCTCCCCTCACTCACTGCTTCAGTCAGCTTTTTTGTTGTGATGACCAAACGCCTGACAAGCACTACTTAGAGGAAGTCGGGTTGATTTTCGGGCTCACGAGTGCAGAGCTGTCAGTCCACAGCAGTGGCTCCAAGGCAGACGCCATGATTGCAGGACTTTAGAGGATGGTGGAGGAGGAAAATCCACACTCAGCTCATGGCAGAGGGAAGAAGAGAGGGAAGGAGAGAAGGAGGGAAGAGGATGGAATTGGCTAGGAACCGCTAGTCCCTGGCTATGCCTCAGGGACCTACACCCCCAGCATGTCCCGCCTCTGAACTTGGCTGCACTGCCAACACATGAGGTTTGGAGGATGTTTTTGTAGTACTGGGGATGGAACCCAGGGGCATTCTACCTCCAAGCTACACGCTCAGCCCTATTTTTTATTCTTTATTTTGAAACAGGGTCTCACTGAGTTGGGGAGGTCCTCACGCAAGCTGAGGTTGTCTGTGAACCACGATCCTGCTATCTCAGCCTCCTGAATGCTGGGATTGCAAGCATACACCACCATGCCCAGCTCTAAGCGACATTTTAAATCTACCCTAACTTTCACTTTGGTGGAAGGCAGCAGGTCTGCCCAGCATCCTTTGAGATTTGGCCACATTGCAGCCCTGAGTCACACCTCAGCAGAATACAGAACAATCTGAAAGATGAAGGGAAAGGAGGACCCAGGCAAGCACTCCTGATGCCGAGAGGACTCTCAAGGTGGCACTGCAGCCCTCAGAGGCAGATGCTGGCAGCCCTCAGGGGCAGCCCTCAGAGGCAGGTGCTGGCAGACAGCAAGTGTCTGTAGAGGGACCTCACGGGTACAGAGGACCCTGGGGCAGAGCAGCCAGCCCACTTCAGACTCATGGGCTCACCTGGCAATCCCAGGTGCCCATATTTCCCCTCTTCCCCAATACCTAGTTCAGACCAATTGCTTCCACACCCAGATATTTGATAACAAGAAAAGTAGTGGATTTAAGAATACATGCTACCCACGGGGGAGAGGAAAGATGAGGAGTGGAGGAGAAGAGGTATAAGCAATGCACAGGTGGGGCACACACAGTGCTGTCTTGGAAGCAGAAAGAAAAGTCAAGCAAGCCAGGCATGGTGGCACATGCTTGTAATCACAGTACTTGGGAGGCTGAGACAGGAGGATCGCAGCTTCAAAGCCAGCTTTGGCAATATAGTGAGGCTCTCAAAAATCTACTGAGACCCTGCTTCCAAATAAAGAAATAAAATCAAGCTAGGGGTGTAGCTTGCAGGTAGATGCCTTTAGGTTTAATCCTCAGTACAAAAAAAAAAAAAAAGGAAAAGGAAAGTCAGGCAAAATTCCATGCAATGTGTATGATGCAACGTATTTAAGAACAATTTATTGAGCACCCACTTTGTGTCAGACCTGTTCTTGGAGACCTCAGTGCTGGTGTGGGATAGGAAGCACACCCAAAACACAATGTCTGGGTGGGCTGCTGGCACCAAAGAGAGGCTGGAAGTGGAGGCAGGCTGTGTCTGTAAACACCTGGTCAGAGCAGCCAGCCTGCGGCTAAGCCCAGCCCTGGAAGGGGTTAGCCAGCATGTAAAATGTTTTTGTTTTTGTTTTGTGGTACTGGGGATTGAATCCAGAGGTATTTGACCTACAAGTTATACCTCCAACCTGATTTTATTTTTTATTTGGAAACAGGGTCTCACTAAGTTGCTGAAGCTGGCTTCAAACCTGCGATCTGCCTGTCTCAGCCTCCCAAGTACTGGGATTACAAGCATGCGCTAACACGCCTGGCTACTTGAAATGTTTTAAAAGCAGTGATTAAGCCGGGCGTGGTGGCGCATGCTTGTCATCCCCGCGCTTGGGAGGCAGAGACAGGAGGATCGCGCAGGTTTAAAGCCAGCCGCGCGCGCTGGTTTAGGAGACCCTGTTTCCAAATAAAAATGTAAAAATAGGTCTGGGAGTGTAGCCCGGAGGTAGAAGGGCTTCCAGGAACCCCAGTACCACCAAAATAATAATAATAAAAAATAAAATAAAATAAAAGCAGTGATGAAAACAGTGGAGATAAGAGTT
This sequence comes from Muscardinus avellanarius, assembly GCF_963383645.1. Classification (NCBI taxonomy): domain Eukaryota; kingdom Metazoa; phylum Chordata; class Mammalia; order Rodentia; family Gliridae; genus Muscardinus; species Muscardinus avellanarius. Next base: position 239,600,750 of record NC_137786.1, on the reverse strand, counting down.
GTCTGACAGCACTTGGGAAGGAGGTGAGAGAGAAATAAAACCTTTACAGAAGTCAAAACCATGTTAACAGTTTCAAAACCTAAGACTAGCTATTGTTGGAAACTCAGTGAGGGACACAGGAGACAAACCTGAAAAAAAGCACAAAGAATAAAATGGAAAATAACAGATAAAAGTGTCCTGTGAGCCGGGCACAGCAATCCCAGTACCTGGGAGGTGAGACTAGAGGATCTCAGGATTGAGGCCAGCCTCAGCACGTTATCAACATCCTCAGCAACTCTGTGAGATGCTGTTTCAAAATAAAAATAAACAGATCCGAGAGTGTAGCTCAGGAGTAGAACTACTCTGGGTTCAATCCCGAGAACTTAAAAAAAAAAAAAAAATGACCAGCAAGAAAGCTCAATACAGAAGAGACCAAGAGAAAAAAAATAGAAGAAAATAAAAACCTGTAAATGATATAGCAGAAGAAAACCTTTTTTTTTTTTTTTTATTGATACTGGGAACCAAGGAGCCTTCTACCTCTGAGCTACACTCCAGCCATTTCTGTTTGTGTGTTTTGAAAAAAAGGTTTCTTTTCTTTCTTTCTTTCTTTCTTCCTTTCTTTCTTTCTTTCTTTCTTTTTTTTTCAGTACTGGGAATGGAACCCAGGGGCATTCTAACTCTGAGCTACACCCTCAGCCCTATTTTTTATTCTTTATTTTAAAACAGGGTCTCACTGAGTTGCAAAGGACCTCACTAAGTAGCTGAGGCTGTCCACGAACCGTGATCCTCCTGTCTCAGCCTCCCGAGTGCTGGGATGACAAGCATGCCCCACCACGCCCAGCTCAAGGTTTCTCTTTTTGTGTGTGGTGCTAGTGATTAAACACAGGAGCATTCTACCTCTGAAATACACCCCCAGCCCTATTTTATTTTTTTTATTTGGAAGCAGGGTCTTGCTAAGCATCCAAGAACCTCTCTAAATTGCCGAGGCTGGCTTCAAACCTGCACTCCTCCTGTCTCAGCCTCCAAGTACTGGGATTGCTAGTGTGCATCAGCTCCAGTTAGAAGAAAACATTTCTCAAGTACTTTCCAGAATCTCTAAAAACACCACGCCACAAAGTGAGTCCGTGCGTATGCAAATAAAGCCACTGGGCTTCCAGGTGAGACACCAGTGGCCTCAGATGGGGTGATGGGTGGCCCTGCTACGTGGATGGGGAAGGGGGACTCCAGCTGGGGAGCTCAGCAAAACATCTGCCAAGTGCAGAGGGAAAGAGGGAACCCAGAGAGGCGCCAGCTGGGCTGCTGCTGGAATGCCCACGGGCCAGAGTTAGGAAAGGATTCCTGGGGACAGAAGAGCCGTCTTCAAGCCAGACGGAAGCTAAACTGCTGAGAGAAGGCAGACCGCCCAGGAGAGGAGGACCGGCCGTAGCTTGTGGTCAGGCGCAGCAAGGGGAGCACCGAGGTCTCCACGCCCCTCCTCCTGCCCTCCAGCTGCTGGCTCTGCTGCCACTCAGGCCCAGAAACATCTCTAGACACCCTGATTGCTCTGTGACTCCTGGAAACTCAGTTTGCTTCTGGAGCCTCCGTTTCCCTGCCTGTAAAGTGGAGGAGATCGCAGGCCCACGCCCCTGGGGCTCCTAGAGGATAAGGACAGTGTGCTCAGCCCATTCTTGCTTCTCTGGGGCCAGCATCAGCGGCACTCCTGTGTTGACCTCTCATCCTAGGTGACCCCAGAGTTCTGTCCCACTCAGCTGCCACCCTGGGGGCCAGGCCAGCCACTGTCCCTCCTTCCCTCGCCCTCTTTAATTCCATCTTACAAGGCTGAGCTCCCTACACCACTCCTGGACCGCTGCCCACCCCCTACCCTCTGCCCACAGGCTCAGCCACTGGGCCCTGTCACTCTGTGGCTTTGGGATCAGTTTCTCTTTGGGGTCTCTGGCCTGGCAGGCAGCCCTGTTTGCGAATAGCAGCAGACCAGGAGCCCAGAGGGAAGCCCTGCCTGTTGCCTGGCACACTTGCTCCAAAGGTATCACCTGGAGCTCAAAAGTGCACTTCCATCAGCCAGGCATGGTGGCGCACGCTTGTGATCACAGCATTTGGGAGGCTGAGACCAGAGGATCGCAGTTCACGGACAGCCTCAGCTACTTAGTGAGGCCCTCTGCAACTTAGTGAGACCCTGTTTCAAATAAAGAATTAAAAAGCCGGGCATGAAGCCGGCACACGCTTGTAATCCCAGCATTTGGGAGGCTGAGACCGGAGGATCGCAGTTTGCAGCCAGCCTCAGCTACTTAGTGAGCCCCTCTGCAATTCAGTGAGACCCAGTTTCAAAATAAAGAATAAAAAAAAAAAATAGAGCAGGGGGTGTAGCTCGGAAGTCAAATACCCCTGGGTTCCATCCCCAGACCTGCAAAAAAAAAAAAAAAAAGCCAGGCATTGTGGTGCACACTTGTAATCCTGGCGCTTGGGAGGCTGAGACAGGAGGATCACATAGGTTTGAAGCCAGCCTCAGCTACTTAGTGAGGCTCTCAGCAACTTAGTGAGACCCTGTTTCCAAATAAAGTATAAAAAATAGGTCTGGGATATAGCCCGGAGGTAGAAAAGCCCTAGTACCACCAAAAATAAATAAATTAATTAATTAATATAAAAACATGGGGCAGGGGGTGTAGCTCGGAGGTCAAATGCCCCTAAGTTCCATCCCCAGACCTGCCCAAAAAAAAAAAAAAAGAGCACTTCCATCAACAGTGCACCCCGTGGCGCGATGGAGGGCAGGTGGGCGGATGTGCACCCTGCATGCCTGAGAGGATCCGTCCTGGAGCGACCAGGACCCACATGCCTCACTACCTCCCACCCCAGCCTGAGAGACTGTACGGCACACTACACACTACACACAATCCCCAGACTGGGAGGCGCCACAGGACCTACGGGCGAGTCCAGGCAGGCTCCGTGGAGGAGGCAGGCCACTGGCGAACTTTGCAGATCCCAGACCGCAGGATGTCGCCCGGTTTGCCAGCATGGGTGCTGTGATGGGCCTTAGGAACTGGAAGCACCAGGACACAGGCCTCAGGGGCCAGGAGCCCTGTGGCTACGTCCCTGCTCCAGTCCATTGTGGGGACTGCACTGGCACTCCCTTGCTGTGCCCCCCGCAGGCTGTGCGACCAAAGGCGACCTCCTTAACCTCTCTGAGAATCCATGCGTGTGTGTGTGTGTGTGTGTGTGTGTGTGTGTGACTGAGGATTGAACTCAGAGGCATTCTACCTCTGAGCTACACCCCAGCCCTATTTTATTTTTATTTATTATTTTTTGTGGTAATGGGAGTGGAACCCAGGGGCTTTTCTACCTCTAGGCTATACTCCCAGACCTATTTTATACTTTATTTGGAAACAGGGTCTCACTAAGTTTCTGAGATTCTCACTCAGTAGCTAAGGCTGCTTTGAACCTGCGCGATCCTCCTGTCTCAGCCTCCCAAGTGCTAGGATTACAAGTGTGCACCACCACGCCCAGCTCCTATTTTATTTATTTATTTATTTATTTATTTATTTATTTATTTATTTTTGTAGTACTGAGGGTGGAACCCAGGGGCTTTCTACCTCTGGGCTATACTCCAGGGCCTATTTTATATTTTATTTGGAAACAAGGTCTCACTAAGTTGCTGAGAGCCTCACTCAGTAGCTGAGGCTGGCTTCGAACCTGTGCGATCCTCATGTCTCAACCTCCCAAGCGCTGGGATTACAAGTGTGTGCCACCACGCCCGGCCTATTTTATTTTTTAACTTTTAACTTTTTTGGGGGGGTTTACTGGAAATTGAACTCAAAGGCATTCTACCTCCAAGCTATACGCCCAGCCTGATTTCTTTTCTTTTTTTCTTTTTTTTTTTTTTTTTTTGCAGGTGTGGATAAAAAATAGGGCTGGGGGGTATAGCTCAGAGGTAGAATGTCCTTGGGTTCCATCCCCAGTACTAACAGAAATAAATAAATAAATAAATAAATAAATAAATAAATAAATAATAGAAATAATAAAATAGAGCTGGGAGTGTACCTCAGAGGTAGAATGCCTGTGGGGTAAGTTCCAGTACCACAAAACAAACAAACAAACAAACATGGTTTCACTAATTTTCGGAGGGCCTCTGAAGGTTGCTGAGGCTGGCTGGCAGCCTGTGATCCTCCCGTCTCAGCCTCCCAAGTACTGGGATTATAGGTGTGCACCACCACACCCAGTCTGACTTTTTTTTTATTATTATTATTCAGCTGTAGCCAGGCATGGTGGCGCACGCTTATAATCCCGCGCTTGAGAGGCAGAGACAGGAGGATCGCGCGGGTTTGAAGCCAGCCGCGCGCACTGGCTTAGGAGACCCTGTTTCCAAATAAAAATGTAAAAATAGGTCTGGGAGTGTAGCCCGGAGGTAAAAGGGCTTCCAGGAACCCCAGTACCACCAAATAAATAAATAAATAAATAAATAAATAAATAAATAAATAAATAATTATTCAGCTGTTAACCAGCCTTGTTCCTCTCTCCCCATCCCCAATCCTGGGCCTTCAGTTACTTAGAAGGATGGCCTTAACCCCTCAGGCTCCGCCCCCACCTAGGCTGGCCTCTGTGCCCCTCTCCAACCCTGCTAGCTGGCACCTGGCAGCTCTACCCCTGCCCAGCCTACCTTCTGTGAGTGTCCCTCAATCTAGCATGGAGAGTCCTCCTGCTTCCCTCAGAGCCCTTGACCCCTAGGGCCTCCCTGTCCCCCACCCCTCTCTGAGAGGTGACAGCCACCCGGGTGCCCACTGAGAGCATCACTGACATGCCCCTGGGTGCCAGGGTTTCAGTTCCCAGGGCACCAGAGCCTTCTTGGGGGCAGCTGTCTGGTGAAGGCCCTTCAGCACACCAGGCCTCCTGCCCAGGAAGCCTGCCATCCATCCCCCCACACAGTGGCTCTGGGAAGAGGGGGAGGGAAAGAACAGGGGGACATGGGTGGGGGGCCAAGCCTGGGGCTGAGATCTGAGGGGACATGGGCACAGCCTGTCCCTCTGGCCCATAGCACTCAGAGGAAGCATCCAGATCCCAGGCTTTCCTGAGACACCGGGCCCCAGAGGCCAGTGGTCTGTGGCGTGGCAGAGTGAAGCTAGGGTCCACACATCCTCAGAGTCGTTCACAACCCTCTGCCAAGAGGAGGGTGGAGGGCAGCAGGCCGCCCTCTGGCCTCCACCAGCCTCCTCCCCTTGAGGCCCCCACATGCTGATGGCTCTGCCCTCCACAGAACCCCTGGCCGCCAGTGGGGTCGGGCCTCCGCAGGACCCCAGGTGGGCCTGGGCAAAGGGTGCGCCCCGGCCCGTGCCAGGCGTGTGCCTCCGGGCCGCTCTGCACCGCACAAACTTGTCTCCCGGGATTTTTCCACACGAAACACGTCTCCTAGGGAAGCAACCGGTCTGATGAGCTGGGCGTGCTGTGTTCCCACCCCGCCCTCCAGTGCCCCCACCGTGCCAGCACCAAGCAGAGGCTGCCCACAGGAACGGGGCCCGGGATGGAGCCCGGGACGCCTCGGCGGGTGGCAGCGTCCTCCACGATGAGCCCAGGGGCCGGAGGGACCCGGACCTCCTCCGGCAGGGTAGGTCGCCCACTGCTGCCCAGCAGCCCTGATCTGGGGTGCTTCGCATGCGGCCCCTCTGCTCCTTCCCGTTACCCCCAAATCCCACCCTCCCAGCCCCTCCTTCTCAGACTGAGCCCCTCTTGACTCTGATTCTCTCATCCCCAACCCCAGACACCACCCCCAGTAAGGCAGATGTCTTTAGGGGACCTGGGCTCAGGCTGAGGGCCTACCATGGGGGACAGAGTGTGGACAGAGGCCAGAGCCAGGGTCCAAGGAGAGGCAGAGGCCATTGGGACAGCAGCTGTTCAAGGGAAACCCACAGGCCCACTGCGGCCACTCAGACCAAACCCCAGGCTCCTGAACCTCCCCCTGCCGGCCCACCAAGGCCTGGGCAGGAGCACCTCCAGGCATGCCTGTGTGCTGGGGAGACCTCTAGAGATGGCTCTGCTGCCCACCTGACTCCCACCCCCTACCCTGTCCACCCAAGGCCCTGCCCCCACTCCTGGGCTATCTTGCATATCCCAGCTCCTGCGCCCCAGCCTGGCAGGCGCTGACATGAGCCCAGGCCCCTCTGAGTCACCCCCCCTGGGGCAGCCCCGCCCCGCCAGCCCTGCTGCGCCCTGACTCATTTGTTGAAAACGGGCCTCCCACCCCAGGCCTGGGGGGCAGGAGCCAGGAGAGGCGCCAGAGAGGGCCAAGCAGCCCTTCTAAGCCCTGGGGGAAAGGGAGGGACTCCAGGAGAGGGTCAGGGCCTCTGCAGGCCACCCGCAGCCCTCAACAGCCCCCCGGCCCCTGCCTGGGCCTGGTCTCTGGAGCTCCAGCGCCCCCAGATGAGGACACCACTTCCTTTTGGGCTGGGGTCTGCAGGCCAAGGCTCCGCAACACCCAGAACATGGGTACCCAAAGGGCATGGTCTGGTCTTTGCAGGCTGAGAGCAAGTAAAGCCCAAACCAGTGGCCCTGTCCTGGGATGGGAGAAAAGGAGGCAGGAGGCTGGCTGGGTCTTGAGGACACACCAGGCCTGTTCTTCCGCCCAAATTCCACCTTAAGCAGGCGCGGCCCGCCCTCCTACCTGGCCCAGGTGTCCCCGCCCCCAGCTCTGGGCTGGGCGGGCGGGCGTCTGTCTCCAGGCCGGCTCCTGGCGCGCCTGTGGGGAGGGGACTTCGGGACAAGGCCTTGAGGGACTAGACCGGGAAGAGGCCCGGGCCAGGCGGGCCAGGCACCCTGACACTATGCAGGACAGTAACTTCCTGCTGTCGGCCCTGCAGCCCGAGGCCGGTGTGTGCTCCCTGGCTCTCCCCTCGGATCTGCAGCTGGACCGCAGGGGCGCTGAGGGCCCAGAGGCCGAGCGCCTAAGGGCGGCCCGCGTCCAGGAGCAGGTCCGAGCCCGCCTGCAGCAGATGGGCCAGCAACCGAGGCACAATGGGGCGGCTGAGCCCGAGGGCGCAGCCCCGGTCAGAGGTAGGCCAGCCGGCAAGGTGGGTGAGGGGTGGTGGCGGGCACCCTGGGTACCCTGCCGGCAGAGGCAGCCTCGGCGGGTGTGGCCGTGTGAGGGTGCAAGGGGCAGAGGCCGCAATGGCTCTGGGGCTCAGGCCTTGACTCACCGAGGCCTGCTCTGAGTCACAGCCCCGCCTCAACGGGCAGGGGAGCGGCACGGGTGGGGCATTCAAGCAGGGACCCCTGGTTTTCCAGTGGTGACCCAGCCTGGCCCACCTACCCCTGGGCCTCCAGCCCTCCCTGGGGTACAACTGGGGAGTATGGGGACATGTAACGTGAGCCAGGCCCAAATGTCGGTAAACCCGGAACAGATACACACCAGTCCCTGGAACACAGAGACCAGACAGAGGACTCTGCCTCAGAGGCCAGAGTCTCTGGCGCCCCGTGGGAACGGGAAGAGCAGAAACATGGGCAGGGGGCCTGGGACACCCTGGACCAGAGCCAGGGCCTGTCTGGACGAGGGCTCCCCAAGGAATTGCAGGGGCGGGCCTGGGAGGAGTGACCCAGATACTGTCCATGAGAACCACGGCTGGCGGTGCCACCCGGGGCAGCCAGACCCACCTGGGGGGACGTGTGTGTGTGTGTGTGTGTGTGTGTGTGTGTGTGTGTGTGTGTGTGTGTGTGGTGTAAGGGTCTCATGGAGATGGCGTGTTTGTGCTAATCATTCTGGAAATGTCATTTCCTCCCTTTCTGGGTTATAGCAATGCAGCCTGAGATTAGACAGAAGATAGGCCTCTAGTCAGGGGCCCAAATCCCCGGTCACAGTGGCAGGCCACTTGGACCTGGGGGTCCCAGGACTGCTCCAGCCACTGGTGGGGGAAGAGGGTTGGCCAAAGGGGCCAGCAGGGTGCTGGCTTGCTGCCTGAGATCTCTCTGGGCCTCGGCCTTGCTGGGGCCAAGTGGGTGCCCAGGGGTCATGGGGTGGGGGTGCAGGGAGGGGTTAATTACTACCTGGCAGCCCTGCCAATTAGGGGGAGGAGGGCTGTAATTTGGGGGTGGGTGTAAGGTCCCCAGGCAGGGGGCGTGCCCCCCAGGCCAAGCTCACTGTCAAAGGGTTAATAGCCCAGAAGCCTCATTAAGCAGGGTGGGTCAGATACAGGTAGGGAGTCCCCCATACTAGCGCTCTGGGGCAGAGCAGAAGGAGCTGTTCCTCTTTCCTGTGTCCATCTGGCCTCCTTGGCTGGTCACTGCCTAGGAGCCTTTCCCACAAGCAGGGAGCCTGCTGGGGTGACCCTGGGTGCCCTGTCTATGGGGGTTATCTGCTCTCTCAGTGCCCACCCACCAGTCCACTCTGCACCTGCCATGTGCTCACCCAGGTGCCCACCAGTGCCCACCCATGACTGTACTCACTGCCCTCTCACCCACCCTCAGCCTCTACTGTCCACCCACCCACCTGTCCTGCCAAGGGCCACCAGCTTTCCCACCTCTCTGTCTACTGCCTGGGCTTCGTGTGGCTGGATGGGGTGGGCGTGGCCCCTGCCTTGGGCTCTGTGGGTGGAGAGGCCACTGCCCATCAGGGCAGACTGGTCCAGGGAGACCGTGGCCAGCACAGCCTCACTCCCCTGTGACCACAGCACAGATGGGGCCTGGACACAGGAGGAGCGCAAAGGAGGTCAGTGTAGGCCAGGGCAGGCTGGGATGGCTTCCTGAAGGAGGGGGCCAGGTGCTGTGCTGTGATGGGGATTGGAGAATGGATGGAGACCCTGGCACATCCCCCAGGCATCTGGGAGGTCAGCAGGGTGAGTGGTCTGTCCTCCTTCGAGCAGAGGAGACATGGCTGGGGTGCTATGGGAAAGGGACCACGAGAGCAGCCGCTGGAGGAGAGGGGTTAAGGCCTTGGTAGGACGGGGGGCAAGGCCAATCCCAGAGCCCACTTCTGGGGTCACAGACAGTTCTGGAGGGTAGGAAGAGAGGGGCCAGTGCTTTGCCATCTGACCAGGCCAGGCCACCACTGTTCCTGTCCACAGGCGCCTCCAGGGGCCAGTACCACACACTGCAAACTGGTTTCAGCTCCCGCTCTCAGGGCTTGAGTATGGACAAGACCTCGGTAAGCCCCCTCCCAGCAGCTGGGCAGCCCAAACTGAGCAGGGGGCTGTGTCATGGATGGAGCTCTAGGGACATAGAGGGGGTGGGCATCAATTGGCCGTGGCATCCTCTTACCACTCACTCCCACCCACAGACCCTCCGGCCCCTTGCCAAGCCAGCCTACAGCCCGGCCTCCTGGTCCTCCCGCTCCGCCGTAGACCTGAGCTGCAGTCGGAGGCTGAGCTCTGCCCACAATGGGGGCAGCGCCTTTGGGGCCATAGGGTACGGGGGTGCCCAGCCCACCCCGCCTGTCCCCACCCGGCCTGTGTCCTTTCACGAGCGGGGAGGGGTGGGCAGCCGGGCCGACTACGACACGTTATCCCTGCGCTCACTGAGGCTGGGCTCTGGGGGCCTGGATGACCGCTACAGCGTGGTGTCTGAGCAGCTGGAGCCTGCGACCACCTCAGCCTATAGGGCCTTTGCTTATGAGCGTCAGGCCAGCTCCGGCTCAAGCCGGGCAGGGGGGCTGGACTGGCCAGAAGCCGCAGAGGGGCCCCCCTGCCGGACCATCCGTGCCCCCGCCATGCGAACGCTGCAGAGATTCCAGAGTAGCCACCGAAGCCGAGGAGGCACCGGAGCAGTGCCAGGGGCTGGCCTGGAGCCCGTGGCCCGTGCCCCGTCCATGCGCAGCCTCAGCCTCAGCCTGGCGGACTCAGGCCACCTGCCTGATGTGCGTGGGCTGGACAGCTACGCCGGCCACCGCACCCTGCAAAGGCTCAGCAGTGGGTGAGCCAGCTGGGCCTGGTGCAGGGAGGGGGCTCAGCCTCACAGCCTGGCCTGAACTCAAGGTAAGGTCGGCCTGACCCTGACCCCTGGTTCTGCAGCTTTGATGACATCGACCTGCCCTCAGCAGTCAAGTACCTCATGGCCTCAGACCCCAACCTGCAGGTGCTGGGAGCAGCCTACATCCAGCACAGGTGCTACAGCGATGCAGCGGCCAAGAAGCAGGTGACCGTCCCTCTGTCCACCCTCACTGCCTCTCAGTGACTGCACAATGGCCCCACCTTCCTGAGCCCTGGTCCCTGACCACCCTCACTGACCTCTAAGCTGACTGGACAGATCCTGCCCTTTTCAGAGCCTCTTTGGCAGGCTGGGCAGAATGTACCATCTGATCTGCATGACCTGTATATAACTGCTTACACCCCACCACCTGCATTAGCTGCATGTGGCTGCATCCCCTGAACACATTGCATATACCTACATACAGCTGCATCCCCTGAACACATCTGCATATACCAACATACAGCTGCATCCCCTAAACACATCTGCATATACCGACATACAGCTGCATCCCCTGAACACATTGCATATACCTACATACAGCTGCATCCCCTGAACACATCTGCATATACCTACATACAGCTGCATCCCCTGAACACATCTGCATATACCTACATACAGCTGCATCCCCTGAACACATCTGCATATACCTACGTACAGCTGCATCCCCTGAACACATCTGCATATACCGACGTACAGCTGCATCCCCTGAACACATCTGCATATACCTACATACAGCTGCATCCCCTGAACACATTGCATATACCTACATACAGCTGCATCCCCTGAACACATCTGCATATACCTACATACAGCTGCATCCCCTGAACACATCTGCATATACCTACATACAGCTGCATCCCCTGAACACATCTGCATATACCGACATACAGCTGCATCCCCTGAACACATCTGCATATACCGACATACAGCTGCATCCCCTGAACACATTGCATATACCTAAATACAGCTGCATCCCCTGAACACAGCTACATCCCCTGAATACATTGAATATATCTGCATACAGCTGCATCCCCTGAATACATTGCATATACCTGCATATGGCTGCATCTCCTGAACATGGCTACATCCCCTGAATACATTGCATATACCTGCATATGCCTGCATCCCCTGAACACATCTGCATATACCTGGATGCCCGTCACCTGCATATATTTGCAATACTTGACTACACCTGCATACAAATACGCACACTTGCATATACCTGCACCACCTGTACACACCTACATCATTTGTACACACCTTCATCTACATGTACCTTAGTCATCTGCTTATGCCTGTGTCACCTGCATACATCTGTATATACCTGCATACGCTGGCAGCATCTGTATATACCTTCCTCATCTGCATATACCTGTGTCGTCTGCACCACCACCACCATCTATTCTCATTTCCACACATGTGGCTGTGTCTGCGTGCTTCCACAAGCCTGTATCCATGTGCCACAGGCCCGCAGCCTTCAGGCTGTGCCCAGGCTGGTGAAGCTCTTCAACCATGCCAACCAGGAAGTGCAGCGCCATGCCACTGGTGCCATGCGCAACCTCATCTATGACAATGCGGACAACAAGCTGGCCCTGGTGGAGGAGAACGGCATCTTTGAGCTGCTGCGGACACTCCGAGAACAAGACGATGAGCTACGCAAGAACGTCACAGGTCCCGGCGCCTGCCCTCCTCTGCCCCGGCCACTGCACCACCCCTGTCCTTCACCTGTCTCCACTGGCTGTGTACCTTGCCCCTCCCTGCCCTGCCTCTTTCCTTGGGTTTCATCTTTGATGTATTTTTGGTGGTGCTGGGATCCAACCCAGGGCACACACACATGGCAAGGCAGTCAGAGTGCACGTGGCCGACTCCTCCATCCCCAGGGCAATGGTCACACTGGTGACAATGGTCACACTAAGGGTCCCCTGGTAGGACTCCTGAGGAAGCAGTGGGGCCTCCACACCTCCTCAAGGGAGCCAGAAGGGGCCAGCAGGTTGACCCTGACCATGGCCTTGGCCCACCTGCCCAGGGATCCTGTGGAACCTGTCATCCAGTGACCACCTGAAGGACCGCCTGGCCCGTGACACGCTGGAGCAGCTCACAGACCTGGTGCTAAGCCCGCTGTCAGGTGCAGGAGGCCCCCCTCTCATCCAGCAAAACGCATCTGAGGCTGAGATCTTCTACAACGCCACCGGCTTCCTCAGGTCACTGGGTGGGGCGGTCGAGGGAAGCCAGGTGCACACTAGGAGGGGCTCTCTAAGAAGCAGTATTTTCATCTGGGCTTGAATGGCAAAGAGGAGCTGGCCAGGGGGCTGGGCGAAGTGGACAGCTGGGAAAGGCTTAGCACCGACAGGAGTAGGTCAGGCCAGGTGTGGTCATCAGGTGGGGGTGTCAGTAGACCCTCGAGCTGGAGGCTCAGATGTCAGTAAATCAGATCCTTTGATCTGATTTTCACCATCTTCCCAAACTTCAGGAACAGGTTTGGGGATGGGCATGCAAAGAGACAGAGCCATGGTGCCCAGTGGGGACAGGAAGAGGAGGTGCCCACAAGCTGGGCCCAGATCAGGGTGGAGGAGAGACCAGGGTCTCGGGGTCTCACCCCTAGGGGTAGCCTGGGGCTGGGTCCTGAGGGTGGCTTAGCCGGGGTCTGCAGAGGAGCTCCCCCGGGGTCCCTGGTAGGACTTTGAGTTTACTTCCATCCCCAGGAATCTCAGCTCAGCCTCCCAGGCCACTCGCCAGAAGATGCGTGAGTGCCACGGGCTAGTAGACGCTCTGGTCACCTACATCAACCATGCCCTAGACGTGGGCAAATGCGAGGACAAGGTGAGGGCCGGCTGCGGCTGCTTCCCCGGGTGGCCCAGGGGCTCGGGCCGGCTCTGACCACCCCACCCCCTGCAGAGCGTTGAGAATGCAGTATGCGTGCTGAGGAACTTGTCCTATCGCCTGTATGACGAGATGCCACCATCGGCCCTGCAGCGGCTGGAGGGCCGGGGCCGCAGGGACCTGGCGGGGGCGCCACCCGGAGAGGTGGTGGGCTGCTTCACACCGCAGAGCCGGCGGCTTCGTGAGGTGGGTGCTGGCCGGGGCAGGTGGGACAGGGAGTCCTGGCCAGCCGCCTGCCCAGCTGACCTCCCTGCCCCCACCCAGCTGCCACTCACAGCTGACGCGCTCACCTTTGCGGAGGTGTCCAAGGACCCCAAGGGCCTCGAGTGGCTGTGGAGCCCCCAAATCGTGGGCCTCTACAACCGGCTGCTGCAGCGCTGTGAGCTGAACCGGCACACGACTGAGGCAGCCGCAGGGGCACTGCAGAACATCACCGCAGGGGACCGCAGGGTGAGGGGGCCGCCGACCCAGCACTGGGTCCTGCGCCGAGCACCAGGGGCGCATGCAGGAGCCAGTTCCCCAGGCGCTCATGGTCTGTGGGGAGGGACACAGGCAGAGAGGCGGGCCCACAGCATGGGGCCCTGTGAGGGCTGAGGACCATCTAGTGGCTCCTGGCCCAGCCAAGGGCAGAGCAGGCAGAGGTCCCCTCATGGTCCTCCCCCGCCCCATGGTCCTCCCCCACAGTGGGCAGGCGTGCTGAGCCGCCTAGCCCTGGAGCAGGAGCGCATCCTGAACCCACTGCTGGACCGCGTGCGGACCGCCGACCACCACCAGCTGCGCTCGCTGACGGGCCTCATCCGGAACCTGTCTCGGAACGCCAGGAACAAGGATGAGATGTGTGAGTCAGGCTGCCACAGGCTGGGTTCTGCCCATCGGGCTGGCGGGCTTGAGGCAGGGGCGGGCCCCACGACTCTCTGGAGGGCAGGGGGCCGCAGGGGAAGCTGACTAAGCTCCTGGTTTCCACAGCCACAAAGGTGGTGAGCCACCTGATCGAGAAGCTTCCTGGCAGCGTGGGTGAGAAGTGCCCCCCTGCCGAGGTGCTGGTCAACATTATAGCCGTGCTTAACAACCTGGTGGTGGCCAGTCCCATCGCAGCCCGGGACCTGCTGTACTTCGATGGGCTCCGAAAGCTGGTCTTCATCAAGAAGAAACGAGACAGGTGAGACCACCCTGACCCTGCCGCAGCCTGGCAGCGGCGTCCAGCCACCCTGCCCCCGACCCTGACCCTCTGACTGTCCCCAGCCCTGACAGTGAGAAGTCCTCCCGGGCGGCCTCCAGCCTCTTGGCCAACCTGTGGCAGTACAGCAAGCTCCACCGTGACTTCCGGGCGGTATGTTCTGCAGCCCAGGAGGGAGCTGCCAGGGACGCCAGGGGAGGACACAGAAGCCCATGTGGGGCAGGATACCTGGGACCCAGAAAGGAGGGACCTGAGCCACACCCAGCACACTGCGGGCAAGACGGGGGTCTCAGGGACATCGGGGCCAGGCAGACCAGCAGAGGGGCATCCTGACTCCCTTTCCCTTGCAGAAGGGCTATCGAAAAGAGGACTTCCTGGGCCCATAGAAGAAGGCCCGGAGGAGACAGTGGTGTGGCCCAGCCTCCAAGGGACAGGCTCAACTCCAGCTGCTCACCAGCTGGCCTGGAGGAGGAGGCAGCTGGCCAGGAGGCCTCTCCGCAGAGCCCCATGCACACCTTCAAGGGGCCTGGGCCACCGGGAGTGGACGGGGCTTGCAGCTGGGGATTTGGCTTCTGCAGGGCAAGGGGTGGGCAGCGCGTGAGCTTGCTCTGGTGTGTGGGTGGTGACCCAGTCACGAAAGCAGAGGTAGGGCTGGCCAGGGCCCGGAAGGGCCTCGGAATAGCAACACTGGGAATAAAGGTGACCATGACTACAGCCAGGCCTGTGTGTGTCCACAGCTGGCTGCCCGCCTGGAACTGACAGTGTCCCCAAGCATGCCTACCTGCTCCGGAGGACACTCAGTCCCTAGGCTCACACACAGGCCTCCTAAGGTCAAAGGATCCAGGACAGGAAAGACGTGTCCAGCAGAGGGAGCAGAAACGAGGTAGACGGCAGAGAAGGCCTCTGCCACCTGAGTCAGGGACGCAGCAGAGCTGGAGCCTCGTGAGAAGGAGAAGGACAGAGGTGGGCTGTCCCATGGGTGACACTCATGCCGTAAACAGCTGTGCTGGACAGGGGGCTTAGCCTGCCCCCAGCCTGGAGGTGCCCTGAGGTAGGGCATCCAAGGCTTGGGGTCTAGAAGGCTTGGGGGTGCTGCCACCCATCTGTCTCAGAGCCCACTTGGCCATGAAGCTACTGTTAATTTTACAGAAAACATCTTCAAAGCTCAGAACTTGGGGTCTCTTAGGGCCTGTCTCCTCCAGGGTCTGTCTAGAAGGGAAGGCTGGGACACCACCAACCAGGCAGGGGCCACTGCAAGGGACATGCCTGAGTTGGCTTAGGGTGGCAGAGGGTGCAGAAAGCAGCTCTAAGTGGACAGCCAGACGGGGACAGAGGGCCTCAGAGAGCCTGGCTTGACGTGAGAAGAGACCATCCAGAGGAGAAGAACCAGGCCAAAGCCAAAGGGCTTTATTTTCTGTTACCCTGGGGCCATACCAGTGCTACCTGCAGGGGCTGTGGTCCCGCAGATGGAAACCTGCCTGCCTTGCCCCACCGCGGCCCCGTCAGCCTGCACTCTGGGCAAGGGCCGGGCTAGCTACACATCATCCTCAGACACCAGGCAGTAGAAGTCTGTGCGGGCACCATAGTTCCGGGAGCCAAGGTCTGACACATCCATCTCACTGCCGCGGGCCTCTCCCAGAGAGCCCCCACTTCCATGCAGAGGGGCTGCGGGCTCCCCAAAGACAGGTCCTCGTACACCTGGGGGGACCACAAGGCCTGAGGCTAGACTTACAGCAGGACCCACTGCTGGAGGTCACTCCCTGCTCACCCTCTAGTCATGGTGGCAATGAGGCCCAGGAAGTTCCCAGGGTGCTTTGTAGCCAGAGGAATTGCATCTCCACCAGGGGCCCTCTTTGAGGAAGTCCGTCACTCCTGGGTTCTTTCTAGGCCCCTGACCCTGTGCCTGCCCCCGCCCCGGCCCACGTCTCTCAGGTCAGGAGCGTGGTTGGGCACGCATACCCAGGTCTCCCTCGGGGTCGGGGTCCAGCTCGGGTTCCAGGGACCGACCCTCAGCGACACGGCCTCGCACGATCAGCATGGGATCCTTGTCATCCTGCAGCCGGGTTTGAGGGTCTCCCTCCAAGGGCCGGTAGTGCACCTTCCGCGGCAGCGCAAGCTGTAGCTCTTTCCAAAAATCGGAGGAAGGTGTCTGGGGGCCAGGTTGGGGCATCAGCGGGGACGCCTGAACGCACGCAAATCGGAAGCCCTGGCCACTCTAGTCCCCAAGAGCACTGGGGGAAGCTGACCCGAAGGCTCCCACACCCGCAGCAACATGAGGTCCCATTCCCAACCCCCACCCGGCGCTCCCGCACGTCCCGCACCACGGAGCCGGGCCTCCAGAGCAGCAGCGTCACCAGGTGGCGGTGCTGGCGCAGTAGGTGCAGCGCCGGGTGCGCGGGGTCGCGCCGCTGGCCCTCGAAGGTGATGAAGATGGGTCTTCGCGTGAGCTCCAGTAGCCGGCACAGACCCTCCCTGCGGGGGCGGGGCCGTCAGGTAGGGCCTAGCCCAGCTCCCCGCCCCAGCCCCCTGCCAGGACGCACCGGAAGCTGTGGCTGCACCAGGCCTGGCCGAGGAAGGCGTCGGAAAGCACCACGATGAGGCGCCGGCAGCGACTCAGATTCACTAGGAGGTCGGCGGAGGGCTCTGCGGACCCATCAGGGGCGAGGCGGGAGTGAGGGAGGGAAGCTGGCACTAGGGAGGGCGTGGCCAGTTGTTGGGTGGGCGCGGCCAATGACTGGGCGGGGCCAGGCGGAGTGCGGGGTGGTGCCAGCGGTGGGGCGGGGCCAGCTGCGGGGCAGGGTGCTGGGAACCTGGAAGGGGCGGGGCCGGAAGGCGGGGCGGGGCGCTGGACACTAGCTAGGGGCGAGGGCGAGGGCGGGGCTGGCTGGCCCGGGCGGCACCTGCGCGCGGCAGGAGGTCGCGGTCGTCCAGGAAGAGCTTGTAGCCCCGACGTCTCTCCAGCTGTGGCTTCAGGATGAAGTTCACGAACTTTCGGTCCTCAGGGCAGTCGCTGTAGGAGACGTAGGCGTCGTAGAGTTTCCCGTCTGTGGGTGACAGCCAGCGGCCAGTCAGCCGCAGGTCTCCCAGGGGTTCCCAGCGCCCAGCATCTCTCCTGCCTACAGGTCTGGGACACTTCTCCCTCTGTCCCCAGCCAGCCCTGTTCATGCCTCAGCCGCAAGGAGACACCCCTCCCTTCCTGGGTTGTGCACCCGGGATCCTGCAGAGTGGTAGCTATCCCCCACCCCCGCAGAGCTGCACCCGGAGGGTGGCCACTGACCCTGCTGCTGGTCCTTGGGGACCCTGCCTCAGCCCCCACGTACTTACCGTTCATCTCCACCTCTCCATACCTGTCTTGGTACCACAGCAGCGCGTTGAGGCGGCACTTAACATAGAGCAGCACTGCCAGCAGCAGAGTCAGCAGCACGAGGAGGGAGGCCAGCACTGCGGCCACGTGGCCTGCAGGGCCTGAGGACGGCATGGGCCTGAGTCACTGCCTTCAAGCCTCAAGGCCCCTAGGTACCCCGTGCTCCACCCCCATGTGACCGCCTCACCAGCTCTCCAGAGAGTGAAGGAGAAGGAGCTATTCCGGACAGAACAGGTGAAGACCCCATAGTCCTCAGCATTGGTCAAGTTGAGCCCCAGCACGCTGGACACAATCGTCTCTGAGAGGTTGGCTTTGACACTGGAAAAAACAAGCCCAACACTCACCTGGGGCAGGAAAACATCAGTGCAGGCCCCAGGCCCCTCCTGTCTGGGACTCACCCCGGGAGATTGCGGCTTTGGGCTTCCCGGGTAGTTCTTGGGCTGTAAACTAAGAGAAGTGGCCAGAACCTGAAAGGGGTGTGGTTCTGTTTTAGGACAGTCACTCTAAAATTAGGTCTCGGTCCTCGGATCCCTCTTATCTCAGGTTGGGCTAGATGGTCCTAGGACCCTGTGGCCATTCATAGCCTTGGCAGCCCACAAGGAACATGTCTACAGAAGTCACAAAGATCCTGGTATATCTCTGGCCAGTCACTGACCCTGTGTCCACAGGGCACCGCCCGGGTCAGGTCTGGGCAGTCACTACCCAGCCCACATCCAGGTGATTATAGACCAGGGTGTAGATCAGAGAGGCTGTTGACTCTGGGTATGTCTGGGTGGCCATTATGAACCTGGATATCTCAGTTTCTTACCTGAAATTCTCATGGAGGCTGTAGTGGCTTCCATTGCCCAATGGAAGGCCATCTTTCAGCCACTGGACTGAGGGCTGGGGACAGTAGGGTCCAGACACCATCCAAGCCGTGCAGTTCAGAACGACCACACTGCCCAGGGCAGACCACAGTGCCTGGTCTTCAGATGGGGAGAGGAATCTGAGGTCACAGACACCTGCAGAGAGAAGACACAGCAGGTCAGCTGTGCCCAGGCTCCCACCCCATTCACAGATGGTCTGTGGTTCAGGAAAAAGCCAGGCAGCGGACAAGCGGTGCCGCTGTTCAGTGGTCATACCATGTCCATCCAGAGACATACTCCCCTCAGAGTAGCCAGTCTTGTGTGCTGTGACTGCCCTCAGAGGGGACATCAGCAGGGAGGGCAATGGCCTCCCTGGCCCTCTGCTGGCAAAGCCCTCCTTGCTCGTCTCATGCCTGAACTTTTTTTTTGGTGGTACTGGGGGTAGAACCCAGAGGATTTTCTAACTCCAGGATATACTCCCAGACTTATTTTATACTTTATTTGGAAACAGAGTCTCACTAAGTTGCTGAGAGCCTGGCTAGGTAGCTGAGGCTGGCTTTGAACCTGTGCAATCCTCCTGTCTCAGCCTTGAAAGCACTGGTATTACAAGCGTGCACCACCACACCTGGTTTCGCCTGAATTTTCTTGTCCTTATTTTTGGTACTGGGGATTGAACTCCTCGGGGTCATTCTACCCCTGAGCTATACCCCTCACCCTGTGTGTGTGTGTGTGTGTGTGTGTGTGTGTGTGTGTGTGTGTGTGTGTTACTGGGGATGGAACCCAGGGGCATTCTGCCTCTGAGCTCTGAGCTATACCCCTCACCCTTTGTGTGTGTGTGTGTGTGTGTGTGTGTGTGTGTGTGTGTGTGTGTGTGTTACTGGGGATGGAACCCAGGGGCATTCTACCTCTGAGCTACACCTTCAGTCCTATTTTTTATTCTTTATTTTGAAATAGGGTCTCACTGAGTTGCAAAGGGCCTCACTAAGTAGCTGAGGCTGTCTGGGAACCAGGATCCTCCTATCTCAGACTCCCCAATGCTAGGATTACAAACGTGCACCACCACACCCAGCCCTTTTTAAGTTTTAATTTTGAAACAGAGTCTCACTAAGTTACTCAGGCTGGACCTGCGATCCTCCTATCTCAGCCTCCCAAATACTGGGATTACTGGCATGCACCACTGTAATCAGTTATGGTCTTTAAATCAGGACAGTGAGCCCTGACTGGAGGTCGGATGTCGAGGAGACCCCACCACCTCCGTAGTAGGAACACCAGCCAGCCTATGCGCCCACCCCACCCTGGGCATTTCTGCGCTTTACTGATCCTCACTACCTGCCCTGGGTTCAGGACCAAGAGAGGGGGAGGGGTGAGCAGAGGCCTTTGTACCCTGGTGTGCATCCAAGCAGAGCCCTGCGTTCAGCCAGCCCGAGGAGCAGAAGGTGGAGTGCGAGGTCATACTTGTCCCTCTACGACCCACATACCTGTCATGGCTCTGGTTGCGGCCTCTTTGGTGCCACCCCTGGGTCCACGGGGCTCCTTAACCCTGCAGGTTTGTCCACCGAGGGCTGGGCAGGACCCCTCTCTGTCCTTGTGGCCAGTTGGACAGGGTGTCCGGACAGGTCAGAGGCTGCCACCATCCCACAGAACAAGTTAAACAGAAGCAAGGTGAGTTAACCAGTAACTGTCAGCCGCGGCTGCCTGTGGTGCCGGGGGAGCTCCCAGACACAGCATGAAGGAACCTCAACTGCAGGGCCGCCTGCACCTGTCCTGGGACCGCCGTGATGACCCAGGAGTCTAGGGACGTGCATTAGGCAGCACCTGGCCTCACAAGGTGGCAGCTGGCCTCATCCCTGGCTGTGCCCTAGGGTAGGCTGCTACACAAAGGTGAGTGCCTGGGTGTCTGTCACATGCCAAGCCCTGAGGGCTGCGCTGTAAACCATATGCCCCTCACCACGCGGTGGGCCCCTGGCTGCCTGGCTCTTGCCCAAGCTCCTTACCAGCAGTGCGTGGGCTCAGTGCATGAAGATACTCACACATCTGTGTTTTCGTGGAGATGCATTACACCTGTGGACACCCTGAGGCTCAGCGGGGCTCAGATCATCGTGCCAAGGGGGGCAAATGGGGGCCAGGTTGGAGTGGTGGTGCCCTGAGGAGGCCCCTGCCCCGGGGCAACTCTTTTCCTATGCAGGGTCCTGAACCACTCGTGTGGGAGGGGGGGTGAGAAAGGGGCTTTACTACCTTCGGGCTATATTCCCAGACCTATTTTTTATATTTTATTTAGAAACAGGGTCTCACTAAGTCGCCGAGAGCCTCACTAAGTACTGAGGCTGGCTTCGAACCTGTGCAATCCTCCTGTCTCAGCCTCCCAAGCATGGGGATTACAAACCTGCGCCACCGCGCCCGGCTCCTGAACCATTCTTGAGCTACACACACGCCTGTAGCTCAAAAGGCCCTGTGGTGAGGTGGCCGCAGGAGGAGGAAGCCAGGACCCTCTAATCCTCACCGGGCGGAGCAGAGCCCCGGGTGCCCTCTCCCGAGTGCCCCTCCCCTCCATGCTGAGTGGACGCACGGTGGTGGGGTCATCGAGTGGAGACCCAAGGCCCTGCACCCAGGCTCCTCAGGTGTCTTCTCACCCATGGGCCCCAGAGGCTTTGGCAGCCATGAGCCTCTTAGCCCACCCTTCCCTTCTGCAGGGAGTGTCACACAGCCAAAACCTGGGAGAAGAGCCTGTCCCTGAGGAGCTAGCAAGGAGGCCCTCCCTGAAGTACTGGGGGGGGGGCAATCCTGCAAAAGCCCTGGGAGCAGCAGACCACCCACTGACGGCCTGTAGAAGCCACACCCTCTCATGCCACAGACCCCTCATGCTGTGCCAGGTAGTCCCCCAGCCCCACAAGGCCCCAGACAGCTTCTATAGCAGCCTCCACAAGCTCAGAAGACCTTGACTCCCACAAAGGCACCTCAGACCCTCCTTAAGTGAAGGCCAAAGCCCCCGGATATGACCATCGAGGTGGCAGATGCCCTCCGAGGTGGCAGATGCCCTCCGTGGCCCCTCGTCCAGCACACGCACCCTCCACACAGCAGGCCTCCCACACACATACCTCCCACTCCCCTGCTCAGGCTGCAGGAGCCTCCCAGGCACACATTGCTACACTCCCGCAGAGCCACGGCACCCGCAGCATACGCACGGCACCTCCTGCCCCTCCAGCACACACACATGTACACACACACATGTACACAGTGTGTGTTTGCACGTGCCGGAGCACTGCAGACCTCTGAGGCTCAGCCGGGCTTCATGGACAGGCCCCAGTGCACAGGCTCCCTCGGAGCGGCAGGGAGGGCACAGTCACCTGGTTCGGGCTCCTTCCTCCCAAGGGGAGTCCGTCCTGAGGTCATGGACGTGCTTTGGGAGCAAACTGTCCCCTCAGCTGGGCCCTGGAGAGCGTCCACAGTACTACAGCTGCCTGGGACGCATCACGGAGCTGGGTGAGGACTCAGCTTTTGTTGATAAATGTTTTAATCAGAACGTCCCCCGTAGTTTCCTGGTCCTGCAGTCACATCCTCTCTTAAACCTAAACCCCACCCAGACACCCACCCCTTCCCCGGGGGCGGGCACTTGGTGCTCTCGCCCCACCCGCCTGGCTCTTCCTGTAACTCTGAGTCAGGCAGCCCCTTCCTTAGGGCCCACCCCAGCCCCCAGGCACGGCGCTTTCTTCTGGTCAGTGTGTAAGTGTGTGTGGGGGTCAGAGGTGCAGGGGTTCTGGGTGATGCACTGGGTCCTGGCAAGAAGACCCCAACCAGAACCATTCTGCATGCACTTGTGTGTGCGTGCATACATATGCTCACGCAACACATGCATGCACACAGGAGGGACAGTGGGGCAGGACAGCCTGCCTCCTGGACACCCCGTGACACTGCACTCAGGAGCAGAGGAGTCCTCTCTTGCTCTCCCAAAAGTGAGCAGCCTTGGGCATCCCTGGCCTCTGACTTGCAGGGGTTAAAGGTGGTTCTTCAGGAGCTCTGGGCCAATAACAATCCCTGTTCACCTCCCAGGCCCTGTCCCCCAAAGAGTGACCAGTTGCAAAGGGCTGTGGCACCTGGGGGACCTTAGCGTCAGGCTGGGGAGGGAGCGCAGTGCCTCTTAAGGAGGCAAACACAGGGGGCCACAGGTTCCAGGCTCTGAGCCTAGTGGGGAGCAGCAGCATTTCCTGTTGTTACCGCTGGCCCCCCTCCCCCCACCAGATGGACCTGGGCTTTGGAGCCTGGTGACAGGTGGCTGGCATTGCCCATAGACCGGGACAGAGGCTCCTCCAGTGCCTGGCCCAGCCCTCACCCTTGCAGGGGAAGGGGCTTCATCCTGGAGGGTGCCCCTGTAGTCTCCCTGCCCAGGGCTGAGCCACCAGGTGCATCCTCAACACAGCAGCAGGCTTTCTCAAGCCCCTGCCTGACCACATCCCAGCCCTGCTCAGACCCCTGTGGCCTGGCACTCAAGACCCTTGGGTGATGTGAACCTTGTGTTCAAGTCCCCAAAGAGCTGGAGGGAACAGATGCCCCTCCGGCCTTGGCTTTCTCCATGCTTGCGGGAGCTGGTATTCAATACGAAGGTGCCCAGAGGGCTCTCGTAAGCCCCAAGCGTGCAGTCACTGGAGTCAGTGCTGTGCTACCCGCATCACAGGTCAGGAACCTGAGGCACAGCAAAGCTGGAGCACCCTGGCCAGAGCAAACAGGCAGGCCCTGTAGCAGGGAAGCCCCTGCCCCCAGGCAGCCTCAGCTCCCTGCTCTGATCTGAGACTCCACCTTTCAGGATGGCTCTGGAAGCCCCTCTCCTTCCCTACTTCGGCAAATCCTCCATCGCACACCCAGGTCAACTCTGCACACTCGCCCCTACTGCCCTTCTTGGGCACCCCAGGACCCCTGAGTCTGGCAGCTGGGGTCACCCTGCACTGCCTGCACTTATGTGGTGCCTGCCAAGAGGCACCTACTCTGCCCTCCCCGCCTCTGAGCGTGCTGGGACTGTCCAGAGCCTAGGCACTGCCCACACCGGCCCCTAACCAGCGAACGAACCCCTTCAGGGTGCGCCCATGTGGAAGGTGTCCCCCACCGTGTACAGAGCCCCCAGATGGCTTTCCCGAAAGAGGAAAGTAAAAGGCCTGGGCTCCATGGGGCTGGGTCCAGCTACCCTCAGCCCACAACGACCACGTGCCCTCATCCTGCGCTGGGCCTTCCGGAGGAGGGCACGGCCTTGGCGTGCACGCGCACACACGCACACCCAAGAGCGTGAGCTGGCCGCCCGGGGCGCGGAGGGCGGGACGCGCCGAGGGCCGCAGACACGGCGGCGGAAGCTCCTGCGGCACCAGGTTCTCCGTCCGCCTTGGAAGGCGCCAGGCTGGGGCCAGGGTGAGGTCCAGTGAGCCTCGGCTCCTCGACCCCTGCGCTGTTCCCGAGAGCCACGGGAAGCCACTGAGCCCCTTGGGCAGATCGGAACGCGCAGCCCCGCACCCGCAAGGCCGGAGGGCGCTCGGGCTTCCGGAGACGCGGAGCCGGCCTGGCCCCGAGCCACTTCCTGCGGGCCGCGCTCCGGGCGGGGAGCGCCAGGGTCCCAGCTCCGGGCCTGAGGAGACTCCGAGGGGCGACGACCTCCACTCACCTCCGCCGCTTCAGTCGCGGCCGCCACACCTGCTGCCGGACCTGGGGCTTGCTGGGGGCGGGCCAGCTCACCTAGCCCAGGTGCGCAGCAGCGACAGCCCCAGGGCGGCAGCAGGTGCAGCCCCGCCCCAAGCCAGGGCGAGGGCGGGCCCGAGTGTCCGCTTTATGCCCCAGGCTGGCGCTAGAGATTGTTTTGCGCTCAGTCCGGAGCCGGAGCCCGCAGCCCAGGCCTGGGGACAGGAGTCAAACCGGCCCAACCGGCGGCAGAGAGGCTCAGAGACCCTGAGGGCAGCTCGGCTTTCCTCCATCCCAGGAGCGCCTTGAGGTCTGCCCCTCCTACTTTCCCTAACCTCCAGGAAAGCTGTCTTGACCCCAGTTCCACCTGTAACTGGTCCTGACATCTGCTTCTGCCACCCCAGAGCCCCACAGGTGCAGGAAGGGTAGGACCTCAGTAAGGTGCCCCTTACTTGGAAGTCCACAGCAAACCAAAGGAGAGTCCGGTGGCCTGAGGCTGCACATTCCAGACCTTCCACACTCTGGCCTCGGTTCCCATCTCACCCAGGACAGACATAATCCACCGAAACCTAGGCTCAACACTGCCAAGCTCAGACATCAACACAAACACCACATTTAATTTTATTAGATAAAATCCTTGTGGATGAGAGGAGCCAGGCCCATCCAGAGAAAGCCAGAAAGATGGGCTTGGGCCCCCATCTTCCAGGATGGGGTGGGGCAGGATCTGGGACACCCAGATGTCAGAGGAAGGCCCAGGGACCGTGGGCCAGTTTTCCCACATTGGGATGTGTGAGAAGCCCTCTCCTCCTAATTTTGAGTGCCAGGGTTGCCCCGGGGTCCAAGTTAGGGCTGTGCCAAGCCTGAGCTAGTACAGACGGGTGCAGCAGGTCCACAGGCACACCTGTGCTGTTCACAGATGTCCCCCAAACATACAAAGAACTCCTGTGGCCCCCCCATATGTACAAGGGTCTCCTCGGACCCCACATCTATACACAGCTCCCTTTAATACCTGTTACACACCCACATTTGCATCACATACATGAATCCCGTAAGACCATCCACATGCACCTCCCAACTCCCAGAGCTGCACACACAGCCTTCCTGCAGTCCCAGTACACACAGCCACGGGCAGGGTGGGATGTGAAGGTGGCCGCACCTCAGAGTCTGGGCTTCTGGTGGCCAGCACCTCTCCAGCTGCTCCAGTCGCCTACACATCTGTGCTCCTGGAGCTGAAGCTAGAGGCAGGATGGGTTGGTGGGGACCAGAGGCCAGGCCCCTGCCCAGGCCTGCCCCCACCAGCCAGCTTCTGCCTCCCTAACCACATCTTTTCCCGCAGTGTCCGGTACTTGTCCTCCAGAACCTTGTTCTTCACCGACTGAGGGACATCAGGAACAAACCAAGCAGCAATGAGCTTGATGCACAGGGCGACGTGCTGGGGAGGGGACAGCAAGGTCAGGGCCAGCAGCAGGCCCAGCGAGGCCCGGGACCCACAGGTGTCCAGGGCAGGGTCTATATAGGAGCCCAGCAAGGTCAGGGCTGCACAGAAGGCCCAGCGAGATTGGGGCTGCAGAGGTCCAGAGGACAGGGCGGAGGAGGAGAGCTAGAGCACTACCCTTGCCCCTGCGCAGCCTCCCCCACCCCCCAGTTCTCTTCACCTCAAAGAGGATGACGAAGGCCAGGCGAATGGCCAGGAGGAACCAGAACTGCTCAGATAAGTTGTAGTCATGAGCATTACGGTAGTCCCGGTACCTGGGGAGGGGAAGTACTTGAGGTCAGGGGTCAGGAGTCCAGAAGGCATTCATTGGGGGCAGGAGGGTCCAAACCTGCACTCTGTCACGTTTTCAAAGCCCTCTATCTTGACAGGGTCCTGGAAGTCCTTGGTGTAGAAGACAGACAGGCTGTGGTTGACGTAGCCCTTGAGGCAGCTAGGGAACAAAAGGGAGGGAAATGGGCCCAGTGTGGCCTCCCAGGCCCTGAGGTGCTTCCCAGGAGCTGACCCGTCAGCTCAGTGAGGGCACTCAGTGAGGGCACTCAGTGAGGGGTGCACCACAGATGGCCTCTTCCACTTCCCTGTGTGGGCACACGGGATGCCCAGGCCACCAGCTGCCTTTCCGGCCAGGGGCCGAGAAGCACCTGGAGCTGCCCCGGTCTGCAGGTCAGTCCCCTAGAGAGCCAGAGAGCTGGGTAGGACACTGGGTAGGACTCTTCTCGGCCATCCCGCACTGGAAGCGGGATATGAGAGGTCTAACTTTGGGAGGAGGCCATTCTGCTGTGCCTGCTCAGAGAACAGCTGAGTGGAGACCTCAGCCCCCAAAAGGGCCCAGTCAGTCACCCATGGGCTCCAGCCCAGAGTCTGCAAGGCAGGAAGCACCCCCACTTGGGACCCAGCCTCACTGCAGCCCCAGGAGGCAGAGCAGCGCCCAGCCCCTCCCAGGAGAGAGGGTCAGGCTCCCGGGCTGAGTGGTCTCTGGATGAGCTGAGGCCTTACTCTTGGTCAGGGCGCGCCCCCTGTCGGCACGGGCCGTAGCGGTACTTGTAGACCACTCGGGGGATGAACTCAGAGGTGAAGGCGATGACCATCCCGTTGGCGATGACTGCCAGCACGCCGATGGTCTCCAGGACCTGCAGCCAGGTGCCTGGGCCAGAGCAGTGGAGTGAGGGGCCCCTCACAGCCAGTGGGGTCCCCTGCCAAGGCCCAGGTGGCCATCACAGACAGGGAGCAATTCAGGAGACCCCTTCATCTTTTCCTGAACCCCAAGCCATGTCCAGGATGCTCCAGCCCCTGGAACGAGATCCTGAGCCTGGGCCCAAGACTGGGGTCCACCTTAACACTCTCTCCTCTCCCCACACCCAGCACCCTAGCCCCTCTGACAACTGTCCATCTCAGCGTGGCCATGCCAGAAGACTGAGGCCATTGGCTATTGGTTCCTGCCCCCAGCCCCAGGACATTTTCCCTCACCCCTCAGAGCCATCTCCTCCGCTTGGGCCCCTTAGGGGCTGGGCTCAAAGGAGGGGTCTATAAGGTGCCTCCCGCTCAATCCCCTCCTCAGCAGACTTGGAAGAAGGGTGGGGGCAGTCTGCGGGGTGAGGGGCTGGGGCTGCTATGAGATCGTTTCATTGTGGCCCAGGGTCAGCATCTGCCCCCACGGCCCCGGCCACCCTCCTCAGCCACCCGCCCACAGGGACCCTGACCGATGTCCTTGGCCTTGCGCGGCACCAGCCGCCGCTGCAGCTGCACCATCTTGATGGCGTCCAGGCGGATCTCCACCAGGTTGCTGAAGAGTGCAAGCAGGGGCGCCAGCGGGAAGGCGGCCACGAAGATGGTGGTGAAGCCGTATTGGATCACTGCGGGGCAGGGCGGTCATTCCCGCAGGGCGGTGCTCGGGCCACCCACCCACTCCGGCTGCCCCACGTACTCATCTCCATAAACTCGTCGAACAGGCTGAAAGTGGTGACGGGGTTCAGGCGGTAGTTGCGCTGCCAGTCCTGGAGCTGGGCGTCACAGGGCCCGCGGCCAGGCACGCAGGCGGGCATGGAGCGGCACTTTTGGGCCAGCCACCTGTGGGCGAGGAGGGGCATGGGGCGACGGAGGGGCTGGGGAGCGGGTATCGGGGTGGGGCCGGGGTGCTCACGGGCGCAGGGCTGGGGGGTGGGCATCGGGGCGGGGCCGGGGTGCTCACGGGCGCAGGTACTCCATGCAGTTGCTCAGGGTTTGTTTCAGGCCCATGATGATGGCCATTTGCACGAACAGGTCCATCATGCAGCCACTGAGATGGCACTGTGGGGGGCAGCAGTCAGGAGGAGCTCCAGGAAGGGAGGACGTGGGCAGGGACAGCCCTCAGGACAGAAGGACCCACCTCCTCCAGCTTCCATAGGCCAGCCAGGCGTGTGGACTTCCCAGGGTGACCATTGATCCTAGGGAGGAAAGAGGCTTGGCAGGTGGTGGGCTAGCACCCTGCCTCTGACGGGGCACGGCGGTCAGTCAAGGTGGAGGAGGGACAGTGGAGGAGCAGGTGGGCCCACCTCTCCAGGTGCTCAGGCTGTGTGGCAGAAGCCCAGGTTCACACAGGCCCACGATTCAGCCCAGTCACACACATCCTAGACAGGGTCTGCTGGGCCCCCCGCAGCAGGGACTGCACACCGTGTTCCTTTGTGCTTAAAATCACCTACTTAGCCAGGCATGGTGGTGCACGCTTGTAATCCCAGCACTTGAGAGGCAGAGGCAGGAGGATCACACAGGTTCAAAGCCAGCCTCAGTTAATTAGTGGTCTCTCGGCAATTTAGTAAGGCCCTGTTTCTAAATAAAGTAGAAAATAGGTCTGGGAGTCTAGCCCGGAGGTAGAAAAGCCCCTGGGTTCCATCCCCAGGACCACTGAAATCATCTGCTTTCTGTACAGGATAAGCTATCTGAAGCCAGTGGCGCTCGTGTTTGATGGTGCGATCCTAGAGACTCTCTCACCGTAGCCCATGGTAACTATGATTTAACACAGCGCTGGAAAGGCTTGCAAATCAGAAAGAGAAATATAAAATATAACTAGTATAAATCTGCAAAGGGAAAAATTACTGTTTCAGGAAATATGATTACAGACCTAGAAAAGCAAATTAAATCTACTGAAAACCGAATGATAAATCAACTGCTGAGTGTCCAAAGCGGACGCAGAGCGGCGTCCAGCTACGCTGGCCTTCCCTAAGAAACAGCACTTAGGACTACAGCTGGGGAAAGTCTCAGACACAGACACCAGCAAGAAGGCTCCATAAGCCGGACATGGGGCGCACGCTTATAATCCCAGCATTCGGGAGGCTGAGACAGGAGGATTGGGGTTCATGGACAGCCTCAGCTACTTAGTGAGGCCCTTGCAACACAGTGAGACCCTGTTTCAAAATAAAGAATAAAAAATAGGGAGAGGGTGTAGCTCAGAGGTAGAACTGGGTTCCATCCTGAGTACTGCAAAAAATATGTATATTATAATAATAATAAATAAATAAGGCTGGGGGTATGGCTCAGAGGTAGAATGTCTCTGGGTTCAATCCCCAGTGCAACACATACACATACACACACACACACACACACACACACACACACACACGAGAGAGAGAGAGAGAGAGAGAGAGAGAGGGGGGGGGGGCAGGGTCTTGTTTGTCACAGCAGGTAGTAGCCCCCTAAAGACAACCACACCCCGGTCCCTGGGGCCTGGGGCTCTGCTGTCCTACCCCGCAAAGGAACGTCATTGACAGGGCAGACAATGTGTGCAGGTTGCTGGCCAGCTGACTTTAACCAGAGCTTCCCCTGGGTGACCTGTGAGTGCCCGTGTGACCACAGGGTCCTGATCAGAAAGAGGGGCAGCCAGGTGACAAGGACTCTGCCTGGCATGCTGGCTCTGGAGATGGAGGGCCCAGGAATGCAGCCTCCGAGGCTGAAACAGCAAGAGAATGGATTCTCCCCTTGAACTCTGGAAGCAAATAGCCTTGCTGACCCTTGCTCTCAGCCAGTGAGGCCATCTAGGGCTCTGGCCTACACAACTGGAAGATAATACATTTGTCTGTGTCGTTTAAAAACAATGAGCTGCCGGGCGTGGTGGCGCACGCTTGTAATCCCCGGGCTTGGGAGGCGGAGACAGGAGGATCTGGCAGGTTTGAAGCCAGCCATGCTGGCTTACGACCCTGTTTCAAAAAAAAAAAAAAAAAAGTATAAAATAGGTCTGGGAGTGTAGCCCGGGGGAAAAAAGGGTTTCCAGGAACCCCAGTACCACAGGAAAAACAAAAACAAAAAACCAAAAATAAAACAATGAGCTGAGCCGGGCTTGGTGGCACACGCTTGTAATCCCAGCACTTGGGAGGCTGAAACAGGAGGATCACGCAGGTTCTAAGCCAGTCTCAAATACTTAATGAAGCTCTCAGCAACTTAGTGAGACTTGTTTCCAAATAAAATTATATAATAGGTCTGGGAGTATAGTACCAAAAAATAATAATAAATAAATAAAAATAAACCCACTGAGCTGTGGTCATTTTTACGGCAGCAATAGAAAACTAATACAGTATCCATGCCAGTTATCTCTAAAATTCTCCCTAATTTTACCACAGTCTTAAGCAACATCCCACAGAACTTCAAGGTACTTTGACAGAATGATTCTGAAGTTCTTAAGAAGAATAAATATATAAATAGCAACTTTAAAATGAAATGAAAGCCAGGTGGGGTGGCACACACCTGTATTCTCAGTACTTGGAAGGCTGAGACAGGAGGATCACAGGTTTGTAGCCAACCTCAGTTATTTAGTGAGGCCCTCTGCAATTTAGTGAGACCCTGTTTCAAAATAAAAAATAAAATAGAGCTGAGGATGTAGCTCAGAAGTAGAATGCTGTTGGGTTCAGTCCTCAGTACTGAAATAAAATAAAATATAGGACCAGGGTTAGAGCTCAGAAGTAGAATACCCCAGGGCTCAATTCTCATTACTGTAAAAATTAAAAAATTAAAATAAAAACAAGTAAATAAAAATAGCCAACCATGATGGTGCATGCTTGTAATACCAGTACTTGAGAGGCTGAGACAGGAGGATAGTGGCTTCATGGCTAGTCTCAGTTACTTAGTGAGGCCCTCTGCAACTTAGTGATACCCTATTTCAAAATAAGAATAAAAAATAGAGCTGGGGGTGTAGCTTGGAGGTACAATGCCCCTGAGTTCAATCCCCAGGACAATAATAATAATAATAATAATAATAATAATAATAATAAGAAGAAGAAGAAGAAGAAGAAGAAGAAGAAGAAGAGGAAGTGAAAGGAAGCACAGCCAATGACAGGGAAGGCCGTGCAGCCCTGTTCAGTGCTGCCGGGCAGCCACCAGTGCCCACAGCCCAGGGGCCCACACAGACAATAGAGGCAGCCCCTTGGGCCAGCGGGCCTCCAGGGGCAAGGACGCAGGTCAGGCAACGAGGAGCACAGGGACAAGAAGACCAGCTTCCTGCCTTCGCCCTTACAGTGAAACAAATTCCTTAGGAATCAAAGGTGTGTTTAGAATTTCAAAACCATAAACATCTAAAGGAAATCTCGGCTGAGCACATTTCTGGCCTGGGAAGACCTCTTTGAGTGTGGCTAAGCACGGCTAAGGAACATCAGGACCAACCTCACTGCTCAGGAGACGCTCTGCCTCCTTGTCACAGAAGCGAGAGACGCCCCCAAGCCTCCCTCCTCTGAGAGCCCGCTGCAGAGGGCACGGTGGGTACAAAGCAAGCATGGCTCAAGCTGGGCGTGGTGGCACATGCTTGGAATCTCAGCATTTGGGAGGCTGAGACAGGAGGATTGTAGGTTTGTAGCCAGCTTTAGCTACTTAGTGAGGTCCTCTGCAACTCAGTGAGACCCGGTTTCAAATAAAGAATAAAAAATAGGGCAGGGGTGTATCTCAGAGGTCAAATGCCCCTGGGTTCCATCCCCAGACCCGCAAAAAAAAAAAAAAGTTCCAATTACTTGCAAAGTTTACATCGACTGAGGCTCAACACCCCCAAAGGGCCTGAAATGAAGACCCTCGGGGCATGTCCACAGAAAGAGCAGGTCTGACAGCTTACACAGCAGACCGTGCTTGTTGGGAACGTGTGCATGTAGAACGCAGAAGCCTGGGGGCCGGAGGGGGAACAGGCACTCTGCGTCGGCTCGCCACACTGAGCATGAACAGAGGGGAAGCAAGAGGCTGAGGGCCGCACCTGCCCAGGACGAAGGCGATGTAGATGAGGGAGGAGAAGTGTGCAAAGAACTGCATCGTGAAGAACTTGCTGGTGAACTTGCTCTCCCGCTCCGAGAAGGTCCTGGGCTTCTCTGGAACAAGATGCGTCATCCCTCACCCAGCCCTCGGACCCCGGGCGGGCGCCCGAGACCCGAGCCGCTGGCCCACAGGGACAGCAGGGAGCGCCCTCTCCTCACAAGCTCCAGGACCCGCGGCCCGAACCCTCCCCGTGCCCAGAGAGGGCGGCCTTCCTCACCGAAGTTGCAGAGCTTCAGGGCCACCCACTTGTTGACCTGGGGAGAGGCGGCATCAGTGGGTGGCTGGCCTGGCGCAGCCCCCTGCCCCCGCCGCCCAGCCCACCTTGGTCATGATGACGATGGTCAAGTAGTGCACCAGGGCCCCGGTCACCACCACGGCCGTGGTCACCTGCTTCTCCAGGAAGGACAGGGTGCCAAGGAACGCGGCGGCTAGCACGCGGTACACCACCAGCACGTGAGCCATGCCGATCATGAGGCAGATCTGGGGAGGGTGGCCGTGAGCCGGCTCCCAGGGGCCACCCCCCACCCCCCCCACCCCGCACGGGCCTCCGGATACCATGAACAGGGACAGCACCAGGATGACCGTGCTGCGCAGGTACGAGTGCTGGTGCGGCCGCAGCGTGTAGTCCGGGCAGTTGATGAGCTCCAGCGCCATCTCCTCCTGGGGAGGACCCGACACACCGCTCAGACACGGGGAGAACTTGACACACAGCTCAGACACGGGGAGGACCCGACACACCGCTCAGACACGGGAGGACCCGACACACCGCTCAGACACGGGAGGACCCGACACACCGCTCAGACACGGGGAGAACTCAGACACACCGCTCAGACACGGGAAGGACTCAGACACACCGCTCAGACACGGGAGGACCGACACACCGCTCAGACACGGGAGGACCGACACACCGCTCAGACACGGGGAGAACTCAGACACACCGCTCAGACACGGGGAGGACCCGACACACCGCTCAGACACGGGAGGACCGACACACCGCTCAGACATGGGAGGACCCGACACACCGCTCAGACACGGGAGGACCGACACACCGCTCAGACACGGGGAGGACCCGACACACCGCTCAGACACGGGAGGACCGACACACAGCTCAGACACGGGAGGACCGACACACAGCTCAGACACGGGGAGAACTCAGACACACCGCTCAGACACGGGGAGAACTCAGACACACCGCTCAGACACGGGAGGACCGACACACAGCTCAGACACGGGAGGACCGACACACAGCTCAGACACGGGAGGACCGACACACAGCTCAGACACGGGAGGACCGACACACAGCTCAGACACGGGAGGACCGACACACAGCTCAGACACGGGAGGACCGACACACAGCTCAGACACGGGGAGAACTCAGACACACTGCTCAGACATGGGGAGGACTCAGACACACCGCTCAGACACGGGGAGGACCCGACACACAGCTCAGACACGGGACACGGGGACACGGGACTCAGGCATGGGACAGATCTAGACACAGATAAACTTCACACATGGGACATGGGACTTGGGCATGGGACACGTCTAGACACAGAAATGCCTCAGACACGGGACACGGGACTCAGGCATGGGACACATCTCAGACACAGATACACCTCAGACATAGAGACACGGGATCAGACACAGGAAATGCCTCTGACATGGGATATTCCTCCAGACACAGGCCTCAGACACAGGCACAGCTTAGGCCCGGACACAGCTCGGAGATGGGACCCGGGTCACAGGAAGGACACAGGTCACAGGCACCGCCAGCCCCGCCTACCTGCTCTTCATCCCACCCGTACAAGTCCCAGTGCATGACAACGCGGGCTCGCTGCCGCTTCCAGATCTCCAGGAACACGGTGGCTGCAGAGGCAGGAGAGTGTGACTGGAGCCTCAGGGCCTGGGCTGGCCCCTCCAGCCTCAGGGTGTCCAGCGGCGACTCACCCCACAGTGCCATGAAGATGGCGAAGGCTACGGTGCCCTCGTTGTCAAAGAGGTGGGTGAGCTGGGGAAAGGGCAGTGGGCTTCGGGCTGGGCCTCCCCTGTGCCCCCAGGAGGGAAGGGAGGGCGTTCCCACCTGCAGGCAGAGGCCTCACTCGCCCTCCCGCAGCCCGGGGGCCAGGGCAGCAAACCTTGGCAAAAGTGCAGGTGTCTGAGAGCTTCTGGTAGCTGCGGCTGTGGTCGCCGAGCGGACACATGAGGATGTGGTGGGCTTCACAGATCTCCTTGCTGGGGTGGAGGACGGGGCTGGCACTGGCCCTTCGTGGACACAGCGCCCAGCACCCCCATGGTCCCAGGCCCCGGCCCACCTGATCTGGCTGGCATCAAAGAGGGCAAACCCACTCAGAAAGATGATGAGGCCCACCAGGGAAGCGGGCACCAGCATGTAGGTGTACCAGCCCAGCCAGGCGAAGTAGAGGGCCACCTTCTCCCCAAAGTAGTTCCTGCAGGAAGCTGCCCCATGAGACGCACTCGCAGGCGGGCGGGCGGCGGGCGCGCAGAGGAAGGCCGTGGGGCCACGGGCACGGGGCGTGGTCTGGGCGCCGGTACCTGATGTCATCGATGGGCTGCTCGCGTACCATGTTTCTCCACTGGGCCCATTTCTTCTTCAGGTCTTCCTCCCCCTGGGCCAGGGCACAGTGAGAGCCTGCGGCCTGGACCCCTGCCTCCGGCCCCTCCAGCCAGCCCGCCCCTCACCTTGTGCAGGGGGAACATGGCCTCAAAGATCCCGTCCTTCACCAAGTCCTCGAAGGTGTCTGGGGGTGACGAGGTCGAGTCAGAGGGCAGGGTGCCAGTGGCCTGTTCTCACGCCACCAGCCGCCTGCCCGTCCATCCGTCCTCACCACCAGCCTGCGTCCGGGTGTTCAGGATGACGAAGTTCACAATTCGAATTCTGAAGCCCAAGAGTGAGGTCAGGATGGCCCCAGGAGACCTCGGCAGAACGGGCCCCACCAGCTAACCTGCCCTTGAGTTTGGCCGGGGCCAGGACCTGCCTGTCCTGGTGGGGCCCCCAGCCCACTGGCCTGGCCAGAGGTCAGAATCCACGAATCACATGAAAGTCCTCCCCTGCTTAGGCCTGCCCCTGGGCCCCTCCCTTACACCTGTGCTCAGTCCTGCGCAGGCCTCCCAGACACCCCCGCCCCGTGAGCTCCATGCCGTGTCCCTCGCAGGACACAGAGAGCCTTTATGGGCACAAACCCTCCCTGCAGCCTGAGGCTCAGAGAGGCCGAGTAACTTGCTCTAGGCCACACAGCCAGGCATCTGAATGCAAAGCCACACTTGGGCGCATCCATTCCCTGAGACATGGCCCCCTCCCAGAGATGTGTGCCCCCAGCTTGCCCCTCTTGCCCCGCAGCCTCCGTCAAGGTGCCTCCGCTCCTCTGACATTGCCTCGCTCCTCCCGGAGACCAGCCAGTTCTCTGCCCACAACACACCCCTGTTGGCTTGTTATTATATTCCAAAAGCATCCTTTGCTAGTGACAACTGAGAGGCCCCAGCCGGCTCTGAGGGGCTTGGCCAGGGCAGGTGATGGGGAAGGGGGAGGGAGGGGAGCTGGTGTGCCCGGGGAAGTGGGTGCCTAGGGACATAGGCCTCGGAATCTGGGTGCCTGGGAGGCCGTGACATATGTCCAAGGAAGGGCTCTTAAGATGGAGAGGAGGGACTGGTGATGGCCTCGGGGAAGGATGGCTGCACAGGGCCTCTGGGCCTCTCCAATCTTGCCCTCCCTTCAGAGCTGGCTTTGATTGTGTTCCACGAACACTATCACATGCAACCTTCAGAACACTCCAAGAGAACTGTCATATGCAGACTGAGGCATGGCGGTACGTCTGACGCCTGCGGTCTCCACCTGAGACCACAGAGTGCCAGCCCTGCCTCTGTGGCAGCTGGAGTCTCCGATGGACCAGGAGCAGGGAGGGGGAAAGGGGGTCCTACTGGCCAGGGCTCTGGGTGCCGCCTCTCACCGCGTGGTGGCTGGGATGCTGGTAGGCTTGGCTGGCTCGGCTCTGGAGACAGGACCCTCAGGCTCCATAAGCAAAGTGCAGTACAGGTCAAAGATCCTGCTGTCTGCTCGGATGCCAAAGAACACCTGTTTCTCGTCCTCCACCATCTGGGGGTGCAGCCACACAGGACCCTCTGTTACACCTGGAACCCACTGTCCCTCGCCCTGCAGCGGGGGCACAGCTCGAGTCCCATCCAAGATGTCATCTCCAGATGATAAGACCGCCGCCCACCAACCAGGCAGCAGTCCACCTTGAAGTGGAAGCCCTTGCTCTCAAGCTCTGCCAGGAACTGCCGCTGCCGCTGCTTCTGCTTAAGTCTCCACTGGGTTAGATGTCCAGCCACGAGCACATAGTCCCACTGCTCGGAGTCTGCAGTCTGGAGAGAGGAGGGTGGGGCAGGAGCTGCAGGGGTGGAGGGTGAGGTGCGGGCAGGCTCAGCAGAGGAGGGTGAGATATGGGGCTGGATATATGCAGGACAATAGGAGTAGCTCATGGGACCAAGCCTGGAAGGTCCAGCAGACTACCTCATGGTTGCTGATATCCATCAGCGGGAAGCTGTCCCCATCTGTCCCCACCAGGATCCGGACACTGTCCTGGAAGAGCAGACAGAGGGATGGGTGTCACCCAGGAGCAAGAAGGCTCCTTACTGGTCTTTCCTGCAGCCACTGAGTGGGTGTGTGGGCTCCAAAGGGGTAACACATGCCCTCCGAGCTACACCCATAAACCTATTTTTTATTCTTTATTTTGAAACAGGGTCTCACTAAGTTGCGGAGGGCCTCACTAAGTAGCTGAGGCTGTCCATGAACAGCGATCCTTCTGTCTCAGCCCCCCGAATGCTGGGATTAAAAGCATGTGCTACCACACCTGGAATGATACAGTTTTGGGGGGGGTTTGTTTGGGGGAGTTTTTGAATCCAGGGCATTCTACCTCTGAGCTACACCCTCAGCCCTTTCTATTTATTTACTTATTTATTTTTATTTATTTATTTTGTGGGTCTGAGGATGGAATCCAGGGTCATTTGACCTCCAAGCCACACAGTCTGCCCTATTTTTTATTCTTTTATTTGAAACAGGGTCTCACAGAGTTGCAGAGGGCCTCACTAAGTAGCTGAGGCTGTCCGCAAACCACGATCCTCCTGTCTCAGCCTCTGGAATGCTGGAATTGCAAGCGTGCACCACCACGCCTGGTTTTATTTACTTGTTTGTTTGTTTGTTTGTGCGGTACTGGGAATGAAACTCTGTGGCATTCCACCTCTGAGCTACACCCCCAGCCCTATTTTTTATTCTTTGTTTTGAAACAGGGTCTCACTGAGTTGCACAGGGCCTCACTAAGTAGCTGAGGCTGTCCGTGAACCACAATCCTCTTGTCTCAGCCTCCCAAATGCTGAGATTACAAGCATGCACCACCACTCCCGCCTCCCTTTTTATTTTTTATTTTGAAACAGGGTCTCGCTAAGTTGCTGAGACTAGCCTCAAACCTTCAGTCTCCCCATTTCAGTCTCCCCAAAACTGGGACTATAGACATGCATCACCATGCCCGGCCATAACACACTCGATTCAGTGAGAAGTGACCATCAAGTAAAGCTGTGCTCTCAGATACTTGTGGACGGGATGAAGCTGCTCTGTGAAGGAGGCGAGCAGGCGCACGTGGGTGATGCCATCCCCATCCGGTGGGTGCAGGGCTGAGGGCTAACTGCTCAGTCAAGGTGCAGGACTCTTCAGGGAGTGAGAGGGGTGTGAGTGGGGGAGGAGGTGCCACCAGGGGTCAGAGCAGGTCCAGCCCCTTCCAGTGGAGGCTAGGAGCAGGCAGAGGCCCTGGCTTAGGGGAAGGAGCTGGCAGAGTAAAGGCTTTGCCGATGCTTGATGGCCCCATGCCCTGCATGGCTGGAGGAGCCCCAGTCCCAGCAGGAAGCTTGCAGGCAGACACAGGGCCCCTGTGCATGGGTGTCTGAGGGTGCAGGCATTTTCTGGGGCTGTCCTTCCCAGCACCCTGCCTTCCCCTTCCTGGGCACCTGCGACAAAAGGTAAGCGCTTCCCAGCTGAGCCAGCAGCTCAGCATGCCGCCCACCCCTGCAGCCTGCCCGCCAGCCTGGCTCTAGCCTTGGCCTCTCTCCAGCCCACTCCCATCCTCCACGGCCCCAGAGCATCTCCACACAGCCACCCGGGCCGCCTCTGCTCCTGCTGGTCCCTACCTGAGATCCCTTCCCTTCCCCAGCCACATTCCTGCCTCTTCCTCCAGAAAGTCTCACTTGACTGCTCCAGCCGGTTGGCCCTCAAGGGCTGCCAGGTAAAATACAGCCACCCAGTCACATTTGGAGCTCAGATAAACAACAGAGACTTATTAATATAAGTGTATCCCGATGATTACCTGGGATGTACTTGTCCTAGGAAAAAAAAGTTGCTCATCTGAAATTCAGTTTAACCTGATATCTGTTTTAGAACTGGTCCTGCTGAGTCTGAAACCCTACCCCAAACCCACAGGTCACACAGTCACACCAGGAGCCGCTGGTCCAGGACCAGGATGGGTCTACCCGGCTCTCTCCCCTCACAGAAGCCAGGAAATGCACAAATCCAAGCCAAGGGGGCTGCCCAACAGACACCACCTCCAGCCCCACAGTCACCCTGTGGCTCATCCTGGGCACCCATGGCCCACCTCTCCCTCCCTCCCTCCCTCCAGCACCCCCACTTCAGACTCCTGGGCACTCTCTCTAGCCACCCAGGTATTGGGTACCCTGCTGAGCCTCTCCCCATCCTGGGTCAGGAGAAAGCTGCATTCACAGAGGGACACGCAGGGAAGGGGAAGCTGCCACCTCTACCACCTCGTCCCAAGGGAGAGAATCCAGCCCCTGTCCCTCTAGGCTCTCGGCTGCATCCCGCAGGATGAACTGGTGAGTAAAATGGGTCCTCACCTGCTCGACTCAGACCCAGGAGGAGGCCCCCTCTGGCCCCCATGCCCAGGACCCCTTACCATCAGCACAGGCCCAAAGCTGCAGATTGGGCAAGACAAGCAGGGGACCAACCCATACAGGAGGGACTAGGGAAGGGGGCTTTCCTCGCACTGGACGGTCATGCTGAGAGCCGTCCTGCTTTGGGACGATTACCCAAAGCACAGCCCGCCTCCCCTGGGGCTGGAGTGTAGCTGAACCAGAGGAGAGCAGTCTGGAGTTTGTTGCGTATGGAAGTGGGCCGCTGGACAGGGAGCCCAGGACAAAGCCACAACCTGGGCTGCCGGACCCTGGCCACCCGTGGAATCAGACAACTGCCACTTCATCAGCCAGGGCCCGGCCAGCCCTGGTC
Organism: Muscardinus avellanarius; assembly: GCF_963383645.1. NCBI lineage: Eukaryota > Metazoa > Chordata > Mammalia > Rodentia > Gliridae > Muscardinus > Muscardinus avellanarius. The sequence goes on along the minus strand of NC_137786.1, from coordinate 239,561,864 downwards.
TTACTCCCCGCTCCACAGCTGGACAGGAGCTGGGTCCAGGACTCTGCTGCCCACACACTCTGGGCTCACTAGCTTCACCCCATTGCCCCAGACCCAACTTCCTGGATCAGTCTGCCCATCTATCCATCGGTCCCCAGGGCCAGAGTTTACAGGGCTACATCCCACTGGTCCTGTCTGACACCCCATCAGGGCCTTCACGGGTGGGGGCTGGCCTACCCGAAGCTGCCACCTCTACCAAGCAGACTGCTTGGGGCACGAAGTGGGGTGTCTAGGACCCCGTGTCCCCATCCATCAGGTCCCACCTGCAAGAAGACCCTGGGTCATCTCCACACACTCCACTGGGGCCATAGGGCCTCAGTCCTGCCATTCACAGGCCTGGATGGATGCAGGCTCTGGGCCTGGCCTCAGTTTCCCCATCTGCAGAATGGGGTGATGCCACCCTACCTGAGAACCTCCCAGATGACTTGCCTGAGCTGGAAGAGGGTGGGTGGAGCCACCGGGGCTGCTCACCTCCCCAAGTCCTGCTCACCCTCTGGCCCTACAGGCTGCACACATGGCAGGCTGGGCCGAGAGCTTAGCTGGAGACCCCTGCAGCCTCTGAGGCAGGAGACCTGGAGACATGGCGGCTCTTAGGTGACCCTCCCTGCTGAGGGCCAGCAACACAGAGAACCAGAGCTAGGCAGTCGGTCCCTGGCACGGCTCTCTGCCTGGCCCCAGATCTGGGCAGGCAGAGGAGGTGGCCATGCAGATGGGACCCCCGCCCAGCTCCCCCCAGGCCTGGCCAGCAAGTGACCTGGTGGCGTGGAAGGCACGTGGAGTCGCGTCTGAGTGCTGGCCGGTGCTCTGTGCCCTCTGGGCTCAGGCCTGGAGCACTTTGCAGTCCCACGGTCCACTAAGTCAGTATTCCTGGTGACCCACTAATCAGCACCTCTGAGGACTGGTACTCCCAAGGACTCAGTCCTCAGCACCCGAGGACTTGTTACTAATCCCAGGGACTCAGTCCTCAGTACCTCCAGGGACTCAGTCTCCAAGTCACTATCCTGATGACTCAGTCCTTGGCACTTCAGCTTTGCAGAAGGACAGAGGGAGCCAGGAGGGCAGCAGAGGCCAGGGCGGGTGGGAGCCACTTAGGCAGCTGGAGAGCTGGGGCTTCAGCAGAGTTGACAGGGAGCCACAGAAGGAATTCAAGCAGCGGAAGGCATGCTCACACCCAGCTAGGAGCGAGGACCAAGTTCCCTGAGTTTCCAAGGACCAATGCCACGGGGCATCCATGTGCCTGCCCAAGCAGCCAGGTGGAGGGAGGGCCAATGAGAGTCTCGGGTAAAGGAGGGAGCAGTCGCCGCTCGGCCCCACACCTGGAGGCCGGCCGGGGCGCTGAGTGGGAGGCTGGTTTCACTCTCCACCTCCCGTGGACCTCCTCCCTGGGCCGCCCAGGAGCCAGCCGAGCCCCAGATGACCTTGCTGGCAGATCTTTCTGAGGGCTTCTTGCCCCACCCCAGCCCCCAGCACCAGGGTCCAGCAACCTGCACCTGGGGCAGGACCCCGAGGAGCAGGGAGCCCACGCCCCCACCCCAGGTCAGCCCACCCTGGAGCCCTCAGCCCTTCCCTAAGGTGCGCAGCCTGAAGCTGGGGGTGGGTCAGAGACCAGGAGGACTGTGGCAGACAGGCGGCAGGTCACACACACTCACCAGGAGCCCAGCCGTGGGACCCCAGGAGTAGAAGGGAAGCTGCCCCCGCCCTCGTCCTCCCCACCCAGACCTGCCCCAGGGGTCCTCAGGTAGGGGCTCACCACCCTAGCTCCACCTGGCTGGCTGCAGCCCTCTCCACGGAGGTGCAGGGTGGTTTCAGAAGCTGCTTGTGGACCCACAGAGCCTGGGCTCACCTGCATGCTGGCCGCCACCTGTGTCCTGGGTCTGGCTGGGCTGCAGTGGCTGCCCGGCAGGAGAGTGGCCGCTGTTGGCGGGCTGTCCTACCTGACTGACTTCCGCGTGGGACTCACCCCACCCTCTCCTGGGCTGGCAAACCCAGGTGTGCAGGGGAGGAGCCAGGGCCGCCAGGAAAGGCCCTCCCAGCCCAGGAGCCTCCCACCTTCCTGGGAACCCGTGTGGGGTGGGAATGGGGCAGGAGGGGAGCTCCAGCCGCACCTCTCCCCGGACCCCAAAGCCCCCTTGCAGAGGGAGTTGGGGCTGTAGGAAGGGGTTGTATGACACCCTTTCTAGGGGGAAGCAGCATGGCCTTGAGGGACACAGACTGGCTTGTGTGAGGGGAGGGGTCTCCCACACTGTGAGGAGCGGGGCACCATGGTGTCACAGGCTCAGCATCAGGAGGCCAAGCAGCACTTCCCTGCAGACAGGCCCTGTTGGATTTCCCAAAGAGCAACGTGTCCCTCATTGCTATTGGGCCACCCGTTGGCAGTCTGTGAGTGCGGCCAGCACAGGGCAGAGGTGGGGAAGGAAATTAGCCATATGGAGCCATGACACTCTTATGGAGCAAATCCAGGCAGGACATGTTAGGATCTGGATGAAAGAAAACCCCAAAACAGAGCCGGGGGTAACATATGCCTATAATCCCAGCTACTCTGGAAGCTGAAGCAGGAGGGTCACAAGTTTGAGGCCAGCCTGGACAACTTAGTGAGACTGTGTCTCATTATAAAACTGTTTTGTTTCGTTTTGTTTTTTTTGTGGTACTGGGGATGGAACACAGGGGTCTTCTACCTCCAGGCTACACCCCTGACCTATTTTATATTTTATTTGGAAGCAGGTTGCTGAGAGCCTCACTAAGTACCCAAAGCTGGCTTCAAACCTGCACAATCCTCCTGTCTCAGCCTCCCAAGTACTAGGATGTAATCTTAGTACCGGGAGGACGAGACAGGAGGATCTCCAGTTCAGGGCCAGCCTCAGCCATTTAGTGGGACCTTCTGCAAGTCAGTGAGACCCTGTTTCAAAATAAAGAGTAAAAAATAGGGCTGGGGATGTAACTTAGAGATAGAATGCCCCTGAGTTCAATCCCCAGTACCACACAAAAGGGGGAGCTGGCGATGTAACTCAGTGGTAGTGTCCCTGGGTTCAATCTCTAGTGGTGCACGTTCACACACACACACACACACACACACACACACACACACACACACAAACACACACACACACACCTTTCAGAGTTTATGAAGCTGGGTGTGGTGGTGCATTCCTGGATTCCGTATATTTGGGAGGCTAAAACAGAAGGACTGCAGGTTCGCAGCCAGCATCAACAACTTATTGAAGCCTTCCTTCTATAATTTAGTAAGACCTTGTTCAAAGTAAAAAAAAAAAAAAAAAAAAAAAAAAAGCCGGGCGTGGTGATGCACGCTTGTAATCCAAGCGCTTGGGGGCTGAGACAGGAGGATCTCGCAGGTTCAAAGACAGCCTCAGCTGGCTTAAGAGACCCTGTTTCCAAATAAAATATAAAATAGGTCTGGGAGTGTAGCCCAGAGGTAGAAGGCCTCTGGGTTCCATCCCTAGTACCACCAAAAATAATAAATAAAAGCTGGGTGTGGTGGCGCACACTTGTAATCCCCGCGCTTGGGAGGCAGACAGGAGGATCACGCTGGTTCGGAGCCAGCCTCGCTGGCTTAAGAGACCCTGTTTCCAAATTTAAAAGATATAAAATAGGTCTGGGAGTGTAGCCCAGAGGTAGAAGGGCTTCCAGGAACCCAAGTACCACCAATAATAAATAAATAAATAAATAAATAGGGCTGGGAGTGGAGCTCAGAGGTAGAATACTCCTGGGTTTGATCCCCAGAACTACTCACACAAAAAAAGTTTATAAAGACATAGGACAATGCTTATACTGGTAAACGAATAAAAACTAAATTATGAACATGTACAACGTGTGTGTGTGTGTGTGTGTGTGTGTGTGTTACTGAAAATTGAACTCAGGGGCATTCTACCTCTGAGCTCCACCCCCAACCCTATTTTATTTTTATTTTATTTACTTACTTATTTATTTATTTATTTATTTATTTATTTATTATTTATTCGGTACTGGGAATGGAATCCAGGGGCATTGTACTTCTGAGCTACACCCCCAGCCCTATTTTATTTATTTATTTATATTTTATTTACTTTTGTGGTTCTGAGGATGGAATCCAGGGGCATTTAACCTCCAAGCTACACTCCCTGCCCTAATTTTCATTCTTTATTTTGAAATAGGGTCTCACTAAGTTGCAGAGGGCCTCACAAAGTAGCTGAGGCTGTGGGCTAACCATGATCCTCCTGTCTCAGCCTCCTAAATGCTGGGATTACAAGCATGCGCCACCACGCCCTTTTTGTGTGGGGGGGGGGTCTGGGGATGGAATGCAGGGGTATTTTACCTCTGAGCTACACCTCCTGCCCTATTTTTTATTCTTTATTTTGAAACAGGGTCTCACTAATTTGCCGAGGGCCTCACTGAGTAGTTGAGGCTGTCGGAGAACTGTGATCCTCCGCCCTCTGCCTACAGAATGCTGGGATTAGAAGCATGTGCCACCACGCACAGCTTTATTTTTATTTATTATCTTTGTACATATTTTTTTCTTTGTACTTAATATGATTTTATTTCTATTCGTAAGAATATGGAACACTTCACGAATTTGCATGTTATCCTGGTGCAGGGGCCATGCTAATCTTCTCTGTATCGTTCCAATTTTAGTATATGTGCTGCCGAAGTGAGCACTTTATTTTTATTTTATTTTATTTTATTTTTTTGGTGGTACTGGAGGTGGAACCCAGAGGCTTTCTACCTCCAGGCTATACTCCCAGACCTATTTTATATTTTATTTGGAAACAGGGTCTCACTAAGTTGCTGAAAGCCTCACTCAGTAGCTGAGGCTGGCTTCAAACCTGTGCGATCCTCCTGTCTCAGCCTCCCAAGTGCGGGGATTACAAGCGTGCGCCAGCGCCACCACGCCCGGCTTTTATTTTTATTTTAAAACAGGGTCTTGCTAGGTTGTTAAGTCAACTTGCTGAGATTGTCTTTGAATTTGCAATCCTCCTGTCTCAGCCTCCCAAGTATTGGGATTACAGACATGTGGCACCGTGCCCAGTTTGTATTAATGGCCAGAGGCATTAAAGTACTGAAAGACTCATTTGTATTTGATATTTACACTTGTTTAATGAGGTGAACCATAAGTGGTGAAATTACGCTTTTCTTCCTTATATTAGTTTGCTTCTTTCTTTTTTTTTCTTTTTTTTTTTTTTGGTGGTACAGGGGTTCCTGGAAACCCTTCTACCTCCGGGTTACACTCTTAGACCTATTTTATATTTTTATTTGGAAACAGGGTCTGTTAAGCCAGCACGGCTGGCTTCAAACCTGTGCGATCCTCCTGTCTCCGCCTCCCAAGCGTGGGGATTACAAGCGTGCACCACCACGCCCGGCTAGTTTGCTTCTTTCAAATTTTCTACCACGAGCAGAGCCTGCCATGAGGCAAGGCCGGTGCTGGGGCCTCCGAGGCTGGGATTGGAGCCTGCTGAAGGGTTAGGCCGGTGCCGGGGTCAGCAAAGTAGGAATTGGAGTCTGCCGTGAGGCAAGGCCAGTGCTGGGGCCTCCGAGGCCAGGATCGGAGCCTGCCAAGGGGTAGGCCGGAGCCGGGGCCATCGGCCGGCATTGGAGCCTGCCTTGAGGCAAGGCCACTTCTGAGGCCTCCGAGGCCGGTATTGGAGCCTGCTGAGGGATAAGGCCAGTGCCGGGGCCAGCAAGGCCAGATACGGAGCCTGCCATGAGGCAAGGCTGGTGCTGGGGCCTCTGAGGCCAGGATAGGAGACTGTCGAGGGGTTAGGCTGGTGCCAGGGTCAGCAAGGCTGGGACGGAGCCTGCCTTGAGGCAAGGCTGATCCTGGTGCCACCGAGGTCAGGATTGGAGCCAGCCGAGGGGTTAGGCCGGTGCAGGGGCCAGCGAGGCCAGAATCAGGGCCTCCCATGAGGCAAGGCCGCTGCTTGAGTCAGCGAGGTCTGGATCAGTCCATCGGGTAGCCAGGCCACTACTGGGGCCATCAAGAGTGGGATCGGTACTTGCAATGCGGCATGCACAGAGAAATATTGAAGAAAATAAAAACCAGATGCTTCCCCTAATCAGCAATAACTAGGAAGAAAGGGGCAACAGGAAGAGGTCGAGTTATAGAAAGGACCCTGTAGCGAAGCAATTAAGGTGACCAATCAGAGGGTCGAGGGAGGGGGAGGGAATGGGATGGGGAGTAGATGAGGGCTAATTGGATGATGTGAGATTGTATATCTTCTCAAGTCTTGTATTCCAATGTGATATATGATTACAATGCACCAATAAAAATAAATAAAAATATTTTTCTACCACTAAATGGGGTGTGGTGGCACACACTTGTAATCCCAGTATTTGGAGGCTGAGACAGGAGGATTGTGGTTCGTGGCCAGCCTCAGCTACTTAGTGAGGCCCTTTGCAACTCAGTAAGACCTTGTTTCAAAATAAAGAATAAAAAAAGGGCTGGAGGGTGTAGCTCAGAGGTAGAAAGCCCCTGGGTTCCATTTCCAGTACTCCAAAATAAAAGAAAAGGAAGGAAAGAAAGGGGAGAGGGAGAGGGAGAGGGGGAGGGAGGGAGAGAGAGAGAAAGAGAGAGAGAGAGAGAGAGAGAGAGAGAGAGAGAGAGAGAGAGAGAGAGAGGAGATAGGGCTGAAGTATAGCTTGGAGGTAGAAAGCCCCTGGGTTCTATTTCCAGTACCAAAAAAAAATTTCTACCATTAATACTTTTATAGGCTTTATTGTTAAATGACTTTATTATCATATCCTATTTACTATAGACCTTGTTTCCCACAGACTGTCCACGCTTTGGCCTGGAATGCAGCCCAGGAAGAAGTGGCAGGATGGTGGACGAGCTCCTGGTAGGCGGTGTGGCCCTGCCCTTCCTGGCAGAGAACTTTGGTCCAGGCCACGTGGCTCCAGCTCCTTCCCTGTGGCCTGTGGACCCTGCACTCGCTACCCTTTTCCTCTTCCTCCAACAGCAGAACACCTTGACCGCTTGCAATCCTCCCCCTCAGGGCCGAAGCGCACCAGAGGCAGCTCCCCATCCCTACGCTTTCCTTGGGGGATTTATCTCGCCAATCCCGGTGGCCTCAACGTGGCTGAAGGTGATCTGATGCCTTGCCCAGGAAGCCTCTCACAGGTGTCTCCTCCAGGTCTACAGGGGTGGGAGTCTCCGAGGACCTTCCCATCTTCTCTTTCAGACACGCCTTCCCAGCCTCAGGTCCTGTGGGAGATCCCTTCCAGGCTGCCGCCCCTCAGGTCTGCTTGGAGCTGGCCTCGCCTCTCACACCAGGGTGGCCCGGGCAGGGTCCTCCTGCAAGGACCCCCCTGCGCTGCCTGCCTCCTGCCTTGGAGAGCGGAGGTGCCCTTGCTAAAATCACAGCCCTGCAGCCCAAGCTCCCTGAGAAAGCTCCCAATCCACTCACCTCTACAGATCTGCCACACCCGTGGAAATAAGTCATTGTTCCTTTACAGATCCACAGGCTTTCTCTCCTTTCCTTGCGAGGGTATTTTTAGAAAGCATTTCCGTCAAGATCCTACTGTTTACCACCATAATGTGAGGTTTGGGGCCTACAGAACCTGGCTTTGAGGCCAGGCCACACCCATGTGAGTTTGGCCAGCTCTGGCCCTGGGTAAGGCCGGAATTGGCCATTTCCTTTAAACCGTGCCTTGCTCCGGTGGCTTAGGCCTGGAAGATGTCTCTGCAACCGAGGAAGGGGGCTGCACGGTGCCCTTCCCCAAGGGAACCCTAAGTCCTATGCCCTCCTCTCACCGGCCACTCAGAGTCCAGTCACAAACCACCGATCGGAGATGTCTTCCCAGTCCTGGAAGGATCCCGAAGGTCCCTGCTGCCCATGGGAGGGTGGGTCCTTGAGCAGCCAGGAGGCCAGGACAGGGTGGAGGTCCGGCCTCAGCTGCAAAGTCAGGTGGCGGGTTCCTCAGAATGTGGGCTGCAAGCCAGGTGCGGTGCACGCTTGCAATCCCAGTACTTGGGAGGCTGAGACAAGAGGATCACATGTTCACCCCCAGCCTCAGCTACTTAGTGAGGCCCTCTGCAAATCAGTGAGACCCTGTTTCAAAATAATGGATAGTCGGGCATGGTGGCACACGTTTGTAATCCCCGTGCTTGGGAGGCGGAGACAAGAGGATCGCGCAGGTTCGAAGCCAGCCGCGCTGGCTTAAGAGACCCTGTTTCCAAATAAAAAATATATAAGTCTGGGAGTGTAGCCGGAGATAGAAGGGCTTCCAGGAACCCTAGTACCATCAAAATAATAATAATAATAATAATAATAATAATAGTAATAATAGTAATAATAATAATAATAATGATGATGGATAAAAGGTAGGGCTGACAGCCAGGCGTGGTGGCTCACGCTTGTAAGCCCAGCATTCGGGAGGCTGAGACAGGAGGACTTCGATTTTCAGACAGCCTCAGCTACTTAGCAAGGCCCTTTGCAACTCAGTGAAACCCTGTTTCAAGAATAAAAAGACTAAAAAATAGGGCTGGGGGTGTAGCTTAAGATACAATGCCCCTGGGTTCCATCCCCAATACCACAAAAATAAATAAATAAATAAATAATAAATAAATAATAGCTGGAAGGCGGGCGTGGTGGCGTACACTTGTAATCCCTGCGCTTGGGAGGCTGAGACAGGAGGATCGAACAGGTCCAAAGCCAGCCTCAGCTACTTAATGAGGCTCTCAGCAACTTAGCGAGACCCTGTATCCAAATAAAATATAAAACAGGTCTGTCTAGAAGTGTAGCCTGGAGGTAGAAAAGCCCCTGGGTTCAATCCCCAGTACCACCAAAACAAAAAAAGAAGAAAAGAATGCGGGCTGCGGGGGAGAGGCTCTGGGCCCCAGTGGGAGGAGATGCACATGGGAGTCAAAGGTCTTTCTAGGCCTGTTTCTCAATCTCTACACAAGACACAAAAATCGATCCCAACTGCTCGTGGAGGTTACAAGAGCATTTATAAAGCTTTGAGGATTGTATTGGCGCTCGGCCCGAGCTCCGCAGAGATGGTTAAATGTCACGTGATCTGCTCAAAGGGGGCAGAACCGCGTAGACAGAAGGGATGGGCCCTCCTGAGCTCCCAGACCACGCCCCTCTCCGGCTCTGCGCGTAGGCCCCGCCCCGCCACCACGCCCTCAGGCCACACCCCCTCGCGGGCCCCGCCCGTCGCGTCACGCCCTCTGAACACGCCCCTTGACCTCACCGCCCCGGGCCCCGCCCCAGCGGGAGGCGGCTTTGCCTGACTCAGCCCCAGCACCTTCCTGAGAGCTGCCATGCTCCCCTCCCGGGCCTCTGCTCCGCGGAGGGGCGGTGAAGGCCCGGCTCTGCCTCGGAGGAGGGCTCCGGCCCAGTGGGGGAGAACCTCCCAGACCCAGAAACATCCCAGCGCTCCGCAAGCCGCCTAGCGCCGCCGGCCTCCCTGGCGGAGACCCAGGCCCTGCGCGACCCGCCTCCGCAGCGGTGGCCACCCGTTCACGGAGGACGGAGCAGCTGGCTGCCCCGGACGCCCAGGGGACCCCAGGCTCGGGCCCTGCCCGGGGAAGGCCAAACTGCACGCCCCCCGGGCAAGGTCCCAGGCCTACAACTCCGCTGGCCGAGGGGCAGGGGCAAGCGCATTTACCATTTAGACCCATTCACTCGTTCCGAGCACCGGGTGTTTGGTGACTCACAGACACATAGGGAAGCTGTTCGCATCAAAAAGAAATCACTCTCCGGGCGTGGTGGTGCATGCTTGTAATCCCCGCGCTTGGGAGGCTGGGACAGGAGGACCGCACAGGTTCGAAGCCAGCTTCAGCTACTTAGTGAGGCTCTCAGTAACTGAGACCCTGTTTGTTTCCAAATAGAATATAAAATAGGTCTGGGAGTGTAGCCCAATATAAAATAGGTCTGGGAGTGTAGCCCAGAGGTAGAAAGCGCCTAGGTTCCACCCCCAATACCACAAAAGAGAAAAGAAAGAAAGAAAAAGAAATCATTCTTTGTCAAGGCCCTAACCAAGCATAGGGGCGGAGCCCCCTCCTGCTGGAATTTCTGGAATTCCCGCCTGTCCTGATGCTTGCAGATTATCCAAGCCTCCTTTGATAGGCCTTTGGGTTGCTGTGTCTCCACAAAGGCTGGCCCTGCCGTCCATTCTCCACCAGCTGCTCCTACGCTGTGCTGTTTGCTCGGGTTCACAGCCTTCCAAAGCCCCCTCTTTGTCACTGTAACAAGGGTATTTTGGGTTACAGCGCCTTCATTATTCTGGAAAGCTTGTCTCTTGGGGCTTCTTTTCCCTTTTCATATTAACTGCCACTTTGCTTTAGAACTTAACAAGGCCGAGCATGGTGGCACATGCTTCTAAAGCCAGTACCTGGGAGACAGAGACAGGAAGATAGCAGGTTTGCAGGCAGCCTCAGCAACCTAGGTCATCTGCAACTAGTGAGACCCTATTTCAAAATAAAAGAATAAAATAGGGCTGGAGGTATAGTATAGCTTGGAGGTAGAATGCCCTGGTTTCAATCCCCAGCACCCCCCCCACACACACACACAGTTTTTTTATTTAGAAAAGGGAATGGATGTGTGGCTCAGAGGTATAATGTCCCTGGTTTCAATCCCCAGTACCACACAAAAGAAAAAAAAAAAAGGTGGCTTACCCAGACCAGCAAAAAAAAAAAAAAAGGGGGGGGGGCTGAGGGTATAGCTCAGAGGTAGAATGTCCCTGAGTTCAATCTCCAGTACCACCAAAAACAAAACAAAACTTATGTTAGAGCTCAGGTTGTTGGGGTGCCAAAGATGTTGGGGTGAGTTCTTGGCTCAGGAACTCGGGGTCTGCAGGGTCCTTGCTAACGTGACAGAAAAGAACTTCAGCACGCACCAGTTAGAGACATAGACAGACGTTTATTGGGAAAAGGGAGGAAATACGCATTCAAGAGAGAATGTGGGCCCTTCAAGATGAGGAAGGCGTTTTGGGGAGTTCAGGGTTCTCTTCTTATAGGGGACTTTCGTGAGGGGTGGGCTAGAGAAGGTATGCGCGGATGAGCTCAGTCTGGTAGTCCCAAGGCGGTTTATGGTGGGCAGGTGGTCTGGTCGCCCTTAGGGTGGATGAGCTCAGTCCAGTAGTCCCGAGGCGCTTCCTGATGGTCTGGTTGGTGTCTGGTCAGCCTTAGGGTGAATGATCTTGGGTTGATTGGGGTCCTCATTAGCTGACTGACGGATAAGCTAGGATATCTTAAATTATAGGTTTTCTCAGAGATATTGTTAATTCTAGGATCTACAGGTTTCCCAGGAATCTATGATAGAGTCAGGCCTGGGAAAAAGAACTGGTTTGTGGACAAGAGGCAGAAGCACTTCAGCTCCAGGTTCTTATATCAAAGTTATACTTTCCCTTCCTGTCTGTCTCCTTTCTACCTACTTATTCCTTCTATCCTACATCAAGGGTACAGAATGGGAAGCAGGGCATTCTGCCTTTTCATGCTCCCCAATAGAAGAAACAGTATGCATCTCCTTTTCTTTCTTTCTTTCTTTCTTTCTTTCTTTCTCTTTCTTTCTTTTTTTCTGTACTGGGGATGGAACCCAGGGACATTCTAGCTCTGAGCTACACCCCCAACCCAATTTTTAAAAATTTTTTTATTTTGAAACAGGGTCCCGCTGAGTTGCAAAGGGCCTCACTAAGTAGCTGAGGCTGTTCTTGAACCGTGATCCTCTTGTCTCAGCCTCCCAAATGCTGGGATTACAAGCATGAGCCACCACGCCCGGGTTCAACTTTTTGTTGTTGTTGTTGGTACTGGGGTTCCTGGAAGTCCTTCTACCTCCGGACTACACTCCCAGACCTATTTTATATTTTTATTTGGAAACAGGGTCTCCTAAACCAGCGCGCACAGCTGGCTTCGAACCTGTGCGATCCTCCTGTCTCTGCCTTCCAAGCGCGGGGATTACAAGGGTGCGCCACCACGCCCAGGTTTTTTTTTTTTTTTTTTTTTTTTTTTTGTGGTACTGGGGTTCCTGGAAACCCTTTTACCTCTGGGCTACACTCCCAGACCTATTTTATACTTCTATTTGGAAACAGGGTCTCTTAAGCCAGCAAGGCTGGCTTCGAACCTGAGCGATCCTCCTGTCTCCACCTCCCAAGAGTGGGGATGACAAGCGTGCGCCACTGCGCCCGGCTCGCATCACTTTTAACCCTCTTCAGAGGCTTGTCTTCAGATTCTTGCTCCCTGGTGTTTCAGTCAGCATACTCACTGCTGTGACCCAAGAAGACTGACCACACAAACTTCGAGGAAGAAAGATTTATTTGCTTACAGTTCTGGAGATTTCAGGGGTTCAGTCCATATAAGAGCCGTTACATCTGGGGCGCTCAGGGCATTGTGGTGGGAGGCAGAGAGAGGGAGAGAGCAAGGGCTCTCCTTTCACACCGTGGAGGCCGGAACAAGAGAAGCATGGGGATTCGAGGAGACATGCCAGGGACACACCTCCTCCAGCCTCAGCTACAGCCAGTAAATCCATTATAGTGAGTTCATTTACTGATGAGATTACAACCCCGCGACTTGATTGCACCAACCCTGAACGTTACTACAAGAGCTCTTCAGCAGATATTCTATATCTAAACCATGACACCAGATTTTTCAGGTGGGGGCTTGCTATGTTTTCTTTTCTGGAGGGCTCCCAGGTTCCTCATCTTCTGTAGAAAGAGGAGCCTTTGAGTCAGCCATGTGACCTGATCCCCTTGCTGGACGCTGGAACCTCTGGCCTGTTCTTCTCTCTCCCTCTTCTTCCCTCTTTCTTTCTTTTTTCTTTTCATGGTCCTAGAGATTTGAACCCCTGGGCATTCTACCTCTGAGCTAGATCCCCAGCCCTTTTTCGCTTTTAAATTTGAAACAGGGGTCTGGCTAAGTTGCAGAGGGCCTCACTGAGTTATGAAGCTGCTCTCCAACCTGTGATCCTCCTGTCTTAGCCTCCCAGTTCTGGGACCACAGGCATGTGCCACCATGCCTGACCTGTATTTCTTTTCTCTCAGTTTGAGACTTTGCAGCCATCATTTAATTTTCTTCTTGGGAACTATTACAATCAGTATCATCACCACCTTCCATTAGAAAGTCTTCTCCCAGGATGGACACTCCTCCTCTTGCACCCCGCCCCACCTGCTCAGTCTGTGAGCATCTCTCTGGTTAGAAGCCTTAGACATCACTTTGGACTCTGGCTTTTGGGGGAGGGGGGCACTGGGAATAGAACCCGGGGCATTCTACCTCTGAGCTACATCCTCAGTCCAATTTTATACTTTTATTTTGAAACAGAGTCTCACTAAGTTGAAGAGGGCCTCACTAAGTTGCTGAAGCTGGTCTTGAACCTGCGATCCTCCTGCCTCAGCCTCCCAAGCACTGGAATTACAGGCCTGCACCGCCACACCCAGCTATTTTTCAAATTGTTGCTGAGGGCCATGCCAAGTCTCTGAGGCTGGCCTTGAACCTTCTATTTTCCGATCTCAGCCTCCCAGTACTGGGATGGGGCGGGCGCCACCACACCCAGCACTGCTGCATTTCTGTCGTCTTTTGGGGCTTGGCTGTCCTCTGCCGACTGGGAATCATCCTTCTCCATCCACACGTCTCTCTCGTCTGAATCTTCACTATGTAATTCTTTCCGTAGCACCTCTTATTTTTAGCCCCTAGGGGAAAGGACAGAAATGCTCAGGAGAGCTGTGGGTTGTGGCTCAATGGTAGGGCACTTCATGCATGATCACCAGCGGGGTGGGGTGTCTTAGCAAGAGGGCCTAATCTTTTCTATAGTCTCTATCTGTGTTGTCAGGTTCCTGCCGCTGAATAATCACATCTGACAGGCAAACAGGACCCTACTCGTGCCCCCACCGAACCGACCTGCTGCTCTCAAACCCCGCCCCTGCTCCTCCCCGGTTCGGGGCCCCACATCCCCCGAGCTCCTGACCCCTTGACCCCCTTTCCTTACAACGGATCTCCTTTTCATTTTCAAGTGGACGTGCCCACCACCGCCACGGTGAATTTAGAGCCATTTTCAGCAGGCTGAAAGAAACCCGCCAGCAGCCGGGCCGGTGACCGCTGAGGACCTTTCGCGTGGCGGGGGTCCTTTGCGACGCCTTCTCCACGGAGCATCCTTGGGGCTCGCCCGCCAGGTGGCAGCGGCGCCTCCTCCCTTTCCGTGCAGCAGCAGCCCCGGCCCGACGCGTCGGGAGCAGCGTGAGTCCCCCAGCCCGGCCGCCGGCGGCGTCCGCCCTTCGTGTGCGGCCGCGCCGCGTGGACGCCGGCTGCGTGGACGGGGTGCGCGTCTCTCCGTTGACCCCGGGCGGAGCCGCCGGGCTGCTCTCCACCGGGCCCGGGCCGGTCCGTCCATCTCGTTCATTTCACTGGATCTTATTTCGGGACCAACACCTGCCCCGCGGACCCCAAGACCCGGCTGCCCCGCCCCGCTCGGTCGCCTAGCAACCCGGCGGCGTCCTCCCGGCAGCCCCTGCGCCGGCGCCCAGCGGGCCCCGCGGCTCCGGCGCGCACTACGCGCCCCACAATGCCCCGCGGCCCCGCCCCGCGCAGCGGAGACCCCGCCGGGCGGCGCCGCGACCCGGGGCTGGCGCCCGCGGCCTGAGGCGGAGCGGGCCGGGCGCCATGCGGAGGGCCGAGCGCAGGGCGGCGGGGGGCTCGCGGCCCGGGTCCCCGCTGCCCGAGGGCCGCCGCAGCACCGAGTCTGAGGTCTACGACGACGGCACCAACACCTTCTTCTGGTGAGGGGCGGCGGGGGTCGGGCCGGGGGGCGCGGGGGCTCCCCTGGCCGGGGTGGGGGCGGGACCGGACACCACTGCCCCGCCAGGCCGGGCCCGAGCGGCTGGGGTGCGGACGGGGCGGCCGGGGCGGCCGGGGAGGGGCTCCCCTGCCTGAGGCGGAGGAGGGGCTGCGGGCGGGGGCGGGTCGCCCAGGCGGGGGGGGGGGGAGCTCGGCGGTGCGCAGGCCTGGCATAACCCTCTCCTGGTCAGTAGCGAGCTGCGGCCCCGCCCGCCCAGAGCGAGCGGTCGGAGGCTTCCCTGGCCTCGCTGTCACGTTGGCGCCCCTTGAGTTTCCACTCTGCCGGGCAGCAGCTGGAGACCCCTGGCTTCTCCCTCTTGGCAGTGGCGTAAACTGGCCTAGCCAGCATGGCATCTTGCTGCGTGCGGGTTTGCTTGGCACTGTAGAGGAAAGGGACCTGTGCTGTCTTCAGTGCCCTAGATGGTAATGTAACCCCTAGCCCAGTCTTGGGGTCAGGTGGAGGGGCTGCCCCCTCTATCTTTTATTGGGGTAGAAGCCCAGATGTGGCTGGAACTGCCCGGGTACTGTTGCAGGGCTCCAGACACCAGGCCTGGCTGCCACGTATGGGGCATTATTCCATGACCTTGGGCTAACCCTTTGCCTTTCCTCACTTGTGAGAAAGAACTCCAGGGACCAGAAAAATCCCCGAAAGGAAGTACTTGGCCCTTCTTCATTGCAGGAGGCTCAGTTCCCAGGTGTTCGAGCAGCATGAGCCTGGGGTGTGTCCTGGGGACAGGTGGGTCCTGGAATGCCCACAGGGACAGATGCATAGCCCTGTAGAAGGGGTGCTGCGTGGAAGCAGCTCTGGGAGAGCTGAGCTCTGGCTTCAGAGGAGAACACATCTGATTAGGGAGTGATTGGACCTTCCAGGAAACAGGGCATCCAGATAAAGATCCCTTGAAGGCCCTGTGGTATGCTGCCTGTATCTCCAGCTTGCAAGTGGGAGTGACAGCAGAGAGATAGAGTTGAAGTGGCGGGAAGGCAGGCCGGGTGGGGAAGGTCCTGCATCTGGACCTTATGTCACATCTTCCCCCAGTTGTGAATAGTATCTGCACAGGGCCAGCCAGCTGCGCCTGCTTTGAGGATAATGACTCTGGTGGCCATCGATTTGTCAGGAGGGAGAGGAGCAGGGGTGCCTCAGTCATGTGGCCCTGAGCTAGTGGCACACAGACTTGAGGCCCCTCTATCAGGTGGCCTGCCATGCCCTCCAAACAGGAGGGGGCGCTGTCCTCCCAAGGCACAGCTGGTGACCACCTGAGACAGAACCCTGGAGGAGGTAGCACTTTCCTTGTTTCAGATTCACTTGTTCATTGAGTTCTCCACCTAACACATCTATCAGCTGAGTGCCCTTACCATGCTAGGGGATACAGCAGAAAACTGAACAAGAGCTTAGACTCTGGCATAGCCTTGGAACTTGAGAGGGCCCAGAGGGTGCTGGCTGAAGCGATGCCGAGTGTGCAGAACCAGCAGAAAGCCTGAGCATTCCCTGTTCCAACACATGGCAGCTGCGGCTGCTGCAAGAAAGGCGGGTGCTGGGCTCTTTGGGTGTGCAGACAGGGCCCTTGGGCTCTGCCCACAGTGGGGCCTGGGGAAGGTGCCTGGCGGAAGCAGAGCTTGCCTGTTAGGGGACTCTCCAGGAGGTGATGCAGGGCTGGCTGGCTGTGGGTCTCCTGGGTGGTGGTCTGGCTTCACACCAAACTCTTTCTGTACCTGTAGGTTCATGGGTCAGGCTCTTGCTGCACCTAGGGTGGGCTAGAGCTTCACATTTCCCCACAGAGGAGACAGACACCTGCCTGGTGGGGCTCACCCATACTACCTGCAACGCTACCGAGCTGTGCTGCCAGATCCTTCTCAGTCTCCCTCATTGATTTGCTGTGCTATGATTTTTATTTATTTTATTTTATTTTATTTTATTGGTGGTACTGGGGTTCCTGGAAACCTGTCTACCTCTGGGCTACACTCCCAGACCTATTTTCTATTTTTATTTGGAAACAGAGTCTCTTAAGCCAGAGCAGCTGGCTTCGAACCTGCGTGATCCTCCTATCTCCGCCTCCCAAGTGCAGGGATTACAAGCATGCGCCACCATGCCCAGCTGTGCTATGATTTTTAAATTGTGTGTGTGTGTGTGTGTGTGTGTGTGTGTGTGTGTGTGTGTTACTGAGGGTGGAACCCGGGGGCTTTTCTACCTCTGGGCTATACTCCCAGATCTAATTTTTTTGGAAACAGGGTCTAACTAAGTTGCTGTGTTGTGATTTTTATTTGGAAACAGGGTCTCACTAAGTTGCTGAGAGCCTCACTATGTAGCTGAGGCTGGCTTTGAACCTGTGCGATCCTCCTGTCTCAGCCTCCCAAGTTCTGGGATTACAAGTGTGTGCCACCACACCCAGCTTAAATTCTTTATATATTGGAGATTTTATTTCTTCTTGTGCTGGGGATTGAAGCCAGAACCTTCCATATGCTAGACAAGTGCTCTACCACTGAGTTATTTCCCCAGCCCATGTTTTATTTATTTATTTATTTATTTATTTATTTATTCGGTACTGGGGATGGAGTCCAGGGGCATTCTACCTCTGAGCTACACTCTCAGCCCTATTTTTTAGTTGCAAAGGACCTCACTAAGAAGCTGAGACTGTCTGCGAACTGCGACCCTCCTGTCTCCGCCTCCCGAATGCTGGGATGACAAGCATCGCCATCATGCCCGGCTTCCCAGCCCATGTTTGAGATAGATAAAGATTAATCTAAAACGTAATTCCAATTGCAAAAGCAACATTTGTGTGTGTGTGGTACTGGGGATTGAACCCAGGGGCATTCTAGCTCTGAGCTACACCCCTAGTGCTATTTTTTTTATTCTTTATTTTAAAATGGGCTCATTGAGTTGCAGGGGCCTCACTAGGTATCTGAGGCTGGCAGCAAACCTGTGATCCTCCTGTCCAGCCTCCCAAGTACTGGGATTACAAGTGTGTACCACCATGTCCA
The DNA here is from genome assembly GCF_963383645.1 of Muscardinus avellanarius. Classification (NCBI taxonomy): domain Eukaryota; kingdom Metazoa; phylum Chordata; class Mammalia; order Rodentia; family Gliridae; genus Muscardinus; species Muscardinus avellanarius. The sequence continues at coordinate 239,544,097 of NC_137786.1, read as the reverse complement.
GCTACAAAAGCAACTTTTGTGTGACCAAAAGCTTGTTTTTAGGGCTTTCTTTCGCTTTTGTGGGCACTGGGGACTAAACCCAGGCATTCTCCCTCTGAGTTCACCCTGAGCCCTGTTTTATTTTTACTTTGAAACAGGGTTTTTCCAGGTTGATGAGAGTTTCACTTCTTGCTGAGGCTGTTCTCGAACCTGTGGCCCTCCTGTCTCAGCCTCCCAGGTACTGGGATTACAGGCATATGTCACCACGCCTGGCTTAGGGCTTTCATTTTCAAAGACAGTGGGTTTCTTTGGGGCCAGTGATGGCTGCCCGGTGCACAGGTTTTTGTTTGGGAGACTGCCTGTCAACCATAAGGCCTGCAGTTTGGTTCCTGGGGCAGGGATGCTGCCTCCTCTGCAATCGTGGAGCCCTCCAGAGGGGACTGTGTGAGGGGCTTAGGGTCTTGGACTCAGAGGGATCGAGTGAAGATGGATTTGCTCCTGGTGGAAATTGTCTGGAGGAGCTCATAGGCCGTCACCCCAGAGTGACACCTGTGACCTGGCCGCTGGAAGGCAGGGAAGCTCACTGGATTCCCACCCTCCTGGCCAGCTCCCACAGGGATGCGATTTGTGCTGTTCTGAGAATTTTATTGTCTGCTTCAGTCTAGAGCTGGGGCCTCTGGTGAGCCTTCTTAGTGGCTCCAGAGCCCCTCCAGTAGCTCCTCCTGCAGCCTCAGGAGCACGAGAGTGGCCTAGATGCCTGCCTTTCCTAGTGTCGGTCACATCTGTGCACATGACTGGCCATTTGATGCCCTTTGGGTCCTGCTGGTCAGCAGGCCAAGAGGGCAGTGTCATGGGCTGGGAGCCTGTCGCAGGCCTGGGGCAGCCTGGCCCTTTCTTGAGGTGCCGCTGGGTTTTCCTGGTTGGTCTGGGCAGGCCTGCCTTGCGGTCCCCTCAGCATAATGAGTGTGGCTGACTCTGGAGAGGAGTGGCAACTGGGTATTTTCCACTTGTGGCCAGGAGCCAGCTATCTTCGTGCCCTCTCCCTTGCAGGGTGACTAAACCCAGCATTGATCCCAGTTCTTGTGCTGTGCCTCATCACAGGCCCAGAGCTTCCCTGTGTTTACCCAGGCACTCTGCTGAGAGTCGCAGGGAGGGCACCATCACACGGACCCGGCATCTCCAGAGGGACAAGGACGCCAGCCCCTGGAGCTGGTTACTCAACATGTTGAGTAACACATGTGTGTTACTACACATGTGTCACATGCAAGATGAGCAGTAAGACAGTCTTGCCTGCCAGCAGCGCTGAGTTCAGTGGTTCTGTGGTGCTGGAGCCTTCCTCGAGGTCCCTAACCCTCAGTCCTCCTTCCTGCTTTGACAGGACAGAGCTGGGTCCAGGGCCAGGGGCCAGCCCTCAGTGACTGCTCGAAACGCTGTGTGAGCACTTACGCCAAGGGGCACAGAGTTACTTATTTTTCAGGTGATCCTTGTGTTTTTAGAGAATGGAAAGCTAGTGCTTGTTGGAGAGGCTAATAAATGATTAGGGCTGCCCCAGGTAGACCAGCCCTAAAAAACTACTGGGGAGTATCATGTTAGTAGAAAGTAATAGTAAAGAACCCAAAGGGCTGGATTTATTTCTAAGATGAGCTTTAAGCCGGGCGTGGAGGCACATGCTTGTAATCCCAGCATTCAAGAGGCAGAGACTGATGGAGAATTGCGGTTTGCAGGCAGCCTCAGCTGTTTAGTGAGGCCCTTCGTAACTCAGTGAGACCCTGTTTCTAAAATTAAAAAAAGACTAAGAAATAGGGCTAGGGGTGTAGCTCGGAGATACAATGCCCCTGGCTTCCATCCCCGGTATCGCAAAAAAAAAAAAAAGATGGGCTTTAGTCTTTACCCAGTAATGTGATCGTAATTTCTTGTACCTTAACATCCAGCGTGCACATTAGCCTGTGCTGTGTGCAGTGTGGGCCAGCTTGCACAGAATCTTCTAGCACCCAGCCAGGGACCACTGACTGGGGAGCAAGGGTCAAGCACTCTCAGTGCGGGTGATTTGGTCACATGTCATGCTGAGCTCCAACGCTGCTGTGTGTTTGGATTCCAGGCGAGCCCACACCTTGACTGTGCTGTTCATCCTCACCTGTGCGCTGGGCTACGTGACTCTCCTGGAGGAAACACCTCAGGACACAGCCTACAACACCAAGAGGTAACTGGGTAGCCAAGCACCGGTGTGGAGGGTGCCGTGTCCTCCTTCCTCGGGCTGGCAGGGCTCTCAACCTTACCTGTGCTGCCCTCAGAGCCGTGTGGCCTTCCATGCCCAGAGACTGCTCAGCAGGACCCCAGGTGCTTGTGCTGCAGACGGAGCCTGGGATTCGCTGCAGCGGCCTCCAGGGGTGGTCCTCTGGCTGCCAGGGTTCTCGAGTGATGTTGATACTGACATACTTTGAATATTAAAAACTTGAGGTGCCAGGCAGACACCAATGACCGCAGTGCCCTCACTTCTCAGGTTCTCCAAAGTGGGCTGCCCTGAGGCATCTCTGCCTGTGTGGCATGGTTTCCAGGGAGGCCCAAGGTGTGGACCCGCTGGCTTAGTTTCCCTTGCCCTCAGTTTCCTGAACTTCACAAGCCTCTCTCCCTTGGCCTCGGGTGTCTGCCAGGCTGCTTCCTGGTCAACGAGGCTGTTGCCATCAGGTTCCAGGCCCGCTTGCTGTGGTGGAGGAAGCAGAGGGGGTCTGCTGGGGAGGCCGAGGGAGGTGCTGGAGCCAGCTGAGCTGGCCCGGGAGTCTGCCCTGGCTGGTGGGCCCTGGGCTCCTGGGATCTCCTTGGTTGCTTTTGAGCAATCAGAGTATTAGTATGTCTGTGAGAATTAGATGGGGTGGATGTAGGGTGGCATGTGGGTGTGCTTCTACCCCCACACGTGCCAAGCCCTCTTAGGGTGACCACGTGCACCAGCTGGCTCACCTCTAGTGCAATAGACTCTGAAGCACAAGTGCTCAGCGTATCTGTCCTGGACACTCAAGAACCACCCACCGTGGCCCTCACCACAGCACTCAGGTCCTGGGGGGCAGCCAGGCCTTCCTGGAGAGACGGCACAGTCAGGCTGCTAGCCCCTCTGTGCTCACTGGACAGTGAAGGCCTCTCGCTGCCTACTGTTCTGCTCTCCTGGCCCCACACACTGTGGTTCCCTCCCAGCTCACTGATGCCCCGTCCCCAGTCAGCTCTGCTGGGTCTCCCTTCCTCCCAGGCCCTGTCAGCCTTTCTCCTGCCTGACCCTTCCTCCTTTCTCAGGCAGACTCCACTGCCCTGAGTCACAGGCCCTGTGCACTTGGGGAGTTGGAGGCAGCAGTAGACAAGCTTGTGGTGCTTTGTGCCGGGCTGGGGTTTGGGGTTCTGGGGCTGCTGGGCCTGTGGGCGTGGTGCCTGGAGGGCTCTCCTAGTGGAACTGGGTCCTTCCTGTGAATTCATCTGCCATGATTAGCACATGGAGACTCTGGACACAGCAAGAAGGGAGTCCCAAGAGGCAGGCTCAGCTACAGCTCAGGAAGAACCCCGGGCTTTACATACACACTCTATTACTGAGCCATACCCCAAACCCAAGACTTAGTTTTAAAAATCAATATTTATGTTGCTAAAATTAAAATTTTGGGAAACTAGGTTGTTTTCATTAAGCTCTTAATTCACTTTATGTGTCTTCTGTTTTGTTGTACTGGGAATTGAACCCAGGGGCGTTCTACCTCTCAGCTATACCCTCAGCCCTATTTTATCTTTTTATCTTGAAGCAGGGTCTCACTGAGTTGCTGAGGCTGGCCTTGAGTCTGTGATTCTCCTATCTCAGTCTCTCAAGTACTGGGATTACAGGTGTGCACCACCATGCCTGAAATCCATTGCTTTTTGTGTATTTGTTTTGTTGTGGGGGGTTCTGGGGAGTGAACTCAGGGGCTCAGGCATGGTAAACAAGCACTCTACCGAAGTACATTTCCAGCCATTTTTTAATTATTATTTTTAATTAGTTTGGGGGGGCTCTTGGGATCAAACCCACAGGTGTTCTGCCTGTGAGCAACATCCCAGCCCTATCTTATTTATTTATTTACTTATTTATTGCAGTACTGGGGATGGGACCCAGGGGCATTCTACCTCCATGCTACACCCCATCCCTATTTTTTAGTCTTTTCCTTTCTTTCCTTCTTTCTTTCTTTTTTTCCTTTTTTTTTTTTTTTTTTTTTTTTGTGTGTGTGTGTGTGTGTGTGTGTTACTGGGGTTGGAACCTAGAGGCTCTCCAGGCTATACTCTCAGACCTATTTTATATTTTATTTAGAAACAGCGTCTCACAGCCAGGCGTGGTGGTGCACGCTTGTAATCCCCGTGCTTGGGAGGCTGAGACAGGAGGATCTCACAGGTTCGAAGCCAGCCTCAGCTACTTAGTGAGGCTCTCAGCAACTTAGTGAGACCCTGTTTCCAAATAAAATATAAAAAGGCAAATAAAATATAAAAAGGTCTGGGAGTATGGCCCAGAGGTAGAAAGCCTCTGGGTTCCACCCCCAGTACCACAAAAAAAAAAAAAAAAAAAAAAGAGAAAGAAAGAAAAAGTAAGAAACAGCGTCTCACTAAGTTGCTGAGAGCCTTACTAAGTAGCTGAAGCTGGCTTCGAACCTGTGCGATCCTCCTGTCTCAGCCTCCCAAGCGCAGGGATTACAAGTGTGGGCCACCACACCCGGCTTTAGTCTTTATTCTGAAACAGGGTCTCACTGAGTTGCAGAGGGCATCATGAAGTGGCTGGGGCTGGCTGCGAACCTGGATCCTCCTGTCTCAGCCTCCCATTCTGGGATTACAAACGTGGGACACCACACCCAGCTTCTATTTTTTATTCTTTATTTTGAAACAGGGTCTCACTGAATTGCAAAGGGCCTCACTAAGTAGCCGAGAACCATGATCCTCTTGTTTCAACCTCCCAAATGCTGGGATTACAAGCATGTACCACCACGCCCAGCTTCCAGCCCTATTTTACTGTGTGTGTATATGGGGGTGGAGTATTGGGGGTTGAACCCAGGAACATTCTGTCTCTGAGCTACTCCCCCAGCCCTACTTTATTTTATGTTTTGAGACAGGGTCTCTCTGAGTTGCGGAAGTTCTTGCTAATCCTTTGTCAGCCTCCCAAATACTGGGATTACAGGTGCACACCACCATACCTGGCTTACTTGTTATTTTGAAAGAGGGTCTCACTACGTTGACACATACTGTGGCTTTGAACCTATAGTCCTGTCTCAGCCTTCCAAGCAGCTGGGCTGTAGGCTTGTACTACTGTACCTGACTTAGTTTGGGTATTTGGCTTTTATATTTATTTTCAGATGGGGTCTTACTGTATTGCCTCTGCTGGTCTCAAACTCCTGGGCTCAAGCAGTCCTCCCTCCTCATCCTCTTCCAATAGCGGGGACAATGGGCATACACCACTGAAGAAAAATAAAACTTTGTTTTTCTTTTTTCTTCTTAGATCAACTTTAATGTTACATCACAGTGAGTTTGGGTAAATGTATGCACCTGCATGCCCACCACTGTTTGGGGGATGGAGTGTATCCTTTGTCCAGGTGCCTCGCGCCTACCAGTAGGCCCTGTGTCTGGGCCGCCGTGCTCTGGCTGCATGGCAGTGGGCTTTAGCACTCCTGCATCTGGCTTCTTCCTCCAACGACAGCCACGTGACTTGCACAGTCGTGCTGGCGGCTTGCTCAGGAGCTCTGCCCACGGTGTGCACAGTTCACCGTCCACTTGCCTGCGGCGGCCTTGGGCCAGCTCAGGTGTTCTCATCTCACAATTTTCTGTTCCACGCATGAATTTAATACATCCAGCCGGGCGTGGTGGCACACGCTTGTGATCCCAGCATTTGGGAGGCTGAGACCGGAGGATTGTGGCTTGTGGACAGCCTCAGCTACTTAGGGCCTTCGCAACTCAGTGAGACCCTGTTTTAAGAAATAAAAAGACTGAAAAATAGGACTGGGGATGTAGCTGAAGTAGGGCATGGAATGTAACTCAGAGAAAGAATGCCTCTGGGTTCGATCCTTAGTATCAAATAAGTCTAAGAGGCCAGGTGTGGTGGCACACACTTGTAATCCCAGAATTTGGGAGGCTGAGACAGGAATAGGGCTGGGGATGTAGCGCAAAGGTAGAATGTCCTTGGCTTCTATCCCCAGTACTGCAAAAATCATAAATAATAATAATAATAATAATAATAATAATAATAATAAGAAGAAGAAGAAGAAGAAGAAGAAGAAGTAGTAGTAGTAGTAGAAGTAGTAGTAGTAGTCGTCTAAGGCTTCTTGAGGAGAGCGTAGAGCATCTGGTGGCCCTGGCTCTGGTGGGGACTGTTCAGGCACGCCCAGTAGCACCATCCATGAAAGAAGCAGTTGGTGGGATGGACTTCCTTTGGTGAAAGGCTGGTGCCATGCAGAATATGATGTGAGGTGAAGAAGACCAGGCACAGGCTGCTCAAAAGCATTTGCAAAATATGAATCTGATGAAGGACCTGTATTCAGGATATGCAGAGAACTCCTAAGGCTAAGAAGAAACAGTGTGACTAAAGGATAAACCAGCAGGGTGCACACACCTGTGATCCCACTATTTGGAAGACTAAAACAGAAAGACCACAGGCTTTAAGCCAGTCTCAGCAATTTAGAGAGTCCCTCAGCAACTAGTGAGACCCTTTTCCAAATAAAAATAATAAAAAGGGCTGGGGTTGTAGCTCAGTAGAATGTTCCTCGGTTCAATCTCTAACACACACACACACACACACACACACACACACAGTCGGGCATGGTAATGTATGCCTGTAATCCCAGTACTTACAGGTTCAAGGACAGCATTAGCTAACTCAGTAAGGCTATCAGCAATTTTGCCAGACCCTCTTTCTAAATAAAAAAATAAGGCTGAGGTATAGCCTGGAGATAGAAGGTCCCTGGATTCCACCCCCAGTACCACAAAATAAACAAAAAATCTGGGCAAGCTAGAGCCAGGCATGGTGGCACATGCTTGTAATCCCAGTACCTGGGAGGCTGAGACAGGAGGATCACAGGTTCAAGGTCAGCCTCAGCAACTTCCAAAATAAATAGGGCTGGGGATGTAAGTCAGAGGTAGAATGCCCCCGGATTCTATTCCAGTACCACCAAAAAGAAACAAACCTGGACAAGCCAGGCATGGTGGCCCACGCCTGTAGTCCTAGCTACTCTGGGAGCTGCAGCAAGAAGATTGCTTGAGCACATGATTTTGAGACCCACCTGGCAACGTAGTGGGAATCCATCTCAGAATAAAATAAGAGTTTAAAATTAGACAAAAGAGCCGGGCGTGGTGGCGCACACTTATAATCCCAGCATTTGGAAGGCTGAGACAGGAGGATTGTAATTTGCAGCCAGCCTCAGCTACTTAGACCCTTTGCAACTCAGTGAGACCTTGTTCAAAAAATAAAGAGTAAGCAGGGCGTGGTGGTGCACGCTTGTAATCCCAGCATTTGGGAGGCTGAGGCAGGAGAATCACGGTTCACAGACGGCCTCAGCACCTTTAGTGGGACCCTTTGCAACTGAGACCCTGTTTCAAAATAAAGAATAAAAAGTAGGGCTGGGGGTGTTGCTCGGAGATTGAATGCCCCTGGGTTTCATCCCCAGTACTGTAAAAAAAATAAAAAGAGATAAAATTAGACAAAAGAGCCAAGAGTGGTGGCGCATGCTGGTAATCCCAGTACTTGAGGCAGGAGGATCCCAGGTTCGAAGCCAGCCTCAGCAACTTTTAGTGAGACCCTTTTTCCAAATAAGTAATAAAATCGGGCTGGGGGTTTAGTCTGGTGATAGAACGCCTCTGGATCCAATCTCCAGTGCCACAAAAATATTTTTTTGACAAAAGGCCTGAACAGATACCTCATTTAGGATGAGACACAGAAGACAAATAGCCATGAAAGATGCTCTGCCTTCAGCATCAGAGGGTAACGCAGGTGTCCCTGGTCAGTGCTCACACACGCACTCACATAGAACATAAGTGGCAGAGTTCCCAGTGAGCTCGGGACCTGCTCCTTGGCTGGAGGGGCAGAGGTTGCCACACATTCTGCCCCCTCGGGAGCGGGCATGGGAAGTGGAGGGGCCGCTGTGCTGGAGGGAGGACCAGGAGTGCTGCCACGTTCAGCCAGGTGCCCCAGGGCGGCATCACAAACCACACTGGTGCTGGGACCTTGTGGGAGGCGACGGGAGGTACGGCATCCCCGTACAGTCACGGGAACAGCAAACAGGTCTCCGCAGCACAGCTCCCAGCCCTCAGACTGAGACCAGCACCCCGAGAGAAGCCTGCAGAGACACGACAGCCGAGTGTCTGGCAGGATTGGGGGCTGGAGGGAGTCCAGGGTGAAAGGGACAGTGGGGAAACAACACGAACAGTGTGTGGACTTCAGTTAAAACCTTATTATTTTTTTTAATTTTACAGTACTGGGGATAGAACCCAGGAAAATTCTACCTCCAAGCTACACCCCCAGGCCTATTTTTTTATTCTTTATTTTGTTTTTGGTTTTGTTGTTGTTGTTATTTTTGCAGTATTGAGGATGAAACCCAGGGGCATTCTACCTCTGAGCAACACCCTCAGCCCTATTTTCACTAAGTAGCTGAAGCTGTCTGCGAACCACGATCCTCTGGTCTCAGCCTCCTGAATACTGGGATTACAAGCATGCGCCACCACGCCAGGCTTTATTCTTTATTTTGAAACAGGGTCTCATTGAGATGCAAAGGGCCTCGCTAAGTAGCTGAGGATGTCCATGAACTGTGAGCCTACAGTCCCAGCCTCCCCAGTGCTGGGATTACAAGTGTGGTCCACCACACCCGGTTTAAAGCTTTATTTGAAAAACGTAGGCAGGGTGTGGTGGTGTGTGCCTGTAATTCTAGTACTTGGGAGGCTAAGACAGGTGGACAGGTGGCTCACAAATTAGAAGCCAGCCTTAGCTTTTTTTTTTTGTGTGTGTGTGTTACTGGGTTTCCTGGAAACCCTTCTACCTTTGGGCTACACTCCCAGACCATATATATATAATTTTTTTTTTTTTTGAAACAGGGTCTCTTAGGCCAGTGAGGCTGGCTTCGAACCAGCGAGATCCTCCTGTCTCCACCTTCCAGGCGTGGGGATTACAAGCGTGTGCCACCATGCCCCGCCAGCCTTAGCGATTTAGCAGGGCTCTTGGCAACTTTGTGAAACCCTGTTTCCAAATAAAAAATTAAAAAATAGGGCTGGATGTGTAGTTAAAAGGCAGAATGGCTGAAGAATGCGTGCATGCACACTCACACACACATGGTATTTGTTTTCCTTTTAAATTACTTCTTTTGCCCAACTGATGTACTTCCCAAGTACTTAAGTAATTCTTATGAATTAGTCATTACTCAGGGTAGAGGGGTACCACAGCTGAGCTCCATACAACTCCCCTGGGCTGCGAGTTGTGGCCACTGCATAGTGACTGGTTTGGTGGTTTGGCTCACGCACCCAGCCCTGGGCAGGCAGCACCTGGTGCCAGGCAGCAGCCTCAGCTCCTAAGTGTACTTTTTTTTTTTTTTTTTTTTTTTTTTTTTGGTGGTACTAGGAATTGAATCCTGGGCATTCTACCTCTTAGCTACACCCCTAGCCATTTTTTAGTGTGTGTGTGAGTACTGGGCATCAAATTCAGGGATATTTACTTCTGGGCTACATCTGCAGCCCTATTTAATTTAATTTTTTTCTTTTATTTTTTCATGGTACTGGGATTGAACTCAGAGGCAGTCTACCTCTAGGCTATACTCCCAACCTGATTTTTTTTTTTTTTTTTTGAAACAGGGTCTTGCTAAGTTGCTGAGGCTGGCTTTGAACCTGCGAACTTCCTGTCTTAGTCCCCCAATACTGGGATTACAAGTATGCATCACCACTCCTAGCTTTTGTTTTGTATTTTGAAACAGTATCTCACTGAGTTGCTAAAGCTGGCCTTGAACCTCAAATTCTTCTGTCTTGGCCTCCCATTCCTGGGTTACAGGTGTGAGCCTCCACACCCAGCTGCTGCTCCTCTTTCTTCCTTCTGAGGGCAAGAAAGCATTTAGCTGGCCTTCCACTTGACAGCCCAGTCCACTTGCCCACTGGGCCCCACCTGCTGAGTAGAGCCCCAGGGGCTCTGCTCCTGCCCTGGCACAGCACAGTGGGGTGGGACTTGGGGACTTGGTCGTGTGCCTGGGCGATGGCCCCAAAAGTTCTTTTGAGGCCAAAACCCTGGAAGCTGGGTGGAGCTGCCCCTCTCCCTGGGCCCAGCAGGTGGGCAGGCGGGCAGGCAGCCCCTGTGCACCTCCGTCCTTCCAGGCTTGTCCACGCAGTTGTAGACATAGTACTGTGTTCCCATCTGGTGACCACAGGAGCCCCGCTAGGGTTGGAGACAACTCCAGTAGTGCAAAGGAGCACTTGAGGAAGACGTACCGGGCCCTCTGTGTTAGAGCAGAAGGCGTTATATCCTGACATCTTGAAGGAGCCTTAGTGAGCGCATGGCATAAAGGCTTTTTAATACAGCACTCGGGCAGTAGCAGTGTAACATCGGACACCCTTGACGACCAGTGGCCCCTGACACGGTGTGTCCCAAGGGTCCTGCTGCCTCTGGGCATTCAGAGTTGGGAGGTGCTGCTGGGTGGAGGTGGAGTCAGCCCAGCCATGGGCCAGCTCCCTGCCACAGTTGCCAGCCCTGCCCCTGGGTGTCAGGGTGGCCCACCGGGTAGCCCCGGGTCCCTGCCACCTTCCACCGCCACCTGGGAGAAGTTTGCACACTCTGAGGGGCTGTTTGTTCTTTATTTGCAGAGGTATTGTGGCCAGTATTTTGGTTTTCTTATGTTTTGGAGTCACACAAGCCAAAGATGGGCCATTTTCCAGACCTCATCCAGGTAACTGCCATTTCTTTCTCCGTGTGGCACTGTGTGCTGAGCGGCGCTCTGTGTCCTGCTGCTGCGTGTGAATGTCCTGTCCTCGTCCCGCCCCCCCAGCAACAGCCGCTGTGCTACGAGGAGAGCCTGGGCACGCAGGCCCGCACCTCCCCTCCCCTTGCCGTCCAAGGGGCCCCTCCATCTTCACCCTCTTGCTCCTGCTCCTGTCCCGTGGCTCTCCCACTGAGCACACCCAGGGCCCAAGGTCAGGCCGGAGGCCTTGGTTGCTGGGTGCTCTCTGCCTCCAGGTTCTAACACATCTCTGCCATCAAAATCACGGCCCTCCCTGCACCCTGAGAGCTGGAGGGCTGTGCTGGCTCTGGACCAGTCAGCTTTGGGCTGGCCACTTTCCCTTGGGTCACAGCACAGCACCTAAAAATACATTTCTGTCCCAACAGGGGTATGAATTGTAGAAAATACAGAAATATTTTAAATGTTTTAAAAAATAACTATAATTAGCTGGGCATGGTGGCACACTCTTGGAATCCCAGTACTTGGGACCCTGAAACATAGGATCACAGGTTTACAGACAGCCTTATCAACTTAGTGAGGCCCTGTTTCAAAAATTTAAAAAGTAAGCTGGGCATGGTGGTGCACATTTGTAATCCCAGCATTTGGGAGACTGAGACAGGAGGATCACGGTTCACAGATAGCTCAGCTACTTAGGCCCTTTGCAACTCAGTGAGACCCTATTTCAAAAATAAAGAATAAAAAATAGGACTGGGGGCGTAGCTCGGAGGTAGAATGCCCCTGGGTTCCATTCCCAGTACCACAAAAAAAAAAAAAAAGAAGAAAAATGAATAAAAAATAGGGCTGAGGGTGTAGCTCAGAAGTGGAATGCCCCTGTTTTCCATCCCTAGTACTGCAAAAAAATAAATACATATACATATACATATACATATACATATACATATGGCTGGGTATAGCTTGGAGGTAGAATGTCCCTGGATTCAATCTTCAGTTCCGCCAAAAATAAAACTACAATTAAATTTTGTTTTTTGTTTTGTTTTGTGGGTCTGTGTTTTGTTTTTGTTTTGCAGGTCTCGGGATGGAACCCAGGGGCATTCAACCTCCAAGTTACACCCCCTGCCCTATTTTTTATTCTTTATTTTGAAACCGGGTCTCACTGAGTTGCAGAGGGCCTCACTATTTAGCTGAGGCTGTCTGCGAACCGTGATCCTCAGGTCTCAGCCTCCCGAATGCTAGGATTACAAGCGTGCGCCACCACGCCCAACTACAATTATTATTTTTGTGTGTGTGTGGTAATAGGGGTGGAACCCAGAGGCTTTCTACCTCCGGGCTATACTCCCAAACCTATTTTATATTTTATTTGGAAACAGGATCTCACTAAGTTGCTGAGAGCCTCACTAAGTAGCTGAGGCTGGCTTCGAACCTATGTGATCCTCCTGTCTCGGCCTCCCAAGCGCGGGGATTACAAGCGTGCGCCACCACGCCTGGCTACAATTAAATTTTGATGTGCTTGTGTATGTAGCCTCAAAAGTTGCAAGTCATCCTATCTGTGTTTTTTTGTTTTGTTTTGTTTGTTTGTTTGTTTCTTTCTTTCTGGTTCTCACTGTGTTTCCAGGCTTTTCTCAAACTCCTGGGATCAAGTGATTCTCCCACCTCGGCAGATGCCACCACACCCAGCCAGGCCTAGTTTTTGTGAAAATTTAGTCTGTGGTGGATTTTTGCAAATGTGTCTCTGTGTGTTTATCTAATTGTTTATGAAACATCCTAAACATCAGAGCTAAAGAATGAGTATGAATTCAGGTCTGGTGGCACACACCTGTGATCCCAGTTCTTGGGAGGCTGAGACAGGGGATTGCAGGTTCAAGGACAGCCTCAGCAATGTGGGGAGACTCTCAGAAACCTAGCGAGACCTTGTTTCAAAATAAAAAATAAAGCTGGGCGTGTTCGCACATGCCTGTAATCCCTGTATTTGGAGGCTGAGACAGGAGTATTGCAGGTTCAAAGCCAGCCTCTGCAACTTAGCAAGGTCCTCTTTCCAAATAAAATAGGACTGGCACCACCCCCGGGTTCAATCCCCAATACTACAATAAAAAATTAAAAGGATGAGAATGTTCGCCTTTTAGGAGTCACTCCTGCCAGGGTCAGTTGGTGCAGGGTGGCCAGCGAGGCTCCCCAGTGGGGCCTGGTGGCCCTGCAGGGAGCCAGTGAGCAGCACCAGGAGCCGCGCAGGGAGGCCCTCGGCTCCCCAGTTGAGCAGCATGAGCTGCAGTTGCCGGCAGGTCGGGCCATCTTGTCTGCAAGGTCTGGAGCTTCTGGATGCTTCCCAGTTTCTTGGAGCTGCGTGAGCATCACTGTGGCTTCCCCCCTTGGACGTTGCCTTCCCTCTCTCGGTTTTAGTTTGATGTTGTGCTCTGCTGGCCTCTCTCCCTTCAGTTTAGTTTGCTTTGCAGAAGCTCCGTGTTTCTTTGCCAGTCTTTGCTCACATAGGAAGCCTGTCCTGCAGCCACCATCCTCCTCAGGTCCTCACGGGTGGGCAGGGAGCCTCCAGTTAACAGGTGTGAGGTGGGCATGTACGAGTCCCAAGCAAGTGCCCTTCAAGGAACCGTGGGAAGAGTGTTTCAGCTCCAGAGAGGGGTCCTGAGAGGCTCTGCCAGCTCCAGCTACAGGGATGCTTGGTGAGACCGCCGCCTGTGGCCATCAGCCACCAGCTCACTGCTAATGAGCAGAAATGAGGTTCCAGCTGACCTGTCTGGGGAGCTGCTTTATTTGGAAACATTAATTGGCTGCAGCTCCAAGGGAGGCCCTTTGAAGCGGGGCCTGGCCCATTGGCGGAGCCCCTCCCTTCCTGGGTTGGTTTGTTTTGTTGGCAGGGCTGGGAGTAGAACTCAGGGCCTCGTGCTCTGCCAGAGTTCTCACTTTCCATCCATGGCTCTCTGCGAACACTGGCAGAGGCAGAGGTCCCCGTACCGCCAAGGCTGTGTGCCCTTCCCTGTCTTATTCGTTTAGAGCTGTGTTGAGGATACGGGGGCTCTGGGATCAGGGATGCCAGCGCAGGAGAATAGAAGGGCTGCGGGATAGTAAGGGTGCACCTCACGAGTGGACAGAAGTCAAAGATGGTCCAGCAGAGGGGATGTGGGGAGCCCAGAGGCAGCAATGGCGGGGCCTGGCGACTGGGGCCTGGCGACTGGCGGGGCTGAGCCGCATCCTAAGGAAGGTGTGGTGTCTCGTAGCACGGGGAGCCTGAGTCGGCTGGACCTCCAGCCCTGTCAGCCACTTCTGCACTTGTCAGCCACAGGGTCCTCACAGCAAGCTGGGGAAGAGTGCTTATCACTGGGGTTTCTGTCTCGGGACCCAGAGCCACTCTAGTAGCTTCTTGAGAAGCTACTTCCTTTCCTTAGCCACCGTGACCATCGCACTGCAAGTAGATCAGGGCTCGAGCCTTGTGCAGAGCTGCAGGTGTGAGCTGGGCCCTGGGGCCACGTGCATGCCTGCCTCCAGCCACCACAGTCGGGACCTCACTGGTCGCTCATGTGATTCATCAGATTAAACACTTCGATCCTAGCCAGGCACATGCTTGTAATCCCAGTGCTTGGGAGGCTGAGACAGGAATATCACAGGTTCACAGCCAGCCTCAGCTACTTAGGCCCTTTGCAACGTAGTGAGACCCTATTTCAAAATAAGAAATTAAAAAATAGGACTGGGGGGTGTAGCTCAGAGGTAGAATACCCTGGGCTCCATTCTCAGTACTGCCAAAAAAAGTCGATCCTCTTAAATGTAGAAAAATAAAAGTTTATATTCCTGCCGGGCGTGGTGGCGCACGCTTGTAATCCCCATGCTTGGGAGGCGGAGACAGGAGGATCACGCAGGTTCGAAGCCAGCCTTGCTGGCTTAAGAGACCCTGTTTCCAAATGAAATATAAAAATAGGTCTGGGAGTGTAGCCCAGAGGTAGAAGGGTTCCATCTCCAGTACCACCGGGGGGGGGGGGGGATTTATATTCCTGATGAAAACCTAGTATATTGGAATAAAAAGGAGCTTTTTTTTAATGTGATGAAAGATGTGTACCGAAGCCCTGCTGCAGGCTGCTGCAGAGCGAAAGCAAGGCGCTGGCCATCGCTGCTCGCGCCCCGCTCTCGGGGCCCTGCTGCACGACGAGGAGGAGGGAGTTAAAGGAAACAAGGGAACAACATGCCTTATTTTAGAGAGAAGCCGGGTGCTTGATTCTGGGTTTGACCTTGCTTCACAAGGGCTCCCCAGGGACACGTGGGGCCCCTGGACAGAGGCTCTGCCCCACCATGGGGTTAGGGCGGGCCTGGAGGCCAGGGCTGGCACCTGACGGGACTGTGTTGTCTTGTCTTGGTAGCTTACTGGCGGTTTTGGCTCTGCGTTAGTGTGGTCTACGAGCTGTTCCTCATCTTCATCCTCTTCCAGGTAAGTGGCTCTTCTTGGCTGTGGAAATGGGGCCGAGGAGGCTGTGTATGCTGAGCCCGAGGCACTTGTAGGACAGCAGACTGGGCAGCAGCAGTGGGCGCGGGCTGCACAGGGCGGGGGTGAGGGCATCCGAGCAGGGGCCAGGCACGGGGGAAGACAGCTCGTCTGATTGCGGCGCAGGACGAGCGTCAGCGCCCGTGTGTCTCTCGGGTCGGTGGCTGGCCGGCTGCGGCTTCGGGAGCTCCCCCGCCTGGTGCCCGTTCTGCAGCAGGTGCCGGTGGGTGGGAACACGGCTGGGCATGTTGCAGGTCTCTGTTCTGCTTCGCTTCATGAACACACACCTTGGTGATGCCCCTCCATTTACGGGCGCTTCCCTCTGGATGGCACCCCACCCAGCTCTTGATCAGGCCAGCTTGTTCATTGCTGTGAAGTCACCCGGGGCAGAGGTGCAGAGCCACGAGCCGTGGCTCATTGTGATGGTGGAGGCACCACCCGTGGACCCAGGACCCACGGAGCTCCCCCAAAGCACGTCTAGTTTCCCTGATAGGTTTCCACCATGCCCCTGCCTCACAGCAGCTTGTTTCTGTGAATGGTGTCTGTATGGAACTGTGCGAGCAGGGGTGCCCCAGGAGCCCTGGCCCTGTGTTTCCATGGCCAAGAGGCCTCCCTTCCCTCTGCAGCTGGGCCAGTCTGTCCCCTCGACAGACTTGGAAAGGCATCGAGTCGAGCTGTTCCCTACATTCCTGTCCAGACTGTGTGGACAATTTTCTTGTGTCCAGGAGACATACGGCAGTGGCACACGGTCGTGTCGTGGGTGTGTGGCGGCCGTCTCCAGTGCCGCCATTCGTCTAGCCCCAGCCAGCGCCGCCGGGGTCCTGCACTTCATAACGTGCTCTCTGCCGGCTGCTTTGCCTCTGGTTTATAGCCCCCCCCCCTTTTTTTGTTTTGTTTTTGGTACTGGGGATTGAACCCAAGTTCATTGTACCTCTGAGCTATACCCCCAGCCCCCCCCCTTTTTTTTGGTGGTACTAGGGGTGGAACTCAGAGGCTTTCTACTTCCGGGCTATACTCCCAGAGCTTTTTTTATATTTCATTTGGAAACAGGGTCTCTTAAGCCAGCGCACGTGGCTGGCTTCGAACCTGCATGATCCTCCTGTCTTCGCCTCCCAAGCACAGGGATTATAAGCATGCACCACCATGCCGGCCCTACCCCCAGCCCTTTTTTATTTTTTTATTTTATTTATTTATTTATTTTTATTTTTTGCAGGTCTGGGGGTGGAACCCAGGGGCATTCGACCTCCGAGCTACACCCCCTGCCCTGTTTTTTTTTTGTATTTTTTATTTTGAAACCGGGTCTCACTGAGTTGCAGAGGACCTCACCAGTAGCTAGCTGAGGCTGTCCGCGAACCGCGATCCTCTGGTCTCAGCCTCCCAAATGCTGGGATTACAAGCATGCGCCACCACGCCCGGCTCCCTTTTTTATTTTTTTTAAACAAGTGTTCACTAGGTTGCTGGCAGTGGAACTCAGGGCCTCAGGCATGCAAGACATGCGCTGTACCATCGCGTTCTCACTGAGTTCTCTGAACGCCACCAATTCTGAGTGGCTGAGGCTGTCCTTGAATCTGCAGTCCTCCTGTCGCAGCCTCCCAAGAACTGGGGCCACAAGTGTGCACCACCACACCCAGCTGTTGATCGGGTTTTGCGATGTCTTCTCGGCACTTGGCTGGCGTTGAGGTGCACTCGGCTCATCACTGACGAGGCAGCCTTTGGGTTGCTCCACTGGACAGAGAGTACTGCCGCCCTCCCTTGCCACACTCTGGAGAGGCTGCTGGTGCTGCCTGCACAGGAAAAGTGGCAGTCAGGCCTCCCCTTCAGGACGGGTGTCTACACAGCGCCACCTTCCCTAGCCTTCAGCCAGCTTGATGGGGTCCCTGGGTTGTTGTCTTTTTTCCCCCTTTTTTGTGGGTCTGGGGGTGGAATCCAGGGGCATTCTACCTCTGAACTACACCCCCAGCCCTATTTTTTATTATTTTATTTTTGAAACAGGGTCTCACTAAGTCTCAGCCTCCCGAGTCCTGAGATTACACACATGTGCCACCATGCCCAGCTGGTATCTGGCCTTTTGCCCACTATTTATCTTCTGTGGCAGCGTGGATTTGAGTCGTATTCCAGTACTACTTACTTTGTTGCTTAAGTCCTGTAGTCCACTGCTCTCACCTGGTTCTTGTATTGCTTGACAACCCCATCGTCAAGGGTTGGTCACCCCTGCTGCCCCTACTCTCCAGGGGGCCTGGCCTTTGCAGGAGGGCAGTGCCCATGATCTTAACCCCTTGCCTGTCTGAGCAGGGGCTGTGCTTGACCTGTGGTGCCCTGGGATGGGATGGCTGTCCTCAAATGCAAACTCTTGCTGGCCTTTAGCTCGTTTCCTGCCCATGGCTGGTCCCTGGGTATTGTCTATCTCAGCATGTGTGATCCTCAGGTCCAGCTGGCTTCTAGGCACAACATTAACGTGGCCTGTGGGACACCTGTCAGCCCCCTAGCTCAGCACCAGGGACAGGTGGCCCTGCCGGGAGAGGAGCTGTCCTGCCCTGAGGATGGGACCCACTGTTACTGCCAGGCGGCGCGGCTCAGGTGCTCCTGCCTGTCCAGCCCTCCCCGGGCCAAGGCTTCGGGCCGCCCAGCTCCTCCTGCCTCATCTGCTGGCCTTGGTGTGGCCGTGTCTGCGCTTTGCCCTCCCCCTCCTGCACCTCTGCTTTGGTGTCGGGCCCCAGCTGGTGGCCTGCTCAAGGAGGCGCCTCCTGCTGAGGTCAGTCCCAGAAGCACTCGGTTCTGAGGCCCACAGGTGTGTATGGCTGATGTTGGCGTTCATGTGTCTGGAAAGGCTTTGTCCCATGCTGCATGGGACACATTGGGCCTGCCAGGTGGCTTCTGTGGGGCATGAGGCCTGGGAGCAGCAGCTTAGGACCGCCTGTTCGGACCAGATCCAAGTCCTCTGTGCCCTTGGCCCCAGGGCAAGGGCAGCTGCAGAGGCTTGGGTGTGGGGCTAGGGGCCGGCCAGACTCCAGCCTCGCTGGGGAGGGAGGGCTGCTCAGACAAGCTGCTGTTCTCACAGCTGGCTGACCGTGGTATAGGTCACACGGCTGAAACCCCATCTAAGCTGCCACCCCAGGGCCCGGCCTCACTGACCGGCGCTGGCCTTGCAGACCGTCCAAGATGGCCGACAGTTTCTGAAGTATGTCGACCCCAGGCTGGGTGTCCCGCTGCCAGAGAGGGATTATGGGGGAAACTGCCTCATCTACGACGCAGACAACAAGACCGACCCCTTCCACAATGTCTGGGTAAGGGGCGTCCTCCAGGGTTCAGGGCTTTACCACCCCACTGCCCCTGGCTCTGTGGGTGGCACAGTGCCCCTGGCAGGCCCACCCCTTTTCCTGGTCCCTCCTGGCCTAGGCCTGGCCCACTCGGGCTAAATGGGGTTCACCTGGACCATCATCCTACCCATATGTGGGAGCCCCCAACAGCATGCGTGGCAGCCCCAGCTTGCCACCTGGGGCTGGATGGTGCTGACCCTAGGCCTCTGCTTGGCATGCGGTTCTGTTGTTCTGTGGCCAGGGGCATGGCTGCCCAGGCGTGGGTGATGCTGGGAGCTGTGCCTGAGGATGTGCCCTGCCCCCACAGGACAAGCTGGATGGCTTTGTGCCTGCACACTTCATTGGCTGGTACCTGAAGGTGAGACGATCTGACACCTGGCTCTCCGGCCCGCCCTGTGCTCTGGGCCATTTCCAAGTTGGCCCTGAGTGGAGGTGGCCGAGCATGATGACGAAGGGCCTGTGGAGCCGCCCATGGGTTCCTGGGTTTCCCTACGGGCCCCAGCCACTGGGATCTGCACTCTGTCCCCAGCATTGTGGTGACCAGTTAAGAAGAGAGACCACAAGGCAGGAAGCCCGGCCGCCCGGCCCTGGCCAGGCTCCCCGAGGGCCCGGTGGCGGGCGCGGGCGCCCGGGGCCGCGGGGGCGAGGTGCGCAGCGGCGAGGCCTGTGCCGTGTCCCCACAGACGCTCATGATCCGGGACTGGTGGATGTGCATGATCATCAGCGTCATGTTCGAGTTCCTGGAGTACAGCCTGGAGCACCAGCTGCCCAACTTCAGCGAGTGCTGGTGGGACCACGTAGGTGCCGGGGGGAGGGGCCAGCCACGCCGGCCGGGCGGGGGCCCGCCGTGGCGTGCAGCATGCGCACCGCCCCTCTCCTGGTTCCCGCCCAGTGGATCATGGATGTGCTCATCTGCAACGGGCTGGGCATCTACTGTGGCATGAAGACCCTCGAGTGGCTGTCCCTGAAGACATACAAGTGGCAAGGCCTCTGGAACATTCCAACCTACAAGTACGTCGCGGGGGTCGCGGGGGCGGGGAGCATGCTGCTCAGGAATGGCGCCTGGCCCTCTGCTGCCAGCCTGCGCTGTGCCTATGGAGGAATGGCGCCCTCCCCACCCCGCTGGCCCCCTCACCCCATCACCATCACAAGGCAGTTGCGTGTGGTTTTTTTTCTCTTTTTGTGGCACTTTTGGTTGAGTCTAGGGACATTCTACCTCTGAACTACACCCCAGCCCTATTATTTATTTTAAAACAGTCTCACCAAGTTGTGGAGGGCATTATAAGTTGTTGAGGCTGGCCTCGAATTTGTGATTCTCCTCTCTCAGCCTCCCAAGTTCTGAGACTCAGTTCTGCTGTCGTTTTTATTTGGAATTTAAGAAAAAAAAATCAATTGTAGAGGAACACACTTGTAGACCCTGCTACTGGGGAGGCTTGAGACAGGAGGGTCATTGAGCCCAGGAGTTTAAGACCAGCCAAGGCAAAACAGGGAGACCCTGTCCCAAAAGAAAGGAAAGGAAACAACCCGTGAAGAGGGGCGGTGGGAGGGGAGTGCCCTCTGTCTGGGTGCTGGGGTGCAGGCAGCCCTTCAGGGCCAGGGTGTGGGGAGAGGGCCCGTGCCCTGGGGAGGCAGAGCCCCTGGGTGCAGGGCGGCCGGGCCCTCAGCCAACACCTGTCTCACCAGGGGCAAAATGAAGAGGATCGCCTTCCAGTTCACACCGTACAGCTGGGTGCGCTTCGAGTGGAAGCCCGGCTCCAGCCTGCGCCGCTGGCTGGCCGTGTGCGGCATCATCCTGGTGGTAAGGCGGACGGCCCGCGGCCGCGCTCCCCGGGGCCCGGCGCGCGCTCACCCCTCCCATCTCCTAGTTCTTGCTGGCAGAGCTGAACACGTTCTATCTGAAGTTCGTGCTGTGGATGCCCCCTGAGCACTACCTGGTCCTGCTGCGGCTGGTCTTCTTTGTGAATGTGGGCGGCGTGGCCATGCGCGAGATCTATGACTTCATGGACGACCTGTGAGGCCTGAGGCTGGCCTGGGCGGGAGGCGTGGCCTGGAGCCTGCCTGGGGCCCACCTGGCGCTGGGCAGGCCTGGCTAGCTGCCACTCTCCACAGGAAGCCTCACAGGAAGCTGGGCCAGCAGGCCTGGCTGGTGGCGGCCATCACGGTCACCGAGCTGCTCATCGTGGTGAAGTACGACCCACACACGCTCACCCTGTCTCTGCCCTTCTACATCTCCCAGTGCTGGACCCTTGGCTCTGTCCTGGTGCTCACCTGGACCGTCTGGCGCTTCTTCCTGCGGTGAGTGGCTGAGCTGGCTCCTGGGTAGTCTCTTTCCTCCCTGCCCACCTGGTGTGGGCACCCACCCATCAACCACTGCACCCCTGCAGGACCCCATTACCATACGGTAGGTCTGGGCTCCTGAGGCTCTGATGGTCTGGCCCACTGTGGCCGGCTGCGGGGGCCTTGGCCCTGTCCCATGTTGCCTCCAGGAAGAGGGGGTCCAGGGGGTCCTGGGAGCTGGTGCGTAAGTGGGTGGTGATGTGACCTCTGCATCCCCCAGGGACATCACCTTGCGGTACAAGGAGACCCGGCGGCAGAAGCAGCAGGGTGACCAAGGCCAGGCTGTCAACAATGGGGATGGGCACTCAGGCCCCGAAGATGACCTATCTGGGCCCGGGGCCGCTGAGAAGGAAGGGGCCCCTGAGGAACAGATGCCAGTTTTGAAGGAGGGGCCTTCAACCACCTCCTGAGCACCTGCCCTCCCTGCAGACCTGCCCCCCAAGGCCGTTCCCTTTCCTCCCATGTTCTCTGTGCCCCACTGTTCCGCATCCAAGGATGCACACGTGTGTGCTTGGCGCTCCCAGGACTCATCCATGGTGGTGAGCAACTGGTGTGCAAGGCTCACTCTGGAGCCCGGCTCTTGCCCTTCCCCTTCTGGCCACAGAGCACCCTGGTGCCGAGGCTCCACAGGCTCAGGAGGGGAGCCCTACCGTGGGTAGGTAGGGTCCCACCTCCTATGGCCCATCCACTCCAGGATGGCTAAGCTGCAGTGGATGGGCAGTGGCACCAGCCATTCCCCGGAGGCCTCACTCACCCGGCTGGGGCCAGAGTCACGGACTGGCCCCTCGAGGGCATCAGGCCAGACTCCAAGGCCTGGGGCCTGGTGTGGGGCCATTTGTCTCTGTGGCTCTGAGTTTAGGGTCATCTCCATGAGCAAACAGAACAAATAAAGTGATGGGGTCACACCTCCAGCCCCGTCCCCAAGACACATTGCTGTGTGCCCCCCTCCCCCCCCCGTGTTTGTCTCACTGGGGGACAGGGCTAGGAGCAGCTCAGCTGCTCAGGGGAGGGCAGCCTCCTCGGGTTGGTATTTTTACATCTGCTGTTGTAGAACAAGACCTGACAGCTGCTCCACCAGCCCTCTGTGAAGAGGAAGGGGGTGTGATTCTGAGCCCCCCAACCATCCCTGGTGGACACAGGGGTGTGCAGCAGGTTCGACACCAAGACCTGGCTTGGGGGTGAAAACCTCCTGCAGGAGTTGAGAGCAAGAGGAGGAATGCATACAAGGCCCCTGGTGCACTATGGCAGTGTCCCAGCCCCACCTTGGTGAGGCTGAGCTGCTCATCCCACGAGTCTAATGGTGGATGGACAGCACCGTAAACCAGTCTCCAGAGCCTGGTTCCCCGCTGGCTGCCACGAAGGAGACACGCTGTGGGAGTGGATGCCCTGGCTTAACCTGCACTGGTGCGCTTCGCGACCTCACAGAACTCTCACGACCCACGAGGAAGGAAAAGGACCCCTCCTGCCAGCAAAGTACTTTAATAACCGTAAAGGGTCTAGTGCCTCCTCGCAGACATAAGCTGATTAGAGCATTTCTTTCCAGTCACACCAGGACACCTGGAGCAAGAGCCCCATGGAGCTGGGCCCTGGGTGGATTAAGGGTGCTGTGTCCAGGAAAGTGTTTCAGGAGCCGCAGGAAAGCGCATCAGGAGATGATCCTCAGGGATGGCTTGTCCTCCTCCAGGGCCCGTAACTGGTCATCCATCTCCTCGGTCCAGTAAATGTCATACAAGCTATGCACGGGCAGAAAGGGGGAAGTAGACAGGGACATCCCCACCCCACCCCGAGCCACAGGCATCCCTGACCACAATGGGAGGCCCACTTACACCAGCTGCTCCAGGCCACAGCTGGGCTGCCGGACGCTCTCCAGCAGCTGCCGGATGCCAGGGTCCCCCATGCAGTTGTTGCTGAGGTCCAGCTCCCGCAGGCTGCGGCTAGCCAGCAACATCGAGGCCAGGCTGCTGCAGCCACTGTCACTCACACCACAGTCCCCAAGCCTGGTTGAGAGCAGGGTGGAGGTTAGCGCCAGGCTGTGCCAGGGACAGTGACAGGCTCATACCCTGCCAGTGGGCCTTGAAAGTGAGCACTGCCAGCCCCCTCCAGCTGGGCGGTGGACACAGTGCTGGCTTCTTCCTGGCAGAGCCAGGCACTGACGACCTCTGAAGAGTAGGACCCAGAAGAGGGAGGTGCAGGCCCCAACGCAAGGGGTATGGGAGGCTGGCAGAGTGCACAGAACAAAACTGGGGTATTGACAAGGAAGGAAGGTGGGGCAGGGCAGGCACCCACAGCCAGGAGCCCCAGGAGGGCCAAGGCACAGCCTGAGACAGAGCCAAGGAGCTGTGCCAGGCTTGCCTCTCCAGGGTGGAGGTGGGACAGCGGCAGATCCCCTGCCTTGCCAACAGCTGTAGCAGGCCAGTGTCTCCTAGGACAGGACCCAGCACCCAGGTGGACCGCGGGGCTACTGTCCAGGCTGCCCAGCCCAAAGTAAGCAGCCAGTACCCAGGGAGAGCTACCAAAGGAGGCCCAGACTAAGACAAGCAGCAAAGAACAAAAATTAACGCTTAGTACCCTGGTTAGGAAATCGGAGTTCTCCAGAAATAAAGTATCTCAAAGAGAAAATGAGAGACTAGGATATTTTAGCACCATCCCCTAAGAGTCAAGGGCTAAGTACCAGGCCCTCCAGAGAGAGAAAGGCAAGATCACAGAGGAGTAAGACCCACGTCCAGACAGCACGGCCACTGAAGAAGCCAACACAGGTCCTACAGGCACCACGCAAGGTGCCGCACGCTTGTAACCCCAGCATTCGGGAGGCTGAGACTGGAGGATCGCGGTTCGCAGCCAGCCTCAGCTACTTAGTCCCTTTGCAACTCTGTGAGACCTTGTTTCAAAATAAAGAATAAAAAATAGGGCTGGGGGTGTAGCTCGGAGATTGAATGCCCCTGTGTTCCATCCCCAGTACTGAAAAAAAAAAAAAAAAAAAAAACTGCTAAAAGAGCAAGCTGGGCATGATGGCGCACGCTTATAATCCCAGCATTCAGGAGGCTGAGACCAGAGGATCGCAGTTCATATATACAGCCTCAGCTACTTAGTGAGGCCCTCTGCAACCTGGTTGAGACCTGGTTTCAAAATAAAGGAAAAAAAAATTAGGGCAGGGAGGTGTAGCTTGGAGGTCGAATGCCCCTGGGTTCCATCCCCAGACCCGGAAAAAAAAAAAAAAAAAAGAGCAGATCTTCACCAAACCACAGGCAGCACAACCCCTCCCCAGGAGCCAGAAAGCTGGGAGATGTGCAGCCACAATCCTGCAAAACCAGCCAGGGGACTGGGACGGTGCAGGACGCCGGAGGCCCCACAGGCTGCGTCTGCAGGACACTTCCCGGAGAGCTGCTGGACTGCATTCACCACAGAGCGAGCCTGGGAAGACGCTCACTAGGGGCTCCCACACCACCTGGTGGCCAGGACACAGCCACTGGCGTCCTGAGCCAGGGACTGGCCCTTCCCGCTGCAGCCCGCCACTCACCAGAGCACCCGCAGCACGGAGCCTGGCTGGCCCAGGCCCTGGCAGAGCTCCCGCACGCCCGCATCACCCAGCTTGTTGTCACTCATCTGCAACTCCAAGAGGGACTTATTCTGGGTCAGCACTGAGCGGAAGTGGGGGCAGCAGGCTTCTGTAAGGCTACAGGTCTTCACCCTGTGGAGAGACCAGGGGCAGCTGGGCCGGGCCCACCTGGAGAGTGCCCCTGCACCCCCCGGCACCCTCAGCCACCGAGGCTCACTCACCACAGCGACTCCAGCTGGCAGCTGGGCTCCAGGAGGCTTTCACACAACAGCCGGGCGCCGCCGTCCCCCAGGGGGTTGCTGGCCAGGCTGAGCTCCTTCAGGCTCTGCTTGGCCCGGAGCACACGGCACAGGTCTCTGCAGCCCTCGGCAGTGACGTCACACTCCCAGAGCCTGCAGGACACAGGGTTCAAGGCCACCCTGTCGCCACGGCCAGCAACCCCGGCCCCCACAGGAGGCTGGGCCACTCACCACAGCACCCTGAGTCTGCAGCTGGCTTGCAGCAGTGCTGGGCACAGATCCGCGATGCCTGCATCACCCAGCTTGTTGCTGCCCAGGTCCAGCTCCTGCAGAGAAGCCTTGGAGGCCACGACACCACTCAGGTCCCTGCAGTTGGCCGCTGTGACGCCACAGTTCTCCAGCCTGGGGATGGGAGAAGTGCCTGAGGGGTGCTGCAGTCCCACTGGCCACAGCCCCGCAGCCCCACACCTACTTGAGCGTCTCCAGCGGGCAGGCGGAGTCCTTCAGGCCGCAGCACAGCGCCTGCACACCGGCTTCCTGGATGTCGTTGTTGCTCACCGCCAGCTCCTTGAAGTGGGACTTGGCCCTGAGCACAGCGGCCAAGGGCTCGCAGCTGGCCGCGGTGAGGTTGCAGTACTCCAGCCTGGGGGCAGGGGGGCTCAGCAGGAGGCCCGGTGCAGGCCTCTGTCTCCCACCCCAGCTAGGGTGCCCCGCCCCCCGGAGGCCCCAGGATTGCCAGCCAGTGACAGGGTGCCAGAAACCCGAGCCTACACACAGCCCGCTCCTGGGAAACCTTCAGGGCCAAGAGCATACCCGAACCCGGGCCCAGCCCGCGGGCACACTTACTGCAGCTTCTCAAGGCGGCACTGGGGGTCCAGGAGTCCCTCGCAGAGCAGCCGCAGGCCCGCGTCCCCCAGGGGGTTGTCATTGAGGTGCAGCTCACGCAGAGTGGGCATAGAGTGCAGCACGCCAGGCAGGACGCCGCAGCCCGCCTCCGTGAGGCAGCAGTTCTGCAGGCTGGAGGCACAGGTCAGTAGCGCCCCTCCCGCCAGCTCCTCCCGCCAGCTCCTCTGTGCCTCTCTGCCACCTCACCTCAGTTTCTGGATCTTGCAGGTGGGGCTCTGCAGGCCCTGGAGCACCAGGTGCACGCCGGCATCCCCCAGCTCATTGGTGCGCAGGCTGAGCTCAGTCAGGGACGGGTTGGCTCGGAGCGCGGAGCTGATGTCCTTGCATCGCACCTCAGTGAGGCCACAGTCGTCCAGCCTGTGGACAGGTTGCAAAGGGCAGGGCCGGCCTGAGACCCAAGGACCTTGCACACCACGGGTCATGACCCATCAGACCAGGAAAATTGAAAGTGGCTCACAATCAGGACAATTAATAATGAAACAGTATGGTGGCTCATGCTTATAATCCCAGCTACTCAGGAGGCTTAAACAGGAAAACTCCAAGTTGGAGACCAGCCTAGACAATTTAGCAAGGCCCTGTTTCAAAATGAAAAGTAAGCAGGGCATAGTGGCACACACTGATAATCCCAGTACTTGGGAGGCTTAGACAGAAGGTTCACAGGTTCATGGCCAGCCTCAGCTACTTAGTGAGGCCCTCTGCGACTTAGTGAGACCCTGTTTCAAAATAAAGAATAAGCAGGGTGTGGTGGCACATGCTTGTAATCCCAGCATTTGGGAGGCTGAGATAGGAGGATCCGGGTTCAAGGCCAGCCTCAGCTACTTAGGCTCTTTGCAACTCAATGAGACACTGTTTCAAAATAAAAGAATAAAAAATAGGGCTGGGGATGTATCTCAGAGGTAGTATGCCCCTGGGTTCCATCTCTAGTACCTTAAAATAAGTAAATGAATGAATGAATGAATGAATGAATGAATAGAATAAATAGAAGCCAGGCATGGTGGCACACGCTTGTTATCCCAGCATTTGGGAGGCTGAGACTGGAGGAATGAGGTTCGTGGACAGCCTCAGCTACTTAGGCACTCCACAACTTAGTGAGACCCTGTTTCAAAAATTAAAAAAAATAGGGCAGGGGGTGTAGCTTTGGGGTCGAATGCCCTTGAGTGCCATCCCCAGACACACACACACACACACACACACACACACACACACACACACACACAAAGAATAAACAGAATAAAAAATATAACCAGGCTTGTAATCCCTGCGCTTGGGAGGTGGAAACAGGAGGATTGCACAGGTTCGAAGGCAGCCACACTGGCTTAGGTGACCCTGTTTCCAAATAAAAATATAAAAAATAGGTGTCTGGGAGTGTAGCCCAGAGGTAGAAGGGTTTCCAGGAACCCCAGGTACCACCAAAATATATATATATATATAAAATCTGGAATGGGCATGGTGGCACATGCTTGTAATCCCAGTACTTGGGACTTGAGGATCACAGGTTCATGGCTAGCCTCAGCTTCTTAGTTAAGCCCTCCTCAATTTAGTGACACCCTGTTTCAAATTAAGGAATAAAAAATAGGGCTGGGGATATAGCTTAGATGTAGAATTTCCCTGGGTTCAATCCCCAGTACCACACACAAAAAATAAATAAATAAATAGATCTGGGGATGTAGTTTAGCAGCATAATGTCCCTGGGTTCAATCTCCAATATCTCAACAACAACAAAAATGCCCTGAGTTCAATCCCCACTACCAGATTAAAAAAAGGAGAAAGGGCTGGGGATGTGGCTCAGTGATGGAGTACCCCGGGTTTAACCCAAGTGCTCCCTTCAAATACACAAAAAAGGAACACAGAAAAGAGGAGCGCCTGCATGGTATCCTGCGTGCGAGCACCTGGGCGTCTCTGGGGAGGAGTGCAGCTGTGGGAGGCAGACAGCGCAAGGGGCAGCAGAGAAGAGACGGCAGCTCAGACCCCAGCCACGGGATGCGCACACAGCCAGCAGTGCGGGTGGGGCCCAGCGACCTGAGTGCCGTCCAGTCCACCCTGACCGGTGATGACGGCTGGCCCGTGTCACAGAAGAATGGCGTTGACAAATGCGGAGAGAACGAGGAGGACAATGCACCCCACGAGGACCTCAGGGTGTGGTGAAGAGCGAGCAGAGTCAGGTCTGAGCCGCGCGGCGCCGCCATACATCCAGGACGCCCCTCGCCAGGCCGCACCCACAGCATCTCTGTGTTCTTGCCAAACAAGCGGGCTCAGACAAGGACCACGCAGGACGGCAGGACTCAGGCGTGAGGTCACCAGACAAGGGCAGGGCCCTCACGAGCGAGGGCGCAGCTGAAGGCCACCAGAGGGGAAGGGCCGGGGCAAAGCTGGCACCTTGGCACCTGAGGTGGGAAGCTAGACGCACACGGCCCAGGGGAGGCGAGGGAGAGCGAGGGGACACCGTGCTCCCCCATGACTTGCGTCAGACAGACAGCTGACTAGACAACTGCAGTAGTGGGAAGGGCTGAGGATGGAGCAGGCGCCCAGGCGTGTGGGGCTGGGCGAGCCTGGGGCACAGAGCCGCTCCAGGGACGGGCGGCACCTCTCCGAGGCCGAGCCAGGGACCCAGAGGAAGGAGAGAGGCCAAGAGAGCAGGCACTGGGCTCCCAGCCATGGCCGCAACCTGCACACCAGACCTGCTGCTCGGCCAGACTGACGACGGCTCGTGTCTACAGACACTCGCACACCGACACGTATGCACGTCTGGTTGGCTGCGTGCTGGGCCTGGACCCCATGTCCTGTGCATGCTCAGCAAGTGATCACCAAGTCACTCAGACACCCTGAGGTTTCCGTTTTGTTTCTGTTTTTTACGGCACTAGGGATGGAACCCAGGGACCTGTACCTCTGAGCTACACTCCCAGCCCTAGTTTTTCTTCTTTATTTGAAGCTGGATCTCACTGAGTTGCAGAGGGCCTCACTAAGTAGTAGCTGAGGCTACCTGTGAACCCCGATCCTCCTGTCTCAGCCTCCCAAATGCTGGAATTACAAGCTTGCACCACCACACCCCGCTTGTTTTGTTTCTGTTTTTGTTTTTTGCAGTACTGGGGATGGAACCTAGGGGCATTCTATCTCCAAGTTACACCCCCAGTCCTTTTTTTTTTTATTAATATTTTTTTTTTTTTTTTGCGGGTCTGGGGATGGAACCCAGGGGCATTCGACCTCTGAGCTACACCCCCTGCCCTATTTTTTATTCTTTATTTTGAAACCGGGTCTCACTGAGTTGCAGAGGGCCTCACTAAGTAGCTGAGGCTGTCCGCGAACTGGGATCCTCCAGGTCTCAGCCTCCCGAATGCTGGGATTACAAGCGTGCGCCACCACGCCCGGCTTATTATTCTTTATTTTGTTTTTTGTTTTGTTTTTGTTTTCTGTTGTTGGTACTGGGGGTGGAACCCAGATGCTTTCTACCTCCGGGCTATACTCCCAGACCCATTTTATATCTGGAAACAGGGTCTCACTAAGCTGCTGAGAGCCTCACTAAGTAGCTGAGACTGGCTTCGAACCCACACCATCCTCCTGTCTCAGCCTCCCAAGCACAGGGATTACAAGCCTGTGCCACCACGCCCGGCTCTTTATTCTTTATTTTGAAACAGGGTTTAGTGAGGGCCTCATTAAGCAGCTGAGACTGGCTATGAACCTTCTATCCTCCTGTCTCAGCCTCCCAAGCACTGGGATTATAAGTGTGCGCCGACACACCCAGCCAGGCTGAGGTGTTTTGGGTTTTTTTACGGTACTGGGGATTGAACCCAGAGGCATTCTACCTTCAAGTTACACTCTGAGTCCTATTATAATTTTTTATTTGGAAACAGGGTCTCACTAGGTTGATGAGTCTCACTACTAGCTAAGGCTGGCCTTGAACCTGCCATCCTCCTATTTCAACCTCCTCAGTATTAGACTATAGACAGGCACCACCATGCCTGGCCCCCATGTGTTTGTATTTTCAAATGGTCAGAAAACCCACAGAAATAGCATTTCACACTATGTGAAAATTATATGAAATGCCTTTGTGTTCATGGACAAGTTTCGTGGGCAAGCCCCCAATGTGTGGCAATGCCAGGCAGGGAACCCGCCCTCTATGCTGCCCCACACAGGGGCACCCATACCTGACCACCTGGTACTGCTGGATCAAGGGGAGAAGCTCCATCCACCGGGCATCACTCAGCTGCTCGCACTGGATGTCGAGACTCATGATGGGTTGCGGTGCTGTCTGGGCAGAAGGCAGAGGGAAGACAGTGCCAGTGTGTGGACAGGAAGAGTCCACACTGGCCCCAAGGGGGTGGATGTCTCCTGGAGGGCCCCAGCTCTCCCCAGCAGGTGCCTGCTCCATCTCCCTGCTCAGCCTCCCGTCCCGTCCACTGGTTCCCCGGCAAAGGCCACCACAGGCAGCTACACCAGCCCCACCTCCTTCCCAAGGAGGGCAGGACAGCAAGATTGGCCTGACCCTGTCTCTTACCTGCCTGAGCAAAGATGAGGGGTGGGGTGTGAGCCTGGAGACCCCAGCAAGGGACCTCACACCACTGTGGGCACCCTCCTGCCCTCCAACCAGCGTCCACCCCGAGAATAGGCGGGCTGGCAGGCAGCACCACAGGCCACGCTGCCAGCAGGTCCACAGAGCTCTCAGGATGGCAGGACCCAGGTCCCTAGAAGCCCAGAGGCAGCAGTGGGAGGTGTGGGTGTGGGAGAGGCTGGACTGGGCGGAGCATTCACCTGCAGCCGAGAAGGGGTCTGCCCCACCCTGGCCAAGGCGGCGGCAGAGAAGGCAAGCTATTAGTCAGGCTGGGAAGACCAGGCTGGGCAGGAGGAGATCGTGGGCCCAAGCCTCACAGGGACACAGGGACAGGCACAGGCCTGAATAAACAAAGCAGGGCTGACCATCGAAGGGAAGGCCGTCCCTGAGGCCTGGGGGCACAGCTGCAGCAAGAGTGGACGGGCCTGAGAGAAGTGACCTGACCGGTGCTGCCTGCCAGCGTGGGGGAGGGCGGGCATCAGAAGGCAGAAGGCGTAGTGAAGACTCCAGCTGTACTTCCCCAGGCTGAGCACAGGCTGAAGCCACTGCTTCCTAAGAACACCACCGAATGCTGGCCTTTGGAGGACGCCTCCCGCTTCCCTTCCCGGGGCTGGCTCAGGTCCACAGCCAGGAGGGGTCTCTCATGCTTACGCCAACGTGACTGGGGGCGTGTCTAGGCACAGGGCCTGCTGGGGAAACTGAACCAAGGGTGTGGTGTGGGTGCTGGGCCTCCCACAGACTGCCCTGAGTCAGCCCTGCTAGCTGCAGAGCAGGTGAGTGAAACCAACCCTCCCTAGGTCCCCTTGGGAACCCAGGGCTTGTCACCTGAACCAGTCACAGGTGGAGGCAGGGCGTGGGAGGGGCAGCTGGAGGACCTCCAGTCCCAGGTGCACCCTCTCCCAGGCCAGGCAGGCTGACCTACATCGTCTGTGCCCCAAAGGAGGGGACACCATAGTGTTTCCCTGGGGAGGTATGGTGTGGGGGGTGGGCTCAGGGTCAGCCAGCTTTCCTGCCACTTTCTGAGGTTAAAGATAATGATGGGGAACCGTGGCGGCCAGAGTCCAATCCCTAAAGGAGGCAGACCCCACTATATCCCCCTGCTGGACCTTGGGACCAGGAAGAGGCTCCTGGCTTCTGTGGGTCACTGAGCTCTCGAAAACTTGCAACGGTCCCCAAAATATGAGCACGTCACCAGCCTATGACTCCAGGAGGCCCCACCAGCCCACTTAAGAAGCCAGTTTCAGTCCCCTGCTTGGCTAGGAATCAGACCTTGCCCACCAGTGTGCTCCAGCTGCAGGCCAGTGTGGTCAGGCCGGGGGTCTGAGCAAGGCTTCAGTCAGGCCTTTCAAAGGGCAACTAGCAACCTTAAGTTCAAGGTCTGAGCCCAGCTGCAGCAGCACTAAGGGCCTCCGACAGCCCTGGTGGGGTACAGACCTACGGGGCAGACCCTGGTCACACCAGGAAGAGCGGAGCAAGCAGAGGCTCCAGGCCCCAAAGTCCTGCCCTTCTCCGGTGCCTCCAACCTGCGGGTCTATACACTCGGCCAGGTTGTTTGCTCTGGTTTGCTTTGTTTTGTTTTTGTTACTAGGGATGGAAGCCAGGGGCATTTTACCTCCAAGCTACACCCCCAATCCTATTTTTTTTATTCTTTATTTTGAAACAGGGTCTTACTGAGTTGCAGAGGGCCTCGCTAAGTAGCTAAGGCTGTCTGCTAACCATCATCCTCCAGTCTCAGCCTTCCGAATGCTGGGATTACAAGCGTGCGCCACCACGCCCGGCTTGTTGTAGTTGGCAGTGGTGGTACTGGGGATTGAAACCAGGGGGTGTTCTATCTTTGAGCTACACCCCCAGCCCTTTTTTTTTTTTTTTTTTTGCGGGTCTGGGGATGGAACCCAGGGGCATTTGACCTCTGAGCTACAGCCTCTGCCCTATTTTTTATTCTTTATTTTAAAACCGGGTCTCACTGAGCTGCAGAGGGCCTCACTAAGTAGCTGAGGCTGTCCATGAACTGCGATCCTCCGGTCTCAGCCTCCCAAATGCTGGGATTACAAGCATGCACCATCACGCCTGGCTACCCCCAGCCTTTTTAAATTTTATTTATTGATTGATTGATTTATTGGTGGTACTAGGGATTAAACCCAGTGGCATTCTACCTCTGAGCTATGCCCCCAGCTCTATTTTTTATTCTTTATTTTGAAACAGGGTCTCACTAAACTGTGGAGGGCCTCACTAAGTACCTGAGGCTGGCCACAAACCTGCAATCCTCCTGTCTCAGCCTCCCAAATACTGGGACTACAGGTGCCTACCACCACACCCATCTGCTACACTGCTTTTGTTCTGTTTGTTACTGGGGATTAAGCCCAAGGGCACTGCACCTCTGACCTACACTCCCAGCCCTATTTTTTATTTTGAAACAGGGTCTAAGTTGCTGAGGCTTCCTCCTTTCTCAGCCTCCCAAATACTGTGAGTACAGGCATGAACCACCACACCTGACAATACAGTTTTTTAAGTATGCAGAACAGCACGATGTTGGAAAAACTCAGGTGGGTGAAGAGAGATTACTATCACCACCTGGAGAGCAGGAAACGCCTAGTGCCCAGCCCTCCTGCACACGTGTTAGAACACACAAGCATTCGTCCTCCCATGGCAGCTCAACTGATTCCTCTTTATCCTGCCTCGTTAAGCTCTGTTAGGCAGAGACCTCGAGCAGTGCCTGCTGCACCGGAGGGCTTCAGAAAGCGAGCCAGGCCCTCGGGCAGCCAGACCTACGGGGAGGGAGCGATGGGAGAACAGGTAGACTGTCAGGGTCACAGGGCCGACGCAGGACTCTGCAGACCTGACAGCCAGAGCAGCACAGTGCAGACAGGGCCTGGAAACCGGAACCAGGGCTGGCGGGAGGGAGACTAGGGAGGCGGTTCTTCTCAGTTACAGGTTGAAAAGACGGTCGATGTGGGGGCAAATGCGGGCTAGGCCAGCCCTTGCCTACTGCCCTAGCTTGCGGAGTGGACAAGGGCCACCATGGACAAGGGCCACCAAGGTGGGTCCTAGGATCCAGGCAAGTCAGGTGGGTGGAGAAAAGTAGAAAATGCAGACAGCGTAAACAAGGACCCCAGGAGCCTCCAGAAGAGCAGGCAGGAGCAGGGTGTGACCAGCAGCCTGCCAGGAGAAAGGGGTGAAGAGGGATCGCTGAAGACACTGCGTTTCCACCAACTTCAACATGACGCTGAGAGGGGAGATCACCCTGGATTATATGGGCGGGCTCAGAGTAATCACGAGGGTCCTTCAGAGGTGGCAGAGACAAGGGCTTTGAGAATGAGGAGAAGCACCAACCAGAATGGCCATCATTCAAAACACAAACAGATGCTGGCGACGATGTGGAGAAGTGGGAACTCTAAGACATTGTTGGTGGGGTTGCAAATTAGTGCAACCACTTTGGAAAACAGTATGGAGAATCCTCAGGAGAATGGGATCACATCTGCCATTTGAGCCAGCAATACCACTTCTGGGTGTCTACCCAAAAGAAAGGAAACCAAACTACCTAATGAATGCATGTGTATCTATGTTCATAGTTGCACAATTCACCATAGCCAAACTAGGGAACCAGCCAAGATGTCTATCAACAGATGAATGCATTACAAAACTGCGGGATATGTACACAATGGAATTTTACTCAGCCATTTAAAAAAAAAAAAACTCAATTACATCATTTTCAGGGAAATGGATGGAACTGGAGGATGTTATGCTAAGTGAGATCCGCCAGTCACAAAAAAATAAGAAGTCAGATACTTTCCCTAATATGTGAAAGCTAGGGAGGAATGGGTAACAGGAGGAACTCTAGATGAGGAAGGAGACCCGTAGACGGGGTACTGGGGTGGGACCCAGGGGCTTTCTACCCCTGGGCTATACTCCCAGACCTATTTTCTATTTTATTTGGAAACAGGGTTTCACTAAGTTGCTGAGAGCCTCACTCAGTATCTGAGGCTGGCTCTGAACCTGTGCGATCCTCCTATCTCAGCCTCCCAAGCGCTGGGATTACAAGCATGCGCCACTGAGGAGGTAGAAAGGAAATAGGAAGATAGGGAAAAGGCCTGGTAGAAAAAAAGTTAATTTCCTGAGTTTCCTGAGAGGCGATGAATACCTGAAATTCCAAAGGCTCAGAGATAAGAAGGCCAGAGCTTCACAAAGCCATCTGTTTACTAATCAACAAACCCAGGAGCCAGCACAGAGCAAGTTGGACATTCCTACTGAATGAAAGGAGATGAGACCCCTCAAAGGACTTGCAAATACCCTATGCAAATTCTCCTTGGAATCCCAAAAATCACCCTAACCAAAAGCGGACTTGCAACCGGACAAATTGGGGATTTTCCCTCTCAGGAACACCCCTCCCCTTTTAGGGAGCTGTCCCCTCCCTCTCCCTCTCCCTCTCCCCACCCCTCTCTCTCAGGTCGTGTTGGCCCTGAGAGAAAGCAGAGTGCATGTGGCTCTGGCGACTCTTAAGTAGTGACCTGAAGGCCTCTGCTGAACATCATGGCTGACCAGGCCCCTAGGGGTGACCTGTACCTCTTTCCTGGCAGATCGCGTGGACCCTGGGAGAAAGTAGTTTGCAACTGATGGGCACTTGGCTCGGGCGACACTCGGGTAGTGACCCTGAAGGCAGGTACTGGACCCTGGAGTTCCGACCGCCCCTATGGGGTGTTCAGCCACTTTTCTCTATTCCCTTCTGGCAGATCGCGTGGACTCTGGAAGAAAGCAGCCTGCACCTGAAGGCAAGTCGGCTTGGGCTACTCTCAAGTATTGTCCTGAAGGCAGCTGCTGGACCCAAGTTCCAGCCCCTTTGGGGGTGTTCAGCCACCCTCGCCCCATTCCCTGCTGCTTCCAATAAACCTTCTACTCCCCTTCCTGAGGTCTGCGGGTGTCATTCTTCGCTCACTGTAGACAAGAACTCCCCGGGTTTCCTCTCAAGAAACCCCCGTTTCACCTCCCCACCCGGCTAGTAAGAAGATCCTATAGAGGAGCAAAGAAGGCGACCTGAGGGGATGGGAGGGGAAGAGGGAAACTCTCTAAATCACAGGATGTACTTAAATAAACATATCAAAGTCAATCACGAAGGCAAGCATGGGAAGGAGGGATGGGGAGCGAATGGGGTGGGAACTGGGGAAGGGCTAACTGGGTGATGTGTGCATGTATGTCTCCACCATCTTTTATCCCATTAAGATGTATGACTACAATGCACCAATAAAAAATTAAAAATAATTAAATATTTTTTAAAAAGAGAATGAGAAGCAGCCTGTAGACACGGGTACAGGCAAAGGTGATTCTCCCGACGGCTCCAGAAAAAGACAGCCCCACAGACACCTTGATCTTAACCCCCTTTTGGATTCTATCTCCCAAAACCATAAAATAACATCTGTAGCGATTCTGTTACAGCACTTAAGAAACTAGCATTTGTTACAACTGTTACCACCTTTAATATACACACACACACACACTGTAACTCCCAGTGGCCACCAGGGTGCAATCAGCCATTTGTATTCAACTGACTGAACCAATCTCTCCAGGTGGACGGACATTTCGGTTCTCAGTTCTACGTTCCTCCTGGACACGGCCAAACTGCCTTCTGAAAGGCAGAAACCCACCAGCCGCCGCCCCCCGCGCGGACTCGGGGCCGGCCGTTCCCAACAACGCAGCGCCTCCTCGCCGCGCAGCCCCACCCCGGCCGCCTCCCCACGCCGGCCCGAGGCCCCGCGGCCAGGGCCGCCGGCAGGGCCAGCGAGCGCGCCTCTCCAGCCCAGCCCGGCCGGTATCCTGGGGTGGGCCCGGGAAGCCTGCGGCGCGGGCTCTCGTTCCCGAAGGTGTCGGTTCTGGGGGAGTAAGGGCAGGGCGGCTCACTGGGGGAAGTGTGGCCGCCGGCGGGAACGCGCGGGGAGCGCCAGCCCGAGGCGAGAGCGGCCACCACGCATGCGCACCTACCGCCCGGCGCCCGCACTCCCGGCTCGCCCCGCACGGCGCGCAGGCGCGTGGTGACGTCATCGCCTGCCCTCCTCCCGCCCGAGTGCGAGTCTCGCCTAGAGCCGCGGTAGCTCCGGTGCCAGGGGCCTGGCCGCGGCCGGCTCCGGTGAAGGATGCCGGAGCCTGTGGGCGCGGCTGACGCAGTGTGTGGGGACCGACCTGGCGACGGCCGGCGGGCTTTCGCGGGCTTGGAGACCGGGAGCCTGATGGCCGACTTCTGTCTGGAGCGGGCGGAACGGCTGATCGGGACGAGGTCTCCGGCGGCCGGGGCCAGCGGCGGGGCGGGGAGGGACGAGGAGGCGAGGCCGGCCCGTCCTAGAGGAGCCCAGCCTCGGGGGCGTGGCCAGGCCGACAGGGGCGGGGCCAAGCATCGGGGGCGGGGCTGTGGTGGGCTTCGCTTTGGGACCGCGGCGAGGGCGGGGCCACGTCGTGTGGGCGGGGCAAGGGCGGGGCGGGGTTCCCAGTGGGCGCGCGGCCACGCCCAGGGAGGAGGGGCCGAGTCATCGGCGAGGCCACGCCGTGTGGGCGGGGCTACGAATGGGTGGGGTTCCCAATGGGAGCTGCGGTAGGCGCGAGGCCACGCCGAGGGAGGCGGGGCTGAGTCATCAGGGGCGGGGCATAACTTTCTGGGCGGAGCCTGTGGTGATCCCGCGCACCATTGAGTCGCCGCGCTCTTAGGGGACTGGGGAGGTCAGACAGGAGCTGCGCCGGCCGAATGGGAACAGCGCGGCGGCCGGAGGGCCAGGCGGGAGGTGAGGGCCACGTGACCGGAAGTGCTCCGTGGCACCGGGATGGGACTTTGTCGCTTATGACCGGCCCCGGACAGATGCTTTACGCATTTCTCGACCTTTTCTTGCCCTGCACAATAATTACGTTTTCGGTAAAGCTACTGAAATGTTCAAGTTTCATGTCTTCTTTTTCAATGCCATAGAGTACTAGGTTTGTTTATTGCAATTCTCATAAGGTAAAGAAAGCTTTTTTTTTTTTTTTTTTTTTTTTTTGGTGGTGGTACTGGGGGTGGAACCCAGGGGCTTTCTTCCTCCAGTCTATACTCCCAGCCCTACTTTATATTTTATTTGGAAACAGTCTCAGTAAGTTCCTGGAAGCCTCACTAAGTAGCTGAGGCTGGCTTCGAACCTGTCCCATCCTCCTTTCTCAGCCTCCCAAGCGGGGAGGGGGAAGATTACAAGCGTGTGCCACCACGCCTGGCTCTAAAGAAAGCTATTTACAATAGTGCTTGTTGCCGGACGAGGTGGCGCACGCTTGTAACCCCAGCGCTTGGGAGGCTGAGACAGGAGGATTGTGCAGGTTTGAAGCCAGCCTCAGCTACTTAGTGAGGCTCTCAGCAACTTAATGAGACCCCGTTCCCAAATAAGTTATAAAATAGGGCTGAGGGTGTAGCCCGGAGGTAGAAAGCCACTGGGTTCCACCCCCAGTACCACAAAAAAACAAAACAAAATAAGGAATAACCGAACGCTTGTAATCCCAGTACTTGGGAGGCTGAGACAGGAGGATCTTGCAGATTCGAAGCCAGCCTCAGCTACGTAGTGAGGCTCTCAACAATTTAGTGAGACCCTGTTTCCAAATAAAACACAAAATAGGTCTGGGAGTATTGCCCGGAGGTCGAACGCCCTGGGTTCCATCCCTAGACCTTCAAAGAAAGAAAGGAAGAGAGGAAAGAAAGAAAGAGAAAGAGAGAAAGAGGAAAGAAAGATAGGGCTGGGGGTGTAGCTCGGAGGTGGAATGCCTCTGGGTTCCATCCGCAGTACTGAAAAAATAATAATAAAG
Source organism: Muscardinus avellanarius (assembly GCF_963383645.1). Lineage (NCBI taxonomy): Eukaryota > Metazoa > Chordata > Mammalia > Rodentia > Gliridae > Muscardinus > Muscardinus avellanarius. The sequence continues at coordinate 239,506,039 of NC_137786.1, read as the reverse complement.
AACAAAAGCAGGGCACGGTGGCCCAAGCTTGTAATCCTAGCATTCAGGAGGCTGAGACAGAAAGATCACAGTTCATGTACAGCCTCAGCTACTTAGGTTCTTTGCAACTCAGTGAGACTCTGTTTCAAAACAAAGAATAAAAATAATAGGCCTGAGGGTATAGCTCGGAGGTAGAATGCCCCTGGGTTCCATCCCCAGTACCCAAAAAAAAAAAAAAAAAAAAAAAATTGCTTTTGGATTCTTTGCCTTATCCTCCCCGTTACCTGTCCTGACATAGGGAGCTCTCAGTAACAGGGAATAGAGGGAGGAGCTGAAGAGAGATGCCCCCAAAAGTGTATGTGTTTGTTTTGTGGTACATGGTTTTAACATTTCATTGTTTTATAAGTAATACAAATTGCTTGTAATTCAGAGCAGGCATGGTGGCACACACTTGTAATCCCAGTACATGGGAGGCTGAGACAGGAGAATCACATGTTCAAAGCCAGCCTCGGCCACTTAGCAAGGCTCTCAGTAATCCTAGTGAGACCCTGTTTCCAAATAAGAAATAAAATTGGGCTGGAGATACAGCTTAGAGGTAGAATGCCTCTGGGTTCAACCCTCAATACCAAAAAAAAATAATACAAATCCATAATAGAGCATTGAGATACAGATAAACAAAACAATATTAGTAATAACCTCTACCAGGCGTGGTGGCACACGCTTGTAATCCCAGCATTTGGGAGGCTGAGACAGGAATATTGTGGTTCGCTGCCAGCCTCAGCTACTTAGGCCTTTGCAACTCGGTGAGACCCTGTTTCAAAATAAAAAATATAAGCCGGGCATGGTGGCGCACGCTTGTAATCCCAGCATTCAGGAGGCTGAGACCAGAGGATCGCGGTTCGCGGACAGCCTCAGCTACTTAGTGAGACCCTCTGCAACTTAGTGAGACCCTGTTTCAAAACAAAGAATAAAAAAATAGGGCAGGGGGTGTAGCTCGGAGGTCGAATGCCGCTGGGTTCCATCCCCAGACCCGCAAAAACAAAACAAACAAACTATATATATATATATATATATATATATATATATATATATATATATATATATATATATTAGAGCTGGGGGGAGTAGCTCGGAGGTAGAATGCCCCTGGGTTCCATCCCCAGTACCACAAAACAAAACAAATCTGTAATTATACAATCCAAACCAGAACCTTTTGGGCACTTTGTTTTTTATCTTTCCAGACCAAGGGATGTCCAAAAGATTTGTAATGTGGTCTAGTAACTAGGAAAAAATTTTTTTTTGCAGTGCTGGTAATTGAACCCACAGGCACTCTATCTCTGAGCTCTATCCCCAGCTCTATTTTTCATTCGTTATTTTGAAACAGGATCTCACTAAGTTGTGGAGGGCCTGAGTAACTGGTTCAGGCTTCAAACCTGAGATCCTCCTGTCTCTGTTTCCCAAATACTGGGATTACAAGTGTGTGCTACCACACCGGGCTATAACTAAAAAATCTTTGATAAGTTTTTAAAAGAAACAAGTCAAATTAACCTCAATGATATTTAAGCCAACATGTCAAAAATATTTTAACATGTAACCAGTGCTCCTTAAATTGTTACAAAGCGCATCATATTCTTATTTCCTACTGCGTCTTGAAGAAGCAAATGCGTTTCACCCTCAGAGGAGCCACTCTCCAAAAGGGTTAGGGCCTCACAGAGCAGCGGAGGGCTTGGTGTCTTGGTGTCTAACATGTGGGGAGTGCGTCTATGTTAACTCAGGTAGCCTATTACAGCCCCGAAGCAGGTAGGAGCAGGTAAGTGGGATGGTGTAAGTAATACAAATTTGCTTGCAATGCAGCTGGGGACCTGGGGCTCTCGCCAGAGACCCGCGCCCCCTGCTGGACACGAGCGGGGCCTGCGGCCCGCGGCGCCGCCAGGCGGAAGTGCCCGGCCGCCTGGGGACTCCCCAAGTCCATCAGGGCCGCGAGGGACCCATGGCTGCTGTGGAGGTGAGGGCAGGTGTGTGCGCTGGCCTAGCTGGACGCCGAGTGGCCTAGCCCAGCGTCCTGTGGGGAGGAGAAGTGGAAGGCATTTGTTTGAGAATGCCAGACACAGCCTGCTCGCAGTGCAGGGAGGCAGGGGAGGCGTCTACATCCGCCCTTTCAGCACGAAAGCCGGGCATGGTGGTGGAGCGTGTGACCCAGCACTTGGGAGGCCGAGACGGGAGGATCGCGGTTCGCGGACAGCCTCAGCTAGACCCTGTTTAGCGAGACCCTGTTTCAAAATAAGACAAACGAGGCCTACGACAGTGCTTGTGATCTCAGTACTTAGAAGACTGAGACAGGAGGATTACGGGTTTGCAGCCAGTCTCAGCAACTTCACAAGACTCTCAAAATAAGAAATAAAGCTGGGCGTGGTGGCACATGCTTGTAATCCTAGTACTTGGGAGGCTGAGACAGGAGGATCTCAGGTTGAAGGCCAGCCTCAATAATTAGTGAGACCTGTTTCCAAATAAAAAATAAAATAGATCCAAGGTGTAGCCTGGAGGTAGAAGGCCCCTGGATTCCCTCCCCAGTACCAATATGTGCATGCCTGTGCCTGTGCCTTGTCTTCAGCCCAAGTGTGGATGGAGCTCTACTTGGTCTTGCTTGCACAGGCCGCACTCGTCAGCAGCCACCAGTGCGCTGCCCTCTGCTGCCCTGGCCCATCCTCCTTCGTCGTCTCACACCACTGCGGCCAGTTCTCATAAACTGGGATCAGGTTGTTCCAGAACAAGGGAAAGCGAGAACTAGGGCAGATGGCAGATAAATACGAAAGCAGTAGAGCTAAGTCCAAGTACATCGGTAACTGCATCGAATGCAAATAGTCTAAGCACATTAATCAAGTGACAGAATGCTTCCACACACCGTGTCAGCTAGGCGAGGTGGCAGGCTCCTGAAGCCCAGCTACGCGGGAGGCTGAGGCGCCAGCACCCCTTGAGCCCAGGAGTTCAGGGCTCAAGGAGCAGGCCCCAACTCAAAGCAAAAACCCAGGAAGCAAAAAACTGAGAGCAAGGAGAACTTGAGAAGTCCGCAGTGAGAGCTGAAGATGCCAACACTGCTTTCCTAGTAAGAGTTACAAAGGGTGGGAAGCATCTTAGAGGCGGAGGCTGGTCCATCATGTGTAAGGCCCTGGGTTTGACTCGCCAGTACTGGGAGGGAGGAAGGAAGGTGGGTGGGTGCTGGACATGTTGGTGTATGCCTGTAATTTCAGTCCTTGGGAGGCTGAGACTGGAGAATCGCAGGTTAAGGATAGCCTTAAGAATGTAGAGCAACCTAGCAAAACCCTATTTCAATAATTAAAAAAAATTTAGCTGAGCACAAGCTTGTAATCCAGCACTTGGGAGGCTGATACAGGAGGATCGCAGGTTCACAGCCAGCCTCAGCAATTTGTAAGGCCCTCTGCAACTCAGTGAGACCCTGTTTCAAAATAAAGAATTAAAAATAGGGTTGGGGGTATAGCTTGGAGGTAGAATGCCCCTGGGTTCCATCCCCAGTACCACAAAAATAAATAAATAAGTAAGTAAATAAATAAATAAATAAATAAATAGAATAAAATAGGGGTGGAGTGTAGCTGACAGCTATAATGCTCCTGGGTTCCATCCCAGCACCACTATATATATATATATATATATATATATATATATATATATATATATATATATATAATTTTAAAGGCCTGGGGTATAGCTCAGATGTAGAATGTCCTGGGTTCAATCACCAGTACAATAAACAAACAGATACTTTTGGGGGCTTACAAGCATGAACCACCATGCCCGGCTTCCTCCGTATCTTCTAAAATACAAAGCTTAAGGAGATAGATCACCGGGTATGGCGGTATACACTTATAATCCCAGTACTTGGGAGGCTGAGACAGGAGGATCGCAGGTTTGCCGCCAGTCTCAGCTACTTAATGAGGCTCTCAGCAACTTACTGAGATGCTGTTTCAAAATAATGAATAAAAAATATGGCTGGGAGCTCAGAGTTAGAATAGCTCAGAGTTAGAATGCCCCGGGGTTCAATCTCCAGTACCACAAAATAAATAAGCAAGTTGGTGTCCTATAAACAGAAAAGGTTGTTAATAATGATACTTTTTTTTTTTTTGGTGGTGGTACTGGGAGTAGAACCCAGAGCCTTCTACCTCTGGGCTACACTCCCAGACCTATTTTATATTTTATTTGGAAACAGGGTCTCACTAAGTTGATGAGAGCCTCACTAAGTAGCTGAGGCTGGCTTCGAACCTGTGCGATCCTCCTGTCTCAGCCTCCTAAGTGCTGGGATTACAAGCGTGCGCCACCACGCCCGGCAATAATGATACTTTTTTAGGTTTATATTTGTGTGTTCCTAAATATATATTATGATTATCTTTGTGTGTGTGTGTGGTAATGGGGATGGAACCTAGGGGCCTTCTACCTCCAGGCTACACTCCCAGACCCATTTTATATTTTGTTTGGAAATAGGGTCTCACCAAGTTGCTGAGAGCCTCACTAAGTAGCTGAGGCTGTCTTCAAACGTGTGCGATCCTCCTGTCTCGGCCTCCCAAGCACAGGATCACAACATGCACTGCCACGCCCAGCTGATCATTTTTTTTTTCCTGTGGTACTGGGGTTCCTGGAAGCCCTTCTACCTCCGGGCTACACTCCCAGACCTATATTTACATTTTTATTTGGAAACAGGGTCTCCTAAGCCAGTGCGTGCGGCTGGCTTCGAACCTGCGCGATCCTCCTGTCTCTGCCTCCCAAGCGCGGGGATGACGAGCGTGCCCACCGTGCCCGGCCGCTACAATCATCTTTAAGCAAAGATAGTCAGATAGTTAGAGGTACTTAACACTCAGCATCCCAGACCATGCCACTCTGTGAAAGCTGGATGTTAGCATTATATGTGTTTATATAAACAAGTCAAATTTATATGGGGATTTGTTTATGTCATCAAATATTATCAGAACTCATAAAACTGGATTTGTTTTTTGCCTAATAGTTTTGTTTTGCATTTTCTTTGTAAATCTTTATAGGTGTTGGTTTTTTGTTTGTTTTGTTTTTTACAAAAGTACAATGTCTAGCAGAATTAGCTAAACAGTGTTTGAGAGGATAGCCATCACCTGAGAAACAGGCAGGGGCTAATACTGACCCCTGTTCATTAATAAGAACTAGGAACACAGCTGGGCGCTGGACTTCACGCTTGTAATTCCAGCACTTAGGAGGCTGAGACAGAAGGATCGCAAGTTTGAGACCAGCCTCAGCTGCTTAGTGAAGCCCTCTACAACTTACTGATACTCTGTAAAAATAAAAAAAGACTAAAAATAGTACTGGGGGTGCAGCTCAGAGCTCAGAGGTAGAATGCCCCTGGGTTCCATCCCCAGTACCAGAAAGAAAGAAGAAAGAAAGAAAGAAAGAAAGAAAGAAAGAAAGAAAGAAAGAGGAAGGAAGGAAGGAAGGAAGGAAGGAAGGATGGATGGATGGATGGATGGATGGATGGATGGATGGATTACAGCACACAATTGTAATCCTAGCATTTGGCAGGCTGAGACAGGAGGATCATGGTTCGAGGCCAGCCTCAGCTACTACTTAGTGAGGCCCTTTGCAAATCAGTGAAACCCTGTTTCGAAATAAAGAATAAAAAATAGCGCTGGGAGTGTAGCTTGGCGGTAGAATACCCCTGGGTTACATCCCCAGTACCACAAAAAAAAAAAAAAAGAAAGAAAAAAAGAAAAGAAATAGGGCTGGGGTGTAGCTCAGAGGTAGAATTCCCCTGGGTTCAATCTCTAGTACCACACACATACAAAAATATATATATACAAGGACTGGTGAAACTAACCTACTGTGTGTTCAACAAGTGGGACTTGGAGACCTCAGGAAATAAAAGGGCCGAGGAGAAAGCAGCCAATATTTTGGCCCTTGCCCTCCAAGGTCAACTAAGACCCAGGGATGATGGGACTCCTGAGAGCTCTGTAATTCTGGCAAGTCGCCCCGCCCTCCAATCAGGGGAATTGAGAAGACCCTGGAAACTCAGAGCCACCGATGCATCACCGTAAACAGGAGGCTCACTGAAGAGGGACGCACCCCGTACCTCAAGGGAGGCCAGGGCTCAGCAAGACCATGACCCATCCTGGCAGATGGCACACAGGCAGAGAAAAGAAATCCTTAAGAGTAACCCTGCCGGGCATGGAGGCGCACGCTCCTAATCCCCGCGCTTGGGAGGCCCTATTTTTTATTCTTAGTTTGAAACAGGGTTTCACTGAGTTGCAAAGGACCTTACTAAGTAGCTGGGGCTGGCCGCGAATGGCAATCCTCCTGTCTCAGCCTCCCAGATGCTGGGATTACAAGTGTGCGCCACCACGCCTGGCTCCAACAGGAAAGTTTAACAGGAAACAAGTGTGCTAGTCTGGGGTAAAAAGAGCCATTCTCACAAGGTCATTTAAAGACCACCCACAGCCGGGCGGGGTGATGCACCCTTGTAATCCCCACGCTTGGGAGGCAGAGACAGGAGGATCCAGCAGGTTTGAAGCCAGCCTCTCTGGCTTAAGAGACCCTGTTTCCAAATAAAAAACTGTATAAAATAGGTCTGGGAGTGTAGCCTGGAGGTAGAAGGGTTTCCAGGAGCCCCAGTACCACCAAAAATAAATAAATAATAAAAGACCATCCACATAATTTAGCTATCTTCTGACTTTGGCTCCCCCTTATATTCTACATTTTAATTTATAATGGTACTTTTTTTTTTTTTTTTTTTTTTTTTACGGTTTTAGGGATGGAACCCAGGGGCATTCGACCTCTGAGCTACACCCCCTGCCCTATTTTTTTTTTTTTTTTTTGGTGGTACTGGGGTTCCTGGAAGCCCTTCTACCTTAGGGCTACACTCCCAGACCTATTTTATATTTTTATTTGGAAACAGGGTCTCTTAAAGCCAGCGCGGCTGGCTTCGAACTTGCGCGATCCTCCTGTCTCCACCTCCCAAGCGCGGGGATGACAAGCCTGCGCCACCACACCCGGCCCCCTGCCCTATTTTTTATTCTTTAATTTGAAACCGGGTCTCACTGAGTTGCAGAGGGCCTCACTAAGTAGCTGAGGCTGCCCGTGAACCACGATCCTCTGGTCTCAGCCTCCCGAGTGCTGGGATGACAAGATTGCACCATGCCCGACTTGGTACTTCTGCTTTTAGACTCAGAGAAGAAAGAATGTGGCACTGCTGTCCAAAACCTCTGTCATCATAAAGTGCTAGCAAGCTAAGCCTCTCTCTTGAAGTTTTGCAAGTCCAGGAGCCCTGGGCACCTGAAGGAGGAATGGTACTTGATTTACAGGTGGCTCCGCCAAACGGGCAGAGACAAGACAGACGGCCACGCATAACCCTTACCACATGCGAGCCATTAGTGCTAAGGGAAGGGTGTTAGGAGGCAGTATGCTAAACTGTACGTGATTCTGTTTGTGGTACTGGGGATTGGACTCAGTGGCATTCTACCTCCAACCTACACCAGCCCTGATTAGTTGATTGATTGATTATTTTTGTGGTACTGGGATGGAACCTAGGGGCTTTCTACCTCCTGGCTGTACTCCTAGACACACACACACACACACACACACACACACACACACATATACACACACATATATATATTTACACACACACACACATATATATGTACATTTTATTTATTTATTTATTTATTTATTTTTTGCAGTACTGAGAGTGGAACCCAGGGGCATTCTACCTCTGAGCTACATTCCAGCCCTATTTTTTAGTCTTTATTTTGAAACAGGGTCTCACTGAGTTGCAAAGGGCCTCACTGAGTAGCTGAGGCTGTTCACGAATCCTGATCTTCATGCCTCAGCCTCCCAAATACTGGGATTACAGGTATGTGCCACCATACCCGGCTCCCAGCCCTATTTTTGTTCTTTATTTTATTTATATATTTATTTATTTTTGGTGGTACTGGGAGTGTAACCCAGGGGCTTTCTACCTCCAGGCTATACTCCCAGCCCTATTTTATACTTTATTTGGAAACAGGGTTTCACTAAGTTGCTGAGAGCCTCACTCAGTAGCTGAGGCTGGCTTCGAACCTGTGCGATCCTCCTGTCTCAGCCTCCCAAGCGCGGGGATTACAAGCGTGCACCACCACACCTGGCTATGTCCTATTATTTTTATTCTTTTTTTTTTTTTTTTTGTGTGTGTGTGTGTGTATGTGTGTGTGGTACTGGGGTTGGAACCAGGGGTTTTCCACCTCCGGGCTACACTCCCAGACTTATTCTTTATACTTTATTTGGAAACAGGGTCTCACTGAGTTGCTGAGAGCCTCACTACGTAGCTGAGGCTGGCTTCTAACTACATCATCCTCCTGTCTCAGCCTCCGAGCCTGGACCACCACGCCCAGCTCTTTTATTTTTATTCTTATTCTAATTCTTATTTTGAAACAGGGTCTTGCTACATAACCACACAGGCATTTTGAACCAAGCACTGGGATTTCAGGCTTGCCCCACAAGCACCGGAGAGGCTGGTCTGTTCATCAGGGCCTGGGCAGGTGAGAGGTGAGGGGCCAGTGGCCTGAGCAGCGGGGGTGGTGCCCTGGCTAGGACCACTGCATACGGGAGGTGCCCTGGGCACCCCAGTGAACAAGCCGGGGGTTCCTGCGATACCCTTCCTGGGAGCACTCGGGCTGCCTGTGATTGCCCGGCGGCTCTCCTCTGGCCCTGCAGGAGGAGGAGCAGGAGAGCCATTCTCAAAGAAATGGCTCCTAGGGACCTGGACAGCAGCGCACAGCTTCACGCGTGGCCACCTCACATTCAGGGACCTCCGAGGCCTCTGGGAGGGTGGGAATCCCACCCGAAGGGGGTTCTGGATTGAGGGGCTTGTGGGGGCCCCAAGGGAGATGGGGAAATGGAGTGGTGGGCATCCCAGGAGAAAGGGGTCCCAAGCAAGACAGGGGTCGGGGCAGCAGTGACCGCCACTGAGTGGCCAGCATTGGGGCACCGGGCACCTCATGGGCACCAAGCCCTGGGCAGGGGGCTAGGTGTGTGGAGCGAGAACGCAGGCAGTTACCAAGAGCAGTGGCAGCAGCCGACAACTGTACGAGCACCGCCTGATCAGAGAGCTCTCGGTGCTGGGGCCGACCTCGGCCAGGGCCTCAGCTGGGCAGCAGGACAAGGGCTCCTGGGCTTCCACACATGCGACACCTACTGGTGACACAGCTGGTCTAGGAGAGGCGCAGGCCAGGCAGGGAGCAAGCCTCCTCCAGATGCAGGGTGCAGAGATGATGCTCAGGGCCTGAGCCTTTTACAGACCCCTGGAGGGAAGGGTGGCCAGGTGGGGGCTAGGAGGGCCGGCCTATCAGCGGGCAGGCTGCAGGTGGCATGGGGCCTTGGGGCCAGGCTGTCTATGGGGCAGGGCCTGCAGAAGGGCAGGCTATCGGGCAGAGCCTGCGGGAGTTGGCACTGGGGGAGCTCAATCCTTGGCAAGTGGAAACACAAACAGTCCTGCACAGCCATTTAGATTTGCAGTGGAGCCTGATGGAGCGCACTCCTAATCTCAGCACTTGGGAGGCTGAGACAGGAGGACTGCAGGTTCCAGACCAGCCTCGACTATGTAGTGAGGACCTCTGCAACTTTGTGAGATCCTGAGGGCTGGAATGTAGCTCGGAGGTAGAATGCCCCTGGATTCCATCCCCAGTACCAAAAAAAAGAACATTTGGCACAACCAGGCATGGTGGCACATGCCTGCAATCTCAGTACTTGAGAGGCTGAGACAGAAGGATTGCAGGTTTGTAGCCAGCCTCAGCAACTTACTGAGTCCCTCTTCAACCTGGTGAGACCCTACTTCAAAATAAGTAAAATAGAGCCAGGCATAGCATGGTGGTTCACACTTGTAATCTTAGCATTTGGGAGACTGACAGCCTCTGCTACTTAGCGAGGCCCTTCACAACTCCGTAAGACCCTGTTTCGAAAACAAAAAGACTAAAAAATAGGGCTGGAGGTGTAGCTCGGAGATAGAATGCCCCTGGGTTCCATCCCCAGTACCACAAAAATAAATAAAAAATAAATAGGACTGAGGTGCACCTCCAAGGTAGAATACCGCTGGGTTCCACAGCCCCCCCCCAGTAGCCCACAAACTACACAAGGAGCCTCGAGGGACCTGCTGCTCACGGGGTGCATCACCGCATCCTGCACAGCCTGGGTCTGTTCACTGTCAGACTTTAGCTAAGTTGTACTCAGCACAGACAGCACCTCCTCCGAGGAGCACTGCTCACTGCAGTGGCCGCGCACGCGCACGTGCGTGCGTGCGTGCGTGCGTGCGTGTGTGTGTGTGTGTGTGTGTGTGTGTGTGTGTTACTGGGGATCAGGCCCTATATTTTGTTCTTTTTTTTGTGGTACTAGGGTTCCTGGAAAACCTTCTACTTCCAGGCTACATTCCCAGACCTATTTTTATACTTTTTTTTATTTGTTTTGGTTTTTTGGTGGTACTGGGGTTCCTGAAAGCCCTTCTACCTCCGGGCTACACTCCCAGACCTATTTTTTAATACTTTTTTATTTGGAAACAGGGTGTCCTAAGCCAGTGCACGCGTCTGGCTTCAAACCTGCGCGATCCTCCTGTCTCTGCCTCCCAAGTGCGGGGATTACAAGCGTGCGCCACCACGCCTGGCCTCTATACTTTTTTTATTTGGAAACAGGGTCTCTTAAGCCAGCGCAGCTGGCTTCGAACCTGCATGATCCTCCTGCTTCCGCCTCCCAAGTGCAGGGATTACAAGCGTGCACCACCATGCCTGGCTTGTTCTTAATTTTCTTTTGAAGATTTAAAGAAGTTTATTGGAAAGATAGAAATACAGAAAATAGAAATACAGCTCCATACCAGACTGGCGTGGAGGGGTGACTCGAATGAATACACCCTTAATTTTTTTTTTTTTTTTTTTTGCAGGTCTGGGGATGGAACCCAGAGGCATTTTACCTCTGAGCTACATCCCTGCCCTATTTTTTATTCTTTATTTTGAAACAGGGTCTCACTAAGTAGCTGAGGCTGTCCACGAACCGCGATCCTCATGTCTTAGCCTCCCGAATGCTGGGATACTAAAGCATGCGCCACCACGCCCGGCTTGTTCTTCATTTTGAAACAGGATCTCACTAAGTTGCTGAGGGCCTTAGTAAATAGTTGAGGTTGGCTGCAAACCTGTGATTCCCCTGTCTCAGCTCCCAAGCACTGGGATTCCAAGTGTGTGCCTTTTTGAAGGCGCGGCACGGATGGCCTGTTCTTGCTATCTGAAATGATGCAGATCTCACTGTATGACCAAGGGCGTAGGTGCCCCAAGAGGCCCCAGTGCTGCTTTTTTTTTTTTTTTTTTTTTTTTTTTGGTGGTACTGGGGTCCTTGGAAGCCCTTCTACCTCCAGGCTACACTCCCAGACCTATTTTTACATTTTTTTTAAATTTGGAAACAGGGTCTCCTAAGCCAGCGCGCGTGGCTGGCTTCGAACCTGCGCGATCCTCCTGTCTCCGCCTCCCAAGCACGGGGATGACAAGCGTGCGCCACCACGCCCGGCTGCTGCTTTTTTTTTTTTTTAACAGTCTCATTTAGGTTGATGTGAGTCTCACTACTTGCTGACACTGTTCTCAAACCTGCAGTCCTCCTGTCTCAGCCTCCCCGAGTACTGGGATTGCAAGCGTGCACCACCACACCTGGTTCTCACTGGTTCTTTCTGTAAGCTCGCTGCTCCCGGAGGTCCAGCAGGGAACTGAGGCTTCTGGTCTAGGCTGGGAACAGCAAGGGGCATGAGCCCTGGCTCCTGGTCTCGCTGGACCTGGCCCCTTCCTTCTGGAGCTGCTCCAAAAGCCGAGATAGGCGGTACTGCAGGAAGCACATCCCAGCCTGTGGCAGGCAGCTGAGGCACTGGCGGTCACAGGACAAGACCGGGCCCTGAGGGTGCCACGCTTCTATTCAGGAACTTAGCAGGAGCTGGGCACAGTGGTGCACACCTATAATCTCAATACTTGGGAGGTTGAGACGGGAGGATCGGAGGTTTGAAGACAGCCTCAGCAGCTTAGTGGAGCTCCCAGCTTAGTGAGGATGGGAGGCTTAGTGAGGCTCCCAGCAACCTAGAGAAACCTGTTTCCACATAATAGAAATAAAATTGGGCTGGGGGTGTAGGTTGGAGGGAAAATGCCTCTGGATTCAATCCCCAGTACCACACAAAAAGAAATGAAGGAAGGTATTTAGTTATCAGGGAGAGAAGAGCCCAAGCCCCCAAACCCTTTAGAGGGCAGGACACCGGGAGGTAGTTCCCAAGGCTGCCGCTCCAGCCCCTCCAGGGGCCACCCACCGTGGGCCTAAGCCTAGCTGTCCTGCCAGGCGGCCATCGGCCATCCAGCACCTGAGACAGGCCCAGACCCTCGTGCCCCCGAGCCCTGCGCTACAGCCTCTTTGACAGGCATCTGGAGAGCCCCCCCCAACCCCGTGCCCTCTCTGGTCACTGGGGCATGGACACTGCAGGAGTCTCTCCAGGATCTCCTCATAAACCGAGATGCCCACTGATCCACACCGCCCGATGCTGTCCAGGAAGGGGTGCAGAGGCTGTCCCCAGGCCTATAGCAAGTCTCCCGGGCCAGGGGCCTCCTCCCACTGTGACTTTGATTCCTGCAGGCAGGAGGCATGGCCTGGGTATAAGCCAGGCCACCAAGGCCCTACTGACGGTCCTCAGCAAGGGAGAGGCCTCCTGGGCCTGCCTGCCTTCCACGGCCCCCAGGGCCTCACACAGCCAGCCAGGTGATGGCCACACGGCTGGTGATGAGGACTTAAGACTGCCCCCGGAGGGGATCTCACAGGGTCCCAGGCTCATCAAGGACCTCACGTCAGTGTCCCATCAGTGGAGGGCCCGTGGGACAGGGCCTGGATCCGGCAACCCTCACCTACCTGCTGGTGCTCCCGGCTTCCAGCTGCCCTACCACCACAGCCAGAGCCCAGGGGACAGGAGTTCCCACCTGTGTCCCCTCACCCGACCCCCAGCCCAGAAAAGGCCACCTGTCCCACCTGCATACTGCCCCCACCAACTGCAGGCCCCACTGCGCTCCTCAGAGCCTCTACGTGCCGGGCCTTCCTCCAAGGCAGCCTTGCCCTCCGCAACCCGGCCAAGGCACAGCTGGGCAGCAAGACCAGCGCACGGGGTGGGTGTCCCCCCACCTGCCCAGAGGCTGCGGGCACTTGGTGGGGTCTCCCTGCAGGCCTCTGGCAGTGCAGCTCTGTTCCTTTGGGGACTGGGAATATTGGGTTTTCTTTCTTTCTTTCTTTTTGGTACTGGGGTTCCTGGAAGCCCTTCTACCTCCAAGCTACACTCCCAGACCTATTTTATATTTTTGAAACAAGGTCTCTTACGCCAGCGCGGCTGGCTTCGAACCTGCTCGATCCTCCTGTCTCCGCCTCCCAAGTGCAGAGATTACAAGTGTGCGCCACCACGCCCGGCCGAATATTGGGTTTTCAACCCCACTGAGCCCATGTGGGAGCAGGCTCTCAAAGCTGAAGAAACACAGGGTGGGCAGAGGACCCCTCCCACCTCTCCAGAGGCACTGGGCCTATCCAGCCAGGGCCTGTCCTGAGGCCCAGGGCTGTGCCTGGGTTTCCGTCTCCTTCACCTGGATGGAGCAGAGACATGGGACCAGAGCCACTGTCCTGTGCTCCTGGGTAGGGATCTGCGGAGGGGCCTGAAATAACGATGTTTTCAGGCCAGCCCCGGGGACCCTGAGCAGCCCTGCCCCTGCCTAGGACAACCGGGGACTCCCCTGTCAAGTAGGTCCTGCAGTGCTTTAACCCCCTGGGCAGGAATGGGCAGGGAGACCCCAGGATAGAGCCCGCAGTGCCAGCTCCCCAGCCCAAGGGTCTGGCTCCCCCAGGAGGACCCAGCCACCTCCACACCCAGGAGGCCCAAGAGGGTCTGTGCCCAAGAGTGGTCATCCCAAATCTTAGCCCCTGGCAGAGGCAGTGCACAACTGTAGTCCTCATCCTGGAGAGGCTGAAACAGGAGGATCACAGGTTCAAGACCAGCCTCAGCAACTTAGTGAAACCCTGTTTGAAAATAAAAAAATAAATAGGACTGGGAATGTAACTCAGAGGTAGAATGTCCCTGGGTTCAATCTCCAGTACAAAATAATAATAGTAATAGGAGTGGGGGTACTTCCCTGGCCAGACCTCCCTCCAGCAGTGACTCCCTGTACAACTAGACCCCAGGGTGGGGGACCCTTCCCGGGGTCCCCAACTGTGCCTCACAGGCCTCCTGAAGCTGCCAATGGCCTGTGGGAGCGGTGTACTACAGAGGAGCCTCAGGCCTCCATCTGGGAGGGCGAAAGGGCAAAGGTAACCTGGCCCATGCCTCCTGAACAGCCCCACCCCGCCAGCCCTGCCCCTAGGCCTTCCTCTTCTACTCTAGGCTGGCTGGGCCTCAGAGAAGGATAGGCCTTGGACACTGGGGGAGGTGGCCATCTCTCCCCCAGCCTCCGGCACCCTCCCACTTAGGCCTGAAAGGCTGGGGAACCCCAGAGAGCAGCACAGCTCCTCCCAGAGCAGCAAGACAGTAAGGCCCAAGCCAGGGTGGTCAGCATCCCAGGCTCATGTGGGTGGAGGGCAGAGGCAGCCCCCGGGGCCCAGAGGCAAAGTGTGGAATGGCCCTGTCCTGGAATGGAGTAGGTGCCCCAGAGAGCAAGGGGGCCGGTACCTGGGGCGCCTCACCCCTGTGGAGCAAGGCCCCATGTCAGGTGGAGGTGACACAGAGACCTATCCCACAGAAGGCCAGGTCAGCAGCGCTGTGGCAAGGGCATGAGGCAGGGAGCCTAGACCCAGGCAGAGCCACCCAGCAGCCCCACGCCCAGGCTGCACTTTCCTCTGCAGGTGGTGTTCCCGGCAAAGGACCAGGGTATCCACAGGGACCGTGGCACTCAGGACCAGGAGCCAGACAGGCTCAGTGGGGAACGTGACCTGGGCCCAGACCCAGTGTTCCTGCACCCAGGCCCCAGGTGGCACCCACCAGCCCAGGGCCAGCAGCCCCCGGGGGCAGTCCCCTATACCAGGAGCCCTGCCTTCCTCCAGCCTCCCCTGAGGCTGAGGCCCAGTCAGGGGCGCCTCCATACAGCCACAGGCCTGTGGGGCCTTGGGAACCAGGAGAGCCACTGGCAGCTGCTTCAATGGAATTCCCTTCCGAACCTCCCCACGGGCTTGCCGGTGGGGCCTGCAGCTCCCATTCTGTTTGCAACATCTGCCCCAGGCCCAGGGCACGTAGGCCCCACCTAGGCCACAAGACGCAGAGACGGGGGGGGGAGACGCCCCTCAGTAACAGTGCGTCCAGTCTACCGTGGGGTGCTGTGACCACCACAATGTCCAAGGTGCCAGGGAAGCGCCTGGCAAGCTGTCCCCCACAGGACAGTGTCCCACAGCTGTCCACGTACACAGGGAGGCTGCCCTTGGCTGCTAGGAGGGGAAAGCAAGTGTGCCGTCCCATTCCCCAGCCACCTGGCGGCCTCCTGCCAGCGGGACAGAACACACTCTTACTGCTGGACCCCTAGACCCAGTGGCTCAGGCCAACCTCGACCAAGCCCTGGGAGGGGGACTCCGGGGCCACCAGCAGCCAGGACGAGCACCCAGTGGGTCGGCCCCTGGTGGCCCAGGGAGGGCAAGCCCTCCCGGGGTGGCAGTGCTCCCTGGCCTGCAGTGCCCCCAGGCCACACTAGTGACTGCCCACCTTGGAGGGGTCGAGCAGCGACCGCTCTCCCAAACAAAAGGCAGGATGGCCAGGCTCTGAAGCCATGCAGACAGCCCTGGGGTCCTGCTTCCAGAACCTGAGACCAACTGCTGAGGCCACAGGACCCTGGGCAGCGGGACAGGGAGCCAGGTCCTGCCTGCTGTCCTCAGAGCTGTGTTTCAAGGACCCCAAAGCACAGGATATATCCTTGCTTGGAGAAAGGAACCTTTTTGGTACTGGGGATAGAAGTCAGGAGCATTCTACCCTCCAGCATACACCCTTACCCCTATTTTTTTTTTTTTTTTTTTTTGGTGGTACTGGGGTTCCTGGAAGCCCTTCTACCTCCGGGCTACACTCCCAGACCTATTTTTTTATACTTTTTTATTTGGAAACAAGGTCTCTTAAGCCAGCGAGGCTGGCTCCGAACCAGTGTGATCCTCCTGTCTCCGCCTCCCAAGCGCGGGGATTGCAAGCTGCGCCACCACGCCTGGCCCTTACCCCTATTTTTATATTTGGAACTGGGGATTGAATCCAGTAGCATTCTACCTCTGAGCTATACTCCAGCTCTATTTTATTCTCTTATTTTGAAACAGGGTTTCACTAAGTTGCTGACGCTGGCTGCAAACCTGCGATCCTCCTGTCTCAGTCTCCCAAGCACTGGGATTACATATGTGCAGCACTACGCCCAGTTTTTGTTTCTTAATTTTGAAACACAGGGTCTCACTAAGCTGCAAAGGGCCTCACTAAGTAGCTGAGGCTGTCTTCGAAGCTACAATCCTGAAAAAGGACACTCTAAGGTGCGGGTCAAGCCCCCGTCTGGACTCAGTGCTCCCTAAGAAGGCCTTCTCTCCTGAGGACAAGACGCCCCGTGGCAACCTTGCGGACCCTCTTGTTAAAGGACAACAACGTGTTTATCACTGCGGCCTGCCAGCTCTTGGGCCCAGAGCCACCTGCAGTGGTGCGTGCACTCTGGGCAGGTGGACGAAAAGGGTGGCACAGCCTGGGCCTCCTGGCTGCCCTCTCAGCCTCCCTCACAAGGACCACAGTGAGGCCACCAGACAGGGCCCCGGTGCTCCCGTCCTAGCGAGCCCACAGCACGCAGCCTCCTGCCCTCAGCCAGACGCCAGAGTCAAGACCGCCAAATAATTTACTGCATTTCAACCTGCGCCCAACAGGGGCCCCGAGAAGGCTGGGAGGGAAGTCGAGGGCTGGGAGGCCGTTGGCGTTCAGGACAGTTCATGACAGTCTGTGCAAAGCGTCCGTGGGAGGGTCTGTGGTCACCTCTGTCCACCGTCCCTGGCTGGCCGGGCTCCAGCAGCATTTGCCTCCTTCCTTCCTTCCTTCCCTCCTGTTTCCTTCCGCCTGCACCTCCTCCCAGCATCCGGCGCCTCCTCGTCCTGAGCCTGTGCCGAGCAGGGCACAAAGGACGCCGTAGGCGGGGGACCGGCAGGCCTGGGAGCCGGGGATATCACAGTGGATGTGGCAACTGCCCCAGGAGCCTGCCGGCCCCGCCTCACCTGGCGTCAGGACAGCACACACTTGCAGCTCAGGCAGCCTGGGCCACTCTCGTCCGGCGGGTTCAGCTTCCGCAGCTTGTGCTGCCGGATCTCACGCACCAGTGTGTAGAAGGCATCCTCTACTCCCTGGGAACGGAGGAACTGGGTCAGGGGGGCCCCACCCGGGGGCTGGGCAGGGAAGGAGACCTAGGAACCCCCCGGTGGGCAGGGACCAGGCAACACCTGGCCCCTGAGGCTTCCAGGCTCGCCAGCCCCTGCCTCAGCCCTCTAAGCCAAGTCACCAGAGCCAGGCGCTGCTCAGATGAAAGGTCAGGACCACCCTCCTTGGGCAACTCAATAGCCCCTCTAAGGGCCTAGGACTAACGGGTGACCATAGAACACCCTGGGCCCCAGGGTCACCGCTCCGGCCTGGCTCAGGGCAGCTCTCTCCGTGGACCCACCTCCCTAGGAGCTGTGTCAGCCCAGGACTGCAGGGCGTGAGCCCAGACCCCAGTCCTCCCCTCCCTCACTGCCCTGCCGTCCAGGGAGACTTACAGCGTGGGGGCCGCTGGGTCACATGGGTCCCGGGGGGTCCCAGAGGGTCCCGGAGCTGGAGCCAGAGCCAGAGCGGCTGCCCTGTGTCAAGGGAGAGGGGCGGTGAGCGCTGATCCCTGGCTGGGGCGGGGCGGGGCAAGTCCCTGGCTAGTTACAGCTGTGCGGGACAAGGGCTTACCTGCCGGGTTTTGGCTGATGTCTCAATGTAGGGGATGCCATAGCTGCGGGCAAGGTCCTGGGCCTGCCGAGACTCCACGGTACGCGCGGCCAGGTCGCACTTATTCCCCACCAGCACCATGGGCACGTCGTCCGAGTCCTTCACCCGCTTGATCTGCTCCCTGAGAGGGGGTGAGGTGTAAGCCGACTGCTGGGCAGCAGGCACAGCTCATCTGGGACAGGCAGGAGGATGGCAGAGGCCCCAGTCTGGACCAGAACCTCCCGCTCCCTGTGCCGTGGGCTCCTGGCCCGGCCACAGGTGGCTCACCTGTACTGATGGATGTCCTCGAAGGATTTGGTGTTGTTGATGGCAAACACGCAGAGGAAACCCTCGCCCGTGCGCATGTACTGGTCCCGCATGGCACTGTACTCCTCCTGGCCCGCTGTGTCCAAGATGTCCAGCAGGCACGTCTCCCCATCGATGACCACCTGCTTCCGGTAGGAGTCCTGCAGGAGGACACAGCTCAGGGACCCCCACTCCTCCTGGGATGGAGTCTGTAGACCAGCCCTCCTTTGCGCCTCTCCTGCCCCTGGTGCTAGGCTCTGCAGCAGGCAGGAAGCAGGCCCTGCCACCTGCAGGGCTGGGACCACAACCAGCCTAGTTCCAGCTGTGTGGAAAATCAGCTGCCCGGGGTCTGCTGTGGCTGCTGCGGGGTCCAGGCCAGTGTCTGGAGCTCACCTCTATGGTGGGGTCGTACTCATCCACAAAGTGGTTCTGGATCAGCTGGATGGTCAGGGCACTTTTCCCCACGCCTCCAGCGCCCACGACCACAAGCTTATACTCGGTCATGGCTCCTCCGGAGATGGCCACTCAGGGTACTGCAGGGGCTCCTGCCCCACCTGCAGGGGAGGACCACACTCAGCCAGGCGCAGCCCACAGGCAGGGGCTGAGTACACGTGAAGGACAGGACCCCCAGCATCCGCAGGCTGGGGCGGCTGGGACGGTGGTCCAGCCGCTCACCTGTGGCACCTCAATTGAGGTGGGTGGTGGCAGGGCCCCACCTCGCCTGCCCGTGAAGGAAGCGGGGAGCCGGCCCCCAAGGCAGGGCTGACAGCTTCGCCCAACCACGCACCCAAATTAGAAGTTGCTGGGTAGGCAGAAAGCTAAACTGGAGGCGCCTGAGGGCTGGGGCCACCCCCAGAACAGGTCCTGCCACGGCCGGCCAGCCGCAGCGTGCCCAGGCAGGCCAGTGCCAGTCGGCGCCCGGCTCCCATGCTCGTGCACCCGACGAGTGCTCGCCGAGCGCCTGCGGGGGGCCGGGCGCTGCCGAGCGGCCCGAAGGGCGACAGAGGCGGCCGGCCTCGCCCGCGGAGGGCAGGGTCCTTCCGCCAGGAGAGCCCGGAGAAAGGGCAGGGGCCCCGGGACCCCCGGGGCGCGAAGGGCGGGGCGGCCGCCCTGGGCGAGGCCGGGTGTCCTTGCGGGCCCCGCGGCGGCGAGATGGCGCGGGCGGCGCCGGGCCCAGCGCGCGGCCGCGGGAAGGGGCCGCGGACCCGAGAGCCGCCGCCGCCGCCGCACCCGCCGCCCGCGCCCACCTGCGCCGCGCCGCGCCGCACTCACCGCTCACCAGCGCGATCGCCCCGGGGCCGGGGCCGGGGCGGGGCGGGGGCGCAGGCGGGCGCCGGCGGGGCCCGAGCATGGGCTCCGTCCGCGGCGGGTGCGGCTCGGGCTGCGGGCGCCGGGCGCGGACGGCGGGACTCGGCCAGGCCCGCGCTCGCCCCGCCCGCCCCGCCCGCCCCGCGCCCGTCAGTCAGCCCGGGTCGGCCGGCCATTGGCCGCCCTCAGGCGCGCCCCGCCCCAGGGCCGCTCTTCACGCTCTGCTGCGGTTGGCTGAGCGGCCCGTCAGTCAGGAGTCGCTGCCCGGCGGAGCTTCCGGGAGTGGCGCGGAGGGCGGTGCCTCGGTCAGGGGCGCGGTCCCGCGCTGGGGCGGGGCGCGGAGTCGAGTTCCGGAGTGCGCAGGAGAGGGGAGCGGCTCCGGGGTCGGACTCTTCCGGGAACTGGCCGGACTCACCGGAGAAAGTCCGCTGTGCTCCCGGGTTGGGTGGCAAGCCCTGCTCGGGAGCCCCCACCCAGTAGCCGTTCCCGCCTCCCTGGCGCCCGAGGGCCCGTCCTCAGAGTGGATGGGCGGGCGGGGCCCAAACCTCTAGGAGGGCCCGCGCCGCGGACGCCGCGGGAGTCGGTGCTGGGGAGGGCGGGGCCGGCCGGCGCCCCCTGGTGGCCGCGGCTCAGCCGCCCTGCGACCCCCAGCAGGTGGAGCGGAGGCTCCGCCCTGGCCGGCCCTGCGACTCCGCCCCGGGGCCCGGGCGAAGCGCCCCAGCGCCGCCGGACCTGGGATCCGCCCTACGGCTGTCCACAGCGCCAGGATGGACGAACTGACCTGCAAATTCAACGCAGAAGTTGCCGTGGGGGAAGTCTACCCCCAGTCCAAGCACAGAGTTGCACTTCTTGTCTCTTCCAGACGCAAAAGACACGGTTTTGTGTTTTTTGAGATTTCAAAGAAATGCGTAAGCATATTCACCCCACCTGAAAACCGAGAGGGGGCCTGGGGGTGTAGCTCAGCGGAAAGAGGGTTTTGCCTAGCATGTGTAATGCCCTGGTTCCCATCCCCAGCACCAAAAAAAGAAAAGAGAAAGAAAGCGAGGGGGTGTGCCCGAGAGGCTGGCGCAGCGCTGTGGCTTTCCGCCCTGGCCTCCATCTCGGCCCCTCGGAACCCAGGTGCGGTCCGGGATCTGAACTCGGCTCTCCATTGGCGCGGCTAGGAAGATAGAGCTCGGGCGCTGGCGAGACGCCCTCGGCCGGCGGGCGTGCGGACCCGTCTGGAGTCTGCGCGGCGTTCCCCTGATCCTTAAGACCTTCCCTCTCCGCGACTCCCTCCCACTCCCCTCAGTCCGCGCCCAGGGAGCCTCAAGGCGACCCTCCCACTGGACAGGTGCGCGTGGGTCTCAGCCTTAGCGCCTGCGGTGCGGGAAGAAGCCGCCTGCCCTGACAACCGTTGCTAAGGGGCGGGTCCCAGCGCAAGGCCTTAGAGCCCGCGGCTCGTGAATATTTGGATATTCAAATGAGGCGCTTCCCCGTTGCCATGGCGCCGGGGCCGCAACCCCGTGGCAGGAAGAACAGCCCAAGTGGAGAAGGCGCCCGCGGCAGAGGCGCCCAGGGTGCCACCCCAGGGTCGGGCATCTGGCACACCCTTCAGGTGAGAGCTGGGGACTGCTTGACAGGTTCCGCGTGTCAGGGAGAACCTGGCCTGATCCACGGGTTACAACCAGTCAGATGAGCTAGTGGGGGATCCAGCCATGACCCCAGATGTAAATGTGGCCTCCTGCCCAACACCACTGGCCCTGCTAAAGGGGGCCCCCGGTCACAGGCTTCTGCCTGAAGCACTGCCTCTGGGGTTAGAGACAGGGCCAGGAACCTACTGGACTCTGGAGGCTCCAAGCCCTGCCCTCCAATCCCCCCAAGGTTGGGGACAAAGGGGTGAAGGGGCCTGGGAGAGCTGAGGAGCCCACGGCTGGCAGTAGGTTGTGGTGTGAAGACTGAGTGGCCCCTCGGTGTTCAGCTTGGAGTTTCAGAGAGGCAGTGTAGAGTGGGCACAGGGTATTATGTGTGTGGCAGGTTCCGTCCAGTGCATGGACCTGGGGACAGCGCCTGGGCTGGGAGTCTAATATGAGCTTTGGCACCACAGCCTCCAGCCACTGAGCCTTGTACCCGATGGCCTGTGGGCAAGACCCTAGGCCAGCTTGCTCTCAGGCACAGAGGCAGACAGCCTGGGCAGTTCTTGCCCTTCAAGGCTTGCAGCTGGCAGCCTGGTGGAGGTGACACCAGGAACCGTGGAGGCCCGTCTGTAGGACAGGAGACTGACAGGAGACTCTTCTGTGGGCTTCTGTGTACGGGCACGGTCACTGTAGATGGGCAGCTGAGGCCCATGGAGCAGGGCAGCATGTCCCAGGGACCAACACTCCCTTCCACTGCTTCTGTGAATGCCCTGGTGACCTCTCCCCTGGCTCAGGGGCACATTCTGTGGTCACAAGAGACAGTGTGAATCTTGAGTGTCCATAGAACGTTAATAGATAGCCAGGCGTGGTGGCGCACACTTGTCATCACAGCATTCGGGAAGCTGAGACCGGAGGATCAGGATGTGGTTTGCAGCCAGCCTCAGCTGCTTAGTGAGGCACTCTGCAACTCAGTGAGACCCGGTTTCAAAATAAAGAATAAAATAATTGGGCAGGGGGTGTAGCTCGGAGGTCAAATGCCCCTGGGTTCCATCCCCAGACCTGCAAAAGAATGAAAGAAAGAAAGAAAGAAAGAAGATTAAAGCTTTGGTCAGAGCTGAGTGTGGTGCATGCCTGTACCTAGCACTTGGGAGGCTACAACAGGAGGATCACAGATTCAAGGCCAACCTCAGCAAATTAGCAAGGGCCTTTTTCAAAACAAAAGCATATGGCTAGGCTTGGTGGAGCACGCTTGTAATCCCAGTATTTGGGAGGCTGAGACAGGAAGAACTGAAGGTTTGTGGTCAGCCTCAGCTACTTAGGCCCTGTTTCAAAATAAAGAATAAAGCCGGGCATGGTGGCGCACGCTTGTAATCCCAGCTCAGTGAGACCCGGTTTCAAAATAAAGAATAAAAAATAGGGCAGGGGGTGTAGCTCGGAGGTCAAATGCCCCTGGGTTCCATCCCCAGACCCGCAAAAAAATAAAGAAAGAAAAATAAAGAAAAAATAGGGCTGGGGGTATAGCTCAGAAGTAGAATGCCCCTGGGTTCCATCCCCAATACCACAAAAAGAAAGAAAGAAAAAGGAAGGAAGGAAGGAGAAATAAAAATAGGGCTGGGAGCCAGGTGTGGTGGCGCACGCTTGTAATCCCCGTGCTTGGGAGGCTGAGTCAGGAGGATCGCACAGGTTTGAAGCCAGCCTCAACTACTTAGTGAGGCTCTCAGCAACTTAGTGAGACCCTGTTTCCAAATAAAATATAAAATAGGTCTGGGAGTATAGCCTGGAGGTAGAAAGCCTCTGGGTTCCACCTCCAGTACTACCAAAAAAAAAAAAATAATAGGGCTGGGAGCCAGACGTGGTGGCCGCACACTTGTAATCCCAGCATTTGGGAGGCTGAGACCAGAGGATTGCGGTTTCCGGACAGCCTCAGCTACTTAGTGAGGCCCTCTGCAAGTCAGTGAGACCCAGTTTCAAAATAAAGAATAAACCAGGCATGGTGGCGCATGCTTGCAATCCCAGCATTCGGGAAGCTGAGATGGGAGGATCGCCGTTCGCGGACAGCCTCAGCTACTTAGTGAGGCCCTCTGCAACTTAGTGAGACCCTGTTTCAAAATAAAGAATAAAAAAATAGGGCATGGGGTATAGCTCGGAGGTCAAATACCCCTGGGTTCCATCCCCAGACCCACACAAAAATAAATAAAAAATAGGGTAGGGGGTATAGCTCGGAGGTTGAATGCCCCTGGGTTCCATCCCCAGACTCACATACACACACAAAAAAGGGCTGGGTATAGCTCAAAGGTAGAATGCCCATGGGTTCCATCCCAGTACCACATACACAAAAAATTATATATATACATATTAAAAAAGGGCTGAGAAGCCGGGCATGGTGGTGCAGGCTTGTAATCCCAGCATTCGGGAGGTTGAGGCCGGAGGATCGCGGTCCGCAGACAGCCTTAGCTACTTAGCGAGGCCCTCTGCAACTCAGTGAGACCCGGTTTCAAAATAAAGAATAAAAATAGGGCAGGGGCTGTAGCTCAGAGGTCGAATGCCCCTGGGTTCCATCCCCAGACCTGCAAAAAACAAAAAAACAAGAAAAGAGCTGAGAGTGTAGCTCAGAGGAAAAATTCACCAGGTTTAGTCCCCAGTCCCGAGTGCGCGCACACACTCATACACACACAAACAGCTGTGGCCAGAGGCTCTAAGCCTGTTGTGCTCACTGATTCATGCCACAGACGTTTAAGTGTCTTCTGTATATGGTAGGCATGTGCCCTGCCCGCATGGGGCCTACGTCTTCTAGGCAAGGCACATACATACTCAGCTTCTGCACCACCAAAGGCTGTGGAAGTGGGTCAGTCTGATCAGAATGGATTTGGGAGGGGGTGTGGCACGCAGAAGTGAAGGGCCCACAAGGCCTTGCTGCAGGAGAGGAGGGTGGCTATGGAGCAGGTGCTGGACATTCTGGGCAGGATTCTGGCTCCAACCCAGAGACCCTAAGACCAGGGACTGGGGCCAGACACAGGCCTCCATTGTCCTATGTATACATTTATCTGTTTACTTACTTATGGTAGTGGGGATTCAATCTAGGGACATGCTACCTCTGAACTACAACCCCAGCTCTATTTTATTTTGAAACAGGGCATTACTAAATTTCTGAGGCTTGTCTTTAAACCTGTGATCCTCCTGTCTGAGTTTCCCAAGTTCTGGGATTACAGGCATGTGCCACCATACCTGGCTCCATTAAGAGGAAAATATTTTTTCCTCTTTTTGGTACTGGAGATTGAACCCACAGGCATTTTACCTCCACAGGTCCATTATCTTTTTTTGGACAGGAGGATACTGGAGACTGAACCCAGGGACATTCTACCTCTGAGCTACACCCCAGTCGTGTGTGTGTGTGTGTGTGTGTGTGTGTGTGTGTGTGTGTGTGACTAGAGATTGAACCCAGAAGCATTCTACCTCCAAGCTTACACCCTCAGCCCGGCTTTTATTTTTTACTTTGAAAGAGGGACTCACTAGGTTGATGAGAGTCTCACTGCTTGTTGAGGCCATCCTCAAACCTGCAATCCTCCTGTCTCAGTCTCCTAAATCCTGTCCTAAGTACTCGAATTACAGATGTGTGCACTATACGTGGCTTTGTGTGTGTGTGTGTGTGTGTGGTACAGGGGATGCAACCCTTCTACCTCTGGGCTATACTCCCAGACCTATTTTATATTTTATTTGGAAACAGAGTCTACTAAACCAGCGAGGCTGGCTTCAAAACTGCGTGATCCTCCTGTCACCACCTCCCAAGGGAGGGGATTACAAGCTTGCGCCACCACCTCTGGCATTTGTTTTTTTGTTTGTTTGTTTTGTTTTTAAACAAATTCTCATTGAGTCTCAGCTGGCCACAAACCTGCAATCCTCCTGTCTCAGTCTCCCAAGTATTGGGATTACAATCATGTGCCACTACACCTAGCCCCATTATCTTTAAGGAGCAATGCCTGGCAAGCCTGGGATAGCAATGGGGGGGGGGGGGGCGCGCGAGCCTGTGGGTGTGGCTTTGAACCAAGCCTGGGATAGCAATGGGGGGCGAGCCTGTGGGCGTGGCCATGAACCAGGAAGGAAAGAGGAATTTGGATGAGGATTGAGTCCTCACTTACATTTGGGGAACCCAGAGGGACCCTGGTTATCACCTGGCTCCAGCTTCCTCCAGGAACTCAGGGCCAGGTTCTCAGCTGATATCCACACTGCCTCTGCCCCCACGTGCTTGCTTCTGGGTGCTGTGACCTTGGCCCAGCCATCCCAGGGGTCCCTAGCCAGTGGCTTGGCTAGGATGCAACCCTAACTCCCCATGCTGCTGTGGATACATGCTGTTCCTTGCCCACACCTTTGGTCCATGGGGAGGCGGCTGCCTGTAGGTGGGGTGCAGATGGTGCCGGGGGTGGAGGGATGTCTGAGACCCTGGCTCTGGCCTGGGCTCAGAGACCAACAGGTGAAGGACCCATAGGCCAGGGCCTGGGGAGCCTGTCAGCAGCAGCTTGCTTGCTGCTGGTTATTGCAGACAGCTGGCCCCGCACCCAGGTTCACACCTTTGTGAGGCCCCAGAGCAGGAGGCCTGGAGCCAACACTCACTGCACAGATACTGAAGTTCAGGATAGAAACAGCAGGAGGGCCATGGCCAGGCAGGGGCTCCAGCCAAGCCCCAGGTGGCTTCAGGCCATCCAGACAGGCTGAGGCTAAGCCCACAGGGCCCCTCAGGCTGAGCCAGTGGCAGCCCTGTGTACTGGGCCCCGCAGGCTTCTGTCAGGGTCTCTGCTGCGCTGCAGATGTGAGCAGGAACAGAAAATTAGAAACTGAGCTGGGCGTGGTGGTACACGCTTATCATCCCAGCATTCAGGAGGCTGAGACAGGAGAGGTGCAGTTTGTGACAGCCTCAGCTACTTAGAGAAGCCCTTTGCAACTCAGAGAGACCCTGTTAAAAAATAAAGAATAGCTGGGCGTGGTGGCGCACGCTTGTAATCCCCGCGCTTGGGAGGCTGAGACAGGAGGATTGCATGGGTTCAAAGCCAGCCTCAGCTACTTAGTGAGGTTTTCAGCAACTTAGTGAGACCCTGTTTCCAAATAAAGTATAAAAAAGGTCTGGGAGTATAGCCCGGAGGTAGAAAAGCCCCTGGGTTCCACCCCCAGTACAATAAATAAATAATAAATAAATAAATAAATAATAGGGCTGGGAGTCTAGCTCAGAGGTAGAATGTCCCTGGGTTCCATCCCTAGTACCAAATACTACTACTACTAATAATAACAATAATAATAATTAGAAGCTGACCTCTGCCTGTCCTGGCAGGTTGGATGTGGATGGACCCAGCCTGGGATGGATCCCAGGGGCCTCGGCCATGTACCGCCAGCGTCCGGATCCGAGAGCTAAGCTGGCAGGGCCTACACAATCCCTGTCCACAGAGCAAGGGCCTGGGAAGCCATGGGGACATCCGCAAGGAGCGGCTGGCAGAGGAGCACCTGTCCCCTGCTCGGCTGGTAAGTGTGGGGGAGGGCTGGCCTTGTGGCCTGCATGAGGTCAGACCTTGGGCCTCCCCCCATGCCCATCCTGCCTTCAGCCCAAGCCCCAAAGCCAGGGCTCTCTTCCTTTTTACCCTTGGGGACCCTGCCAAGCCCCAAAGCACGGGCAACCCAGGTAACAGAGATTCCCCAGGCCCTGGAGCCACACAGGACCGAGCCAGGCCAGGGATGGACGCTCCTCACTGCTCCAGCTGAGGTTCTGGGGAGGTGGGGCGGGAACCCAAAGCACAAGGTACCAAGCCGGGCGTGGTGGCGCACGCTTGTAATCCCCGCGCTTGGGAGGCTGAGACAGGAGAATCGCGCAGGTTCGAAGCCAGCCTCAGCTACTTAGTGAGACCCTGTTTCCAAATAAAATATAAAAATGAGTATGGGAGTATAGCCCAGAGGTAGAAAGCCTCTGGGTTCCACCCCCAGTACCGCCAAAAAAAAACCAAAAAAAAAAAAAAAACAAAGCACAAGGTACCAGGGAACATGTAGGGCAGCTGGTCGGGCGTGAGGGCCTTCAGAGAGCACCTGTCTAGACAGTCTGGACAGAGGCCCACCCTCCCTGGGCTGGGCTCCTGTGCCCCTCCCAACCCAGTGGACCCTTCTGCTGTCTGGATAGCCTCCCCTCAAGCCGGTGAGGAGCTCACTGCTGCTCCCAACCCTCAAGTCCAACGGTCTCAGGACCCTCCTGGGGACCCCGTGTCCCCGCATTCAGGCGCTGCCTCCCTCATGGCTGCCCTGAGAGTGCAGACACCACCTAGGTGGTCCCTCAAAATGACCCCAGGGCCTCACGCTCCCTCTGAGGTGTCCACTGATCCCATGGGGTGGGGGTGGGGGGCAGGATCCTGGAAGATAACGACTGGGTTGCACGCCTGGAAGAAGGCCTTGTCCAGAAGCCAGGGCGCAGGCAGTACAGCAGGGCCCCCGGCCGTAGCCTACAGCCTGCCTCATCCATGGGGCTGGAGGGGGCTGCAGGACCGAGCTCTGAGCTCCAGCTGCACCAGCGTGTTCCAACCCCAGGTCTCCAAAGACCACGTCCCTGAGGGCAGCCCTCCTCTGGCACAGTCCTGGCCCCTGCTCCCTGAGGCGGGGGACACCGCCACCCGCTCCCATGGGCACCTCAGCGCCCCCTGCCACAGATGGAAGCAGCAGAGAGTGATGCCCCGTCAACCTCCACAGCAGGTCCTGGCCCAGGTGGATGACCTCCGGCTGGTGCGTGTGCTGGAGATGTGTGTGGACACCCGGAAGAATAGCCTGGGAAACTTCGGTGAGCGCCCTGGCAGCCCCGCCCACCCCTCCGTGAAGCCACTGCCTCCCCCTGGGAGTGAGAGCACCAAGGCTCTTTCCTTAGGAGGGATCCCAGGATCAAGAGCCAGGCCAGGCACCAGCCAGAGTGTTAGCCCACAGCTCAGAGTTCCCAACCGCCTGCCAGAGGGGCCACACCCCAACATCCATGCCAGCCTGGAAGAATAGTGAGTTAAGGCCGAGCCTGGGAGACAGCGCTTCAGCAGCTCAAAACTTATTTTGAAAAAAATTCAAATTTGAACACAAGTTGCAGGAACAGAACAAAGAACCCCCATAGAGTCCTTCCCCGACTCCCTGTCACCCATGATTACCAGGAGGCAGCACATTCTCTCCCCTCGTGCGCACACGCACGTGCGCAGGCAGCTTATTTTTCTGATCTGCTTGAGAGGTGAGGATGTGAAGCCCTTATTGTCACTTCAATGTGCCTTTCCTTTTCTATTTATTTTATATTTTCAGTACTGGGGAATGAACCCAGGGGCATTCTGACTCTGAGCTACACCCTCAGCCCTATTTTTATTCTTTATTTTGAAACAGGGTCTCATTGAGTAGCTGAGTGAACAGGTGATCCTCCTGTCTCAGCTTTTCAAGTACAGGGATTATAGGTGTGCGCCACCACACGGGGGCTCAGTGTCTTCCCCTAGAGGGAAGACAGGCTTTTAAATACTCACAGTACAATGATCCAGGTCACATTGCACGGATCCTCCACTCTTATCTATCCAAAGAGTTTACTCAAATTCCACTGACAGAGCTGGGCGTGGTGGCGCACGCTTGTAATCCCAGTGCTTGGGAGGCTGAGACAGGAGGATCGCACAGGTTCGAAGCCAGCCTCAGCTACTGAGTGAGGCCCTCAGCAACTTAGTGAGATCCTGTTTCCAAATAAAATATAAAATAGGTCTGGGAGTATAGCCCAGAGGTAGAAAAAAGCCCCTGGGTTCCACCCCCAGTAGCATCAAAAAAGAAAAAAAAAAAATTCCACTGACAGCCCCAACAGGGAGGATTCTAACCTCAGAATCTCTGCGGGCTTTGTTTGTGTTTCTGTGATTACAGTGAGGTTGAAGGTCTCGGCCCGTCTTGTTTGCTGTTTTTTGCTTACGGGTCAAATCCTTGAGTGTTCAGTAGAGCTGCTATGTGACCTTCTGAGGTCAGGGCCACGCGTGCCCCCTGGACACAGCCCCCAGGCTGAGCCTAAGGGTGACTGTGCCCCCAGGCCCACCCAACTCCCCCTTCTTTCCAGAGTTCAGGGCCTCCGCCTTGCGAGGCCGGCACCTGCTCCTGACAGCACCCCAGGCTGGCCCTGGAGCTCCCCAGGACTTGGGTCTTGTAGCACACTGGTGGGGCAGTCCTGAGATTTTTCACCTGACTGGTGCTTATAGACGTGCTGGCCTGGGAAGAGGGGCGGCTCAAGGGCAGACCCTATCCACACAGCTGGCTCCTGTTCTCCAAGCTGAGTCCTGTGCTCAGTGGCCTGGTGGTCCTCCAGGGACATCCCAGGCCACCCACCCACCTGTGCATTTGCTCCGTTCTCACTGGCTGGGGGACCGTGGGCCTGAGGTGGTAAGGGAGGGGAGTACCCAGGGCACCCAAGCCAAGCCCTGCACCAGGCCTCCAAATAAGGCGGCCAGAGGAGCGCCCCGTTCCTGGGAGCAGCCCCTCATCGCCTGCCTGTCCATGTAGCCAGGGCACAAAGGCTTCTACCCAGAGGCTGGCCCCACAGAGCCGGGAGCCCGCAGGTCAAGGGCTGGGGCCTGGTGAGGTGAGGGGCCTGAGCCTGAGGGAGGGGCAGCCCAGCCCAGCTCTCCCTCCCGGCCCACAGGGGTACACCTGCCCAACCTGGACCAGCTGAAGCTGAACGGCAGCCGCCTGGGCTCCCTCAGGTGAGTGCCTGCGCCCGGGCCCTGCCCAGCTGGTGGGGTGGAAGACATCAGCGAGGCCTGGGCCTGGGGTCAGCCTGGTGCTGAGGGCAGAGTGCACCTGAGGGGCATTGGGGATAGACGTGAGGATGTGAGCTCGGACCCAGGTGGGCGGCTCCCTAGGGTGGGGTTCCTACTGGGGGCTCCTGTCCAGGGACAAGGCCCACAGCCTGTGTGACCTGCCTGCAGGGGCCCTACATGCTATGGCTCCTGGCCCCAGCAACTCCCCTGTGGGGCGAGACCCAGGTACACATAGCCCTTCTCACCCCCCCCTTGGAGGGAGGTGAAAGATATTTGGCGGGTCCCCCTGGTGCACAGAGACACACGGAGATCCATTATATGATATGGATGCCTTTATTCGTGGAAGTCGGCTGGTGGGGGAGAGTGCGTCTCCCTGTCTCTCTGTCGGGCTTCCCTCTGCCCTCTGAACTCGCTTCTTCCTGAGCGGGAGGCGAGCGTGGTCCCCTCTCGGAATCACCGGGCTCCGCCTCCTAGCTTCCGGCCCTGCCCCCTGTGGGGCAGGGGCGGCTCGAACCTTTCACTAGGCACCTGCTAGCGCTGGGTCCTGTGGCTGACAAGTCCAAAAGGGGCTCATTGGCCTCTAGCCAAGAGACTCCAACCAGTGAGGAGGTTCTAGCAAACACCCCAAAACCAAGTGAGGCCAGAGGAGGCTCTGGAGCCCTGTACGTGCCCGGCCCCGGTGACCCCGAATGGGGAAGACAGACCATGCAAAACACACCTCTCCTGGCCCCAGCAGGACTGTCGAGAAAGCTCAGCCTCACCAAAGGTTCTGATAATTAACTGAGAACATGACATGCAGAAACAGACAACCCTATGGTTTCCATCTCACAGGACTGGGAAGAGCAAAGCTAAAGGAATATATTATTATGGGTAGGTCTGAGCAAGGCAGCTTTGTGGAGCCCTGCTAGTGTGTGCCCCATGCCAGCAATGGGAGGCAGAGGAGCTTCAGGGATCCAGATAGGGCCCTGAGTGCCATGTCATTATTTCTAGGTAAGGCAATAAAGGTTTTATTTATTTATTTATTTAGCAGTACTGAGATTGAACCCAAGGGCATTCTACCTCTGAGCTATATCCCCAGCCCTATATTTTATTCTTTATTTTGAAACAAGATCTTACTGAGTTGCAAAGGGCCTCACTAAGTAGCTAAGGCTGTCTGCAAACCATGATCCTCCTATCTCAGCCTCCCAAATGCTGGGATTACAACTGTGTGCCACCAGGCCCGGCTCTATTCTTTATTTTATTTATTTATTTTTTTTTTTGCGGATTTGGGGATGGAACCCAGGGGCATTTGACCTCCGAGCTGCACCCCCTGCCCTACTTTTTATTCTTTTTTTTTTTTTTTGGTGGTACTGGGGTTCCTGGAAGCCCTTCTACCTCCAGGCTACACTCCCAGACCTATTTTTACATTTTTATTTGGAAACAGGGTCTCCTAAGCCAGTGCGCACGGCTGGCTTCGAACCTGCGTGATCCTCCTGTCTCTGCCTCCCAAGCGCGGGGATTACAAGAGTGCGCCACTACGCCCGGCTATTCTTTATTTTGAAACCGGGTCTCACTGAGTTGCAGGGGGCCTCACTAAGTAGCTGAGGCTGTCCGCGAACCGCGATCCTCCAGGTCTCAGCCTCCCGAATGCTGGGATTACAAGCGTGCGCCACCACGCCCGGCTCTATTCTTTATTTTAAAACAAGGTCTCATAAAATTGCAGAAGGCCTCACTAACTAGCTGAGGTAAGCTCGAACCGCAGTCCTCCTGTCTCAGCCTCCCCAGTACTGGGATTTCAAAGTGCGTGCCGCACCCTGCTCTGGCCTGCATGTCAGACTTTGCGAGCCCTTCATTAGGTGTGCTCTGTCTTCCTCCAGGCACCCTGGGCCTGAGCAGAGCCCTTTGCTCCGATTTGTTCTGCTCTGTCAGCTGTGGCCAGCTTTGGGGAGTTACTCGGGAGTTCGTGCACACCCAAGGCCGCGGAGATATCCACTGCTTCCTGTGTCTGCTTTGTGGTCTTGCGGTGCTTTTTAGGCCTGTATCCCAGCTACCTGCAAAGTCGCCTTTGGCTGTGGCGGGATGTTGGGACCAGCTTCATGTTCTGCCACAGAGTGGGTCTGTGCTCCTGTTTTCTGCGAAACAAGCAGGTCTGTGATTTCCTACTGACTGTCATCCCTCCGGCTCTGTCCGGGCCACGCAAGTGTGGGTGTGCTTATGAGCTCAGTTTCAGCCGCGGGTCCACTCTCACGCTGATACCACCCGTCTTTTTGATGCGGCTTCCTAGTGCATGGGACACCTCATCTCTGCCGCCTTTTCACAAACTGACCTAGCGATCCTGAGCCTTGACTGGTTCTTGCACCATGAATTTCAGTCAGGTTGTTGGGTTTCCACATGCACACACATGCACGTGCACCCTCTAATCTTCTGGATTTTTTATTGGAATTTAAAGAGATTTACACGCTAATTTCGGTTTACCTGCCGGGCTGTTGTCTATGGGTGTGGAATCTCTCCATTCGTGAGTTTCCGTATTCCCTTCTGTATCCCGTGGAGTCTGGTTTCTTCTGTGAAGTACCTCAGGTTGCTGCTCTGGGCTGCGCGCCGGCCATTCCCGGAGGAACTGCTGGCTCCACCGAGATCAGGGCGCCACAGCCGAAGACACAGCTCCAGCCTGCTCTGGAGGCAGGAGCCGGTTCTTCCCTGTGGTTAATTCACAGCTCGCCCTTAGGCCCAGGGCCTGGAGCTCCCCCATACAGGAGATGTGACCCTTTGTCACCTTGCCGGCCCCCCACAATGGCTTAACATTGATGAACCAATGAGTGTATTCATTTCCCAAAGGGAAAAAATGTCTTTGTGGTCAAAGGACCACAAGCCGGAAGGCTAGCAGCACGGACAGGGCATTTATCTATCAGGTTGGAGGCTGGAGGCAGAGGCTAGAGGTGGAGACTGAGGGCTGGCGCGGATCTGCAGGTGTTGGGGGGCTGGTCCTTCCCAGGCTGCAGGAACTTTTCCACTTGCCTTTTGCCCCTGTGTCCTTGCCCCAAGCAAAGTCACAGGACAGCTGTCTCTGTCTGCAAGGACATCTCCCTCATGCACAAGGGCCATCTCCTCCCAGTGACCTCTGCTTAACTAATACCACTGTGGTGAGGCCAGCTAGCAAGGTGCCTCAGGAACTTAGGAGACCCTTTCTCAAAATAAAAAATAATGGCTGGGCATGGTGGCACATGCTTGTAATCCCCGCCTTAGGGAGGCGGAGACAGGAGGATTATGCCAGGTTCAAAGCCAGCCTCTCTGGCTTAAGAGACCCTGTTTCCAAATTTAAAAAATTATATAAAATAGGTCTAGAAGTGTATCCTGGAGGTAGAGGGTTTCCAGGAACCCCAGTACCATAAAAAAAAAAGTGGCTGGGGATGTAGCTTGGAGTTAGAAAGCCTCTGGGTACAGCCTTTAGCACAAAAAATGGGGTGGTAGTGGCTGGTGGTATACCAAAAAAAAAAAAAAAAAATCACAAAGATGGAGGTAGACAGGAGGATAAGAGGTTCAAAGCCGGCCTCAGCTACTTAGTAAAACCCTCAGCAATTTGGTGAGATTTTCTTTCTCTCTTTTCTTCTTCCCTCCCTCTTTCTTTCTTTCTTTCTTTCTTTCTTTCTTTCTTTCTTTCTTTCTTTCTTTTCTTTTCTTTCTCTTTCCAGTACTGGGGATGGAAACCAGGGGCATTAGACCTCCCAGTGGCACCCCCAGCCTGCCTCACTAAGTAGCTGAGGCTGTCCTTAAACTGTGATCCTCCTGTATCAGCCTCCCAAATGCTGGGATCACAAGTGTCTGCCACCATGCCCTGCTAGACCCTGCTTCAAAATAAAGAATAAAAAAAGGAATGCAGCCAGGCGTGGCGGCGCACACTTGCAATCCCCACACTTGGGAGGCTGAGACAGGAGGATCATACAGGTTCAAAGCCAGCCTCAGCTACTTAGTGAGGCTCCCAGCAACTTAGACCCTGTTTCCAAATAAAATATAAAATAGGTCTGGGAGTATAACCCAGAGGCAGAAGGCCTCAGGGTTCCACCCCCAGTACCATTAAAAAAAATAAATAAATAAATAAAAGGAATGGGAGGCCTGGAGTGGTGACGCATGCTTGTAATCCCAGCATTTGGGAGGCTGAGACCTGAGGATCCCAGTTTGTGGACAGTCTCAGCTACTTAGTGAGACCCTCTGCAATTTAGTGAGACCCGATTTCAAAATAAAGAATAAAAAATTAGGGCGTGTAGCTCAGAGGTAGAATGCACCTGGGTTCCATCCCCAGTACTGCAAAAAAAAAAAAAAAAAAAGAATAAAATAGGGTTGGAGGTAGAATGCCCTGGGTTCTATCCCCAGTACCACAAATAAATAAATAAATAAATAAATAAATAAATAAATAAATAAATAACATTTTAAAAAACAGAAGCTGGGCGTGGTGGTGCACGTTATTAATCCCAGTATTTGGGAGGCTGAGACAGGAGGATCCCAGTTTGCAGACAGCCTCAACTACTTAGTGAGGTCCCTTGCAACTCAGTGAGACCCTGTTTCAAAAATAAGGAATAAAAAATTAGGGCTGGGGTGTCACTCAGAGGTAGAATGTCCCTGGGTTCCATCCCCAGTACCACACACAAAAAAAACATTAAAAAATTAATTAATTAGCCGGGCGTGGTGGCGCACGCTTGTAATCCCCGCGCTTGGGAGGCAGAGACAGGAGGATCGCGCAGGTTCGAAGCCAGCCGCGCGCGCTGGCTTAGGAGACCCTGTTTCTAAATAAAAATATAAAAATAGGTCTGGGAGTGTAGCCCAGAGGTAGAAGGGCTTCCAGGAACCCCAGTACCACCAAAAAAAAAAATTAATTAATTAATTAATTAAAATAAATAAAAAGGGCTGGGGCATTTGACACCATTTTTTTAAATGGTGGCACATGCTTGTAATACTGGTACTTGGTATGCTGAGACAGGAGGATTGCAGGTTGAGCCAGCCTCAGCAATTTACAGAGACTCTCAGGAACCTAGCAAGACCTTGTTTCAAAAAATTAAAAATAAGCCGGGCGTGGTGGCGCACACTTATAATCCCCGCGCTTGGGAGGCTGAGACAGGAGGATCGCACAGGTTAGAAACCAGCCTCAGCTACTTAGTGAGGCTCTCAGCAACTTAGTGAGACCCTGTTTTTGATAAAATATAAAATAGGTCTGAGAATATAGCCCGGAGGTAGAAAGCCTCTGGGTTCCACCCCCAGTACCACACACAAAAAAAAAATAATAATAATAAATAAAAATAAAATAAAATAAAAACGGCTGGAGGTGACTGGGCGTGGTGGCTCACATTTGTAATCCCAGCTTTCGGGAGGCTGAGACCTGGAGGATTGCGGTTCGGTTTACGGACAGCCTCAGCCACTTAGTGAGGCCCTCTGCAACTCAGTGAGACCCAGTTTCAAAATAAATTATAATAAAAAATAGGGCAGGGGGTGTAGCTTGGAGGTCAAATGCCCCTGGGTTCCAATCCCAGACCCGCAAAAAAAAAAAAAAAAAAAAAGGGCTGGAGGTGTGGTTGATGGAAGGTCCCTGAGTTCAATCCCCATTTTCGGAATAAAGAGGGGGGTCTAGGGATTTAGCCCAGAGGTATTAGGTCCCAGAGTTCAATCCTCAGGGTAGATAGAGAATAGATTAGATAGATAGATGATATAGAGATAGAGATAGATAGAGATAGTTAAAAAAAAAACTTGTCAGAAATAAAAGCAGTTGTAATCTCCGCACTTGGGAGGCGGAGACAGGAGGATTGTGCTAGTTCGAAGCCAGCCGTGCTGGTTTAAGAGACCCAATTTCCAAATAAAAATATAAAATAGGTCTGGGAGTGTAGCTTGGAGGTAGAATGGCTTCCAGGAACCCCAGTACCACCAAAAAAAGAAAGAAAGAAATAAAAGCAGCCAGCCAGTCGGGTGTGGTGGTACATGCATGTAATCCCAGTACTTGGGGAGGCTGAGACAGGAGGATCACAGGTTCATGAACATCCTTAGCTACTTAGTGAGGCCCTCTGCAATTTAGTGAGACCCTGTTTCAAAATAAAGAATAAAAAAATAAGAAGCCGGGCATGGTGGCACACGCTTGTAATCCCAACATTCAAGAGGCTGAGACCAAAGGATCACGGTTCACAGACAGCCCCAGCTACTTATTGACCTGTTTTAAAATAAAGAATAAAAAATAGGGCAGGGGGTATAGCTCAGAGGTCGACTGCCCCTGGGTTCCACCCCCAGACCCACAAAAAAAAATTTTTTTAAAGAATAAAAAAAGGAGCAGGGCATGGTGGCGCACGCTTGTAATCACAGCATTTGGGAGGCTGAGATCAGAGGGTCGTGGTTCGTGGACAGCCTCAGCTACTTAGTGAGGCCCTCTGCAATTTAGTGAGACCCTGTTTCAAAATAAAGAATAAGCCAGGCGTGGTAGCACAAGTTTGTAATCCCCGCGCTTGGGAGGCTGAGACAGGAGGATCATACAAGTTCGAAGCCAGCCTCAGCTACTTAGTGAGGCTTTCAGCAACTTAGTGAGACCCTGTTTCCAAATAAAATATATAAAAAAATAGGTCTGGGAGTATAGCCCGGAGTGGAAAGCCTCTGGGCACAGCCAGTATCACCAAAGAATAAAGAATAAAAAATAGGGCAGGGAGTGCAGCTCAGAGGTAGAATGCCCCTGAATTCCATCCCCAGACCCCCACACACACACACAAAAATAGGGCTGGGAAGCCAAACGTGGTGGTACATGCTTGTAATCCCAGCATTCCGGAGGCTGAGACCA
Organism: Muscardinus avellanarius; assembly: GCF_963383645.1. NCBI lineage: Eukaryota > Metazoa > Chordata > Mammalia > Rodentia > Gliridae > Muscardinus > Muscardinus avellanarius. Next base: position 239,469,304 of record NC_137786.1, on the reverse strand, counting down.
GAGGATTGTGGTTCGCAGACAGCCTCAGCTACTTAGTGAGGCCCTCTGCAACTTAGTGAGACCCTGTTTCAAAATAAAGAATAAAGCCGGGCGTGGTGGCGCACGCTTGTAATCCCCGCACTTGGGAGGCAGAGACAGGAGGATCGCGCAGGTTCGAAGCCAGCCGCGCGCACTGGCTTAGGAGACCCTGTTTCCAAATAAAAATGTAAAAATAGGTCTGGGAGTGTAGCCTGGAGGTAGAAGGGCTTCCAGGAACCCCAGTACCACAAAAAAATAAAAATAAAAAAATAAAAAAAATAAAGAATAAAGCTGGGCATGGTGGCGCATGCTTGTAATCCCAGTGTATGGAAGGCTGAGACAGGAAGATCACACAGGTTCGAAGCCAGCCTCAGCACTTAGTGAGGCTCCCAGAAACTTGGTGAGACTCTGTTTCCAAATAAAATATAAAAGAGGTCTGGGAGCGTAGCGCAGAGGTAGAAAGCCCCTGGGTTCCACCCCCAGAACCACACACACACACCAAAAAAAAAAAAAAGAATTAAAAAAATAGGACAGGGAGTGTGGCTCAGAGACCTAATGCCCCTAGGTTCCATTCCCAGATCCGCAAAAAAAAAAAAAAGGCTGGGGTGTAGTTCAGAGGAGAATGCCCCTGGGTTCCATCCCTAGGATCACAAAAAGAAAGAAAGGAAGAAAGAGAGAAAGGAAGGAAGGAAGGAAGGAAGGAAGGAAGGAAGGAAGGGCGGGCAGCCAGGTGTGGTGGCACATGCTTGTAATCCCAGCATCTGGGAGGCCAAAACAGGAGGATCTTGGTTCACGGCCAGCCTCAGCTCCTTAGTGAGGCCCTTTGCAACTCAGTGAGACCCTGTTTCAAAATAAATAATAATAATAATAATAATAATAATAATAATAATAATAAAAGGAAGCCGGGCATGGTGGCACACGCTTGTAAACCCAGCATTTTTATAAACCCAGCATTCAGGAGGCTGAGACCTGAGGATTGCGGTTTGCGGCCAGCCTCAGCTACTTAGGCCCTCTGCAATTCAGTGAGACCCTGTTTCAAAATGAAGAATAAAAAATAGGACAGGGGGTGTAGCTTGGAGGCTGAATGCCCCTGGGTTCCATCCCCAGACCCGCAAAAAAAAAAAAAAAAAAAAAAAGAATAATAAAAAAATAGGACTGGAAGTGTAGCTTGGAGGTAGAATGAGAGAGAACGAGAACGGAAAGAAAGTATGGAAGGCAGGCAGGCAGGCACTCTGTCTCTTCAAAGTGGGAAGGAGGATGCACCCCAGTGCCAGCAGGACTGAGGCGTCTCCTAATAAGATTACTGGATGTCCAGGTATAGATAAAAATTAGCTGGGCATGGTGATGCACGCTTGTAATCCTCATCCTTGGGAGGCTGAGACAAGAGGATCACACGGGTTCGAAGCCAGCCTCGGCTACTTAGTGCGGCTCTCAGCAACTTAGTGAGACCCTGTTTCCAAATAAAGTATAAAATAGGTCTGGGAGTATAGCCTGGAGGTAGAAAAGCCCCTGGGTTCCACGCCCGGTACCACAAACACACACACACACACAAAGGTAAAAATTTGGGCAAATGAGAAAAGAGATTAAGTTGTCTTTAAGGACAAAAAGGGGAGTCTTTGCTCAGACTTCCCATGGAAGTGCTGGAAGCCGGCAGAGCTGAGGCCATGCAGCACTAGTGCTGGTGGGAGCAGGCTCCGCTCAGCCAGACACCAGCAGACTGTGCGCGGTAGAGATGGAGTTCCCATCAGTGAGTCCTGAGGAAAGCACTAGGCACCAAGTCCAGCCAAGGAAGAGGCCACTTAGAAAGCCACTCAAGGCCGATAAATGCCAGTCTTCAAAACTGATGGACAGAGGCCAAAACACAGAGCTGGAACCTCAGCAGGAATCAGAAGCGCGCCCTGGGCAGGCTGCAGGGTGGATGCGACCGACTACAGGGGAATGGGAACTGCAGACACTGCCCAGCCATGGGGTGGGGCAGCTCCCGGGGCCAGGCCCGGCGCTCCAGAGACCAGAGGAGGCAGAGGAGATTCCAACCATGCTAGAGGCCAGGAAGCCGCAAGGAGGGGACAGGAAGCTGCCACGCCCCGTCACAACTGCCCCGGCACCTAGGGTAGCCAACTGTGGAGGGGCTAGACACAAGGCCTCCGGGGCCAAAGACTCGGCCCCCAGGCAGGCGAGAGCTGACCACACCCCCGCCTCCTCAGAGACCTGGGCACCGCGCTGGGCCGCCTGCAGGTGCTGTGGCTGTCCCGCTGTGGCCTGGCCGACCTGGACGGCATTGGCTCTTTCCCAGCGCTGAAGGTGGGTCTGAGGCCCAGGGTGGGGCAGGGTCCCGTGGCACCCAGCTGAGGTCCCCACGCTGCCCCCAGGAACTCTACGTCTCCTACAATGACATCTCGGACCTGAGCCCGCTGTGCCTGCTGGAGCAGCTGGAGGTGCTGGACCTGGAGGCCAACAGTGTGGAGGACCTGGGGCAGGTGCGCTGTCTGCGGCTGTGCCCGCGGCTGGCCACCCTCACTCTGGAGGGCAACCTGGTGTGCCTGAGACCGGCCCCTGGCCCTTCCAACAAGGTGTGCATGCTGGGAGGGGCCCAACAGCGGCCAGCGCACGCTCCTGAGCTGGCCAGGCCTCCAGGATCACATACACGCACATAGGTCCCATCAGCCCATGCATGTATGCCTGGAGCCGCACGTGCCCCATCCAGCCTCCATGCAGAAACACGCACACACGCTCCACCCGGAGCACCTCCATCCCTCGTAGGCCTGCATGCACCCCACCAGGAGTGTACTCAAACCAGCAGGCCTGTGCATCTATCTACACACCTCACAGGCCCCGTGCACCACGTGGACCACACATTCCCGGCCAAGCCTGTGTGCCCTCTCTCTGCCTGCTCCAACAGCCACTGCTGGTTGGTATTCATGCTGGGACCAGGGTCCATCCAGTACACTGGCCACTCAGCTGAGCCAGAGCCCAGGGCAGCTCCATGGCTGGGGCAACACTGGGCCCTGGAGCAGGCCTGGAGTGCGCAGTCATGATCCTGAGAGAGCGAGAGCCCAGCCCGGCAGAACCTGGGACCTGTCAGCTTCGCTACCCCATGCCACGGGCAGGTGGGATGGGGCTGCAGCACACAGCTGGGCCAAGGACCCACTGGACCCAGCCTGCCGTCCTGCTCTGTCTGCCCTGCAGGTGCCCCGGGGCTATAACTACAGAGCGGAGGTGAGGAAGCTCCTCCCTCAGCTACACATGCTGGACGAGGTGCCCGCCACATGCACCGACCTGTCTGCCTCTCGGAAGCTGGATCAGGACTGGCTCATGGTGAAAGAGGCCATCAAGGAAGGCAGCCTGCTGGACAGCCCCCTGCCCCGGCCAGGTAGGGCAGGCACCACGCCAGTACCTCACCTAGAAGAGGCCTCCCACCCTTCCGCCAGGTCTCAGGGACGAGCAGCTGCATCTCCCAGCCCTGGCCCTGGGTATCCAGGCCAGGACGCTGTCCCGTGATCAGCAGCCACGGGCTCCCCTGTCTAACTGCAGAAGGAGAGGGGGTCTGGGGTTGAGGATCTCTCTGGAAGGAAGGGACCATCAAAGGCCGGCCTCAGGGAACACAGGTTCTTGGGTGACGGGACCATACTCAGTAGACAGAGTCTGGAGCTGGCCAATGGGCAGGGTCCCCAGTGACCTTTGGTTCTGACCCTGGGCAGATCGTTCCCACGGACTCACCATGTGGAAACTTGACCCAGTGCTGTCCCTGCCTGAGACCCAGCCCTGGGCCCTGTCCCTGGGCCCCCTGCATGAAGGCCTGCTTTCCGAGGACCTGGCCCCAGAAGACAACGCCAGCACCCTCACCCATGGTAACTGACCCACCCAGCCTAGAATGGACCCTGCAGCCCCTGACCCCAAACCAGGCCCACCTCACCCTCTTCTTTAGGTGCTGGCCAAGTTCTCTGCGGGAACCCCACCAAAGGCCTGCGGGAGCGTAGGCGCCAGCACCAGGTATTACCTCCTACCCCACCCCAAAGAGGTCCAGAACCCCAGATCCTCACACTGCACCAGTGCCCACAGCCCCCACCCCACAGGGCACCAGCACCCCCAGCCCCCACTCCACAGGCCACCAGTGCCCCCAGCCCCCACTCCACAGGGACCAATGCCCACAGCCCTCACCCCACAGGGCACCAGCGCCCCCAGCCCCTGCTCTGCAGGGGACCAGCACCCACAGCCCCGGACCCCACAGGGCACCAGCACCTCCAGCCCCCGCTCCGCAGGGCACCAGCGCCCCCAGCCCCCGCTCCACAGGGCACCAGCACCCCCAGCCCCTGCTCCATAGGGCACCAGCGCCCACAGCCCCCGCTCCACAGGGCACCAGTGCCCCCAGCCCCTGCTCCACAGGGACCAATACCCACAGCCCCTGCCCCCACCCCACAGAGGACCAGTGCCCCCAGCCCCTGACCCCACAGGCCACCAGCGCCCACATCCTCCAGCCCCAACCCCACGGGGCACCAATACCCACAGCCCCCAACCCCAATCCTACCCCCCTAGGGCACCAGTACCCACAGCCCCCGCTCCACAGGGACCAACACCCACAGCCCCTGACCCCACAGGCCACTAGCACCACAGCCCTCTGACAGGGCATCAGCATCCCTAGCCCCCCCCCCCACAGGGCACCAGTACCCACAGCCCTGGGTACCTCCACAGGAGACCAACACCACAGCCCCCACCCCCACAGACCAGCACCTGCAGCCCCTGCCCCCACAGGGCACCAGCACCCCTAGCCCTCTCCCCCCAGGGCACCAGTGACCCCCCACAGGGTACCAGCATCCTCCAGTCCCCACCCCCACACAAGGCACCAGTGACCCCTCCCCCTCCCCCACAGAGTACCAACGCCCACAGCCCCACCCCCACAAGGAGACCAGCACCGCCAGCCCCTGCCCTCACAGGGCACCAGCACTCTCAGCTCCCACTCCCACACAGGGCACCAACAGCCCCTGCGCCCCACACAGGGCACCAGCGCCCCCAGGCCCCACCCCCACACAGGGTACCAGCTCCCCCAGCCCTAACCTCCTACAGGGACTCTTGGTGTGACAGGGCCCTGCCCTACAGCCTTTACAGGGCCAAGATTCCAAATCAACCCTTTTCCTACCTAGGCCTGGGCATCTCCGGAGCAGCTGTCCCCACACAGGCCAGGCCTGGCCCCCAGCCGCTCCACCCCAGGGCCCCACCCTGCAGACACTCGCGACCTCCTGGCCCTGGTGGGGCTTCAGTCCTGGAGGGAGCTGGGCCTCCGGTGGGTGCCCCCACCCTGTGGAGCCCTTCCACTATGTATTCTGTCTGGGGGATCGGGCTGGGGGTGCCTTGGCTGAGTGGCCACTGGTCTCCAGGTGACCTGTGGAGTTGGCCAGAGCCCCAGGCCAGGAGGCCATCTGGGTTTCACACCAGTGCGTCCAAAGGGGCAGTCCTACAGCTTCCCCTCTCCCCACCCAGGCCCCTGCCCTGCAGGCAGCTGGAATCCCAGCAGAAGGAGGCCACAGCCTCCCAGGACCCATGGCGAGCCCCTGAAGGGCAAGAGACTCAGGCTGGGCCCCAGACGCCCCCCAGCCCCCCGAGCCTGGCCTCAGGTATGCCTGCTGGAAAGGAGCCTCACACCCCAGCCTCCTCTGCGGAGCTCTGGGAGGGGCTGCACTGGGTGGTTCTCTCCTGGGGTGGGTGCCAATCCCAGTCCTCCCTCCTCCATGCCACGGGACCTGGAGGCTGCCTGGGTGGGATCCGAGAGGCAGCTCCACAGGAGGGCTGTGTGAGCCACTCTAGGCTCTAGGCGTCCGCACGAAAGAGTGAGGCACAGCAGGGTGGGGACACGCAGAAGCCAGGATGTGCCGCTGGACATGGCGGCTCCAGGGGGCGGGCTGGAGGTGGGTGGGTGGGGCTGCTGGCTTCGCTGGGAGACCACAGCAGAGGACTGTGCTTCATGCCCGCCCGGCTCAGGGACGCAGAAGTAAACCCAGGCAGGCCCTCACCAGGGTCACGGGTTCAGAATGACTGTGTCTCAAGGCAGTAGGCAAGCCCGGGGAGGGACACTGCAGGTAGGGCCACAGGAAGGTCAGCAAAGTGACCTTCTCAGGGCAGAGAACAGGGTGGCCAAGCCTGGGTGGGCTAGCACCTGGGCAGGGACAAGGGGTGCCCCAAGACACTCAAGAAGGGTCAACAGCTGCCACCCACCCCGTGGTCAAGGGAAGTCAGGCAGGGTGGCCGGGGGCAGGGGAGAGGGGCATTCTGAAAGCTGCCTGGGCCTCCTATTCCAGGTGCCATGTTCAGGTGGGTACTGGGTAACTGGGGTCACCTGCCTCACACTTCAGGGATGGGCCCCAGGTGACCCAAGGCCAGAGTCCAGGCCCTGTGGCCTTTGCCTGTCCCAGAGGTAGCTGTTCTAAGCAATGGTCAGAGGTCACAGGGCTGGGGGCCATAGCGTCCTTCTGAAGCATAGCAGGTGGGTAGGGGTCCTGCCACCCCTTCGCGGTTGAGCTGCGGGCCCCCAGGTGGGGCAGTGCTTCTGCGTCGGTCCACGTGTCTGGCAGGTCCTCCCTAACACGCTGTTTTTTCCCTTGCTTTCTAGAGCCTTCCAAGACCTTGCGTTATCACTTGACCCCTTCTCCCCCCAAGTGCCCGATGCCACCAATGCCACCTGATTCAGGCAGTAGCTCTCCCCGGGGGTCTACAGACCTGCCGTTCAGAGGGCGTAGACTTAGAGCCCTGGGCAGCCTGGGGCCTGGCCTGGAGGAGGGCTGAATACAGTGAGTACCCTCCCAGCCCTGGAGGTGAGCTCAGGCCCCGGCCCCGGAGGCCAGGGATGTCCAGACCAGAAGCCAGCATGGGACCCAGCGACCAGACACCAGGCCTCCCCTGCCTGCGGCACCTGAACCCCATCACCCCTACCCATTCTCACCCTTACTTCAAACCCCTGCCCATAGCTGGGGTCACCTGGACTGGAGCCAAAGGTGCTGGTAGGTTATGTAGCCCAAGAGGGCTCTGGCCTCATAGACCCCAGAGCATCTGGGCAGAATGGGGTGGGAGGTGGGCCTGGCCCTAAGAGGCCCCTCCTGGTAGAGGAGAGCCTGGGGTTGGGATCTGCCAGGACACAGCAAAGGCCAACACTCAGGTTAAGTCCAAGGGTAGAGACGGCCAGCTCCCCAGCACTGCCTCAACAACTGCCCCTCCTATGGGGCCTGGCCTTCCTCTTCAGAGCAGCGGCCAGGAGGGGACCTCGTAAGGGTGGGGCTAGGCTGGTGTGGCTGGAGCCCCAGCTGGCCTCTCAGGTGCCCCCTGCCTAGCTCCGGGTCCTATCTACTTATCCTAGGCTCCCCAGGCCAGCCAGGCCTCCCATCCTGGTGGATCCGTGGGGTTCCCCTTGCAAGGCTGGGAGGCAGTTCTCTCTCCTTGAGACAGGATGTCCCAGAAACCAAAAGAATCATTTTCCACTTTGAGGTGTACAGAATGCAGTTTACTTTGTAGGCAACGTTGGTTCAATAAATTATGCAGCTGGCACTGCCTGCCTGGCCCTGCCACCCTACAACCGCCTGAACGAGTCTTCGGTGATGGGCGGGCAGCTGAGGAAGCGGAACCCAAATCTGCTCTCTGCCGAGCTCTGCACCGACAGGGCCACCATGGGGCAGCCGCAGTCCACCCTCTTCCGGCACACCTGGGAAGCGTGGGAACCTGAGAGCCACACCAGCGGCGGGGGGGGGGGGGGGCAGGGAGGGCAGAGCGCCCGCTCCGCTGTGGGTGGGAGGGGAGGAGCGGGTACACTCACCCGGACCTTGCGTTCCTTCCTCGCTGGGAGGTCCTCGAAGCACAGCCCCGTGCTTTCTGCATGGTACAACAGCTGTTAGCCCAGACACACTCTCCACCCGCCCACCCCTTTCCCGCGCCCCCGGGGCGCCCACCGGGGATGGTGGGCAGAGCCTCCAAAGCTTTGGTCTCAGTGCCCTCAGGCCACGCTGGCACCTCCCCTGCGTAGAAGGGCTTGCAAGCACTCAGGAGAGGCAACGTGCCCCGGGTCCTGGGAGGGCGAGAGGAGAGAGAGGTGGGAAGGCCCGCGGGGTCTGGAGTGTTCTCTTCCTAACTGGAGGCGGCTGGCTAGGTAGGTTGGCCATGCTCAAGTCCCAGGCCAGGTGAGCACTCCTGATGGGGGCAGGGCCTAGGGAGGTGGAGACTGGTCCCAGCAAGGAGAAGGGGTAAGTTTTGAAGGGGTGGATGGAGGAACTCCTCGCAGTGCCCACCCCGACTTCCGGCGCCCAGCTCTGGCCTCCCGCGCCTTGCCCTTGCGCCGGTGCTGAGGGTAACGCGGGGACTCTCTGGTCTCCGCGCCTGGCCCAGGCTCGGGGAGCGGGAAGCGGTCAATGGACCAGTCGGTGTTGTCGGTGAAGATCCTTGAGCCCTGGGTTACGCAGTGAGGGGCATGGTGCTCGCTGAGGACCTGCAGGGCAGTAGGGGTGGTCAGTCACCCCTACCTGCCAGGCCCGCCCAGCACCCTCCCTGTCCAGGACTGCACTGACCTGGCCCTTGGGGCTCCGGAGGAGTGTCACACAGCCCCGGCTGGAGTGGAAGTGGAAGGCGTCCTGGCCCGAGGACAAGGGGGACTGCTTGGTGTTGCTGGTCCCCTCTCCCCACACCTGCAAACGGCGCAGTGCAGGGCACTGGATGAGGGTTGGCCAGGGCTGGGCCAAGCCGCGTTTCGGACAGCGACGGCGGAGCGCACCGTGATGTGATGCTGCGGTGCCAGCAGCGTGCCGGGCGGGAAGCGGTACATGCACACAGGGAAGTCTCTCAGGAGCTGCTGCAGGGTGCAGCCGCCCAGGTCCACGGTCTCCTCCAGCGACTGGTTGAGGATTCGGATGAACTTCTCCTGGCTGCTCACAGCTACAATCTTCAGGCAGAAGCCAGCCGGGCTGGGGTAGGAGGAGATGTGTGGGTGAACAGCCTGCCCACCGGAGCAGCCGCACCCGGGTCTGCCAGTGAGCTCATGGCTGGGGGTGTTCCTCACCTCAGCTGGCGCCCCGCGCCCCGGTGGTCAGGATCTGCTCTGGGCTCCACAACAGTCTTTCCCAGAGTGTAGGTATGCGGTTTCCGGAGATCTAGGGAAAGAAACCCTTTTGGGGAGGGAGGCCCTCCGGGAATCTTCCAATTGGGATGTCCCCTGCTAGGCCAGACCAGATCTACAGCAGGTGGGGTTCTTGTGGGAGAGGAACAGCGCCAAGGGTCCTATCCTTGGCAGAAGGGGCTGCTGGATCTTAGGGACTGAAGGACCTGGTGCAGGGCTTTGGGTGGAGACTGGAGGGTGTGCAAGGGTGGCCAGGGCAACCTGCCCACTCCACCTTCAGTGTCGTCACTGGAGCTGCGAGCTGGAGGGTGGATCTGCCTAGAAGTCAAGCCTGCCGCCTGGGGTTGCTCCCCTGTTGCCTTCTCCACTCTGGAAGGAAGGGCCAGCTGGCCGCCGCTGGAGTCCGAGTCCACACCCCCGGAGCTGCTGGTGCCCGCGCAGGGCAGGGAGCGCCACTGCAGGCTCCTGGACCGCTTCTCCGAATGCTTGACTGAGGAATCTAAGCCCGTGTCCGATGGGGATGGCTGGGACAGAAGCTGCCTGAAGCCATGTTCTGCTCAGTGGCTGCCCTGGCTCCCGGACCCCAGCCATGCCCCTACCCAACCTCCCCAGGGCAGGAGGCACCCCAGCTTGTGTTTTGAATACCCAGGACCCAGGTCTGGCTCATTACTGGACCGTGATGGTCCATGAGCCTCTTCTCTTCATTCCTAATAGATCATAGATCAAAGGTGAGGCATGGAAGAGTTTTGTGACTTGTCTGGGGACATTAAAGGATAGAACTTGGTGTAGGGCGTGATGGCGCACGCTTGTAATCCCAGCATTCGGGAGGCTGAGACAGGAGGATTGCAGTTCGCAGACAGCCTCAGCTACTTAGTGAGGCCCTTTGCAACTCAGTGAGACCCTGTTTCAAAATAAAGAATAAAAGCCGGGCGTGGTGGCGCATGCTTGTAATCCCAGCGCTTGGGAGGCTGAGACAGGAGCATCGTGCAGGTTCAAAGCCAGCCTCAGCTGGTTTAAGAGACCCTGTTTCCAAATAAAATATAAAATAGGTCTGGGAGTGTAGCCCGAAGGTAGAAGGCCCCTGGGTTCCATTCCTAGTACCACCAAAAAACAAAAACAAAAACAAAAAAAACAGAAAATAAAGAATAAAAAATAGGGCTGTGGGTGTTACTCAGAGGTAGAATGCCCCTGGGTTCCATCCCCAGTACAGAAAAAAAAAAAGAAAGAAAAAAAGAAAAAAAAGAAAAAGAAAAAGATAGAACTTGGCCTTGGTCTACTACTCCTGCCAAGGCAAGCCCTCCCTTCTCTTGGTCCCTGAGAAGCCCCTGCCCAGGGAAGTTACTTGTGCTCTGAGTTGGAATCAACATTGAAGAGATTCGGGAACCGGTGGGCGATGCTGTTCCAGTCTACGTCCTCCAGTCGGAAACCCTGGCCAGGAAGCAACAGGCACTTGGCGCTTTCCTTCTGCAGGGCTCGGTCAGATGTGTGGGGACCTCGTGTGGGAGACCTTGCTCACCTCCCCAGCCACAGAAGACTGTTCATTTTCAGACACATCACTGACGTCCATTAGAGTCTCTGCAGTGACCACCTGCAAGAGGAGACCACAGGGGCTGGGTATAGCTCCCTGGGATCCAGGGAGGACTGGGTTTCTGGAAGGCTGGAGGCCTTATAGCCAGCTGTGAGACTCACCTCTACGCTGCCCGTCTGTGACCGCAGTATGCGGCCTACCCAGGAGGAGCGGGCCAGCTGCAGGAGGCAGGACTTCTGGAAGGCCTGCAGCTCAGCTTCCAGCTGCTGCAGTGTGTTGAGGCTCTGCAGCAGCCGCTCCTCCAGGCGTTCCTTTTCCTGGCCAGGAGTGCAGCTCTTCCGGTGAGGAGCCTCCTGCAGTCCACAGTCGCCCTCCAACACACCCTCGCCCCAGATCCACAAGCAGCCAGCTCCCTGAGCCCACCCCTCACCAGCTGGGCTTGCTCTTTCTGTGCTTGCAGCTCCAGGGTCAGCTTCTGGACCTGGTTCTGCAGGAACCTGTCCTGACTCTGAGAGCTCCTGGGAAGAGGGCCAAGCCCAGCAGCCAACCCTCAGTCGGGGTCGGCTGAGGTTCCTAAGGGCAGGTCAGCTCAGCAGCATGAGAAGGCCCCCACCGCCATCATACCTGGGGACTACACAGTGCGGGGCAGGGCAGGGCAAGCCTGGCAGGTCTGGGCAGGGGTCGGCGCGCTCAGGGCTAGGACTAGGTTTATGGCAGTTACTAACTCAGGGTTAAAGTGAAGCATCGGGGTCAGACAAGGCAGAGGTTAGAGGGGTGAATCAGTGACTGGAGTGGGCCTAGACAGAAACCAGGAGCTAGGCAGGACAGGCGTGGGTGGGCCGGGCGCTCTGCTGCTGACCTTGCAGATGGCAGCCCTGCCACCTCCTTCAGGACGTGATGCTTCTGGGCATGCTGGCCGTTGTGGACAACCCATCGCAGCGCCTGGATCTCTAGCTCCCGCTGCGCCCACAGCAGCCGTAAGGTGCGGGGGTCCAGTGTCTCCAGAGCCACCCTGTAATACCAGGACCTCTGCTGCGTGATAAGGCCTGGCCCCGGCCCGTCTGGTCCTGGGAGCTGGCCACCCTCCCCTCCCCTGCTTACTGTGGGTTGGCAGAGACCGCCGGTGTGGAGTGGGGCTTGTTGTCTTGGGGGTCTGGCAGAGCCATGGTGTCCACAAATGTGCCAGCTAGAGGCCCCGAATCACAGCTGACTGGCTCTCCACCTGCTGAGGCTGGTGGCATCTGTTCCTCTTCCAATTCCCCGCAAGACCTGGGGGGCATGCTGGAAGGCGGTTGTGGACTGGAAGGGGCAGTAGGGCTGAGTCGGCCCTTGAATGCTGGTTCACAGGGGTCACTCTGAGGGCCACAGGTGAGTGTCTACCTCACCAGACAAGGGCTGCTGGGCACAGGGGTCCTCGTCTGTGTGTGTCCTCACTGTGCTCCCAAGCTCCCTGCTGTCTCCTGTCCCCCTTGCCCTTGCCTAGAGCAAGGGTCAGAGGCACTGACCTCTGGCCTGTGGCCCTCGCTCATGTCCTCTCACTCAGGGCCTCAACCCTAACACTCACCTGTGGCCTGAGGTCCTAGCTGGCCTGGGGAGGGAGGTTCTCTGCTGTTGCCATGGATATGGGCCACCAGAGGGGAGGGGCTGCTTGTTACCTGGAGCCTTGGGTGAGTTCTGGGCCCCGCCCAGCTGAGAATGTGAGAGTCTAGGCAGCTGCCCAGCTAAGCAGAATGGGCCTGGGGGCCGCACAGACCCCTGAGGCCCTCCCCGGCTACAGCGATGATTGGTGGGTACTGGGGACATTAGTGCTGTGTGTGTGTGTGTGTGTGGCCCCGCGAGGGTGTGGGTGTGTCCTCAGTATGTGGAAGGCCCTGGGCCCAGAGCTTACTTGAAAACCTGAGGGGGTCCGGGCGTGGAGGCGCACGCGTGTAATCCCCGCGCTTGGGAGGCTGAGACAGGAGGATTGCACGGGTTCGAAGCCAGCCTCGCTACTTAGTGAGGCTCTCAGCAACTTAGTGAGACCTTGTTTCCAAATAAAATATATTTAAAAAAAAAAAAGGTCTGGGAGTATAGCCTGGAGGTAGAAAGCCTCTGGGTTCCACCCCCAGTACCACCAAAAAAAAAAAAAGAAGAAGAAAAAGAAAAGAAAAGAAAACCTGAGAGAGGGGCTGTGCTGACCTCTAATCCTAATTTCAAACCTCAGACTTCAGACCCTTCTCATGGCTGAGGCCACTCTGAGAGCCTCCACCCCAAGGACTCTGGGACCATAATTATTTCTTATGCCTCAGGACAAGTTAGACCTAGAAGTGGAGCACTCTAGTCTGTGCCACCCACCTAGGATCCTCCGTGCCTCACACCTACAACAGGGCTCGGGTGGGGCCTCCCTGGCGGGGCACCGGAGGTGGACACGTAGGGGCCCCAGACCACGCTGACTGCGACAGTCTAGCCACGTGACTGAGGGGCCCTGGCTGCCCAGATGGCTAGGGTTCCTGCAAGGGGACAGCGAGGGAGGGGTGAAAAGTGGCTCCAAGCCTGCTTATGCGCATCGCCAGGGCACTGGGCCCCAATGGGGGCGGGAAGGAGCCTCAAACAGAGAGCGCAGGGCCTTTGTCCCTGGCGGCCCCCTCCCCCACCAGGGCTGCAGTGCCCGCCAGCTCCAGCCCACCGACTCTGTCGGGCCCTCAGTGCTCCGAATTTCTCCTGCGGGGACTCAGAACCTCCAACTCCCTGGCCCTAACCACAGGCCCCAGCCCCTTTAGGCTGATCTGAGAAGGAAGGGGTGGCTCGGCGCCCCTTGGGCGCTTGCCAAAGCTGCAGGATCACAGGCCAGCGCCCTTCATTGGGTGGGTGAGGGCCTGCCTCACTGGGAGTCTGCAAGCTGGCCGTCTGTAGGGCCTCAACACCTGCCCCAACCCGCTGCCTGCGGATCGCGCCTGCGAAGCGCTTCCGCGTGGCTCTCAAGCAGGGAGCGGCCGCCTGGCCCCGCCCCAGGCCCCGCCCCAGGCCCCGCCCCAGGCCCCGCCCCAGGCCCCGCCCACACCTGAGCGCCGCGGGCGGGCGGTGAGCCAATGGGCGGGGCGTACGGAGGCAGCCAATGGACGTGGGCGCGGGGCGGGAGGCACGCGCCGCGGAGCTAATGGGGGCGCGGCGGGGCGGGGTGTGCAGGCCTCGGGCCAATGAGGCTGCGGGGCCGGGGCGCGCCGCGGCGCTGGGGCGGCAGGTTGCGGCGACGCCGGAGCGCCGGGGTGCGGGAGGCCGGAGAACACCCAGGTGAGCCGCGCGGGCCCCGCACCTGCCGGGGCGCCTGCTCTGACCCGGGAGTTTGCCGCGGGCTGGTTGTGGGGCCGCGCCGCACCTGCGCTCCTCCGCTGCGGAGCGGGGCCCTGAGGTCCCGCGCGGCCGGGCTCACTTCTCGGGCTGCGGAGCCGCGGCCGGGCGGGACCTCCGGGGTGAGCGCACCGGCTAGACGGAAGGGGATGGGGGCTGCCGGGCTACCGCGAGGTCTGGGGTTCGGTCGGCGAGAGGTCAAGTCTGGATCGAGCCTCTCGGCTTCTCTGGGGCCCGAGACTCTTCCTTCCTTGGGGGAGGCGTTCCCATGGCAGCGGACGGCGTCGCGTTTGTGTGCGGGCATCCTTGGGTGCCTGAGGACTGACGCTCAGAGGGCACTGCCCTCTGAGCCCGGTGACGGGGGTGGGGGGACAGGAAATCCTGGACCTGGTTAATGATTTGCCTGGTTCCAAGAGTGGGGGCGGGGTAAGAGGCCTGGTGAAGTGGGGGAAGTCTCAGAGCGCTCACCAGTGCCAAACTAGTTCCCTGGCCACCCCAGGAATGCGTGGCCTGCGGGTGGGGCTGGGCACAGGAGGCAGGGCACGGGCGCTGAGGGGCCGCAGTCCTAAACCAGTTGTGGCAGGTCAGGAAGAGGAGAGGGGGACCAGGCAGTGACCCGCCAGGCAGGGCCTGAACCTGTGCCTCCCTCACAGGACAGGGATGGTCTTGGGGCTGGCCACCATGGAGCTGAAGGTGTGGGTGGATGGCATCCAGCGAGTGGTCTGTGGAGTCTCAGAGCAGACCACCTGCCAGGAAGTGGTCATCGCACTAGCTCAAGCAATAGGTGAGTTCCCCGGGGACAGGTGGGGGTGGGCCTGGTAGTCCAGCCCCATTTTTCTCCCAAGGAGGGTGAGGCTGGCTTCAGATCCCTCTTGCTCTCCTTCAATTCCTCAAGCCAGGGCAGAGAGTGGGGAGACATAAACCAACCCTCCTTTTTTCCCCCAGGCCAGACGGGCCGGTTTGTGCTCGTGCAACGTCTTAGGGAGAAGGAACGGCAGCTGCTGCCCCAGGAGTGTCCAGTGGGCGCCCAGGCCACCTGTGGGCAGTTTGCCAATGATGTCCAGTTTGTTCTGAGGAGGACAGGGCCCAGCCTGGCTGGAAGACCCTCCTCAGACAGCTGTCCACCCCCAGAGCGATGCCCAGTTCGTGCCAGTCTCCCCCCAAAGCCACGGGTAGCTCCAGGCCGTGAGCCCCGAAAAGCACTGACCTTCAGCTTGGGAGGCCCATTGGCCCCAGAGTCTGCGGCCCCTGTAGCACCCACGGCAGGCTGCTTCGCAGACCTTCAGGGCCTGGAGCTCAGGGTGCAGAGGAATGCTGAGGAGCTGGGTCATGAAGCCTTCTGGGAGCAGGAGCTGCAGCGGGAACAAGCCCGGGAGCGAGAGGGGCAAGCACGCCTGCAGGCACTGAGCGCGGCCACCGCAGAGCACGCCGCCAGGCTGCAGGCCCTGGACGCCCAAGCCCGTGCCCTCGAGGCTGAGCTGCGGCTGGCTGCGGAGGCTCCTGGGCCCCCGCTGGCTACGGCATCTGCTACTGAGCGCCTGCGCCAGGACCTGGCCATCCAGGAGCGGCAGAGTGCAGAGGTGCGGGGCAGCCTGGCTCTGGTAAGCCGGGCCCTAGAGGCTGCGGAGCATGCCCTGCAGGTGAGCTCAGGAGGCTCCGTGCCTGCCACCTCCCACCTCCCACCTCCCACGTGCATGGGCCTGGGGCTGTGACACAGGGTCACTGGGGCAGGTGCTCCTTGTGGGGCACAGGGACCCTGGGCTCCCGTGGCCATTCTCCCTGAGGGTCCTGTGTACCCCCAGGCCCAGGCCCAGGAGCTGGAGGAGCTGAACCGGGAGCTCCGTCAGTGCAACCTGCAGCAGTTCATCCAGCAGACAGGGGCTGCACTGCCGCTGCCCCCACAGCCAGACCGAGCCCCCTGTGGCACACAGGTCAGAGCGGTTCTGGGGAGAGGTTCTGGGGAGAGGTGGGACGGTAGGGACCCAGCCCAGCTCCCAGCTGACCTGCTCTCCTCACAGGACCTTCTATCTTCAGCCAGAGAAGAGCACCTCCAGGGAGCAACCCGGGGCCCTGTCCTAGTGCCCAGCCTGAGTCCTGAGGGTATGTCTGCCCCACACCCTGTGGGATGGGCCCTCCCCTGGCCTCAGCTCCTCAGCCAGTTTCTTCCCCCCAGTTGTTCACGTGAGGCAGAGTTCCTGGAGGTAGCAGCTCCTGCCAGAGTGGTGTCTGCTGAGGACGGGCAAGCCGGGACAGCCGGGAAGAGCCGCCTGGACAGCAGGAGAGTTTGGCCACAGAGGATACCTTCCTGTGCAGTGGGAGCCCCGGCACCCTGGAGATTCTGTTCCAGGGGTTAGTGTGCTGGGGCGACGTCTTCCTAATCCTTGCCAAGTCTGCCAAACCCCCTGGAGAAGCACGGGGTATAGCTCAGAACTCACCAGGCCCCCAGAGGCCATTGCTACTTTGGGGGATGAGGTGCGTGGACAGCACGTTTAGCGTGTGGATGTGTGCCTGCCCAATGGTGCTGCCTCCCTATCCTGACACTTAAACCTCAATAAACTGCCCAAAGGGGTGTGAGTGCGTCCTGCGGCTGCCCTGGGCAGGGTCCATGGTGCCTGGAATTGAGGTCCACAGGGGAGCTACTGGAGAGGCTCCAAACTGCCTGGGGCTGGCCACAGCCAGACTCCTGAGGAAGCGTGTTTCAGGGACCGGTGCTGAGTGGGAGCCAAGGCTGGCCCGCATTCTGGTTGCTTTGCCCTGGCCACCCTTGGGAGCTTTCCTCTGTGATCCCATGCCTGGCCCTGGCCCTGGCCTGAGTTGTCATCTGGATTCCTCTCCCACTTGGCTTCCCTCATCCGCCCCATCAGCAACAGGAACTAAGGATGCCAAGACAAGCTAGACCCGCCTGTCAAGTTTATTGTCTTCCAGAGAACTCGTGGGGGCAGGTCTTGGGCTCCTGCGGCAGGTCAGAGACTCCTCAGGAGTTTCTCCAGCGGAGTTTGGTCAGCCCCATGGAGGGTGCGGGCATCAAGTAGACAAGGGTGTCCCCCACCTCCCTGCAGAGTATGAAGCCTCGACATTGGGGCAGGGCAGATTCTGCAGCCCTCCCAGCTGCTACCAAGGCCCTTGGATTGGCTGTGGTTACTCCCAGAGGCCTGGTCCTCAGGTGGGCCACATGCTCCCAGCTCTGAGGACTGGGACCGGGGTCGGAGATGTTTGTGATGAGCAGAACCTGGCGTCGCCAAGGCCCTTGTGCAGCCACGTGTGGGAATGGAGAACAAGGGATGGGGACACCTTCGGTCCTAGGGATCTCAGCTGGATTCAAGGGGAGGGCATGTCTGGACTTGGCTTTTTCCTGGCGTGGTGCCTTCTAGTGCCCCCCATTTCCTCTGGAGCAGATTGCAGCAGACACGGAAGCCACCCTTGGGAGCCAGGGAGGACTCCTCAGAGGTCAGGGCCACCAGGAGCCCACTGCTGTGGGCAGAAATGGGGCTGGGTATTTCCTGCCTGAGACAGAGAGCAGGGAATGCGGAAGGCCAGGCAGCAGAGGGAGGTTCCCAATCTGGTGTCAGCAGGCCAGAATCCCTAGCCAGCTGTGCCTGTCTATACTCCCTGCTGAGCCTGCTTCAGCCCTGACCTAGTCTTAGCTGATCCGTGGCCTCAGACAGGCAAGGCCAAACACAGGGTCCCATGGAGTGGAGTCTTGAGTGCAAACGCCACTCGGGCTGTGCCGTGGGTGGGAAGGCCGGGGTCCAAGGGACCTGTCCCCCACCTACTCTCAGAAGGCTTGGGTACACCTCTGAGCACCAGCCCTAAGTCACCAGGGGCTGGGGGGCAATGCCAGGTGGCATCCAGAGACCACCCCGTCAGGGGCCTGGGGAAAGCATGCCTCCCACATCTGCATTTCCCCATTCATTAGCCCTGAGAGGAAGGAGACGGAGCTGGCATCCACCTGAACTCCCTGTGCCCGCCCTTCTGAGGAGCACCTGTTTCTTCTGAAGCCACCGCCCGACTCTGCACAGCCCAGGGCTGCTGAGCAGCCCACCAGGAGCTGCTGCACTCTGCAAAGGGGGAGAGCCCTCTGCCTCAGCAGTTACCCAGGCTGACCAAATCCCACGCCCTCCAGAAGTTGCCAGAGTGCTTCAAATCACTAAGCACACTTTTGAGTTGCTGAAAAGTTTACTTTTGAGTTTTAAACTTTAAAGACAATGGTGTGTGCTGTGCAGAATGAAGAAGGGCCAAGTACCCCGTAAACACCTATCTCCCCAGGGAAGACCCAACAGAGGCAGGCCCCCCTGATGGGACAGACAGTCACTGGCACTCTGCTGCTTGGGCAGTCCGTCTAGCCCGAGGCCAGGGCCAGCCTATGCAGGCCTCAGAGATTCTGCTCATTCCCAGCACAGAAGTGGCCCCTGGTACACGAAGGGTGGCCCACAGTAAACAGAAATAAGTCAGCTTTGCAGGTTCGCAGCCCCACAACCTCCCCTCTCCCCCAGAGCCTGCTGGATGTGCTGGTGTGACTGCTGGGAGACAGCACAGGGGCCCTCCAGGCCAGTCCCAGTCCAGAATGTCTGCCGCTCCCTCTAGTGACCTGGCTCCAGCCCTCATCCTCAGAAGGGGGATGAGGCCTGGGCATGTGTTGGCCCTGTAGGCCTGGAGCTGCCCTGGACACTCACTCATCTAGACTTTGAGGGTGTACTTGAGGATATCCAGTAGAGGGGGCCTGTCCCTGGGCCCCACAGGTAGGCCCACGGTTCTGACTTTCACTGAAATGGCAGAAATATCCGGAGGAGCCAAAGCAGGACTCTCTTCCTATTAAAAAGTCCCAGAGGCAGCTTTGGGGATGCAGGTCCAGAAGGCCCCGTGTCCTGCTGGCTGCAGATCACTGGTGTTGCCCAGGACTGCCCTGGCCGTGGACTCCTTGATGGACACCTCCTGGAGACACTGCATGGTTTGGCATCCTGAGACAAACAAGAAGAAAGTTCCCTCCAAGAGGGTATCTGGCCCAATCTCGTCCCCACACATGGAGGACAGAGAATCCCCCGAGCCTCCCCTCCCCCCACCCGTCGCTGCCGGACTCCGACAGGCAGGCCCCTCCCAGGGGCCAGCTGACCTTAACTCCCAAGGCCTGGGTGCACGCCCTCCACCCCTATGTGGCTGCCCGCCTGCCCGCCCGCCAGACCCAGGTCACCAGGGGCCAGGGGTTCGCGTTGCCCAGGGGCAGATCAGCCGCTGTCACACGCACAGTGGGTCTGGAGCATCGCAATGTGCGGTGGGCAGTGGCTGCCCTGCACCTGGAGGGACGGCCCAGCGGGCGGGCGGATGGAGGGGTCACCCCCTGCCCGGTCCCCTCCAACTTGGGCGTCCGAGCCACGCCGCCTCTGCTCGCCCGACCTCCGCGGCCCCCAGAAAAGGGCAGCCTCAGAGATTCACCCGCGCCAGCCAGCCTGGGACCCCTCGTGCGTCACCTGCGACCCGGGCGCAGGACCGTCGCCAGCTCTCGGACCAACTTCAGCGGCGTCCGCTGCCAACCTACAGCCCCCGGCGGGCCCCGGCCGGGCCCGCCGCCCCGCCCCGTATGCAAATGAGAGACGCCTCAGCCAATGGCCCGCCGAGCCCGGCCCGCCCTGCCGCGCCACAGCCAGTGGGCGCGAGGGAGCGCGGCGCGCCCCGCCCACCACCGCGCGGGCCTGGGCGGGCGAGGCCGGCGCGTTCCTTTCTGCACGTCGGCTTGGGGAGGGGCCGCCACCTGCCGGGCGGGGCGGCCTCGCGGGGCGGTGGACCCCGCCGGCGGCGGGTGGTACGGCCCGGACGGTCCCCTCCCGCCGGGGTGGTACGGCCGGGGCTCTCCGGGCTTCGCGGCCCCAGGCGGGGGGCGCGGCCTGGCTGCCCGGTGCTCCGGCGCCCGCGGACCTGGCGGGGCCGCCCCGCCCCGCGCCGTGCTGCTGCCTGGCCGCCTGGGTCCCCCCGCGCCCCGCTGGCCGGGCGCCCTGGCTGCGACCCGAGGGCTGGGCGCCCTGATACGCGCCCCGGGACGCACGTACCGCCCGCCCCGCCCCTCGCTAGCTCCGGGTGGCCTGGGGGCTCCCGAGGACAGGCGGGCAGTCTGGCTTCGAGGAGAGGGTGCCGGCGGCCCCGGCAGGCTGGCTGGGCACTCCGGGTTCCTCCTGTGGATCCACCGGGCTCTCAGGGGTCGGTGGCAGGGAGAGTAAATGCTGGGCCTCAAAAGGTCTGAATCACGGCCAGGCGTCGTCGTGCAAGCCTGTAATCCCGGTACTTGGGAGGCTGAGACAGGAGGATCGGAGGTTCTCAGCCAGCGCCAACAATTTAGTGAAGCCTTCCGCAACTTAGGGAGACCCTGTTTCAAAATAACAACATAGGGCCCGGGGGTGTAGCCTGGTGAATTCCCCTGGGCTCAATCTCCAGTAACACACACACACACACACACACACACACACACACACACACAGTCTAAATCAAGGGAGCAAAACTGTCGCCCTCCTGAGGACACACAGCTTCAGAGCTTCAGACGCGGAGCCCCAAGATGAGGGAGGCCAGGCTGCTTCTCTCTCCAGCACACAACCCTCCCCTTCCCCGCCAAGGAGGAGGAATCCTGGAGCATCCGGGCCCTAATAAGCAAGAAGGTGCCTGCTCTCTTTTTACCCCTAATGCAGGGCCCCCCACACGCCCTGTGTTCTCCTGCCTCCCTCACATCAGCAGTTCCCTACGCCTGCCTCAGACCCTAGCCTTCCCTGGGCTCCAGGCTCTTCCAAGACCCCTCTGTCCCCACAGACACTCTGGTCCTTGGCAGGCACTAGCCTCCTCAGCCTTAGCCACCTAGGCTTGCTTGCCTGTGCTCCTGTCTCCTTCCTGCCTGTGAACTCTCTGGTCCCTACACTTTGACCTCCCTGCCTCCGTGGCCTCCCTCCTTGCCTACAGGACCCAGTACAGGATGTGCTGGGGCCTGCCATTTGCCACAAACCCAGTCTACCAGACCAAGGACCTCTGGAGCTTGGAGCCTGGGGACAGAAATTCAAGGGCAGAGCTGGGCATGGTAGCGTACACCTGCGATCTCAGTACTTGGGAGGTTGAACTAGGAGGATCACAGATTCCAGGCCAGCCTCAGCAATTTAGCAAGGCCCTCAGCAACTTAACAAGACCTGCTTCAAAATAAAAATGAGCCGGGCGTGGTGGCACACACTTGTAATCCCTGCGCTTGGGAGGCTGAGACAGGAGGATTGCACGGGTTCGAAGCCAGCCTCAGCTACTTTGTGAGGCTCTCAGCAACTTAGTGAGACCCTGTTTCCAAATAAATTATTAAAAAAGGTCTGGGAGTATAGCCTGGAGGTAGAAAGCCTCTGGGTTCCACCCCTAGTACCACCAAAAAAATAAAAAAATTAAAAAAATAAATAAAAATGAGCCAGTTGTGGTGGCGTATGCTTTGTAATCACAGTACTTGGGAGGCTGAGACAGGAAGATGACAGGTTCATGGCCAGTCTCAGCTATTTAAGCAGGGACCTCCCCCAGAGCCACTGCAGGGATATGGATTTCTGGACTTGAGCTCAGACTTCGAGCCTCTGAGACTATGAGAGAACACATTTCTGTTGTTTTGAGCCATCTTGTTTTGGTCAAAGGACACTCCTTCCCTGGTCTGAGAACTCAAGCACACCTGTCCCCTCCCTAGTTCTGCGAGCTTCAACTCCCGCTCATCCCACTCACTCTCCTCTTGCCTCGTGTCAGACTCTCTGCATCCGCGGACTCTGGGGGGCTCCCTGCTGCTGACGGGGATGGGGTGAGGTGGGCAGGAGGCAATGCCTGTCTGTGCTCAGTGCTCACCCAGCCCAGTGTGTGCGCGCAGGCCTGCCGGCAGGGGAAGGGCCCTCTAGAGTCTGGCCTAGCTCCCCCTGGCGGGCATACCAGGGGCATGCATACTGTATCGCTGCGGAGCACAAACTGCAACTCCGGCAGCGGCTTCCAGTGCAGGTCTTCATGAACAGGACCATGCATGTGTGTGGGTGAGTGTGTGCGCATGTATCGTATGCACACTGGCAGTCACACGGGAGAGGTGGCAGTGGGAGACTCAGTGGTGAGCATGGGAGGAGACAGTACTGAGGAGACAGTTCTGATGTGTGCCTGCCAGTGTGTGGGGATCCCCATGTGTGAGCAGGTGTCATCTTATGCTCATAGGTGGAGGTACAGATAGGTGTCTGTGCTCTCAGGAGCCACTACTTATGCTCAGTTTGGGCCCAGTCTGGCCCTGGGCAGCTCCTTGGAGTCGAATTGCACATACCTGAGCATGGCCTGGTTGGCTGTGTAAGTGAACTACCCAAAGGTGCTCTGAGGAGGTGTTCATTGTGAGTGCACTTAGGTGTTATTTTTGTGGCACTAGAGATTGAATCCAGGGCCATTTTGCCTCCAAGGCATACGCCCCAGCCCTATTTTATTTATTTATATTTATTTTGCGGTAATAGGAATGGAACCCAGAGGTATTCTACCTCTGAGTTATACCCCCAGACCTATTTTTTATTCTTTATTTTAAAAGAGTGCCACTGAGTTGCAAAGAACCTAAGTAGCTGAGGTTGTCCTCGAACCATGATCCTTCTGTCTCAGCCTCCCAAATGCTGGGATAACAAGTGTGTGCCACCAAGCCCAGCCCTATTTTAATTTTTTTTTTTGGGGGGGGAATACTGGGGATGGAACCCAGGGGCATTCAACCTCCGAGTTACACCACCAGCTCTATTTTTTATTCTTTATTTCGAAACAGGGTCTCACTGAGTTGCAAGGGCCTCACTAAGTAGCTGAGGCCCTTCGCAAATTGTGATTCTCTCTCTGGTCTCAGTCTCCCAAATACTGGGATCACAATTTAGCGGCACCACACTCAGCTCCTATTTTAATTTTTTTTTTTTTTTTTTTTTTTGTGGTACTGGGGGTGGAACCCAGAGGCTTTCTACCTCCGGGCTATACTCCCAGACCTTTTTGTATATTTTATTTGGAAACAGGTCTCACTAAATAGCTGAGGCTGGCTTCGAACCGGTGTGATCCTCCTGTCTCAGCCTCCCAAGGGCAGGGATTACAAGCGTGTGCCACCACGCCTGGCTATTTTTTTTTTTTTTTTTGCGAGTCTGGGGATGGAACCCAGGGGCATTTGACCTCCAAGCTACACCCCCTGCCCTATTTTTTTTTTTTTTTTGAAACCGGGTCTCACCGAGTTGCAGAGGGCCTCACTTAGTAGCTGAGGCTGTCTGCGAACCGCGATCCTCCAGTTTCAGCCTCCCAAATGCTGGTATTACAAGCGTGCGCCACCATGCCTGGCTCTATTTTAATTTTGAAGCAAGGTCTCTCGAGATTGATAAAAGTCTCACTACTTTCTTAGGCTGCTCTTGAACCTGTAATCTTCCTGTTTCAGCCTCCCAAGTACTGGGATTACAGGTATGTGCCACCATGTCCAGTTTATATGTGTTTTTTGTGGTACTGAAGATTGAATCCATGGGCTTTCTACTTCTGAGATACACCCCCAGCTCTACTTTTTGTTTGGAAACAGGGTCTTACTAAGTTGCTGAGGCAGTCCTGGGGTCTCAACCTCCCAATTACTGGGATTACAGGCTTGCACCACGAGGCCCAACTTTACCTGCGGTTTTTTTTTTTTTTTTTTTTTTTTTTGCAGGCCTGGGGATGGAATCCAGGGGCATTTGACCTCCAAGCTACACCTCCTGCTCTACTTTTTATTCTTTAATTTGAAACAGGGTCTCACTAAGTTGCAGAGGGCCTCACTAAGTAGCCGAGGCTGTCCACGAACCACAATCCTCCAGTCTCACTAAGTTGCAGAGGGCCTCACTAAGTAGCCGAGGCTGTCCACGAACCACAATCCTCCAGTCTCAGCCTTCTGAAAGCTGGGGTTACAAGCATGGGCCACCGCACCTGGCTGCCTGTGTTAATTATGACAAATTTTCCGCAGTTCCCTAGTGGTGGCTGTGGATGGTGGTGGGAGAGGCTGGCTCCTACCCAAGGGGGCTCCAGGTTGACTATAAGCTGCCTGGCTTTCTTCTTTCCAGGAGCAGCTGTGTACTTCTGTGAGCACCCCTCAGCAGGTAGACACACTGACAACAGAAGGAACCTGTGCGATTACAAACTTGCACCCCATGCCCAGCTTCTTTTTAGTTTTTGAAACAATGTCTCACTGAGTTGCAAAGGGACTAACTAAGCAGCTGAGGCTGTCCCTGAACCGCGATCCTCCTGTCTCAGCCTCCCAAATGCTGGGATTACAAGCGTGCGCCACCACGCCCGGCTTCCCATCAGCTTTTTTATTTTACCTTGAGACAAGGTCTTGCTAAGTTGCCAACGGCCTAGAACCTACCATCTTCCTGCCTCTGTCTCCGGAGTAACTAGGATGACAGGACTGCACTACCATCGCCAGCGATTCCAGGGCTTCTTAAGCTTGAAAGTCTAAGGTTCAGGCGCCGATCCCACCATCACACTTTACCTTCAGTACAGCCCCGGCGACCCCCACTCACCCGCCACATCTCTGGGCTGTGTGGCCTTCCAGGGCTCCCCCAGCCTTCGTGCTCTCCCAGGAGCTTCCGACTTTCCTATCCTCACATCTCCCTTCCTTCCCTCGGAATTCCACCCAGCCCCTTGGCAAATTCCACTCTCCAAGCCCCGGTGGTCCTGGATGGGCCTCCCGCGGCCTCTCTGGTCGCTCTGCACTCTGCTCTCTAGCAGCGGCCGGACAAGAGAGGTCTGTCAGGTGCGCAGGACCCGGGTACCCCGCGCGGGACTCCAGCCCAGGGCTTCCTCCTGCGCGGAGACCGCCTCGGCAACCCCGCGGGCCAGTCCTCTAGGGTTCCTGACCCTGCCCTGCTTTTTGTTTCGGCACGAATCTCTTCCTCCCATACAACTACTGAGTTCTCTACAGTAGCTGCCGGAGCTGGGCTGGCGGGGAGCGGGGCTGGCCGCTCGTTCTCCGCCGCGCCGCGGCACGCGAAGAGCTCGCACAGCGTCCCCGCAGCGCCCGCCGTTGCCCGCGGGATACTGGGCGCAGCCTCGGTCGGGGCGCTCGCGGGGGCTGCTGGGCCGCCTGTGGGCGGGGCCCTGGCTGCAGGAGGCCGCTCCCATTCGCTCTGGGGGGGTGGGCGGAGCCTCGCACCGCACCACCTGCACCGCTCCCATTCGCTCTGGGCGGCGGGCGGAGCCTCGGACTGTACCACCTGCGCCGGCGGGGGGCGCCTCCAGGACCAGCGCACGGGCAGGGGTGGTCCCCACGGATTTTTCCAGAACACTGGTCTCTCTGGGTGGTAGTCGTGCACTGGCCCGGCTCCGGTGGGGAGGCCGACCCAGCGCTTCGAGACCGGCCGCGGGTGCTTCCCCGCCTCGTCCCGTGGTTCGCGCCAACGGGCGGGGCGGAGGACCCGGAAGTCGGCCGAGCACGTCCGGGTCGGGGAGCGCGCGGCGGCGGCGGCGGCGGCGGCGGCGGCGGCGCGGCGGCGGCGGCGTGGCCTGGTCGCGGTCTCGCTCGGCGGCGGCGGGGCGTCCGGGCGCTCTCTGGAGGCGCGGGGTTCCCGGGTACGTGCGGCGGCCGCGCCGGCGAGGGCTCCGGGTGGGGCCGGGCTGCGTGGGCCGCCTGCGGGCGCCGCGCGCTTTGTCTGCGGCCTGCTGGGCGGCGAGGCCTGCGCCGCGCGGGGCGAGGGCGGCCGGGCGCCCGAGGCCTCGGCGCCGGGCCGGCCGCGCGGGGACGTGGCGGCGCGCCCGCCCCTGGCCCGGGAGCCCCTCCCCGCGGGGCCGCCGCCACCCTCTCCTCCCGGCTCCGGTCTTCGTTGCCTGCCTCGGTGTCGTCCGCACTCGCCCAGGCCTGTGGCCGACGGCAGGGTGTCGGTAATCCGTAGCTCGAGGAGTTGTGGACGAGCCTCTCCGGAGCAGGCGTCGTCGGGCTTTTACGGAGAGTAGAGGAGCAGCCAGAGCGGTTGAGTACTCACCGGCCAGCGGCACACAGGTGCGGAGGGCGAGCCGCCGCCGCCCTGCCTTCCGTTGTGAGGCTGGCGCTACACCGTTGTGCCCCGGCACCCACCTATTCTTGTTTCTGCAGCGGAGAATAGTTTGGCCCAGTAGTCGCCCGGATAAGCTTGGAGGCCGAGGACTTGGGACTCGACAGACCTTCCCTCTCTCCTGGGATACTCAGTTTTCTTTCAAGGGGAAGAATGTGAACTCAGAATAGCGGCACAAGAGCCCCTGCACACTGTGCTTTGCTCTGTGGCGAAGCCCTGCCTCCCAGCCTGCCTGCCTTCTCTGTGCAGCGCTGTACCGTGGGCCCCTAGCCTTTGACTTCCATGTAGTTTACGATTTTGAGAACTCGTTGTGTCTCAAAAGGCAGGCGATGAATGCAGAATGCCAAAGTCGAGTCAAGTGGAGAAGTTGGGCTTACTGTAGGCTAGCTCAGTGCCAGGAGGGCACCGGGGCTCTGGTCCAGGCCTGGTTGCAGCTGCCACACTCCAGAGGCCTTTTTAGTTCTTTAGTAACAGCTGGAAACTGCAGATACTTTGGTTCCCCTGTGTTCGAAGAGAGAAGTAGCTTTTCTGGTTTTCTTTTTCCCCCATTAACCTCTCTGAACCTGGAGGCTGAGCAGGAGTACCATAGCAGTGCCCTGCCAGAAGGCTGTGGGCTTTCCTGCAGGAATGATCTGTGACATGTAGCTGCTGTGGAGATGATGAGCCGGGGCAGGCATGGCCCAGCTGGGGCTGTGGTAGGACCAGGAGGCCCTGAGAAAGGTTCTGAGGTTCCTGCTGGGGAAGGCGGTAGTGACTCGCTCTGGAAGTCCCTTTGGAGCTACCTGGATTCTTCCTGTTCTCTGGCAAGGAGACCTCTCTGCTGCCTGCAGGGATGTTGTCTTGATGATCCAGGAAGAGATGTTGCTCAGCCTCACACAACCTGAACTGCTGCTGCTGTGGTAGAGGGCTATAGGGACCTCTGGAGGTTTTCCAGTGCTCAGGCTGGTGAGGGTATGTGGAACCCCTCAGGACTGAGCCTTCAGGTATGGGAACTTGGGAAACCAGTCTCATTCCTGAGCTGGAATTTCTGGCAAGCTCCTGTATGCCAACCACTTGGTGTTGCCTTGCTTATCCCTCCTGAAAGACTTCTGGGTTAGGCCCTACCACTGCCCCAACTGGCCCAGTCACAGTGCATCAGAGAGAAACAGGTATTCTGTGTATATATATATCCATATATATTTTTTGCACAGTAGATTGGACCCAGAGGCATTCTACTTCCAAGCTGAACCCTAAATGGTCTAAGGTTGTTGTTTCTTTTGTTTTTGTTTTTGTTTTTTTTCCCTGTACTGGGGATTGAATCCATGGGCATTCTACCTCAGCTACACCCCCAGCCCTATTTTTTATTCTTTTCTTTTCTTTTCTTTTCTTTTCCTTTTTTTTTTTTTTTTTTGAAGTGATGGAACCTAGGGGCATTCTACCTCCGAGCTACACCCACCCCCAGCCCTATATTTTTCTTCTTCTTCTTCTTTTTTTTTTTTTTTTTTTTTTGTGGGTCTGGGGATGGAACCCAGGGGCATTCAACCTCCGAGCTACACTCCCTGCCCTATTTTTTATTTATTTTGAAACAGGGTCTCACTGAGTTGCAGA
This sequence comes from Muscardinus avellanarius, assembly GCF_963383645.1. Classification (NCBI taxonomy): domain Eukaryota; kingdom Metazoa; phylum Chordata; class Mammalia; order Rodentia; family Gliridae; genus Muscardinus; species Muscardinus avellanarius. Next base: position 239,441,724 of record NC_137786.1, on the reverse strand, counting down.
TGGCCTCACTAAATAGCTGAGGCTGTCCACAAACCGCGATCCTCCAGTCTCAGCCTCCCGAATGCTGGATTGCAAGCATGTGCCATAACGCCTGGCTTATTCATTTCTTTTGAAACAAGGTCTCACTCAGTTGCAGAGGGCCTCACTAAGTAGCTGAGACTGTCTGCAAACCACGATCCTCCTGTCTCAGCCTCCCAAATGCTGGGATTACAAGCGTGTGCTACCACTCCTGGCTCTCACTAAGTTTTTGAGGCTGTCCTTGAACCTGCAACCTCCCTGTCTCAGTCTCCCTGTACTGGGATTCCAGGCATGTGCCACCATGCCTGACTGTGTTCCTATTTTTGATCTTGTGTATGTGAAGGTCATCACAGTGAAGGATTTGCTCCTGGGTAGTAGGCCCTAGAGCGTCCCCAGCTCTTCTCTGTTGTCCCCTAGGTGGCCTCAGAGGATTTCATTTCTTTGTGTCTCTGAAGTAGTCCCTGGTAGACTCCTGTGGTTTGCCTCCCTTCCTTGGCTGTGCTTCTCCTGGTTAGGGACTGTGTTCTTTTGTGCTGCACACAGTTGGGGCAGGGTAGGCATTGGAGTGCCCTAGGACAATATGGGGCTTGGTTATGGGAAGGATCACAGCTATGGTCAGAGAGTTAAAGGCCCTCTTATACAGAGCTCTGGCCGCTTCTGGGTCTCACCTTAGCATTCCCTGCAGGAGAGTTATCACTGACCTTTTTGAGCCATGCAGTCTGTGTGTCCTACAAGGCCAGTGTCCCAGCCAGAGTTGCTCACCTTGCCAGCAGCAGTGTGCAGGCCCTATGCTGAGTGGGAAGCTGGCCAGCTATCTTAACCTTAGGGCAGCAGGGAGAGGAAAGGTTGATAATTCGGCAAAATCATTGTCAATTCACTATTTCCAGTTAGTGGCAACATATGGACATTGATGGTTTCCTCAAATCAACATCAGCTAGAACCTGAAGCCTTTAGGACCTTGTCACCTGGGGAGGTGGGGCAGTCCTGGTCTTTGAGCTGGCCCTGGCCCTGTCAGAGAAAGGTTGGTCCTGAGAGGTAGTAGCCATCCCCAGCCACTGCAGTGGACTTGAAGTCCACAGTGCCTGTGTGCAGGACCCAGGAATGGGCCCTGAGATTGAGCCCAGGATGGTGCTTTTACTCTGTGCAGGCTGGACTTGGTGGACTTCGCTGTGCCTTGCCGAATTCCTGGATGAATTCCTTACAAGAGGCGTTCCTCCAGACAACCCCGGGAAGTGAGGTGGGCGCACTGCCGAGGAAGGGACCGTGATCCTTGATTGGTTTCCCTCTGGGGACCACAGTGTGCGGCCCTAGTGTAGAATGAGGGTCCTGTCCAGTGAAGTGTCTGAAGTTGTTTATGTAGATGTTACACATGTCCTTAGACCTGACAGGCATCTCCAAACAAGTGAGGAGAGGAAGCCGATCTGTCCTGCCTCCTCTCATCCTGGGCACCACAGGGACTCCACAGTCAGACAGGGGATTCAGGTGAACCTCTGGCCTCCTGGTAGTGGTGACCTGAGTGGAGCCATGGTCCAGCCTTGGCTAGCACTGTGTGCCTAGGGAGTGACTGGAGACCACCCGTTCATCACTAGGACTGCCTCAGCTCAGGATGGGTCTGTTTTTTCCTCAACCAGGCATAGTGGCACCCACTTGTACTCCCAGTACTTGGAAGGCTGAGACAGGAGGATCACAGGTTCAAAGCCAGCTTCAACAACTTAGGCCCTCTAGAACTTAGTAAGTCCCTGTTTCCTAATAAATAAAATTGGGCTAGATGTTTAGCTCAGAGGTAGAATGCCTCTGGGTTCAATCCCCAGTGCCCACAAAAAAGAAAAAGAAAAAAAAAGAAAGCTTTGCCTTCATTACAAATCCCACTCTGGCCGGGCGTGGTGGCGCACGCTTGCAATCCCTGCGCTCGGGAGGCAGAGACAGGAGGATTGCGCAGGTTCAAAGCCAGCCGCACTGACTTAAGAGACCCTGTTTTCAAAAATAAGTATAAAACAGGTCTGGGAGCGTAGCCCGGAGTTAGAAGGCTTCCAGGACCCCAGTGCCACAAAAAGCAAACCCCACTCTGCAGGTGCTCTGTAATAGTTGGCGGCGTTTCCGTGTGGTTGGGGCTGCCGTGTGCGCTCTCTCACGACTTGATGCTGTGATGCATAGGGCGTGGTGGCAGAGAGCGGCGCATTCTTTCAGGGGTGCTGCTACCCAGCAGTTGGAGGATCCCTGGCTCTGGTTTCTTTCAGGGCTGAGCTCCAATGTGCAACAATGGATGATGATAGCCTGGACGAGCCCGTGGCCCGGAGCCCAGGTCCAGATGGATGCCTCCAAGCCGGCCTTGTGGACCTGACCAGTGATGTGGGTGAGTGGGGGCACTAGAGGGGATCCCCAGAGGAGAGGTGGCGCTTGGTATTTTCTCCTGGTTGACCATGTGGGTCAGTTTTCAATCTTTAACCTTTTAAAACGTTATTCTTTGAGTCGGGCATGGTGGCTTGTGCCTGTAATCCCAATACTTTGGAGGCTGAGACAGGAGGATTGCAGGTTCAAGGACAGCCTCAGCAGGTAGTGAGACCCTGTTTCAGAATTTAAAAATAGGGCTGGTGATGTCACTCGGTTAGAATGCCCCTGTGTTCAATCCCCAGTACCACAAAAACAAAGCATTATTCTTTGAATTTAAATTAGAGAAGTGTCAGCCGGGCGTGGTGGCGCACGCTTGTAATCCCAGCATTTGGGAGGCTGAGACCGGAGGATCGCGGTTTGCAGGCAGCCTCAGCTACTTAGTGAGGCCCTCTGCAACTCAGTGAGACCCGGTTTCAAAATAAAGAATAAAAAATAGGGCAGGGGGTGTAGCTCGGAGGTCAAATGCCCCTGGGTTCCATCCCCAGACCCACAAAAAAAAAAAAAAAAAAAAATTAGAGAAGTATAATATGTGCACTCCCTTTTTGTCTTTTGATTTGTTTTGATTTGCTTTTTGTGAGGGCTGGGTTTTGCTATTTTGCCCAGGCTGGCCTTGAACTCCTGGGCCCAAGCACTCTACCTGCCTTAGTCTCCTAGATAACCGAGACCACAGGTGCATGTCACCGCAACCCAGCCTTTGTCTTTTTTTGTACTTGTTTGGTACTGGGGAGTGAGCCAGGGGCACTCTACCACTGAGCTCTATCCCCGCCCTCTTTACTCATTTATTGTGGCACTAGGATCCAAACCAGAGCCTTCTACCTCTGAGCTACACCCAGCTACCTCCATTTTTTTTTTTTTTTTTTTTAATAAATAGTACTGGGGATTGAGCCCAGGGGCATTCCACCTCTGATCTACACCCTCAGCTCTAAAGTTTTATTTTTTTCTTGCGGTACTGAGGATTGAGCCCAGGGGCATTCTAACTCCAAGCTATACATACCCCTGGCCTGTTTTTTATTCTTTATTTGAAACAGGATCTTACTACGTTGTGAAGGGCCTAAGTAGCTGAGGCAGGCTGCGAACCTATGATCCTCCTGTCACAGCTTCCCAGGTACTGGGATTACAAGCATGTGCCACCTTGCCTGCCTCCTATTTTATTCTGAAATAGGGTCTCACTAGGTTGATGAGTCTCACTCTTGTCTTAGCCTCCCAAGTGGTGGAATTACAGGCATGCGTTCTCATGCCTGACTCAGCCTTTCCTTTTGAGGCAGGGGTTTCATTAAATTGCTCAGGCTGGCCTTAAAGTGGCCATCTTCCTGCCTTTAGTCTCCTAAATCCCTATAAGCAGGTGACACCAGTCCTGGATTTTTTTTTTTTTTTTTTTTAATGGTACTGAGAATTGAAGCCAGGGGCATTCTACCTCCAGGCTGCACCCCCAGACCTATTTTTTACTCTTTATTTTGAAACAGGGTCTAAGTTACGGAGGGCTTCACTAAGTTGCTGAGGCTGGCTGCGAACCTGTGATCCTCCTCTCAGCCTCCAGTATTGGGATTACAAGCAAGTGCCACCATGCCTGGCTTTTTTTTTTTTTTTTTTTTTTGCGGTACTGGGGGTGGAATCCAGGAACATTCTAACTCCAAGCTACACCCCCAGCCCTATTTTTTATTTTGAAGCAGGGTCTCACTGAGTTGCCAAGGGCCTCACTAAATAATAGCTAAGGCTGTTCATGAGACATGATTCTCCTGTCTCAGCCTTCCAAGTGTTGGGATTACACGCATACACCACCACGCCCACCTTGCCTGGCTCTCTTGCCTTATTTTTAATGCAAGCCACACGTGCAGAGTAAAAGAACTCCCCTTTCCCTCCATCTGTTCCACCAGCAGTATCTCACCAGCCCTGGGTAGCCCAGGAGTCCCCCGCAGATGTCCGAGCCTCCCCGAGCATGCGCAGGGCAGCCCTGGTTCTGCCACCTGTTGTGACTGCCCCGGGGCCTTTGCTTTCCTGTGATGTAGAAGAGAGCAGTGATGGCCACAGTGGGGACTCTGAGGATGACACGGGTGGTGAGCATGGAGATGGCACAGACAGAGAAGACGAAGAGGGGGCATCTGAGGAGGAAGACCCGGAGGGCAGATCTGGTAAGCGCGCTGGCACTTGGGCACAGTCTACCCTGGCTCCCTCTGGCCATGACAGGACCTCCACAGCCGGCCGTGCTGAGCTGCAAGCCTTTCCCACGGCCCTCCTGACCTGGCCCCTAGCCGTCCTTCCTTCCTCTTCCTGCCTTTAGAATGGCTGCTCGCTTCTGCTGCAGGGCATTGCTTGACAGCATGGTTCCGTAGTTTCCCTTCTGGTGGGGGCAGTAAACTAAAATGTCTGAGGGGAGCTGTCTGTGGGAAGACGGTCCTGGGAATCCGGGGTGATGAGCAGAGGTGTCTTGGCACCTCCTGCCCACCTGTGGGTGAGTCGCCATTGTCCTCCAGGAGTAGGACAGTTTAGCACATCCCAGGGTTGTGTGGCCTGGGCCACCTGACAGGACACGGGCATGCCGGCAGCACCATCTTGTGCCTTGTTTTTTTTGTTTGTTTGTTTGTTTTTTGTTTTTTTGTTTTGCGGGTCTGGGGATGGAACCCAGGGGCATTTGACCTCCGAGCTACACCCCCTGCCCTATTTTTTATTCTTTATTTTGAAACCGGGTCTGAGTTCTAGAGGGCCTCACTAAGTAGCTGAGGCTGTTCGTGAACTGAGATCCTCCTGTGTCAGCCTCCCAAATGCTGGGATTACAAGCGTGCGCCACCATGCCCAGCTTTCTGTCTTGTTCTTTGCTAGTTCTATCTGGATCTGAGAGCTGGTGAGCACATAACAGGGTTTATTAAGACGTTTCCAGCAGGGTATGGTGGCGCACACTTGTAATCCCCGCGCTTGGGAGGCTGAGATAGGAAGATCGTGCAGGTTCAAGGCCAGCTTCACCTACTGAGTGAAGCTCTCAGCAACTTAGTGAGACCCTGTTTCCAAGTAAGTATAAAATAGGTCTGGGAGTATAGCACAGAGGTAGAAAGCCCCTGGGTTCCATGCTTAGTACCACACACACAAAAAAGAAATTTCCAGCCCATTTGCACCTGTTGAGGTTTGTGTCCTTCAGCTCCTGCAGGGAGCAGTACTGGAAAGGGCTATGGGCACACTGGTGTGCCCTCTATGTTCCTTGAGGCCAACCTGGCCTGTTCACACTTGCGAGGGCCTCGGAGGATTGCCCTAGCCCAGACCAGTTGTAGCCACCTGCCCTAGAGGCTGCGCTCAGCTTACCGCTGCTTTCCTTCTCCCTCAGTCCTGTGGCCGGGTCCCAGGGCATGTGCTGTGACCTGCGCTTCAGTTTTTCTTGATGTCCTTGTGACTCTTGGTATTAGAATGTTCCAGATAAGCCAGGCGTGGTGGTGCACGCTTGTAATCCCAGTACTTGGGAGGCTGAGACAGGAGGATCACAGGTTTGAAGCCAGCCTCAGCTACTTAGTGAGGCTCTCATCAACTTAGTGAAAACCTGTTTTAAAATAAAATATAAAAAAAATAGGTCGGGGGTATAGCCCAGAGGTAGAGGCCCCTGGGTTCCATCCCCAGAACCACACACACACACAAAAAGAATGTTCCAGATACCCCTCATGTTAGGGACAGCGCTTCCAAAGGCGTAGGGCGATGCCGTGTGAGCTGCAGTTCTGTGGACGCTCCCTGTTTCTCCAGCTCTGAGCAAGGGCGGGTTCTTCCTGGGTGTAAAGGTTGCAGATGTGGCCCTTGTACCTACTTTCCAGCAGCAAGCTGGGCATGCCCCGTTTGTAGCAGGTCTTGCACTGGGTGCTGGCACTGTCGGGCTGAGGGCAGAGGGTGCCACATGCCATCAGAACTCCCTCTTGTCCGTGTCGGATGCCTGAGGCTGTCTGGAGACTGGAGCAAAGGTGGGGCCAACTCATCAAGGGTCCCTGCTGTCCTGGAGCTCACCATTTGGCAGCAAAGACCTGCTGAGGAGTGGCAATCAGGGTGCACAATAATGGGTGCCAGCAGTGGGGGGGGGCTCCAAGTCCTGTGGGTGAGGAGAAGCTTCCAGAGCAAGATGCATCCAAGCCAAAGCCTATAGGCCAGGAGTTAGCCAGGCAGTGTGGACATGGGGCCAGGGGTGGAGTGTTGGTGAGAGACTGGTGGTATGAGAACCTCAGCTGAGTGGGAGGGAGGGGGAAGCACGGGGGGTGTCCTGTCCCACTGTATTCCTCCAGTGTCAGCCTCTGGAACGTGAAAAACAGCCTGTGTCATCCGCTGCAGGAGACGCACTCCAGGGTGAGGGGTCCGTCACTGGGCAGGTACACCAAGTGAAGCCCCTTCCCTTGGGCGCAGTTTCTGCTGCACCGCCGTCCGCTCCTGAAGAGCCCGTGGATCTGCTCTTTCTGCCTTCCCAGCTCCAGCTAGGGTCTCTTCAAGTCTTGGCATGAGAGATGAGGACGGAACCTCTGACCTGCTGCCTCGCCCCCTCCCCACGCTCCCCAGTTTCAGTCAGCCAGAAGCAGGCCTGCGTCTGTGTCACAGCGTGCTGGCCTGTCGTCTCTTCTGTTCTTGGAACGCTGCCCTCAGCTGTGCTGGTCCTTGTGGCCAGCTGCCGGCTCCTGCTGGGGCCTGCCCTCAGCTGCACCTTCCTGAGCCCAGGGCATCTTGAGCAGCCGAGGGAAGGAGGGAGGCGCAGGGCCCTGCCCAGCTGCCTTTCTTTGCCCATGCTCACGCTGCTGGAGGTTCTAGTCTTAGCAAGTGCTCAAAGGGATTACTATGAAGCCTGGCACTGCATGGAGCCAGAGTTCTTGCGAGCGCTGGTGCTCTGCCTTCCGGGTTCCACAGGAGGAACCGATTTACCTGGGTCTGCCTGCTTCTGCTGTTGCTGGCACTCAGCCACGCAGGAAAGCTGGAGTCCATTGTCCTTCCCTGCCCACTTAACCAGCTCTTGAGATGGGTGGATCTCCTTTATTCGTTTTTTTCTTGATACACAGCAAGTGAGTAGAGTCTCAGCAGCTCAGAGCGGCACGGTTGTCCTCTTGGTTTTCCCTGGGTTAGCTAGGTACTGGCCAGTGGGGCCCACTGCTCACCTCCCACCAGGTGACTTCAAAGCTTGGGGGGGGGTGCTTTCCTTCTGAGCTCAGGGCCCTCTTCCAGGTCTAGACCTGTGGCAGAGTCCTTAGGGTTGAAGGGTTAGAGCCCATTTTCTGGCTGGCCAGTGGTGGCAACTTCCTCGGTTCCTGTGGGCCACCTCTTCCTTGGCAGTGTGCCCTAGCCGTTTCCTTCGTTCCTTTGCCTCAAGCGCAGCAGGAGCTTGCCTCTGACTTCTTTACTAGCATCTGGAGAAGTTGTGCTAGGGAAGAGCTCACCCAGTGGGGCAGGCCGCTGGGGATGGTTTCCTTTTTGTTAGGTGGCAGCGGGGGCCTACGAAGAACACCCAGTGCCACCACTGGCCTGTCCTAAGGGGCAGCATCCTGTGCCTGGAAAACGGCCCTCTGCTCTGGTCCTTTGTATTTAGTGTTTTGGTGGGAGGTAGGAAGAAGAGGAGGCAGATGTGAGCTGGCTGCTGGGTATGCTGAAGCATCTTGCTCTTGTGCTGGCTAGGCCCCAGCCCCAGTTCTGGAGAAATGGCCCCTCTGTTGTAGCCCAGTTAGGAATCTGCTCTACTTCCCACGGGAGGAGGAAGAAGAGGCCCAGGAGGAGATCTCATGTGGAGGCAGATGGTTCCTTGTCTGTGTGTGTGTGTGTGTGTGTGTGTGTGTGTGTGTGTGTCTGTCTGTCTGTCTGTCTGTCTGTCTGGGGATGGAACCCAGGGGCATTCAACCTCAGAGCTACACCCCTGCCTTATTTATTTATTTATTTATTTATTTATTTATTTATTTTTAATGTGGTACTAAGGGTGGAACACAGGGGCTTTCTACCTCTGTGCTACACTCCAGGCCTATTTTATATTTTATTTGGAAACAGGGTCTCACCAAGTTGCTGGGAGCCTCACTCAGTAGCTGAGGCTGGCTTTAAATCTGTGCGATCCTCCTGTCTCAGCCTCCCAAGCGCTGGGATTACCAGCGTGCACCACCATGCCCAGCAGTTATTCTTTTATTTGAGACAGAGGTGTTTTGAGAAAGAAAAGTTAGAGACATACAGCTGTCTTCTCTGAAGCCTGTGCTGGCACTGAGACTGCCTTGCCCTGTGGTGACTGCCTCCACTCCCAGGCTTGGGTCAGAGGAACTGGTGTGGCGGCTCAGCCCGCATCCCTGCCCCCTTATCTTGGAGACAGCTGTGCTTGAAGAGACCCCTGGTGAGGAACAGTGGCATCCACAGATGGCAGAGCTGTAGGTGGCTCCTCAGTGGCCTAGATAGGCTCTGAGTGTGCCTTGCAGGTGGACAGGGCAGTGTGCCTGCAAGGAGCCAGAGCCGGGACTAAATGAGGCTGGCTTCCTGGATGGTTTGGGCTTTCAGCCAGCACATAGCTCCTGTGTCTTTCACTAAAGTTGTAAGTAACATTTCCACTTTCTCAAGGTTCTGAAGATTCTGAAGACGAAGTAGAAACATTGGTGGCGGCAGCAGATGCTCAGGGGAAGCTGGAAGCCGGTGGCATGCTCAGTTCTGATGACGATGCCGAGAGCTGCCCGATCTGTCTCAATGCGTTCAGAGACCAGGCTGTGGGCACGCCGGAGACCTGTGCCCACTACTTCTGCCTGGATTGCATTGTCGAGTGGTCCAGGGTGAGTCAGCTTTCTGGGCTTTTGCCCCAGAATCCCCCAGTTGCTGTCTGGCTCCCTGCTCTCAGCACCATGGGTGACCCGTCTGTGGGTGAGGGGCTCGGGAAGACTATGGCTCTCTAGGGACCCAGACATAGAACCCTAATGACACACTAGCACCTGCTGCAGCCCGTGTGTGTGCTGTGCTCGCAGGCAGCTCGCTGTCTGACTTGGCGTAGTCTCACAGATGTGGTTCAGTCCTGACAAGCAGCCGTGTCAGGGACAAGCTGGCTGCCTGTTGCATATCTTGCAGTGAGCCTTTAGAAGCAGACACCCACTGACTTTTTTTTTTGTGGTACTGGGGATGGAACCCAGAAACATCCTACCACCGAAACAGGGTCTCACTGAGTTGCAAAGAGCCTCGCTAAGTAGCTGAGGCTGTCTGCCTGCATCCTCCTGTCTCACCTCCCAAGTTCTCGGATTACAAGCGCGCCCACCACAAGTCCTGGGTTACAAGCGCGCCCACCACAAGTCCTGGGTTACAAGCGCGCCCACCACGCCCGGCTCCCACAGGCACTTTCTAAAGCTTCGCTCTGAGAAGTTGCTGACAGCGGAGAGACCTGTGCTCGGTGCTGCCGGTCCATCTCCCGCAGCCTCCCGCCAGCAGAGCACTGGCGTGGTCTCACAGCAAGATTAGTAGTGACTGCGCTGTTTGGCACTCCTGCTTTCCTGGGGAGCTGAGAAGGACTGTTAGTTTGATTTGGTCACAGCTGGGATAATGTCTTCATTTAAACTGAGAAATAAGTGTATTTGCTGTCTCTGCTATTGCATATTTTTTGGAGTAATAGAAGAGAAAAACTAAGCCAGGCGTGGTGGCGCACGCTTGTAATCCCAGCTTCCACCAGTTTGTGAGGCTGAGACCGGAGGATCGCAATTCTAGGACAACCTCACCTACTTAGTGAAGCCTTTTGCAACTCAGCGAGACCCTGTTTCAAAATAAAGAATAAGAAATAAGGCTGGGGTGTAACTCAGAGGTAGAATTCCCCTGGGTTCTATCCCCAGTACTGCAAAAAGAAAAATGAAAAAGAGAGAGAAAAACTAAAGATATATGTATTGGGTTGGAGAAGGCATTTGCAAATAAACATGTCAGTAAAAATTTAAAAATAAACCATTGAAACCCTAAATTTAGGAAGATTGCTGGATACAAGGTTAATAAAGATGAGAAACTGGGCTTAGAAGTAAATCATAGATGTCTAAGACATTTTAAAGAACTTTCCTAAAATAATTACCACTGAATGGACTAAGCCCACTGTACAGAAGGGAGGGCCTTTCCAGAGATGGCGACAGCGACCCGGATCCCAGCACAGGCTTAGGAGTCTCACTGGATGGACTGAAATTCACAGGAGGCTCAGAAAGCAAGAGCAGCCAAGAGAGGTTTGAAAAAGGGAGAGATTATCTGATCTGACCATGATGGTTCACACATGTAATGGGAGACTGAGCCAGGAAGATCACAGGTTCGAGGCCAGCCTCAGCAACTTAGACCTTATTTCAAAATAAAAATAAAGCCGGGCATGGTGGCACACGTTTGTTATCCCAGTACTTGGGAGGCAGAGACAGGAGGATCACAGGTTCACAGCCAGTCTCAGCTTAGTGAGGCTGTCAACAATTTAGTAAGATCCTCTTTCCAAATAAAATATTAAGAATAGGTCTGGAGGTATGGCTCGGAGGTAGAAGGCCCCTGGGTTCCAACCTCAATACCACAAAAAATAATAAATAATCGGGCGTAGTGGCACATGCTTGTAATCCCAGCATTTGAGAGGCCGAGACAGGAGCATCGCAGTTCACAGGCAGCCTCAGCCTCTTAGACCCTTTGCAACTCAGTGAGACCCTGTTTCAGAATAAAGAATAAAAAATAGGGCCGGGGGTGTCACTCAGTGGTAGAATGCCCCTGGGTTCATCCCCAGTACCACAAAATAAATAAGTAAATATAAATAAAATAAAATTGGGCTGGGCTATAAGTTAGAGGTAGAATGCCCCTGGGTTCAATTGCCATTACCACAAAAAAATCAAAGAAAAAGGCTGGGAGTATATCTCAGAGGTAGAATGCCTCAAAGAACGAATATATTGCCTGCTGGATATTAGGATTTACAAAACTATGGTGATTGAACTAAAATTGCGCAGGGTTCTGAAGCATCCAGAGCACAGGCAGCCTCTGGGCTGGGAAGGCAGGACTGCCCGGTAAACAAATCATGTTTTAGGCTAGCTCGCCCATACTGCCAGGTGGATCCAAGACCTGGAGCCAGAAAGCAGAGTCTGGGCCTTTCAGAAGAAAATATAGGTGTTTCTGTTAGAAGGATAAGGAAGGATTCCTGAATAGTAGAGGGTTAGGAATGGAGGTGAGCACAGTGTGCTCAGGAGTTGGGAACCTTGGGCCACACCGGGACACACCACTTGTGGTCCACACGGTCTTGGCTGTGCCTCCTGTTGAAAGATGTGGTCCCCAGCCGGGTGTGGTGGCGCACGCTTGTAATCCCTGCGCTTGGGAGGCGGAGACAGGAGGATCGCGCAGGTTCGAAGCCAGCCGCGCTGGCGTAAGAGACCCTGTTTCAAAAATATAAAATAGGTCTGGGAGTGTAGCCCGGAGGTAGAAGGGCTTCCAGGAACCCCAGTACCACAAAAAAAAAAAAAAAAAAAAGAAAAGAAAAAGAAAGATGTGGTCCCCAGAGTCATGTGGATTCATAGGGAGTGTCACATGTTCGCGTACTCCTAGAGAGTCATGCTCCTTCAGAGACATGCGCGTGGCAGGGTCCTGGATGGCTCTGGGCTGAGTGTGGTGCCATCTGCTTAGTGGAAAGGCAGGCAGACCTGCGAAACCCTGGGGACGTGCCTCCCACCCGACCCCTGGGCACAGGATGCAAGGTGGGCAGGGGCAGAGCCCTAGGTTGGTGGCCCTGGTGGAGGTACATTTGTCAGAATTCCCTGAAAAGTACAGCCAAAACATGCATGTTTTATTGTATACATATTAACTCATGGAAGGCAACTTGAAACTTTACTCTTTGCAAAGACACAGACAAAATATTCACAACACATATCTGATTAGGATCCACCCTATGAAACACACATATTAAGCCAGGCGTGGTGGCGCATGCTTGTAATCCCAGTGTTTGGGAGACAGACTGAAGTATCACAGTTTGCAGACAGCCTCAGCTACTTAGTGAGGACTTTCCCAACTTGGTGAGACCCTGTTTTAAAATAAAGAGTAAGCAATAGGGCTGAGAGCATAGCTCAGAGGTAGAATGCCGCTGTGTTCAATCCCCAGACCCGCAAAAAAAAACAAATGTGAACAAGGCCTGGGAGTGACCTGAGGTGTCATGGGAATGCTGGCAGAGGATTTGAGCAGAGGCTCACAGGGGAGGGCCTTGCCCAGCAGTAGACACCACTGCACTCCTTCCCTGTCCCGTCTTGGCCCCGTCACTAACATGCTGTGTGCACGAGTGGCCGTGTACCCAGCTCTCTTACCTCCCTTTCCCTCCTGGGTGGCAGCCCCATGAGGCACACATCTTGGCTTCTGTTCACCGTGCCCAGCAGCATCTCAGCACGGGGCCTGGCTCACAACGGCCACATGCAGGGAACATTCCATTTCACTATACAAGAATTCTTTTTACTTCCAAATGAATTCTGTATTATAATTCTTTTGGGGGGCCTGGGTCTAGAGATGGAACCCAAGGGCATTCAACCTCTGAGCTACACCCTCTGTCCTATTTTTGGTTCATTATTTTGAAACTGTCTCGCTAAGTTGCAGAGGGCCTCACTAAGTAGCTGAGGCTGTCTGCAAACCGATCCTCCTGTCTCAGCCTCCTGAATGCTGGGATTACAAGCGTACACCACCACGTCTGGCTTTGAATTCTGTATTTTTAAGACAGTATTGATAGCAAAGGTGATTTTACAGGATTCTGATAAAATTTTTATTTCTTACAGAATGCCAACTCCTGTCCTGTTGATCGAACAATTTTTAAATGTATTTGTATTCGTGCCCAGTTTGGTGGTAAAATCTTAAAGAAGGTAAGTGCTCCTTACCAATGTCAATGTTCTGTCTTGTAAGAAAATGTGTGCTTTTAAAATGTGATTTGTAAGCCTGAGACAGGAGGATCGCACAGGTTCGAAGTTAGCCTCAGTTACTTAGTGAGGCTTTCAGCAACTTAGTGAGACCCTGTTTTCAAATAAAATATAAAATAGGTCTGGGAGTATATCCCAGAGGTAGAAAGCCTCTGGGTTCCACCCCCAGTACCACACACACAAAAAATAATAAAATAAAATGTGATTTGTAGAGCTGGGCGTGGTGGCGCACGCTTGTAATCCCTGCGCTTGGTAGGTGGAGACAGAAGGATCGCGCAAGTTCGAAGCCAGCTGTGCTGGCTTAAGATACCCTGTTTCAAGCCGGGCGTGATGGCGCACGTTTGTAATCCCAGCATTTGGGAGGCTGAGACAGGAGGATTGCGCAGGTTCGAAGCCAGCCTCAGCTACTTAGTGAGGCCCTAAGTTTAAGGCAACTCAGTGAGACCTTGTTTAAAAATAATGAATCAAAATTCTGGGTGTGGTGGCATGCACTTGTAATCCCCGCGCTTGGGAGGCTGAGACAGGAGGATCGCGCATCTTCAAAGCCAACCTCAGCTGGTTTAAGAGACCCGGTTTCCAAAAAAAAGATAAAATAAGTCTGGGAGTGTAGCCCGGAAGTAGAAGGCTCCTGGGTTCCATTCCCAGTGCCACCAAAAAAAAAAAAAAGAATCACAAAGAGGGCTGGGGGTGTAGCTCAGAGGTAGAATGCCCCTGGGTTCCATGCCTAGTACCACCCCCCCCAAAAAAGTGATTTGCAAGCTGGGCGTGGTGGAACATTCTTACAATCCCACTACTTGGGAAGCTGAAACAGGAGGATTGCAGGACGGTTCGTGAGACTTTATTTAAAAATAAAGAATAAAAGCCAAGGGCGTGGTGGGCACGCTTGTCATCCAGCACTCGGGAGGCTGAGACAGGGTCCCGGTTCACTGGCAGCCTCAGCTACTACTTACTGAGGCCCTTTGCAACTCAGTGAGGCGCCGCTTCAAAATGAAGAATAAAAAATAGGGCTAGGGGTGTAGTTTGGAGGTAGAATGCCCCTGGGTTCCATCCCCACTACCTCCAAAATATAAAAAAAAAAATTAAAAATAGAACTGGGAGCCGGGTGTGGTGGCTCAGGTTTGTCATCCCAGCATTCGGGAGGCTGAGACAGGATTGCGGTTTGCGGCCAGCCTCATCTACTTAGGCCCTTTGCAAGTCAGTGAGACCCTATTTCAAAATAAAGACTAAAAAGCCTGGCGTGGTGGCACACGCTTGTAATCTCAGCATTCCAGAGGCTGAGACAGGAGGATCACAGTTCGCAGACAGCTGCAGCTACTTAGTGAGGTGAGGTCCTTTGCAACTCAGACTCTGTTTCAAAAATAAAGAATAAAAAATAGGGCTAGGAGTGTAGCTTGGAGATAGAATGTGCCTGGGTTCCATCCCCAGTACCACAAAAACAACAAAATAGGGCTGGGGGTTTAGCTCGGATAGAGAATCCCCATGTTCTGTTCCTAGTACCACACAAAAAGTGACTGGAGCCAGGTGTGGGTGCACACTTTTGATCCCAGTTTGGGATCGGGAGGCTGAGACTGGAGGATCAAAGGTTTGAGGCCAGCCTCAGCTATTTAGTGAAGCCCTCCCCAACTTAGTGAGACCCTGGTTTTTTTTTTTGTGGGTTTTTTTGTTGTTGGTGGTGGTTTTTTTGGTGGTACTGGGGTTCCTGGAAGCCCTTCCACCTCCGGGCTACACTCCCAGACCTATTTTATACTTTTTTATTTGGAAACAGAGTCTCTTAAGCCAGTGTGGCTGGCTTTGAACCTGCGCCATCCTCTTGTCTCTGCCTCCCAAGCGCAGGGATTACAAGTGTGCTCCACCACGCCCTGCTGAGACCTTGTTTTAAAATAAAGAATAAGCTGGGCGTGGTGGCACACACTTGTAATCCCTGCACTTGGGAGGCTGAGACAGGAGGATCGCACGGGTTCGAAGCCAGCCTCAGCTACTTAGTGAGGCTTTTAGCAATTTAGTGAGACCCTGTTTCCAAATAAAACATAAAAAAGGTCTGGGAGTATAGCCCGGAGGTAGAAAAGCCCCTGGGTTCCACCCCCAGTACCATCAAAAATAAAATAAAATAAAGAATCAGAAATAGGACTGGGAGTGTAGCATGGAGGTAGAATGCCCCTGAGTTCAATCCCCGGTACTGTAAATAAATATTAAAAATTTTAAATAAAGAATAAAAAATTGAACTGGGGTGTAGCTCAGGTAGAACACCCTGGGTTCCATCCCCAGCACCACACACATATAAAAATAAATATAAACGATCAAATAGGAGTGGGAAGCTGGCATGGTGGCGCACGCTTGTAATCCCAGCATTCGGGAGGCTGAGACAGGAGGATTGAGGTTCATGGCCAGCCTCAGCTATTTAGTGAGGCCCTCTGCAACTTAGTGAGACATGGTTTCAAAATAAGGAACAAAAAAAATAGGGCTGGGGATGTAGATTGGATGCAGAGTGCCCGTGGGTTTCATCCCCCGAGTAGGAGTGGGAGTGAGCTCAGAGGTAGAATGTCCCCGCTTCGAGGCCAGTGCCCCTCCTCCCCATGAACTGAGGAGCCCTTGCAGCCAGGAGCAGGAGTCAGGAGGTGGAGCTCTCGTCTGGGCTGTGGGCTCTGGGGGGGCGGTGGTGAGGACATCGGGCTCCTGGGCCTGGGCTCCTAGGCCTTCTCGTGGCACAGCTCTCTGGCTTGTCACCTCTGGCGCTTCTGCACCTGCAGGAGAAAGGGAGATGGGGGGCTGCTCACGGGCAGATTTCCGGAGGTACTCAGTTGCACGTTTACTGCGGGGCCCGGAAGGAAGCAGCGTTTTCTCTGCTGTTGTGTACTTTGCTCTTCTGCTGTGTGCGAGCGCTGGTGGGGGTGGGACCTAGGACCTCCTGTATGCTAGGCAAGTGCTCCACCAAAGTCCCAGAAGCCACAGGGGTGGGAGCAAATGGGCTTTTTGTTACGTCTCTGGGGCGGGTGGCATCCCTTCTGCGCTGGCCTCTTGGGTCTGGGCTGCAAGTGACTCCGTTTTGCTGGTTCAGGCATCCTGCCTCCGGCGGCCGCCTGTACCTGGCACTCTGTGCAGGAAGCTGGAGGCGGCCAGGAGATGTTGCTAGCATTACTGAGCTCTGGCTTTGGGGGTGACTGGCTTCATAGCCACATGCAGTTCTGGGGCAGCCCTTGATTGCTCACCCTGAAGCAAAGGCATCTGGCTGTCGCCCGAAGGCCCATGTGCCCAGAGCAAAAGGGCCAGATGGGGAGGTGGCAAGGGACTGGGAGGTCTTGTTTGGAAAAGCATGTCCAGGCCTCAGGTGTTTTACGGTTCAAGTGACAGTGGCTGTGTCCCAGAGGGTGGCAGGGCTGCCACCACCTCAAGGAGCCGCACACCAAGCACATTTTGGTGTGATTCTGAGTCTTAATCAGCAGTGTGTGTGTGTGTGTGTGTGTGTGTGTGTGTGTGTGTGTGTGTGTGTTTTACTGGGGATGGAACCCAGAGGCTTTCTACCCCCTAGCTATGCTTCCAGACCTGGTTTTATGTTTTATTTGGAAAGAGTCTCACTATGTTACTGAGCACCTCACTAAGTAGCAGAGGATGAACCTGTGCAATCTTACTGTCTCAACCTCCGAAGGTACTGGGATTGCAAGGTCTTTTTTTTTTTTTTTTTTTTTTTTAGTGATATTGGGGATGGAACCCAGGGGTATTCTACTTCTGAGCTACACCCCCAGCCCTATTTTTTGTTTTTTATTTTTAAACAGGACCTCACTGAGTTGCAAAGGGCCTCGCTTAGTAGCTGAGGCTGTCTGCGAACCTCCTGTCTCACCTTCCAGAATGCTGAGATTACAAGCGTGTGCCACCACGCCCAGAGTAGCAGCAGTTCTTGAGGGGTTTCTGTGTGTGTGGTATTGGGGCCCAGGGCCTCGGGTGTGCTCGGTGAGCACCCAGCTTAGCTGCTGCTCTTGAGCAGCCCTGCTAGTGTCCCCTGCCACACTGAGGGACTTGACGCCCTCCCCTTGGCACCACGCAGTGTCCTGGGGACAGCTCCGGGCTGTAGGCCTCTGGCCCCTCCATGTGCTACGCACACCTTCTCTTGCATTGCCTCCTAGTTGCTGGTCTTAGCGTGGAGGAGTGCAGCTTGCTTCTGCACATGAGTTCAGGACTAGATCTTGGTGGTGGCTCCGCTTTGGATTAGCCGCCCATCGTCCTGTGAATTGACCACTTGGATTCTGGGGTCTGTATGGTATGTGAGTAACAGTTCCTTCTTCAGATTCCAGTGGAGAACACTAGAGCCCAGGAAGAGGAGGAGGACCCCACCTTCTGTGAAGTGTGTGGCAGGAGTGACCGTGAGGACCGGCTCTTGCTCTGTGATGGCTGCGATGCCGGGTAAGGGTAGTGGGCCGAGCTTGGGTTGAGGGATGCAGGAGGAACAACCAACGCCATGCACATGTGGCATGGTGCCCACATCTGGCCCTCGGCTGCCAGGACCACCGGCTCCCCTATTCAGGTCATCTGCACCTCCCCTTTCCCCAGAGCACTCTGAGGCCAACTGGAGATAAGAAGGTGAGACTTGGGTGTGGGGCACCCCGTAATCCCAGTTCCTGGGAGGCTGAGACAGCCTCAGCAGTAAGGTGAGATTCTCAGAAACCTAAGATCCTGTTTCAAAAATAAAAAAGTAAGCCGGGCGTGGTGGCGCATGCTTGTAATCCCCGTGCTTGGGAGGCTGAGACAGGAGGATTGCGCAGGTTAAAAGCCAGCTGCGCTGGCTTAAGAGACCCTGTTTCCAAATAAAAAGTATAAAATAGGTCTGGGAGTGTATCCCGGAGGTAGAAGGGTTTCCAGGAACCCCAGTACCACCAAAATAAATAAATAAATAAAAATAAAAAAGTAAGCTGGGCATGGTGGCACACACTTGTAATCCTAGCATTCGGAAGGCTGAGACAGGAGAATAGCTGTTTGCGGACAGCCTCAGCTACTTAGTGAGGCCCTGTGAAACTTAGTTAGACCCTGTTTCAAAATAAAGAATAAAAAAATAGGGCTGGGGGTGTAGCTCAGAGATAGAATGCCCCTGGGTTTCATCCCCAGTACTGAAAGAAAAAAATAAAATAAAATAAATAGGGGATGGAGCTCAGAGGTAGAATCTCCAGTGTCACACACAAAAAAAGCAAGGCAAACACAGAGAGGCGGGACTGTGGCCTGTGGTGAAGGGGGACGGGAGCTGCAGCAGCCGTGGCCCTTCACGCTGCTGACTGCTGCGCGGCCCAGGGCGTGCCCGGAGCCTGGAGGTGGGGCTCCTGCTCTCTGCTCCATGGCGCTGCCCAGAGTCTGCGGGTCCTTTCCTCGCCGTCCTGTCTCTGGCTTAGGTGGGCCCTGCCTCGTCCATCCTGTCTCTGGCTTAGGTGGGCCCTGCCTCGTCCATCCTGTCTCTGGCTTAGGTGGGCCCTGCCTCGTCCATCCTGTCTCTGGCTTAGGTGGGCCCTGCCTCGTCCATCCTGTCTCTGGCTTAGGTGGGCCCTGCCTCGTCCATCCTGTCTCTGGCTTAGGTGGGCCCTGCCTCGTCCATCCTGTCTCTGGCTTAGGTGGTCCTTTCCTCGTCCACCCTGTCTCTGGCTTAGGTGGGCCCTGCCTCGCCGTCCTGTCTCTTGCTTAGGTGGGCCCTGCCTCGTCCATCCTGTCTCTGGCTTAGGTGGCCTGCCTCGTCCATCCTGTCTCTGGCTTAGGTGGCCCTGCCTCGTCCATCCTGTCTCTGGCTTAGGTGGCCCTGCCTCGTCCATCCTGTCTCTGGCTTAGGTGGGCCCTGACTCGTCCATCCTGTCTCTGGCTTAGGTGGTCCTTCCTTGCCGTCCTGTCTCTGGCTTAGGTGGGCCCTGCCTCGTCCATCCTGTCTCTGGCTTAGGTGGTCCTTCCTTGCCGTCCTGTCTCTGGCTTAGGTGGCCCTGCCTCGTCCATCCTGTCTCTGGCTTAGGTGGTCCTTCCTCGCCGTCCTGTCTCGTCCATCCTGTTTCTGGCTTAGGTGGCCCTGCCTCGTCCATCCTGTCTCTGGCTTAGGTGGTCCTTCCTCGCCGTCCTGTCTCTGGCTTAGGTGGGCCCTGCCTCGTCCATCCTGTCTCTGGCTTAGGTGGGCCCTGCCTCGTCCATCCTGTCTCTGGCTTAGGTGGTCCTTCCTCGCCGTCCTATCTCTGGCTTAGGTGGGCCCTGCCTCGTCCATCCTGTCTCTGGCTTAGGTGGTCCTTTCCTCGTCCACCCTGTCTCTGGCTTAGGTGGGCCCTGCCTCGCTGTCCTGTCTCTTGCTTAGGTGGGCCCTGCCTCGTCCATCCTGTCTCTGGCTTAGGTGGGCCCTGCCTCGTCCATCCTGTCTCTGGCTTAGGTGGTCCTTCCTCACCGTCCTGTCTCTGGCTTAGGTGGGCCCTGCCTCGTCCATCCTGTCTCTGGCTTAGGTGGCCCTGCCTCGTCCATCCTGTCTCTGGCTTAGGTGGTCCTTCCTCGCCGTCCTGTCTCTGGCTTAGGTGGCCTGCCTCGTCCATCCTGTCTCTGGCTTAGGTGGCCCTGCCTCGTCCATCCTGTCTCTGGCTTAGGTGGCCCTGCCTCGTCCATCCTGTCTCTGGCTTAGGTGGCCCTGCCTCGTCCATCCTGTCTCTGGCTTAGGTGGTCCTTCCTCGCCGTCCTGTCTCTGGCTTAGGTGGCCTGCCTCGTCCATCCTGTCTCTGGCTTAGGTGGCCCTGCCTCGTCCATCCTGTCTCTGGCTTAGGTGGCCTGCCTCGTCCATCCTGTCTCTGGCTTAGGTGGCCCTGCCTCGTCCATCCTGTCTCTGGCTTAGGTGGGCCCTGCCTCGTCCATCCTGTCTCTGGCTTAGGTGGTCCTTCCTTGCCGTCCTGTCTCGTCCATCCTGTTTCTGGCTTAGGTGGCCCTGCCTCGTCCATCCTGTCTCTGGCTTAGGTGGTCCTTCCTCGCCGTCCTGTCTCTGGCTTAGGTGGGCCCTGCCTCGTCCATCCTGTCTCTGGCTTAGGTGGCCCTGCCTCGTCCATCCTGTCTCTGGCTTAGGTGGTCCTTCCTCGCCGTCCTGTCTCTGGCTTAGGTGGCCTGCCTCGTCCATCCTGTCTCTGGCTTAGGTGGCCCTGCCTCGTCCATCCTGTCTCTGGCTTAGGTGGACCCTGCCTCGTCCATCCTGTCTCTAGCTTAGGTGGCCCTGCCTCGTCCATCCTGTCTCTGGCTTAGGTGGGCCCTGCCTCGTCCATCCTGTCTCTGGCTTAGGTGGTCCTTCCTTGCCGTCCTGTCTCTGGCTTAGGTGGCCCTGCCTCGTCCATCCTGTCTCTGGCTTAGGTGGTCCTTCCTCGCCGTCCTGTCTCGTCCATCCTGTTTCTGGCTTAGGTGGCCCTGCCTCGTCCATCCTGTCTCTGGCTTAGGTGGCCTGCCTCGTCCATCCTGTCTCTGGCTTAGGTGGTCCTTCCTCGCCGTCCTGTCTCTGGCTTAGGTGGGCCCTGCCTCGTCCATCCTGTCTCTGGCTTAGGTGGTCCTTTCCTCGTCCACCCTGTCTCTGGCTTAGGTGGGCCCTGCCTTGTGCTGTGGCTACTGATTGGTCTGCTGTAAAGCTGTAGGGCGAGGGTCCTGGAATGCCTTGCCCTGGGGCAGGTCCCCAGAAGGTATTGAAAGAGCCAGGGAGACTAGAACTGGATGTCCTCTTGGGCAGGCAGTGGCACCGCAGGGTTGAGGCGGGAGGCCTTGCGCCTTTTGCTGTGGGCTCAGGGCTGCTCCGTGGCTGGCAGTCCTGCCACCCAGAGGGTGGAGCCTCAGTTTCAACTCAGTTTCAACACAGCCTGGCCACCCCTCCCTTTGCTCACCCCCACGCCTGCTCCATGCAAACCACTTGTGCAGGAGCGCGGGCTGGGCTTTTGCGGTGGTGTGCACTGCACGAGACTCTGTCTTACCGGGACACTCTGGCCCTCCCAGGCCTGTGGGAGCTCGGTGCTGCCTGTCTCTCTCACAGTCCTGGCGTGGCTGCAGCTCGGCTCTCAGCTCAGACTGGGCCTCTCTCCTCCCTTACTGGAATCCATGTTTCATTACGGCTTACTGAACGCCTCAGCTCTACTTTTTGCTGAGGCTGTCCACGAACCACGGTCCTCCTGTCTCAGCCTCCCAAATGCTGGGGTGACAAGTGCACGTCACCACACCTGGCTGTACTGATTTTGATGATGTGTGTCTGAAAAGCTGGGTTACAGCCTCAGACGTCCCCAAGGCCTGTTGGTCTGCCCACTGTACCCAGACACAACTTAGTGCCTTGATTCCTCACTTACACTATGAGCAGTAGCAGAGCACAAAACCCAGGATTTCATGGGTACCCCGGGCTGAGGCTGTCCACTCCCTAGCACTCGGAACTCTGCTGCTAGGCGTGGTCGCACTCACTGGTAACCCTCGCATTGGGAGGCAGAGACAATAGGATTGCAGGTTCAAGACCAGCCTCAGCAACTTAGTGACATCCTGGTGTTTTTTGTTTGTTTGTTTCTGTTCGGTACTAGGGATGAACCCCAGGACATTTTGCCTCTAGGCTGTACCCCCAGCCCTATTTAGTTTTACTTTGAAACAGGGTCTCACTAGGTTGATGAGAGTCTTACTATTGGCTGAGGCTGTCCTCGAACCTGCCGTGATGATGGCATACCTAGCTGTGAGAGCCTGTTTCAAAATTAGAAAATAAAAAAGCTGGGTGTGGTGGTACATGCTTGTAATTCATTACTTGGGAGGCTGAGGCAGGAAGATGGCAGGTCCGTTGCTAGCTAGCCTCAGCAACTTAGGCCCTCTACAATTTACCTTCAAAATAAAAGACTAAATAGGGCTGGAATGTAGCTTCGAGGTAGAATACCCGAGTTCCATTTCCAATATCACCAAAAACTAAAAGGCTACCCAGGCATGGTGGCGCGCGCTTGTAACCTCAGTATTTAGGAAGCTGAGACGGGATTGCAGATACGGAGGTGTGCCCACCGCAAGTAGGCCTCCATCAGTCCACAGGAGCATGCTCAGTCTCAGGACTGCTGTGCCTGTGGATGCCAGTCCCAGCCACAGACCTCGCCTGGGTTCAGTTGGGTGCCCAACAGCTTACAGTCCTCAGGGAGACAGTTTGCTGTTACTGCAAAGGCTGCATGTGGTGGGGAGGTGTGCAGAGCTTCCCTGCCCTCTCCATCCCTCCAGGAACTTCCCCATGGTCGGCTCTCCAGAATCTCTCCCAGCCCCGTCCTTGGGGCCTACGGGGGACTTCATTGCATAGCTTGACTGAAATGCGCACCCTGTGCCAGCACTGACTGGACAAAGGCTGAGGGCAGCACGGTCCCTGCCCAGATTCCTCAGCATGCATGCCTGTGGTCATAGGCAGGTGCCCTCTGAGGTGGGATCATGGCCTGTTAGATATGGTGGGCCCGATAGGTGAGGTTAGTTTCCAATGCCCACCTTGAGAGTGTGGGGGGGGTAATGAGCCAGGAGCCAAGGACAAGACCAAAATAGATGGATATCCCTTCACCTGGGCACCTTCAGTCCACTTGAGGAGTGCTGCAGACTGGGGCACATCTGGGTTTCATCTTGGCACCTAATTTGCATGTGTGGTTCAGGGACCAAGGCTGGGGATAGACACCACCTTGTTGTTCTGTAGGTACCACATGGAGTGCCTGGATCCCCCCCTCCAGGAAGTGCCTGTGGACGAGTGGTTCTGCCCAGAGTGTGCTGTTCCTGGTGGTGTCGCTGCTGCTGGTAACACGCTGCCCCTCCCAGAGCGCCAGGGTCCTTCTCAGCGTGGGGCAGCTCGTGTCTGTGAGGGAGAGCAGTGTTCCTTCATGCTGTTGGGTGGGAGCTAGAGGTGCTGTGTCTGGAGGTCATGGTTGTTGGTTCAGGGCTCTGGTCTTTGAGGTTGGCGGACCTTGCTCGGGGAGAAGCCCATGCTGTCCCCTGTCCTGCCTGGTCTGGGGCAGACTTCTGGGTGAGCCTGTGATGTGCGTTGGGTCTGGCCCAGCAGTCCAGGGTTCTCTTCTTCCGAGATGCGGGTCCTGTGAGTGAGGAGGAGGTCTCCCTGCTCCTGGCCGACGTGACGCCCACCACCAGCAGGCTGCGGCCTCGTGTAGGCCGGACCCGGGCCATCGCCAGGACGCGGCAGAGCGAGAGAGTGAGGGCGACTGTGAACCGGAACCGGATCTCTACAGCCAGGAGGGTCCAGGTGGGTGGGCCAGTGCTGGGCTGAAGGTGCCACGTCATGTCAGCGGTGTGTGTCTGAGCCACATGCACCTTTCCGCCTTGTTGTCAGCCTGGTACGGGCGTGGGTGTGAGCCTTGGGTGCAGTGCCCCACTGTGTACCCATCACCCAGAAAGCCCAGAACCAGGGGCTGGGAGCCAAGGGCTCATCCCAGGCCTGGCGGGCAGTTGGCCTGACACATGTGGACAGGTTGTGATCTTGGGAAGTCCTTTCCACGTGCTGAAGGCCCAGGTAAGGTACCTTCCTAAGCCAGGCTGTCCTCACCCTGAGCTTGCTGCCTGGAAGCCCTGCCAGGAGCCCCTGTCCACGTGGCTGTGCTGGCCCTTGGCTCTCTGGAGCAGAGTGGGGTGGAGCAGCCTGAGGACATCCTGACACCTAGTGGACTCCAGTGAGCCATATTCAGGGCTCCAAGTGGGGGTCTGCGATGGCACTGTCCCCTCAAGAGATGGTACTCAGTGTCCCTGTCTCGACGGGTCTTCAGCACACCTGCTCTGACCAGCACTGTTCTTGTGGTGTAGCATGTGCCAAGGTACCTCATGTCTTCCCTGTTGGATGAGACCATCGAGGCTGTCGCCACAGGTCTGAGCACTGCAGTGTACCAGCGCCCCCTGACACCGCGAGCCCTTGTGAAACGGAGAAGGAAGACAGGTAAGCCTGGCAGGGTGGCCGTGTCCCCTGTCGCTGCTCTGTGTGTGTGTGTGTGTGTGTGTGTGTGTGTGTGTGTGTGTGTGTGTTCGTTCGTTTGTTCTGGTGATTGAGCCTAGGGTCATTCTGCCTCCAAGCCATAAGCCCAAACCTTTTTTTTTCTTGTTGTCTTAAAACAGTTTTTTGTGGGTCTGGGGGTGGAACCCAGGGGCATTCGACCTCGTAGCTACACCCCCTGCCCTATTGTTTACTCTTTATTCTGAGAGGCGTCTCACTAAGCTGTGGAGGCCTCCCTAGGTAAGCTGAGGCCCGCACACTGCAGTCCCCAGTGTCGGCCCCTCCCGAATGCTGGGTACAAGCGTTTGAAACAGCCTCGCCAAGTTGGTGAGGGTCTTGCTAAATCACACAGGTGCAACTCCGAACGCATGGTTTTGACAGCTGTGTTCACCCACCCGTAGACTGGGAACGTTTGAACGTGTGTAGGCTTGCTTTTCTTGTTTTAGTTCCCTGAGCAACGCAGTGTAACAGCTATGGACGCACATCTGCAGTGCGCGGTGTGAGAGGTGATCTAGAGGATTTGAAGCACGCAGGAGTGGCGTGTGGGGCCTGATGGTGGCGCCTGGGACCTCTGTACTCAGGCTGAGATAGGAGGATCCAAGGTTCAGAAGCAGCCTCAGCAACTGAGTAAGAACCTATTTCCAATTAAGTAGACTAGGAGCCGGGCGTGGTGGCGCACGCTTGTGATCCCAGCATTCTGGAGGCTGAGACCAGAGGATTGCAGTTTGCAGACAGCCTCAGCTACTGAGTGAGGCTCTCCGCAACTTAGTGAGATCCTGTTTCAAAATAAAGAATGAGGCCGGGCGTGGTGGCGCACGCTTGTAATCCCCGCGCTTGGGAGGCAGAGACAGGAGGATCGCGCAGGTTCGAAGCTAGCCCCGCGCGCTGGCTTAGGAGACCCTGTTTCCAAATAAAAATGCAAAAATAGGTCTGGGAGTGTAGCCCGGAGGTAGAAGGGCTTCCAGGAACCCCAGTACCACCAAAAAAAAATAAAAAAATAAAAAAAAAAAAAGAATGAAGCCAGGCGTGGTGGCTCACACTTGTAATCCCTGCACTTGGGAGGCTGAGACAGGAGGATTACGCAGGTTTGAAACCAGCCTTAGCTACTTAGTGAGGCTCTCAGCAACTTAGTGAGACCTGTTTCCAAATAAAATATAAAAAATAGGGTTGGGAGTATAGCCTGGAGGTAGAAAGCATCTGGGTTCCACCCCCAGTATCAAACAAAACAAAACAAAACAAAAAAACGAATGAAAAATAGGGTAGGTGTGTAGCTTGGAGGACAAATGCCCCTGGTTTCCATCCCCAGGCCCACAAAAAGAAAGAGAGACAGAGACAGACAGACAGACAGACAGACAGACAGACAGACCAGGGCTAAGGGTATAGCTCAGAGGCAAAATGCCTCTGGGTTGAATCCCCAGCACAACAAAGAATAAAATAAAAGCTGGGCATGGTGGCGCTTACTTGTAATCCCAGCACTTGGGAGGCTGAGACAGGAGGATCACGCAGGTTTGAAGCCAGCCTCGGCTACTTGGTGAGCCTCTCAGCAACTTAGACCCTGCTTCCAATAAATATAAAAATAGGTCTGGGAGTATAGCCCAGAGGTAGAAAGCCCCTGGGTTCCATCCCCAGTGCCACCAAAAAAATAAAACGGAATAAAAATTGCTGTTGTACATGGTCTCACACACCTCTAATCTCAAATACTTGGGAGGCTGAGTCAGGAGCATCCCAAGTTCAAGGCCAGCCTGGTCAATTTAGGAATACTATCAGAATTCACAGGGGCTCACGGTGTCAGGGGGCGCTGGTACACTGCGGTGCTCAGACCTGTGGCGACAGCCTCGATGGTCTCATCCACCAAAAAAAAAGAAAGAATTTTAAAAAGGAGGGTTAGAGGTAAGCAAAGAAGGTTGCTAGGAATAATAACATTGTGGGCAAATGTTTTCATTTCTCTTAGGTGAAACAGAAATAGAAAGATGAAGCATGGGTTAAATATATGTTTAGTTTTAGTATTTATTTACTTACTTAATTTTTTTTGGCAGTATTGGGTATTGAACCCAAGGGCATTCTACCTCTGAGCTAAATCCTCAGCCTGCTCTTTTATTTTCTTATTTTTTTTGTGGTACTGGGGGTGGAACTCAGGGGCTTTTCTATCTCTGGGTTATACTCCCAGACCTATTTTTTTTAATACTTTATTTGGAAACAGGGTCTCACTAAATTGCTGAGAGCCTCACTAAGTAGCTGAGGCTGGCTTCAAACCTGTGCAATCCTCCTATCTCAGCTTCCCAAGTGCTGGTATTATAAGCGTGTGCCACCACGCCCGGCTCTCCTTTTTTATTTTGAAACAGTCTCATTGAGTTGTGGAGGGCCTCACTAAGTAGCTGAGGCTGGCCACAAACCGAGATCCTCCTGTCTTGCTTTACTTATTTATATTTAGTACTGGGGATTGACCCCAGGGGCATTGTGCTTCCGAGCTACATCCCTATCCCTTTTTATTTTTTGTTTTGAAACAGGCCAAGACATGAGGATTGCAGGTTCCTGGTCAGCCTCAGCTACTTAGTGAGGCCCTCCACTACTCAGTGAGACCCTGTATCAAAATAAAGGATAAACTGGGCATGGTGGCACAGGCTTGTAATCCCAGCATTTAGGAGGCCAAAACAGGAGGATAAAGAATAAAAAATAAGCCTGAGGGTGTAGCTTGAAGGTAGAATGCCTCTGGGTTCCATCCCAGGTACTGGAGGTTCAGTCCTTGTCAGGCTGGGTCTGGGAGTGCAGGGCATCGAGGCAGAAAACAGAGATGGAGGGAGAGTGCTGGGCTTAGTTCTCTGCCCAAAGCCAGAAAGACAGGTGGGGGAGTAGAGACCTCACACACTCCCCAAGGTCACACCCTGTGGGTCCCTTCTTTGCAGCTAAGCCTCACTTCAGCATAGCTGCCTCGTTTCCATGAGGGGTCGAGGGACATTCTAAATCCCAACCAAGCCAGGCATCCTGCCGCACACTTGTGACCCAGCACATGGGAGCCGGGGACAGGAGGATGCAGGTTTGTGGCCAGCCTCAGCTCCTCAGTGAGGCCGCCTGCAGCTTAGCGAGACCCTGTGTCAAAATGAAAGAATAAAATGGGGCTGGAGGTTTAGCTCAAAGGTAGATTGCCCATGGGTTCCACCCCCAGTGCCAAAAAAAATTAGATAAATAAGCCTAAACCATTGAAGGTGAGCGCACCGGCCTGTGGCATAGCCTTTTGCTCCTTCTTGAGGGTCGCTTGAAGACAAGCCTGCCATACTTGAGTGGTGACCCTGACCAGCAAGCTCCAGGCCATCAGGTGGAGCCTGTGTGATTAAGATGCGCGCACCAAGGGACGACTTCCTGCGCAGGGAGGGGTCCGCCATGCTTGTGCAAGTGCTCCCCTCCTGTGCGCTGGGGCTGACTGAGGGGCTGAGCCTGGTGGGAGCCGTGGCTGCCTTGCTTGTTGGCGCAGCAGGAGCCTTTATTCTCCAGTTTCTTGTTTATTTGTTTGTGCGTGTGTGTGTGTTGTGGTACTGGGGATTGAACCCAGGTGGGGTCTGGCTCTCAGCTGTACCCCCAGTCCTATATTTTATTTATTTATTTATTTATTTATTTATTTATTTACTTTTTATTTTTTATTTTTTGGCGGGTCTGGGGATGGAATCCAAGGGCATTCTACCTCTGAGCTACACCCCCTGCCCTCCTTTTTATTTATTCATTTTTTATTTATTTATTTTTTGGTGGTACTGGGGTTCCTGGAAGCTCTTCTTCCTCCGGGCTACACTCCCAGACCTATTTTATATTTTTTATTTATTTGGAAACAGGGTCTCTTAAGCCAGCACGGCTGACTACGAACCTGCGCGATCCCCCTGTTTCTGCCTCCCAAGCGCAGGGATTCCAGGCGTGCACCACCACGCCTGGCCTGTTTTATTTATTTTTGAAACGGTCTCACTAAGTTGAGGAGGGCCTCGCTACGTAGCTGAGGCTGGCTGCAAACTTGCGATCCTCGTGTCTCAGCCTCCCAAGCACTGGGATTACAAGCGTGTGCCACCACGCCCGGCTTATTCACTGGTTTTCTCAGTGTAGCCGAGTTGCTAACGCCATCCTTCCGTGGAGGCCAGTTAGGCCTTTTGCCTCAGCAAACACAGGATTTGAGTACGCTTGTCATGTTTTGCAGCAGATGTCTCGAGTGCTGATTGCTCTTCAGGACTGGTTTCCTTCCCCTGCCGGGTCCTGGGTCTCTCAGGATGCCAGGCCCTGGAATGAGGGGCCTGAGCCGCACACTGCTCCCCACCGCTGCGGGCTAACAGCATTGGGGCAGAGCCCTGTCTGCCCCAGGTCTGTGGGATGCTCTGTATTTGGAGCTCCGGGGGCCATGGTATGGCCATTGTTGCCTTTGACTTTCAGTTGTAATTGTTTATATTTTCTAATTTGTTTCTTGTTTATGTAAAATATTTGAGTTCTAAGTGTCAAATTTTGCCAGGCATGATGACATACACTTATAAATCCCAGTGCTCAGTAGTCTGAGACAGGAGGATCACAGGTTTGAAGCCATGCACAGCAACTTAGACTCTCAGCAAACTAGTGAAACCCTATTTCAAAATAAAACAATTAAAAGGGCTAGGAGTATAGTGTGGAGATAGAATGCCCCTGGGTTTAATGCCCAATATCACAGAAAACAATGTAACAAATAAAAATAAGTGTATGTGTATATGTCAGATCCACAGAATTACTCAGGCTGAGCCCCATCCTTGTCTGCCACTTGACCCTCTCCCTTCCTCTTAGGGATACATGATTTTAGAGTATTTATGGTAGCCGGCATGGTGGTGTACTTACAGTGCAGATACAGGAGAATTGCAAATTTGATACAAGCCTCAACAACTTAGACCCTGTTTCAAAACAAAAAATGAAGGGTTAGGCTGGGCATGGTGGTGCACACTGGTAATCCCAGCATTTGGAAGGCCGAGACTGGAGGATCACAAGTTTGCAGACAGCTTCAGCTACATAGTGATGTCCTTTGCAAATCAGTGAGACCTTGTATCAAAATAAAAAATAAAAGCGGGATGTTGCACACTTGTAATCCCAGCATTTGGGAGGCTGAGACCAAAGGATCGTGGTTCTTGGACAGACTCAGCTACTTAGTGAGGCCCTTTGCAACTCAGTGAGACCCTGTTTCAAAATGAAGAATAAAAAATAGGGGTGGGGTGTAGCTCAGGGGCAGAATGCCCTGGGTTGCATCCCCTGTACCAACCAAGAAAGATAAAAAGCAGGGAGATTCCTTGGTGCCCTGGGCCACTCCCCAGCTCCTGGCTGGAGCTCACAGGACAGTGCAAGGAGGGGCCTAGTACCTGGTGCAGCACACAGGTGTTTCCTTCTCCTTTAGGAAGACGGAAGAAAGCATCAGGAAGGAAAAAAGGCCAGACCCGGTCGTCTGTGAAAAGCAGGAGCATAAGTGCAAGGTCCAGGCGGCGGCAGCACGTGAAGAAGAGGAAAGGCAGAGTGGCGAAGGTGAGCTTGGCACAGTGTCCGCTCCTCACCAGCTTCAGCCTCTCCGCTTGGGCTGCCTAGCGCTTGTCTGAGAGCGCCATCTCTGGTCGGTGTGGAAGATGGGCACGGTTTCCAAGGCCCTCTGGACCTGGATGTGCTGAGGGTCATGCACACCCATCCTGGAATGAAGCCGTCTTCAGGGCCAGAGGGTCAAGCTACCCGTCTGGGCAGACATGGGAGCCAGGTGTGAGTGGGCATAGGTGGGGCGGTATGCCAGCGGATCAGACAGGCCAGCCCTTGATGGCCCCGGAGGCCTGCTGTGTGCCCGGCCAGGTGATTTATGCTCAAAGTCCTGGGCTACAGAGGATGTGCTGTGTCCTGTGAATTTGTGCTTGAGAGTGTTGTCCACTTCCGTGTGCATTTCTGTGATGTACTTTTTTGTGTGTGGTACTAAGGATTGAACCCCAGGGTGTACTACCTCAGAGCTACACCCCCAGACTGATTTTATTTTTTATTTTGAAACGGTCTTTCTGTGTTGCTGAGGCCGACCTCAAACCTGCCATCCTCTTGTTTCAGCCTCCCAAGTACTAGGATTACAAATCTGCAGCACCAAGCCTGACATATGGTGGACTCTTTTTCTTCTTTTCTTTTCTTCAGTACTGGGGATGGATCCCAGGGGCATTCTACCTTCGAGCTGCACCCCCAGCTCTTATTTTTTATTTACTTATTTACTTATTTATTGTGCTACTGGGGGTGGAACCCAGGGGCTTTCTTCCTCCAGGCTTGAGGCTGGCTTTCAACCTAAGTGGCTCTCCTGTCTCTGCCTCTCAAGCATGGTGGCTATATAAGTCATTTAGTTTTTTGGTTTTTTTATGTGAGAAAAGTGTTTTTACTAGTTTTTATGTGCACAAGATTGGATAAAACAGAACTGTTAGCAAACAGTGCTAACACATATTTTAGTTTCAAGGGAAGTTGGTGCGTCTGGTCTAGGAGCTGCTGAGTAGCAGCGGAGGCGGTGACTGCATGAGCCACTGTGTCAGGCTGCCGCCCAGCAGTGCTGTGGTCAGGCCCTCTTCGTGCCCTGGGCCTCGGGTGCTGTGGTGACGCCTCCTTCCTCCCATGCTAGTACGTTCCTGAGCTCCGTTCTGAGCTTAGCTGCTTCAGCGGCCTGTTTCTGCAGTTTCTTCTTCCTCCAGTGGACGGAGCGTCTGGGATTGCTGCCCAAGTAACACATTGGTTGGGGTGGAATGGGGGTGTTCTGTCCCCCCTGTGACCTAGTATCCAGAGGAAGTCACATGTGACCCTTTTGGGTTTTTTTTCTTTTTTAAACAGGTTTGGGGATGGAACCCAGGGGCATTCTACCTCTGAGCTAAACCTCCCAGCCCTATTTTTTAGTCTTTTTATTTTTTCGAAACTGTCGCACTGAGTTGCAGAAGGCCTCGTCAAGTAGCTGAGGCTGTCCATGAACCGTGATCTTCTGGTCTCCGCCTCCTGAATGCTAGGAGACAAGCGTGCACCACCACACCCGGCTGGTTGAAATGTTTCCCTCTTTATGAGTTTTCATCCAAAAGAATTTTTCCCTCTTTATGAGTTTTCATCCGAAAGAAAACACCACATGATGATAGTGAAACTTAAACGCCACCCAACCCCTTCTGAGTTTGCATCTTACCGTGTAGACACGGATGGACTAGTCAAGTAATACTGCTAAAGCTTGTGCTTAGCACATCTGAAGCCCCTGGGCTTTAGGTTTGTATCAGCCTAGTGTTGCCTGTTACTAATAGTGCTTCTTGTCCATTTTTAGAACTGTTGGACTTTATTGTCACTGACTCTTCTTGTTTTGGTTCAGAATGAAGTCACAGCTCGTTCTCGAATTGCACGGACACTGGGCCTCCGCAGGCCCGTCCGCGGAACCTGCATCCCCTCTGTGCACAAGGCAGCGGACCCCTCGCTGGGGCTGATGCGGGCAGATATTGGAGCTGCTTCTCTGTCACTGTTTGGGGACCCCTACGAGCTGGACCCCTTTGACAGGTGACTGTGCGGGGTGACAGTTTGATGTGGGTACCAGACCCTGTTATTCCCTGAGAGCTGTGGGCACACATAAACCTTAGGTTGTGCGTTTGTAAATGAAGGTTGTGGCCAGGCATGGTGGTGCATGCCTGTAATCCCAGTGCTTGTGAGACAAAGGCTCACAGGTTCAAGGAGACCCTGTTTCAAAACAAAGGTCTGGGGGTATAGCTTAGAAGTAGAACTCTCCTGGGTTCCATCTCCAGCACCACCAAAAAAATAAAAAAGGTAGCACTCCCTGCCCCCGATCATTGTGATTCAGGTAAGTGGCATAGAACTTAGAGGGGGTCGGCCTGGGCAGGGGCCACCTGTTCTTGACATGTGCCTTCCTCTGGCAGTGAAGAGCTGTCTGCAAATCCCCCTTCTCCTCTGAGTGTGAAGAGGAGGGTACTATCCCGCTCCGCTCTGCAGTCTCACCAGCCGGTGGCCAGGCCTGTCTCCATGGGCCTCTCCAGGTACATGCAGCGGGGGCTTCTGGGAGAGGTGGGGGCAGTGCCCCAGGGCGGGCTGCCTTAGTCCTCAGTGACGGGGCCGAGCACCCTTTCTGGGCTCTGGGCGCACATCAGGGTAGGATGGACTAGGGTCAAATGTGCAGCCATGTACAAAGCATGGCTCAGAGCCCACGGCAGAGAACGGGCCTCTGGAAGAGGGCAGTAGCCCTGGTCCATGGTTACCAGCTGGCCAGAGCTTCTGTGTGGCTCCTTTAATAAAAAGAGAGACCCAGATGTGCTGGTGCATGCTTGTTAGCCCAGTACATGGGAAGCTGAGACAGGAGGATCACAGTTCGTGGCCAGCCTCAGCTACTTAGGCCCTTTGCAACGCAGTGAGACCCTGTTTCAAAATAAAGAATAGAATAAAAAATAGGGCTGGGGGTGTAGCTTGGAAGTAGAATGCCCCTGGGTTCCATTCCCAGTACTCCAAACAAATAAAAAAATAAACAGGAATACTTCACTGCCAGCCCTTTCCTGCAGCAGGGCCAGGCAGGCACACTTTTCAGAGGTGACTGCCCCACACACTTGGCTTCCCTGTCAGAGCTGCTGGGCAGGGTGTCCTGGGGTCAGCAGCATGGCCCGGCCAGCCCTTGTGTATTTGCCTACAGGGGGCCGCTCCCAGCCTCAGTCCCAGAGCCAGACATGGAGGAGGCTCCGGTCCCTGACCTGCTGGGCAGCATCCTGTCAGGCCAGAGCCTCCTCATGATGAGTAGTGCTGACGTCGTCATCCACCGGGACGGCTCCCTCAGCGCCAAGAGGGCAGGTGAGGGTCGCAGTGTCGCCGTCCCCCTCGGCCCCTGAACGTGGAGACCCGCCTCCCCAGGGAGTCGTATCACCCCTCGCTTGCTCCCAGTTTCACTGAGTGTCATGAGTGGGCACAGGGTGCTAAACCCTGGTGGCACAAGTGAGGGGGCAGCTTCCCCTTTCCCTGCTGGGCAGAGTCTGGGCAGTATGTAGTGACAGCTTCTGTGCAGGGCTCAGTCAGTTAAATGACTGAACATTCTTAAGTGATGGAATGATTGCGTCTGATTTTTTGTGTTTTAAAGCTCCAGTTTCCCTTCAGCGAAGCTCAGTGGGTCTGTCCAGAAAGGAAGAAGGCTCCAGGCCTCAGGATGGCCTGCAGCCTACAGCACCACCATCAGGGAGCCCATGCAGCGGATCCTTGGGAGACAGGCCACAGAGCTCAGGGCTGAGCTGTCAGGGCAGGTCAGTGCCGCCCTGCATCCCCACCCGCAGGGCAGGGGCACCTGTGAGGCTAGACTCGTCCCCTGCCCCTGGCACCGGTCCAGCTCAGAACCCATCGAACCGGAGCAGGCCCGGCCTGCAACCAAGCAGTAGCCCCCTGTTTAATGGTACTGCCAAGCCGGCTTCGCCTCTCAGTTCTGCCTCACCTAAGATCTCCAGCAGCCGGTCCGACACTCCGTCCAGAAGTGCAGCAGCCCTAGCACATAGCCCAAAGCCTGCTCCCCGGAGAGCCGCCATCTCTGAACTGCCCAGGATACCAAAGATCCAAAGGAGCAGCGGAGGCGGCAGGCAGGGCGTGGATATCCCCAGCACCTGCATCAGCCGCCTGACGGGCAGGGAGGGGCCGGGGCAGCCGGGGCACAGCCGGGCAGAGGGGGAGCCCAGCGGTCGGGGCCCCCAGGAGCCTGGCTCGCACGCGGGCAGCTCCCGGCCCTTGGCCCCCAGCTCCCATAGCAGCCTGGCCTCACTTGGGCCCTCGAGAGGGAAGGGCGTGGGGTCGACCTTCGAGAGCTTCAGGATCAA
Source organism: Muscardinus avellanarius (assembly GCF_963383645.1). NCBI lineage: Eukaryota > Metazoa > Chordata > Mammalia > Rodentia > Gliridae > Muscardinus > Muscardinus avellanarius. The sequence continues at coordinate 239,407,741 of NC_137786.1, read as the reverse complement.
CATCCCTGGAAACACGGCACACTGCAGCCGGCTGTCCAGCCCCGGCTTCTGTAACACCTTCCGGCCCGTGGACAGCAAGGTACAGAGGAAGGAGAACCCCTCGCCCCTCTTCTCCATTAAGAAGACGAAGCAGCCCAAGAGTGAGATCTATGACCCCTTTGACCCCACTGTCTCGGACTCGAGCCCCCCCAGCAGCAGTCCCGAGAGTCTGGGCCCCGGTCTCCTGCCCTCCGAGATCACGAGAACCATCTCCATCCGCAGCCCCAAGGCCCCGGCCTTCCAGACTGTGCGCTGCGTCACCTCCTACACAGTGGGAAGTGTGTTTGGGGATGAGCCTGAATCCCCAGGTGAGCCTGCGTCCCACGTGCGCACGCTGCACAGCAAGGGGACTGCTGAGGGGGCCTCTGACGTGGAACCAGAGGGGCTGTGTGCTGAGGGGCCAGCGGAGAGCCGGGGCCCTGCAGCCCGGCCACAGAGGCTGTCCCCACTGGAGCCCTGGGACCATGAAGACGAGGCTTCCCACGGCACCTTCTTTGGCTCTGAGGAGCGAACCGTGACTTGTGTGACCGACTTGGAGCCAGACAGCCCGCCCAGCCCAGAAGTGCCGCCAGCTACCACACACAGGATTGTGGAGCTGCGGGCCCCGTCCCGCTCCCGCTCCCGCTCCCGCTCCAGCTCCCGAAGCAGGAAGAAGGCCAAGAAGAAGAGGGTGTCCAGGGAGCACCGCAGGACGCGCTCCAGGACCCGCTCGGGCTCCAGGGACCGCACTTCGCACTCGGCATCGCCCCCTGCAGTGGAGGAGCACTCCAGGGAGCGCCGGGCCAGGGCCACGAGCCGGAGGTCCTCCAGTGACAGAGCCAGCAGCCAGGAGAGAGCAAAGAGGAGGAGGGCCAAGGACCGCCCTAAGGAGCGGAGGCGGGGCTCGGACGGCCGAGGCCGGAGGAGGTCCAGGTCGCGCTCCGGGAGCCCTGGCAGCTCCTCCTGTGAGCGTCATGAGAGCAGGAGGAAAAGGCGTCGCAGGTCTGGGTCCAGGTCTCGGGGGAGGGACTGCTCTCCCCCCAGCAGCCTGGAGAGGGCCCGCAGGCACAGGCACCCGCACGAGAGGAGTCGCGAGCGGCTGGACAGGAAGGAGGGAGGGGCCCGGTCCCGAGATGGCAGGAAGTGGCGGTCCCGGTCACCCAGCTCGGAGCATAGGCCACGAGAGCCCCGGCAGCCACGTGCCCGCGAGAAGCGGCCCCACTCTGCAGAGAGGAAGGGGGCTGTGAGGGAGCCTTCCCCTGTGGCCCCTCAGCCCGTGGAGCTCAGGCAGGATGGGGACCACTCAGCCAGGCCTCTGGTCCCAGCAGACGCGAGCATCTCGCCAGAGGTGGCTGTGGCTGACCAGGCAGCTCCCCAGGCCGCCCCTGCCCTGGAGATGCCAGTGGGGTGTGTGCCTGATGACCTGGATTACGGTGACTCTGTCGAGGCGGGCCATGTCTTCGAAGACTTCTCAAATGAAGCCCTCTTCATCCAGCTTGATGACATGAGTTCACCTCCCTCCCCTGAAAGCACCGACTCCTCCCCAGAGCGAGCTTTCCTGCCAAATCCCACGCCGTCCTCTGCTGGCCAGCCGCTCGCTGTTACCTTGGCGGCCATCCAGAGGGAGGTGTCGCTGATCCACGGTGAAGACGTTTCACAGCCTCCTCCCCAGGCAGAGGGTCCCCCAGAGCAGCCCCCGTTCAGGCAGGAGCTGGCAGAGATCCTGACCGGCACTCCCAGCACCCCGGGTGTCGTGCCTGTGGTGCAGGAAGATGGCCCCTCGGGGAGCGGAAGGACGTGCGAGATGTCCAGGCCCGAGGAGGCTGTGCCGCAGGCCCCCATGCTGCGGTCCCGAGCCCTGGTCAAGAGAGTCACCTGGAACCTGCAAGAGTCTGAGGGTGGCGCCCTGGGCCCAGACAGAGCCCAAAGTGAGTAGGCACTTCAGGGGCTGGGCAGGCCACTGGGAAACCTGGGGGAGCGGGGCGGCACCACTCAAGGGCTCCCACTTCCCTGGCATTTTAGGGTCAGGTTCCACCCCAAGACAGCTCTACAGAAGTAGTCGGGCCTGGCGCTTGGTCTGTGTCCTCCTGCTGCTGAGATGCCTTTCTAGGATTTCCCAGCCAGGAAGCAGCGTTTCCTCCAAGGCCAGCCTCAGGGCACCCACTCCCTTGTTTGTTGGGTTCTCAGGAACGCCACTTCTCAGACCACAGAGGCCCCGGGAAGGAGTCTGGCATGCGGAGGACGGGCCCCCTATGGGGGTCAAGCAGGCACCCTTCCCTGAGCTGCCACCTCCAAGCCATGCACCCCTGGAGTCCGGGTGCCCAGAAGCAAACCCCGCTCAGGTGGGTGCTGGGCTGCATTGGTGTGGGCGGAGGCCTCGTGGCCCACTTCCTTTGCTCCGAGAGTGGGCTGCAGCAGGGTCTACGGCGGGCTTGCGTTCAATCGTGGTGTTCCCACCTAGGTCTACAGCGCCAACATGCCTCCCGCCCCGGCTCAGCCCTGGAGCATCCCACCTTACTCACTGGCCAGCCAGCCTGCAGTCCAGTTCATCCTGCAAGGCAGCCTTCCCTTGGCAGCGTATGGGGTGCCCCAGAGCCTGCCCCCGGTGCCCACCGTGCTGGCCACAGCCTCGGAGCCAGCTGGCCAGGCGGCCACCAACAACCTGGAGGAGAGTGCTGCCCCTTCCAGGCCGGCCTCGGAGAAGACCAAGAAGGAGGAGGTGAGTGTTGCCAGGTCCTGCAGGCCTGGCGTGTTTTGGAGCTCAATGGGCCAGGAGCGAGCCACTGGCCGCCGTGGTGCTCTGGCTGCCCTGCCCGCAGGTGACGCTGTGTTCTCACTCCTAGTACATGAAGAAGCTGCACATGCAGGAGCGAGCCGTGGAGGAGGTGAAGCTGGCCATCAAGCCCTTCTACCAGAAGAGGGAGGTGACCAAGGAGGAGTACAAGGACATCCTGCGCAAAGCTGTGCAGAAGGTAGGCCGCGGGCTGGGCTGCGCACAGCTGTGTGCGTCTGCGGGCCCGACAGCAAGGCTCCATGAGTGTACCTTGGGGTCAGCCAGCCATGCCCTGTCAGTCCTTTCCTGTAGCATCTGCCCCTCATCCTGCATGTTAGTGTCTTAAAACAAGTGCTTTCTATGGCACATTTAAAAGGTGAAAATACTAGAGGTGATAGTTAAGATTCATGAGTCGAGCCAGCCTATAATCCTGGGACTTGGGGAGCTGAGACAGGAGGATTGCAGGTTCAAGGCCAACACACCGAATTTTTGAGACTGGTAAAAAGCAAAGCCAAGCTGGGTGTGGTGGCACATGCTTATAATCCTAGCATTCGGGAGGCTGAGACCAGAGGATTGTGGTTCGCAGACAGCCTCAGCTACTTAGTGAGGCCCTCTGCAACTTAGTGAAACCCTGTTTCAAAATAAAGAATAAAAAATAAGGCAGGGTGAGCCGGGCATGGTGGCGCACGCTTGTAATCCCCGCGCTTGGGAGGCAGAGACAGGAGGATCGCGCAGGTTCGAAGCCAGCTGCACGCACTGGCTTAGGAGACCCTGTTTCCAAATAAAAATGTAAAAATAGGTCTGGGAGTGTAGCCTGGAGGTAGACGGGCTTCCAGGAACCCCAGTACCAAAAAAAAATTAAAAAAAAAAATGCCAGGCATGTTGGTGAATGCCTGCAGTCATAGTATTTGGGAGGCTGAGACAGGAGGAGCACAGATTCAAGGCCAGCAGCAAGTAGGGCCGGGGGTGTTGGCTTGGAGGTAGCCCCTGGGTTCAATCCTCAGTACCACAAAAATAAATATATAAATAAAATGCGGCAGGGGGTATAGTGCAGAGGTAGAATTGGGTTCAACCCCAGTCCACACAAAAAGAAACAGAGCCAGGTATAGCACACGCCTGCAGTCCCAGTACTTGAGAGGCTAAGACAGGAGGATTGCAGGTTTATGGCCAGCCTCAGCATCTTAGGCCCTGTTTCAAAATAAATGATAAAGAACAGGGCGTGGTGATGCAGAATTGTAATTCCAGCACTGGGGAGGCCAAGACAGGAGGATCGCTGTTCAAGGGCAGCCTCAGCTGCTTAGTGAGTCCCTTTGTAACTCAGTGAGACCCTGTTTCAAAATAAGGAATAAAAAATAGGGCTAGCCGGGCATGGTGGCGCACGCTTGTAATCCCTGCGCTTGGGAGGCTGAGACAGGAGGATCGCACAGGTTCGAAGCCAGCCTCAGCTACTTAGTGAGGCTCTCAGCAACTTAGTGAGACCCTGTTTCCAAATAAAATAGAAAATAGGTCTGGGAGTATAGCCCGGAGGTAGAAAGCCTCTGGGTTCCACCCCCAGTACCACCAAACAAACAAACAAAGAAACAAATAAATAATAGGGCTGAAGGTGTAGCTCAGAGGTAGAATGCCCCTGGATTCTACCTCCAGTGCCGTTAAAAAATTAATAAATAGGGACCAGGATATAGCTCAGTGACAAAGCACCTGCTTTGCAGGTGTGGCGCTCTGGGTTCAATCCCCGGTTCCAAAAAAAGACAAAAAAATTAGTAAATAAAGATTAATAAATAATAAAAAGGGGTTAGGGTACAGCTGAGAGGTAGAATGCCCTTGGGTTCAATCCCCAGTACGAAAACAAACCAAAGAAATGAAAATAAAAACAGAAAGTAGCTGACCAGTAGCCCTCCCGTTAGTCATCTACCTTAAGACTCACGGTGGGTCAGGCTAAGACTTCCTCCTGACCCAGACACATTCGGGGGCCCTCAGCAGCCCAGGAGGTGGCCGAGCACAGGGGCAGTGTCCTGGCCCTGGAGGCCTGCGTGGGTCAGGCTTGAGCTGTTCCTGGCAGTGTCCAGTTGTAACCTGACCTCTTTCTTCAGATCTGCCACAGCAAGAGTGGTGAGATCAACCCAGTGAAGGTGGCCAACCTGGTGAAGGCCTACGTGGACAAGTACAGGCACATGCGCAGGCACAAGAAGACCGAGGCCGGGGAGGAGCCGCCCGCCCAGGGGCCAGAGGCCTGAAGCTGCTCCCACACGCCTGTGTCCCCAGTGGCAAGGAGCCAGGGCCTGCCTTTGGGTTCCCATGAAGGCACTGCACCCTTCTTGCTCACAGTTGAAGACTGGACTTTTTTTTAATATGTATATTATAGATACTGTTTCCATTGTGTTCTAATTTATCAAAAACAACTTATCTTTAGAAACTTTTGTGTCAGCTCTGTACTTGGAGGGTAAGGCCTTTCATGATTGGGGGCTTCCTGTCCTGGGGGGGCCAGACGGCATCCTGTGCTTATGGCCAGCGATTTTCCATTTTCTCTTTAAGAGATGCTCAGCTTTGTACTCAGCCTGCTGCTTCCCAGCAAGAGGGGACACTGGCCAGCAGCCCAACACACTCCACCTGCTGCCCCCAGACTGGCCTTGCGAGCTGGCCTGCCTGTCCATGACCACCGACTCAGGGCAGCACTGGTTCTGGCTTTTTTTTTTTTTTTTTTTTGGTGGTACTGGGGTTCCTGGAAACTCTTCTACCTCCAGGTTACACTCCCAGACCTATTTTTATTTATTTATTTATTATTATTTATTTTGTGTGTGTGTGTGTGTGTGTGTGTGTGTGGTGCTGGGGGTGGAACCCAGAGGCTTTCTACCTCCGGGCTATACTCCCAGACCTATTTTCTATTTTATTTGGAAACAGGGTCTCACTAAGTTGCTGAGAGCCTCACTAAGTAGCTGAGGCTGGCTTCAAACCCATGCAATCCTCCTGTCTCAGCCTCCCAAGTGCAGGGATTACAAGCGTGCGCCACCACGCCCAGCACCCAGACCTATTTTTATATTTTTTATTTGGAAATGGTCTCTTCAGCCAGCGCCACTGGCTTTGAACCTGTGTGATCCTCTTGTCTCCGCCTCCCAAGCGCGAGGATTACAAGTGTGCACTACCATGCCCAGCGATTCTGGCTCTTTATTGGGGTGCTGGCTAGGCCTGCTGCTCTAGCTCCATGAGGAAGTGCTCAAAGTCTTCGTAGAGGCTGTTGGTGCTGGACAGACACAGGCCGAGGCTGCTGCCATCCAAGGAGGACACGCCCTCTCTCTGTACACCCTCCAGGCGCGCCCTGCACAGCCAGGGCTCCAACTGCAGGGGAGGGCACAGTCAGGGCCAGGCCCTCCTTGCCCCTCCTCGTCTTCTGGCCCGGCCTCACCTTCACCAAGATCAGGCTCTTCTCCTTGGGCCGCCCCGCTGACAGGTCTTGCCCGAAGCCCAGGTAGATGGTGTAGTGTGGGGAGCCTTGGCGCCGCCGTGCCTGGAATTCCCTCAGCTCTGCAGGTGGGAGCGCTGGTCAGCAGGGGGCAGGGGACCACCTGGGGACAGCCTCCCACCCCCGCCCCTAGGTGCCTCACTGACCTTGGAAGAAGGTGCTGAAGTCGAAGATGGGTGTGCTGCAGTTCCGCTCCAGCAGCTGGGCAGGGCTAGAGGCGGGGGTGGAGCCCAGGGGGCTGCCCACCTCCCAGTACACTTTGCACTTGCCCATGCGCCGGGCCCACAGCGCCCGCCCCCGCAACTCCAGCAGCAGGCCTGGGCTCACGTGCTGCAGGAGCTTCTGGGTGTAGTGCAGCTGCCTCTGGTCCGCGAGCTCGGAGGGGCTAGGGAAAACCACCCTCTGGGGCTCAGCTGCCGGGTCCTCTGGGCCTGGGGAGCCATACAGGAGCACGCAGCTGGGGCGCCCCACCACCGCCTGCAGCACTGTGCGGCCCTTGTACATGATGGTCACGTCCAATGAAGCCTGGCTGGGCTCTGTGGAGACCAAACTGAGTGGCAGAAGTACGCGGTGCTGGCTGTTCCATGCCCTGGGCCCGCTCTCCACCCATTGGGGCACAGGTTCTAGGAGAGGGTGCTGTGCGTCCTGTGGGGACCTGGCCCCAGGTCCCTGACCCTTCTCACCTGTCATCGGGGCCAGGCGCTGAGGCCAGGGGACAGCTTCCACTGTACAGGCTGCATACTGCTCCTCCGGAGCGCACGCTGGGCCTGTGGACAGCAGTGAGTGGCCAAGCTGCCCACCTGTGGCCAGCTCTGCCTGCTGCACTGCTGCCCGCTGTGCCCCAGCTCCCCGCGCCTGTACCACATCCTTCTCAAAGGGCAGTCCTGCTGCACTGGTCCCTCCCCCCAGGGCCTCTGCCTGCGGTCCTGCCTGCTCGTCCCCTGGGCACCCCACTTCAGATGTCCCTGCTCACAAGTGGTCCTCGCTGCTACTCACCGGGAACTTGTGGGGAGTCTGAGTCTATCCCCCATGTAGCACGTGGCACAGACTCCCACAGGAGACTCTGCTGCAGGGCCTGGAGCAAGAGGTCCCCTGAGTCACCCGCCAAGACAGGCAGAGGGCCTGGGGCTTGCAGGTCAGCATCTTCTCTTGCCAGGAACGGCCCTGGGGGGCTACCCTGCAAGAGAGACAGCCCTGTCCAGCACCTCCCCAGCCCCAACACCCAAAGAGAGGAGGGCAGAGCCTGGAACTGTAGGTACCTGTATGGACGGCGGTCTCTCCCGGGCTGCTTCCTCCTGCTTCATGGCTGGGCCTTCTGGGGGAGGGGGCAAACTGGGACCTGGGGCTGGCATAAAAGGGTTGTAAGTGTCTGAGTGGCTCTAGGGGTTCCCTTAGGTATAAATATGCCCTATTACTTTTGCAGTTTTCCCCCAACCACCTAGAACCTGGGGGGCGGGGGGAGGAGGCAGTGTGCCAATGGTCCTGGGCTGCTGCCAGGCCCTCAGACCAGTTTCTAAAACTGCAACTGACCTGGAGGCCACCAAGACACACCCAGCCTCCCCGACCCAGCCCTCCCTGCGAGGGCCCTCACCTCTCCACCCTTCTGGGCTGAGCGCATACACCTTGTGGGGGTCCTCAGGGTCCGCTGAGTTGTCTTGTAGCATCACAAAGCGCCGTGTGCTGTGCAGTGCACAGCGGAAGTTGGTTTTCCAGCCTGCACGTTCTGCAGCCTCAGCCTTGGGCGGGTGGACACCCCCACTGCTACTGCTCGGCCACCTGCCTCGGGCCACCGCCCAGGCCTGGGGAGGAGTACCCAGAACTGGGCTGCAGCGAGGCCAAAGGGGTGCTCGACAGGGCCTTCAGGGGTGGGGCTGAGTCTCACCTTGAAGATGCCAGCGTCAGCCTCATCCAGATCTTTGCGCCGGAAGTGCTTCCAGGGCACGCGGAAAATGGTGTGGGTATCGTCCAGCCAACGAAGCCCGTCGTAGAGGCCACTGCTGACTTCCCCCAGGAGCCACTCTCCGAACAGCACGCGCGGGGCACCCCTGTGGGTGGGGAGCCATGCTCCAGTCAGCAGAGGGCAAGGGGCGCGGATGGGCACAGGGGAGTGCGGTTCTCACCTCTCAGGAGCTGCGGCCATGGTTCCTCCTGCCGGACCACCTGGGGGGTCGGGTGGGCCCCTGACTGTGAGGGTTGTGGTCAGGGTGATAGGTGTTACCAGTGAAAGTTCCTTTGGCCACAGATAGTGTGGCCAGTGTCACAGGTGTGGCCCAGGTGTTCAGGGTCACAGATGTGGATTGAGGACTTGGAGCCACCTATGGGCCCTTAGTGTGGATTCCTGGGCCAAGGTGGCTCTAGGTGTGACTTCAGATGTGGCGGGCGCACACACGCAAAGTCACACACAGGTGTTGATCCAGCGTCCAGCCTTGGACGGAGCGTCGCAGGCTGGACCCTGCGGAGACACGAAGGGAAAGGGACACGTGGTGGAGGCGGGCCGACTCAGGAAAGCGGAACTGCGGGCGCCGCGGGAAAAGGAAACCTAAGTGCTCCCGACCCCCGCCCGCACTCGCCCGACCAGTCGGCTCGGCCCGACCCCACCTCCAGACCCCTCAACCCGGGACGCTCTCGGCCCTCCGCCCTCGGGGTCCCCCTCCCCGACTCTCTGAGCGCCCCTCCCGGCCGCCGGTCAGGAGGGGACGGGATTCCCGCGTGGGCCCTCGCTCCCCTCCGGCTCCGGGGGTCGGCCAGGGGCCCGCCTACCTGGGTGCCGGAGCCGCCGGGACGGGAAACTCAACCTCGCCGGGGCCTCGGCCGCGGCTTTATAGTGCCCGGCCGGGGGCGGGGCGGGGGCGGGGCCGGGGCGGGGCGGGGCCTGGCGGGGCGCGGGGGTGGGAACCCGGGATCCCTGGACGAAGACAGAAGCGGACCCCAAACAAAACCAGCCTCCCACCCCGGTTTTCTGCCTGTGAGTGAGTAACGGGAGGTGGAGTCGCGGAAGCGGCCGCTGCGGGGCCATTGGGATTGAACACTGAACTATGAGCCGGGCGTGGTGGGCACGCTTGTAATCCCAGCATTCGGGAGGCTGAGACTGGAGGGTCGCAGACAGCCTCAGCTACTTGACGCCCTTTGCAACTCAGTGAGACCCTGCTTCAAAACGAGGAATAAAAAATAGAGCCGGGGGTGTAGCTCGGAGATAGAATGCCCCTGGGTTCCACCCCCCAGTACCGCAAAATAAATAAAGCTGTAAACATTAAACTATTGGGACAAAAGTATTCACTCTCGAAATTAAACCCTTTGGGCCTGGCTTGATGGCGCAGTCCTGTAATCCCAGTACTCCCCGCGGAAAGCCAGCGGGGAGCCCTCTCCTCACCTGAGCCAGTGGCCTGCGACCCCGCCCCTCGCCCAGGAAGCAAGCGCTGGCCCTGGGCGGGGTCCCTCCGCCCCGGAGTCAGGAGGGGCTGTGAACCTCGGGAAGGCCCCCACCACCTCCCAAACAAGTCCTGGGAGTGCGCTGGCCCCTCAGCCCCCACCCCGGGCTGAGGGCCTTCACCCTGGGTCGGGAGGCTGTGGACCACCCTCTTGGGGGTGGGAACTTCCTGGCCACCCAGGTCAGAAACCTCCAGAGACAAGCCGGGCAGCAGCTGGGGTGTTTTTTGTTTTGTTTTTTTCAGTACTGGGGATGGAATCCAGGGGACACCCACAGCCCTGTTTTTTTGTTTTGGGGGAGTTTATTTGGTGGTGGAACCCAGGGGCTTTCTACCTCCAGGCTATACTCCCAGACCTTTTTTTAATATCTTTTATTTGGAAACAGGGTCTCACTAAGTTGCTGAGAACCTCACTAAGTAGCTGAGGCTGGCTTCGAACCCGTGCAATCCTCCTGCCTCAGTCTCCCAAGCGCTGGGATTACAAGTGTGCGCCACCACGCCCGGCCACAGCCCTGTTCTTTATTCTTTATTTTGAAGCAGGGTCTCACTGAGTTGCAAAGGGCCTGGCTAAGTAGCTGAGGCTGTCCGTGAACCGCGGTCCTCCTGTCTCAGCCTCCCTAATGCTGGGATGACAAGCGTGCGCCACCACGCGGGCTAGCAGCTGGTTTATGAGAAGCGCCAGGGGCTGTCGCACCCTCCCACACCAACTCCAGCCCACGGCAGGTCCACTCAGCCCCAGGATTCCAAAGTGCCACTTTATTCTGCAGAGGGAAGGGGTCGCGGGAGGGCCCGGGCCACCCTAGATGTAGGTGGAGTCGGCGTCCCTCAGGTGGCCAAGACCCCCGCCCCGGCCAGTGTCCTCGTCGCCGCTGCCTCCACTGTCCTCGTCGCCAGCGGCGTCCGCATCTGCGGTGGGCGTGTTGAGGACCACCACGTCGGCCCCGATGTCCTCCCCGAACCACACGGCCTTGTAGCCGCCCTCAGGCCGCCGCTCCTTGGTCAGGATGGACTTCACTGCGGAAGGGCTGTCCCCAGCCCTGGCAGCCGTGGGGGACCCGGGGCCATGGCCAAGGGGCTCGGCGCTAGGGGGCTCCAGGACAGGGGGTACAGGCAGCGGTGGCGGCGTGGGCAGGGCATCCGCAGGCTGGGGGTCCGGACTCGGGCTGGGGGCTGGGACCCAGTTGGCTTCGTCTTTGAGGAAGGCCTGATTGTCAAAGCCCTGGGTCTGGAGCTCCTGGGGGCACAGCGAGGCCTGAGCTCCAGATCCTGAGGGTGCTTGGAACTCTGCCCCCTGGTCTCCCTCCCTCCACTGCTCAGTGCCCTCCCACTTCCCCTCCGGGCCCAAGCCTGCTTCCCTCACTTCCCATCCCTCATCCCTCTCCACGGCTGGCTCTGCCTCTCTCTCTGCCCAGCCCACCTGCCCCCCTCCATCTGCCCTCTCCTGCCCCCCCCCCCGCGGAGGGCCTCACCTTAGCTTTGCCTAAGCCGTAGTGCTTGTAAATGAGGACGACCAGGCCGATGAGGGCCAGGAGCAGCAGAGCGCCCAGCACTCCGCCCAGCACCGCCATATCCACCACCGAGAAACGCTGGTCCTCCTGGGTGCCATCGCTGGACACACCACCTCCCCCGGCACCACCTCCTCCTGGCATCCCTGTGGAAGACACCTGGCTACTTAGTGATTTTTTTTCTTTTTGCGGTACTGGGGATGGAACCTAGGGGCAGTCTACCTCTGAGCTACACCCTCAGCCCCATTTTTTATTCTTTGTGTGTGTGGGGTACTGGGGTTCCTGGAAACCCTTCTACCTCTGGGCTACACTCCCAGACCTATTTTTATACTTTTTTATTTGGAAACAGGGTCTCTTAAGCCAGCTTGTGCGCAGCTGGCTTCGAACCTGCACCATCCTCCTATCTCCACCTCCCAAGCGCAGAGATTACAAGTGTTCAGCAACACGCCCGGCTTTATTTTTGAAACAGGGTCTCACTGCATTGCAGCAAGGACCCAGATCCTCCTGTCTCAGCCCTCCAAGTACTGGGGTTACAAGCGTGCGCCTCCTCGCCTGGCTACTACTGCAACACCCCAAGGACATCCCTTTCCAACCTGCACCAGACTGGGCACCCCAAAACAAGCGAGCCTTGGGTGCCCCACAGCCGACGTTCCCTGCCATCGTAAGTCCATCCTGAGGGTCAGGTGCTCCTGACCCACCAGGGAGAACTGGAGGGACCTGAGGCCCAGGGCCCTCAGAGGCCAGGCTGCCGCAGCAAGCAGTCAGGGCCACTACAACTCAGCTCAACGGAAGAACCGGTCACTGGGAGCTCCACCAGATCCAGTCCTTTTTTTCTTTTTTTTTTTTTTTTTTTACTGGGGATGGAACCCAGGGGCATTCTATCTCCAAGCTATACTCCAGCCCTATTTTTTATTCTTTATTTTGAACAGGGTCTCACTAAATTGCGGAGGACCTCACTAAGTAGCTGAGGCTGTCGGCAAACCGCGATCCTCCAGGTCTCAGCCTCCCGAGTGCTGGGATTACAAGCGTGCGCCACCATGCCCGGCTCTTTTATGATGATGATGATGATGATGATGTGTGTGTGTGTGCGTGTGTTACTGGGGATTAAACCCATGGGCATGCTACCTCCAAGCTACACGCCCAGCCCTGTTTTTTTATTTTTTATTTTTTTTTATATTTATTTATTTATTTGGTGGTACTGGGGTTTCTGGAAGCCTTTCTACCTCCGGGCTACACTCCCAGACCTATTTTATACTTTTTAAATTTGGAAACAGGGTCTCTTAAGCCAGTGTGTCTGGCTTTGAACCTGCACAATGATCCTCCTGTCTCCGCCTCCAAAGCGCAGGGATTACAAGCCTGCGCCACCACGCCCAGCCATATTTTTTATTTTGAAACAGGGTCTCACTAAGTTGCAGAGGGCCTCACTAAGGAGCTGAGGCTGTCTGCGAGCCATAATCCTCCTATCTCAGCCTCCCAGTACTGAGGTTACAGGTGTGTGCCACCGTGCCCAGCTCTGGTGGCCACTTTCCGTGGAACGGCTGGACCTGACTGGCATGCTGACGTTGAAGCCGGAGCATGCATGGCTGTGCCGCAGTGCCACTGAGGGAGAGCGCGGTTTGGGACTTCTTGGAATATGAGCCTCCTTCTTAAGCCTACCAAGACCCCTGTGGGAGGCAGTTTGGGTGCCAGAGCACACCTGCACACCGAGTCCTCTAAGCGATGCCATCGTTTCGATTTTGAGGTGGGGCCTCATGTTGCTCAGGCACTGCCTGGACTCGAATGACCCTCCTGACTCAGCCTCCCTTGCCCCGGGCTGCCCTTGCCCTGGTTCTGCAATCTTGGACCCCAGCCTGTCTCTCCTAATCACTGGACAGCTGCTCTCCATTCAAAGACCCTAAGGACAAACGGACCCTGAATCCTGCCTCGGCTCCTCCCCACACCTGCCATAGTTCACCTCGATGGCCCTGGATTCATCTGTCTCAAACCAGAGCCCACCCCTGGGTGTGCCCGGCTCCAGAGCACAGCCTGGCCCCCAACCCGGAGTCAGGCCAACGGAGGGCAAGTCCAAGGCAAGTGAGGTGGGGACTACCTGAGGTTGAGGGGCTCCTGCTGGGCCCAGGGGCTGTGGGCAGAGAGGTCACTGGCTTCAGGGTCTGTGCTGGGCCTCCACCAGGCGTGGCTGGTCGGTGAGAGGTGCTGGACCCCACACTGGGGGTTGTGGGCTGAGAGGCCCCCGGTTTTGGGGTCTGTGCTGGGCCCCCGCTGGGGGTGGGTGGCCCAGGAGAGGTGCCAGCCCCTCCACTGGGGGTCGTGGGCTGAGAGACCCCCGGTTTTGAGGTCTGTGATGGGGCCCTGCTGGGGGTAGGCGGCATGGAGGTGGTACCGGCCCCCCCACTGGAGGGCCTACCAGTTGTAGGTGAGACAGATGGTCTTGGTGTGGTGCCTGAGGGTGGGTGAGGGCCAGTGCCGCCCCCAGAGCTGGTCGTAGGGGGTCCGGGGGCTTGTGAAACGGTGCTGCTCCAAGGCCTGGCTGTTCCTCCGGTCTCTGGGGATGTTGGGGGGACTGGGGGCCCTGGGGGCCAGGGACAGCACTTGGGGCTTGTCACTACCCCCAACATACCTGCCCCAGGGGAGGAGCCACCCTGCTTGGGAGACCCCAGAGGCTTACCTGTGGAGGAGGGTGCTTGCTCTGAAACGTGAATCTCCGCAACGGTGGTCGCTGTGCTCGAGGTCACAGTGTTCTGGGCTTCTACCTGGGGCGGGAAGGGGGCTCGTCCCTCTTGAGCCCCTCTTTTGTCCCCCCACCCTCAGCCATAGCCCCCCACCTCTGCATAGAAGACCCCTGCTTGCTCCAGCTCTGTGGCAGTCAGCACAGCCTCCCCGTCCATCTTGAACTCTGAGCAGTTGGTGATTCTATAGGTGATAGCGGAGTTGAGATCCTGGTGTGGGGCAGTGAGTCCTGGTGAGTCCGGGCCTGGCTGCCCGTCCTCCACCCCACACCACCCGCACGAGAGGAGGCCCGGAAGAACAGGGACGGACAGCAGGGGCGGGCTGCATACCGGGAACTCAGGGTCTTGGGCCCAGATCCTCAGAGACTGAGAAGGGGAGTCTGCATCCATGACCGCCACACCGGGCCCCGAGCCAAGAGCCACGAAGCCGCGGTACAGGCTCTGGGGAAAGCTGGGTGGACTCCCAGAGGCCACGCGGGCCTCCACAGTGACCTGAGTCACCGAGTAGCGAGCCTGATCGGCCTGCTCAGCCTGGGGAGATGGGCGGCAACGTGACCCGCTGGCCTTGAGAGGGAGCCAATCGCCAGCCGGCATCTGGCAGGAGACCCTCTGGCCAGAAGAGCCTGGTCCCACCGCCCCGGCCCGCACTCACCCTGACCACCAGAAAGAAAGTCGTGGGGCTGGGGATGCTGCTGGCCATGGTGAGGTTGCCGGTGTCTGCGTCGATTGTGAATACATCGTTTGTGTTTCCTAGGAGGGTGGGTGACAGAGCTCGTTCCTGCTCCCTATGCCAGGTGCAACCAGCCCTGCCCAGGCCTGGGGCGGGGATGGGATGGGGTATGGGGCACGCACCCCCAGCAATGCTGTAGACGATAGGCTGGTTTATGGCTCGGTCTCCGTCCACAGCATGTATGGGCCCGGGGCGCAGGATGAGGGGGGACGGCTGAAGGGTGGGGGCAGCATGGGGCTGGTGTGGGTGGTCCCAGCGGGGCCCTCCACCAGTCCTCAAGGTCTGAGGCGACAAGGGGCACAACGGCGGAGGGGAGGGCAAGTAACATCATGGCCGCCCCACAAGACTCCAGCCCCAGGTGCCCTTTGGAGCCCTGACTGAGGGCCCAGGCTTGAGCAGGGCGTGCTTGGGGTGGCGAGGCATCCGGGTCGCTGCCTCCCTGCACCAGGGAGACTCTGAGGACCCCCGCCCAGGTTGGCCTGCCCGTCAGCGGAGAAGCAGCTGCCCCTCGGGACTACGGGCTGGGCTGTCCAGCCTGGGCGCCTCCCTGCTCTGCACTCAAGCCTGACCCTGGGCTGCCCCTGCCCTGTGGGACCCCCGTTACCAGGATGTGTCCTGTGGGGACAGCCCCGTAGTACTGGGCCTGGATGCAGACGTAGCCGTCTGAGTATGTGCAGGGCAGAAACCAGGGAGGGCGCAGGTCAGCTGGGGTCACTCTCAGGAGCAGGGTGGCAGTGGCCGTGTGGCTGGGCTCTGCCTTCTCCTCCCACGTGTCCTGTAACGGCGGCCCTGCTGATCAGGCCAGGAGCGGCCTGGACAGGGCTGGGCACCCGGGCGCGGGGCGGGAGCGCTCACCCGGGCCAGCAGCTGGAAGGTGATGTTTTGCCATCGGTAGACGTCCAGGGAACTGTCCAGCCTCAGGGCAGGTTGGTTTGCCCCCACTAGAGAGAATAAGTTGCTGGCGCCCTGAGGGGGTGGAGGGCACAGTCTAAGAGCCTGGGCGTCCAGGAGCTGCGGCTCAGAAGCTGGGGGCCAGTGGTGGGCAGTGGCAGGGCAGCACTGACCGGGGTCACTTCCTGGAGGGTGTAGTACAACTCATCTTTGTCTAGGTCCGTGGCCTGTAGTTCCGACTCCGGGATGACGATGGTGTTCACTTTGGTATCCTGAGGATGGAGTGTGAGCTGGTCCAGCCCCGCCCATGGCCTCTGGACCAACCCCGTCACCCAGCTTCCAGCTCCCGGCCTCCGCCCCGTGCCCACTCCACGCCCACCCCAGGGGTGCTGGTTCTGGCTCCCTCTGCCCGGCTCACCTCCTCCACCTCCTGCTCCTTGGTCGTAAAGGGGAACACTGGGGCGTTGTCATTGACATCCAGCACGATCACAAACACTCTCAGCTGGGTCACCTGGAGGGACCATGGCCTTCACTCCACAGCCCCCGGCTGCCCCAGGCATGCAGGCAGGGTGGGAGGGAAACAGCGCCAGGCATTCAGGGGACAGATGTCTGGGACGGTGTGCCTGGGCAGAGTCTGGGCTGGAGGAAGTGGGTGAGCCCGTGGAGTGCACCCTGGAGAGGTCATGGGAGCCTCCAGCGTGCGGGCAGCAGGGACTCACCACGGTGCTCCCGCTCCTGCACTCCAGGAGCGCCTGCAGCATGGCGTTCTCCTGTGGGGCACACAGGCCTGTCAGTCAGGTGGGGGAGCACGGACGGCCTTGTTGGCAAGGACGCAGAGGCCCGCCCAGGGTTCCCGTCCGTGTCCTAACTCCTGAGCTCGGCAGCACTGGGCAGCTGTCTCCCAACAGCCCTGCCCCAGGCTGGGCCCAGTCGAGGACTGAGCTAGAGGGCAGTGACTGCCTGGGGGGCGCAGAGCCCTCACCCCATCCAACCCTCCCCAGGGAGGGAGGGAGGCCCCGGTGGCCCTGGAGGCACCTCATAGTCAGGAGTCACATTGAGAAACAGCTGGTTGTCCAGGATCCGAAAGGCAAAGGGGGTGGACTCAGACCCCAGGGTCACATGCTGGCCCGCGGGGACGGTGATGTTCACCAGGGCCTCGGTAACATGCGTGTTCTCCTCGATTTGGAAGATGTTCTGGTCCACGGAGCAGCCTGGGAAGGGGGGAAGCCAGGTGGGTGCCTCCCCACCCTGCCCCGCCCCCTCGCCCCCTCCCATACATACTCTGGGCCGCAGCTCCGGGGGGCTGGCCGCACAGTGCCAGGAACAGCGGCAGCAGCAGAGGCCGCAGCAGGGCCTGAGCCCCCATCTCGGCAGCTGTCTCTTGGCCTGGTGGGAGGGTCCGGCCTGTCTGGCTTCCCGAGCTGGTACAGTTCCTGCTTCAGCGACCTTCGCCCCCGGGAGGCGCCACCCAGCTTTATGACCCTTTTACCATGGACTCCACCAAGGGGGCTCCCGCTGGCCGGCCAGGCCTGGGCCCCCGCTGGGGCAGTGTGAGGCCGTCCCCGGAGTTGGGCCGCGTTCACGTGTTAACCCACAGGCACCAAATGCAGGGCATAAAGAGCTTGTGAACTGGGAGGGGGGCATAGATCTAGGGCTGAGGCAGAGCTAGGGCCTGGGGACAGAGCTGGAGGTAGAACTGGGGGCTGGGGGCAGAGCTGGGGACAGGGCTGGGGGCAGAGCTGGGGGCTGGGGGCAGAGCTGGGGGCTGGGGGCAGAGCTGGGGGCAGAGCTGGGGACTAGGGGCAGAGCTGGGGGCTGGGGGCAGAACTGGGGCCTAGGGGCAGAGCTGGGGGCTGGGCACAGAGCTGGGGACAGGGCTGGGGGCAGAGCTGGGGACAGGGCTGGGGGCAGAGCTGGGGGCAGAGCTGGGGGCTGGGGGCAGAGCTGGGGGCTGGGGGCTGGGGGCAGAGCTGGGGGCTGGGGGCAGAGCTGGGGGCAGAGCTGGGGGCTGGGGGCAGAGCTAGGGGCTGGGGGCAGAGCTGGGGACAGGGCTGGGGGCAGAGCTGGGGACAGGGCTGGGGGCAGAGCTGGGGGCAGGGCTGGGGGCAGAGCTGGGGGCAGAGCTGGGGGCTGGGGGCAGAGCTGGGGGCAGAGCTGGGGCACACTGAGGACAGGGCTGGGACAGGCTGACGCCGGGCAGGGCTCCACCCTTGGTCTCAGCTGGCTCTACCTGACCCCTGACCCCGGCTGACTCTTCTCCTGGCTCCTCCCATGCACTGTCCTTCAGGCAGAACCCCAGGGGCCGTTCCATGGGAATGGACCTCCGCCCTGGTGTCCCTTCCAGACCCTCTTCCCTGGCCGCAGCAGCCCCATGGAAAGGCCTCTTGTCCCAGGGTGCCTGCCCATCCTGGAGCCATGGCTACTGGGGGCCTGGCAAGCAGGTGGGAGATGGGAAGGCTTCAGAGACCCCGGGAGCTCCTGGGGCCTGGCAGAGAGGAGGGGTCTGCTGAGCCCCCCCCCCAGTGCTGCCCTGAGCTCCAAAGCAGGGAGAGGCCGTTCTATGGGGCCAGGAGGGAGGGGGGCCGCCCATGTGGGGAGCAGCGGCCTTGCCCCAGGCCTCTCCAGAGGCCACTCCGAGGCTTCGGATGGCTCTTCCCCAGGCAGACCCCCTCCTGCCCCCCACCACACAGGCCCACACAGCCCACGCCACCGCTCAGTCTGCACGTGGTCCCCTAGGACGCGGGGGTCCTCTTGCTGTGCCATCCTGAGTGGCCCCAACCTTCCTCCCTGCTGCCCGAGACTCCGTACCGCGCTCTGCCCACGTGGCCCCTGGGCCCGTGACCCTTGAGACAGGAGCAGGGGACACCGTGAGCAGGTGGAGTGGACAACAAAGGATGGGGAGTGCCACGGGGGAAGAGAGACGAGAAGAGGGCGGAAACCAGCTGGCCACCCGGGTTTAAAGGGCAGCTGGGTGTGGCCGCGCACGGAGGGGTGGATGAGGCCCTCCTTCCACCCTCTACCCGCAGCGGCGTGGCCGCAGGATTGCACTGGGCTCCCGAGGCCAGGCTCTCCGTTCTCCCTTTATTGGTGTCCAGTGCAGCCCCGCCCCCACCCCGGCCCTGTGGGCGCTTTTCTGCAAAGCCGGTACTTCTCAGCTGGGCTGACTGGAGGTTTCCCCGGGCTCTGGAATGGAGACCCTGGGCCTGGACCCAGGAGGCAGCCAGGGCAGCCAGGTTCGGCCAAGGGGGGTCCTCACGGGCACCCTGCAGAGACAGGCACTAAGAGACCAGGACTCGAAGCCAGAGGCTGCCCACCTGGGGAAGCCGCAGGCTGGGGGGCCAGGGTGTGGGGGCTCACCAGGCTTGCAGGACAGGCTCGGCTGACCACAGCAGGCAGAGCTGGCCCTCGGGGGGCTTGGGCCAGGTGGTGCCATTCTCCAGGTCGGGCTCGCTACCCCCCAGCCCAAATCAGGATTAGTCGTGGGTGGACCAGGGCCAGCGGGGCGAGGACGGGCGCTCAGGACCTCTCACCTGCGCTTCCCCACCAGGCCCTGGAGCAGCCGCTGCAGGCGCGCGCTGTCCCGCAGGCGGCTGAGTTCGCTGGTGAAAGTCCCATCTGAGTGTCGCGGGGCTCTGGGGAGGGCAGGGGGCCGCGGGTCAGCCGGAGCGCGGGCAGCGGGGCCGCAGCGGGGAGTGGACGGCGAGCTCACCTGGAGGGCGCGGGGCGCGCAGAGGAGCCCGCAAGCAGCAGCAGCAGCAGCAGCAGCGGTAGTGGGGGGCCCATGATCGCTGTAGCTGGGGGCCCCAGCCCGCCCGCCCCTTTATAGCACCCCGAGGGGCAGGAGGGGGGGCCCAGCACCGCCCTGGCTCCGCACAGCCCGGCCGTGCCCCATCGATCTCCATCGCGCGGGAAGGTCAGGGCCGCGCCCCCCAGCTGTCGTCCGGCCCCACCGCCACGGTGGCGCCCCTCACCTGGCTGTTGGGGCAGGAGGAAGTGAACGGGGGCCTGGCCACCGCCACGGGCTGCTCTGAGCCAAGAGGGACCTCTGGGATGGCATTTCAGGACGGGGGAGGGGTGGAGCGCCTTGTGCTAACGGTCCCCTTCCCAGGTGAGACCCTCCCCCAGGGCCCTGGACCACTCTGCAACCAGGAGGGCGGCCGCTGCAGGTGCAGGGCTGGGGAGGGGAGACAGAGGCTGAGAAGGCAGACCCGGGATGCTACCTTGGAGGCTGGATGCTTCTGGAGAGGCTGGGCAGCAGAGCCAGCACGGGGAAGGGGCCCAGGGACCCTCCCTGGACACCATGGGGCGGCAGCCAGCAAAAGCCAGAGCCTGCCTTCCCACTCTGCGCTGTGGCGGGTCTGGGGTTGAAACCCAGGAGCAGTCCACCTCCGAGCTATACCCCCAGCACTATTTTTTTATTCTTTATTTTGAAATAAGGTCTCACTAATTTGCAGAAGGCCTCACCAAGTAGCTGAGGCTGGCTGTCCGTAAACCACAATCCTCCCGTCTCAGCCTCCCAAATGCTGGGATCACAGCGTGGCCACCATGCCCGGCTGTGGTTTGGTTTTTTAAAGGAGGAGAGAGCCGAAGTTTTCCCCAGGCTGGGGCAGGAAGCAGAGGTGGTGGTGGTGGGGAGGGAACCACGGCCTTGGATTGAATACAGACATGCTTTTTTTTGGCGGGGGAGATTGCGGATTTAATTCAGGGATGTTCTATCTTAAAACACACCACCAGTCCAATTTTATTTTTTATTTTGAAACAAAGTCCTAATAGTTGCTGAGATTGGCCTCCAGTTTGTGACCCTCCTGTCTCTGGCTCCCAAAACTGGAATTCCAGGCTGGGAATTGGGGTGGGTACTTGTAATTGCAGGGATTACAAGCGTGAGCCACCACGCCCGGCTTAATTCTTTATTTTGAAACAGGGCCTCACTAAGTTGCAGAGTCTCACTAAATTCACTGAGAGCGTGGGCCTGTGATCTTCCCGTCTCAGCCTCCTAAATGCTGGAATTACAAGCGTGTGCCACCACGTCCAGCTATTTTGTTTTTTTATTTGAAAACAGTCTCGCTGGGGGTGGTGGCGCACGCTTGTAATCCCCACGCTTGGGAGGCGGAGACAGGAGGATCGTGCTGGTTCGAAGACAGCCTTGCTGGCTTAAGAGACCCTGTTTCCAAATAAAATATAAGAAATAGGTGTCTGGGAGTGTAGCCCGGAGGTAGAAGGGTTTCCAGGAACCCCAGTACCACCAAAAAAGAAAAGAAAGAAAGAAAAAAAGAAAACAGTCTCACTAAGTTGCTGAGGCTGGCTTTGAACTACGATCCTCCTGTCTCAGCCTCCATGGTACTGGAATTACAGGCATGTGCCATCAAGCCTGGCTCTGAGTTAGTTTTTACATAAAGTGTGCGTTCTCAATGTGGAGGCAGCTCATGACAACATTTTGTTGTTTTACTGGGGATTGAACCCAGGAGCATTCTACATCTGAGCTACAACCCCAGCCCTATTTTCTTTTTATATTTGTAAACAGGGTCTCTCTAGGTTGATGAGAGTCTCAGTACTTACCGAGACTGACCTTAAACCTGTGATCCTCCAGTCTCAGCCTCCCAAGTACTAGGATTACAGGTGTCTGCCACCACGCCCCTCTATGATAAATCTTTAAAATACTTTAGGCAAGCCCGGCATGGAGGTTTATGCTTGTAATCCCAGTGCTTGGGAGGCTAAGACAGGAGGATCGCAGGTCCAAGACCAGCTGTTTCCAAATGAAACATATTTGGGGGTGCAGCTCAGAGCTAGACCACCACTGGGCTCAGTTCCCACACCTCCCCAAAGAACAAAAATCCTCCTCCTAGGCCGGGCGTGGTGGCGCACACTTGTAATCCCTGCGCTTGGGAGGCTGAGACAGGAGGATCGCACGGGTTCGAAGCCAGCCTCAGCTACTTAGTGAGGCTTTTAGCAATTTAGTGAGACCCTGTTTCCAAATAAAATTTAAAAAAGGTTTGGGAGTATAGCCCGGAGGTAGAAAGCCCCTGGGTTCCACCCCCAGTACCACCAAAAAAAAAAAAAAAAAAAAAAAAAAAAAAAAAAAAAAAATCCTCCTCCTAATGAGTTTCCACCTCCATCTGCCGCTGAGCTGGCTGCGGCCTCCTCTGGCACCCCTTGGTGTCGGCCATGGGGCCAGGCGGTGCGGCCTCCTGTGTGGGGATGCTCGGTGCTGGGGGCAGGGTGGCCTTACCACGGGACGCCGCTTCACTACTGACCCCCGAGGTTCCCACCATCCGAGGGCTTGGAAGGCGAGGGTCAGGGGTCGCAGCTCAGAGGCAGAGGGTGGGGACCGAGGTTGACCTGGAGCTCGCCGCCCACCTGGGAGGCGGCCCAGACCTGCGGGTGCTCGGAGTGGGGTGTGCGCACGGAGCCCTGGAGCCTGGGGGCGGAGCCCTGGAGCCTGGGGGCCGAGCCCCAGCTCGGGCCGTCCAGCCTCTGCCCACTGCGCGAGGGAAGGACCTCTCCCGAGTGGCCATAGAAAGGCAGCCTCGCCCGGGAGGGGCGCGTGCTGGAGAAACCGGGACGCTCCGGGTCTGGGCCGCCCAGGTCCCGCCTGTGCCCATCGCTCCGGCCGTGGGTCTCGGTGGCCGCACGTCCGGCGGGGCGGGGCGGGGCGGGGCTCCTGGGCACCGCGCTGTCCGGCTCGCGCCCGGGCGCTCGGCGGCGCCATGGGGAGCCCCGGCGGGGCGGCGGGCGGGCTGCTGGCGGGGGCCCCGGGCGCGGCGGGCGCGGCGGCGCTGGCGGGGGGCGTGCTGCTCATCGGCGCCGTGCTGGCGGGGAACTCGCTGGTGTGCGTCAGCGTGGCCTCGGAGCGCGCCCTGCAGACGCCCACCAACTACTTCATCCTGAGCCTGGCGGCCGCCGACCTGCTGCTGGCGCTGCTGGTGCTGCCGTTCTTCGTCTACTCCGAGGTGAGCCCCGTTCGCCCCGTCCCTCCGCGCCGGGGGTCTGTGTGTCCCCTGCCCTGCGCAGTCCCTCTGCCCTTGGAGCAGGGGCCCCAGAAACTAGGGCCCCTCCTATCAAGCCACCCCTCCCCGGCTGACCCTCCCCCAGCCAGCTGGACAGACGGGCCAGGAGGGCTCAGACCCCCCACCGCCCCCAGGCCCGGGCCCAGCCAGCTCTTACAGGAGCGCATCCCTCGGACCAGGGCCCAAGCCACCCAGCTGGCAGGAGCTGTGGGCAGTGAGCCTGGGAGGGACGGACGGACGAGGCCGGACTGGAGGCCAGGAGCCCCTCTGAGAACTCTGGACCCCGCCTCCCCCAGGTCGGCCCCTTGGGTGGGCCCACCAGCGTCCCATCCTTCTGCTCAGAGGTTGAGCCAGAGAAAAGCTGCTTAGGGCTGGGCTGGGGACATGGTGACCTGGGCCATGGGGGAGGAGAAACAGGTTTCCAAGGTGGACAGGCTAGCGGTCCCTGGCGGCTAGGGCAGAGGCCAGCATCCCAAGGACACGCTTGACCTCGGCTCCCCCGCCACAGACAGTCGTCACCATAATGACTCTTAAGCTCCTAATGTCCCAAATCAGACTGAAGGCATTTAGAGTGGCCGCTGTCTGCTCCTGTGTCCCCTGGGAGGGGCGCCCCCGCAGTGATCTGGGCTGGGCCCTGTGCGGTGAGGTCTGTGTGTGTGTGTGTGTGTGTGTGTGTGTGTGTGTGTGTTACTGAGGATTGAGCCCAGGTAGAGTATCCCAGCTCTGAGCTACACCCCTAGTCCTATTTTATTTTCCAACAGGGTCTCACTAGATTGATAAGTGTCTACCTTGCTGAGGCTGTCCTCCAACCTGGATCCTCCTGTCTCAGCCTTCCAAGTACAGGGATTCTAGGTGTCCCCCACCACACCCGGCTATCTTGGCAGCTTTGACACCCGTTTGTCCTCTGGCCAGTTGTGATGTGGCTGTCACCAGCCTTGTGCAGATGAGGGATATGCCAAGTGACCTCCAGAGTCCCACAGCAGCCAGTCCAGACAGGATGGCTTAGTCCAGCTCTGGGGGAACAGGTGGCTGTGTTGGGGGCTGCACACCCTGGGGCTCCCCTGGCGCTGGTGACACCCCTCCCTACCCCCGGGCTTCTCAGGTCCTGCAGAGAGCTAAGTGGGCAGCTGGTCTGTGTGCCCTCCCTTGCCCCCTGGGTGCCAGCCGGGCCTGAGGTCTCTGGGCCAGTTGGTGGCCCCAGCTGCACCAGGCTCGCTTTGGGTTCCCTTCCTCTGATGCCCCTCTCCCCCATAAAAGCTGGGGTCCCTGATGGGTGGCTGCGCTGGTGAACATGGGTCTTGTTGTCTCCTTCTGCGGCTCCCTGCGGTGGCCCAGGTGCAGGGCGGCGCATGGCTGCTGAGCCCCCGCCTCTGTGACGCACTCATGGCCATGGACGTGATGCTGTGCACGGCCTCCATCTTCAACCTGTGTGCCATCAGCGTGGACAGGTGGGCACCCTGTGACCCTGCGCGCGCGCCCCCGCCCGCTCCCGGCCTCACCGCCCTGCCTCCCGCGCCCGCAGGTTTGTGGCGGTGACGGTGCCGCTGCGCTACAGCCGCCAGGGCCGGCGCCAGCTGCTGCTCATCGGGGCCACGTGGCTGCTGTCGGCCGCGGTGGCCGCGCCGGTGCTGTGCGGCCTCAACGACGTGAGCGGCCGCGACCCGGCCGTGTGCCGTCTGGAGGACCGCGACTACGTGGTCTACTCCTCCTTGTGCTCCTTCTTCCTGCCCTGCCCGCTCATGCTGCTGCTCTACTGGGCCACATTCCGCGGCCTGCGGCGCTGGGGCGCGACCCGCCAAGCCAAGCTGCACGGCCGCGCACCCCGGCGGCCCAGCGGCCCCGGCCCGCCCACGCCTGACCACCCCCGGGGCCCCTGCGGCCCCCAATGTGCATCCCTGGCCCCTGACCACCCCCAGAGCCCCTGCGACCCCCACTGTGCCCCTGACCACCCCCAGGGCTCCTGCGATCCCCACTGTGCCCCTGACCACCCCCGGGGCCCCTGCGACTCCCACTGTGCCCCTGACCACCCCCGGGGCCCTTGTGACCCCAACTGTGCATCATCAGCTCCCGACCGCCCCCGGGGTCACCCCGACTGTGCTCCCGACTGCCCCCGGGGTCACCCTGACTGTGCCCCTGACCGCCCCCGGGGCCCCTGCGGCCCCGATTGCGCGGCTCCCTCTCCCGACCTCCCTGAGGACCTCTGCGGCCCAGACTGCCAACCTGAGGACGCTGTCCCTGATGCGGCACTCCCACCCCAGCCAAAGCCGCAGACCCACAGGAGGCGGCGGGCCAAGATCACAGGCCGGGAGCGCAAGGCCATGCGGGTCCTGCCAGTAGTGGTTGGTGGGTTCCTGCCGAGGGAGGGAGGGCTGGGGGGCGGGGGGCGGGCAGCAGACCAGGCTCATGGCGCTTGCCCCCAGGGGCCTTCCTGGTGTGCTGGACGCCCTTCTTCGTGGTGCACATCACCCGGGCGCTGTGTGCCACCTGCCTTGTGCCTCCACGCCTGGTCAGCGCCGTCACCTGGCTGGGCTACGTCAACAGCGCGCTCAACCCGGTCATCTACACGGCCTTCAATGCTGAGTTCCGTACTGTCTTCCGCAAGCGCCTCAGCTGCTGAGCCCTGGGGGAGCAGCCCAGCAGGGGCTGCTGCGCCTCTGATAAACACATTCCTTCCTGACCAGCTGTGCCGGCTCCTGGGTGGGTTGGGGAGGAGGGGCTTCTGCCCAGGCCCACAGCACCCCCACTGACCACCCCACCGACCGGCTGGCCCCTTCTTTCTGCTGCAGAGGGTCCTTCAGCTCCACCCAAGGAAGTGCTTGCAGAAGCATAACACCTGGACTCAGTTTACCCCTCTGCAATTAGAGAACAGTAGTGTCTCCCGGGGAGGAAGGAGCTGTTGGCTCTGAGAGCAGGGCGAGGAATTACGCTGGGGCTGCCCGTTCCCACTGGGAAGGCACCCGGTCCGTCCAGGTCAGCTCCTGCGCCTCGGATCCAGGCAGGCTGCGCTGTGGGCTGGGCAGTCCTGCACACTCCAGCTGACCTGGAGCTTCCTTGAGGTCAACCAGCAGGCAAGACCTTGGGGCCAGCAGGAGCCCCATGTGGGTTCTCCCTGGAGAAGATCCCCACTCAGCCCACCTCTGCTCCCTGTCCCGTCTCCAGTGTGAGCCCTGAGGCCAGGTGCAGGGCCCAGGGCTGGGCAGAGTGCTGTCCGGCCCCCCAAGCACCACAGAGCACCCTTGAGCCTGGGGCAGAGGGGTCACTCCTGCAGACACACCCTGCTGTCTGGTCACGGGAGAGGCGCGGGTCATTTGTGCTGGACACGGGGCGCTGTGCCCAGGTTGCTGTATCTTTGACAGCTGGCATGAGATGCCACGCTGAGAAGCTAGGGGCTGTTAAGTCGACTGCTCTAGGTATAACCTCAGGGTGTTAAAATATTCCCTGCAAGCCGGGCGTGGTGGCGCACACGTGGAATCCCAGCATTTGGGAGGCCGAGACAGGAGGATGGTGATTTGCAGCTCTACCTAGGCCTTTTGCAACTCAGTGAGCCCGTGTTTCAAAATAAAGAATAAACAATAGGACTGGGTGTAGCTTGGAGGTAGAATGCCCTGGGTTCCATCCCCGGTACTGCAAAAAATAATTCCTCACTGACCCTGGCTGACAAGCTCTGCAGACAGAAGCCATGCTGCAGTGGCAAGCCTGACCCCGGGGGTGGGGGGCACAGCCTGGCAAGGTGACCTTGCTCTGTGAGCCCCGCTGAGTCTGGAGATGCCCAGCAAACCCGAGGGCCTTGGGCTGTCAATTTAGAGGGGAAGAGCAGCCAGTCCAGGCAGCAGTGTCGCCACCCTCACCCCACAGGGTTGTCCTCTGCCCCCAGAACCCCGCGGACACCTCCCGTGTGGGGCAGGTACCGGACATCCCCCGCTGGTTGCCTCTGGTCAGGGCTTCCCTCCTTTGCTGCTGCCTTTAGGCTGCAAGCTCTGCGGTGAGCAGGCCCAGCTGGATCCATGGAGCCATGCTCCAGAACCTCACAGTGGCCTCTGGGGCTGGACAGGGCAGGGCAGTGGCCTCCCCCACCCCCAGAGAGGGCTCCTGGGGCACAAGGCCAGCCTGTCCCATCCGAAGTGCCAGGCTCAACACAGGTAGCTATGAACAGGCATTTTAGGGTCTGTCTGGGCAGGGGAGCTGCAGGCCAGTTCCTCGGAGCCCCGGGCGGTCTGCCACCAGCCAGGGGAGGTGGAGCGGGGCCACAGAGCCAGGGCTGTCCGGCTCACAGCCCTTCCTGCCGGGGAGCGCGCTGTGGCCCATCCTGAGGTGGAGTGCAGTGCTGTGTCTATGAGGCAGGGGTATGTCAGGTTCACAGGACCCAGACCGCATGGCCAAGTGGCTGCGGGGTCCCCTGGAACAATCTCTACTACAGGACGGATGGAAGAAAACTGCTTCCTGGTGGGTCTGAGTGGCTCTTGCTCCAGCACACAGCAGCCCCGGAGCCTCAGAGGCCCTGGCCTGGCTCAGAGAGGAGCGCTGCAGCCCGGCCACGCGGCAGGACAGGCAGGTCGTGACTTTATTTACAACTTTATTGACAAACACAGAGGTATGTACACAGGTTGCGGACAGGGCACAGCGTGGCTAAGACGCACGCTCACGGTCCAGGGGCACGAGAGCACCATGAGGGCGGGGACCCGCGTCCCCCGGCACCGCCGGCCCACCTCAGGGCCCGGTGGCCAAGTCTGCGGCGGTCCCCAAGGGTCCGCTTAGTCCGCTAGTAACTTGTCCAGCAAGTTTCCTTCGTGTCCCCGTGGTCCTGGGGTATTGGCCATGGTGGCCTGGGCAGGCAGGGAGGAGCGCTACACACTGACCTTCTCAGCCACACTCGCAGCCACACGGACCTCGTCCGCCTGGACGGTGGCAGCTGCCGACTGGCCGCACACGTGTTGATGGTCTTTCCAGTCCTGAGAGGAAGGACGCTGGGTTAGCGGGCGGGCGGGCGGCCGCAGAGCGACACACGGCGACGCTACCTGTCCGCCTGGTGAGGCCTGGTGGGCCAGGGGGCCGGACCCCGCCCTGGAGGCGGCCCCATGGGCGCCGCCAAGGCACAGGGCGCCCCGCAACTGTGTGGCGCCCGCTCTGACCAGCCGCCTGGCTTCCGGGCCTCCCCGGGCTCCTGGAGCTTCAGCCATCAGACAACAAAAAGACGACTATAAAAATGAGAGCCGATGTGCTCCGCCAGCGACTCTGCCGTTAGGAATTTAAGCAAAAGAAACGGGGTGCCGTATACTTGTCACCCCAATACTTGCGGGGCTCAGACAGGAGGATCACAGACTCAAAGACAGCCCAGCAAACAGAGACTCATCAACCCAGTGAGACCCAGTTTCAAAATGAAAATAAAATAGGGCTGGAGGTGTAACTTGGAGGTAGAATGCCTGTGGGTTCAATCCCCAGTGCCAGACACACGCACACAAAATAAATAACCACACATATGCTTAACTAGCTGGGCGTGATGGCGCACGCTTGTAATCCCAGTACTTGGGAGGCCGAGAGAGAAGGATCGCAGGTTCAAGGCCAGTGATCCCTCTGCAATTTAGGGAGACCCTGTTTCAAAATAAAGAATAAAAAGCCAGGTGTAGTGGTGCACGCTTGTAATTCCAGTACTTAGAAGGCTGAGACAGGAGGATCGCACAGATTCGAAGCCAGTCTCAGCTACTTAGTGAGGCTCTCAGCAACTTAGTGAGACCCTGTTTTTGATAAAATATAAAATAGGTCTGGGAGTGTAGCCTGGAGGTAGAAAGCCCCTAGGTTCCATCCCCAATACCACAAAAATAAATAAGTAAATAAATAAATAATAAAGCAAGAATAAAAATTGGTCTGGGGGTATAGCTCAGAGGTAGAATGGCCCTGGGTTCAATCCGCAGTGCCCCCCCCAAAAAAATTATATATAATACACACACACACACACACACACACACACACACACAAAATGAAGGATTCAAATATGTCTTAGAATGATCTGGAACTAGCTGGGTATGGTGGCCCACACTTGTAATCCTAGCACTTGGGAGGCTGAGACAGGAGGATCCTGGTTCGAGGCTAGCCTCAGCTACTTAGTGAGGCCCTCTGCAATTTAGTGAGACCCTGTTTCAAAATAAAGAATAAAACAATCAGGCTGGGGGTGTAGCTCGGAGGTAGAATGTACCGGGGTTTAGTCCCCAGCACCACACACACTAAAAAAGAATGATCTAGGACTCATGGATGAAAAAGTGACATCTGGGCTTGTTAAAAATGCTCAAGCTAAGCTGGGCGTGGTGTCGCACGCTTGTAGTCCCAGCA
Organism: Muscardinus avellanarius; assembly: GCF_963383645.1. Classification (NCBI taxonomy): domain Eukaryota; kingdom Metazoa; phylum Chordata; class Mammalia; order Rodentia; family Gliridae; genus Muscardinus; species Muscardinus avellanarius. Next base: position 239,378,885 of record NC_137786.1, on the reverse strand, counting down.
TTTGGGAAGCTGAAACTGGAGGATCGCAGCTCCCAGACAGCCTCAGCTACTTAGTGAGCACCTTTGCAACTCAGTGAGACCCCGTTTCAAAATAAAGAGTAAAAAAATAGGGCAGGGGGTATAGCTTGGAGGTAGAATGCCCCTGGGTTCCATCCCCAGTACTGCAAAAAATAAAAATAAAAATAAAAATGCTCAGAGTTGGGCATGGTGGGGCACACTTGTCATCCCAGCATTCGGGAGGCTGAGACAGGAGGGTCCGTGGACAGCCTCAGCTACTTAGTGAGGCCCTTTGCAACTCAGTGAGACCCTGCTTCGAAATAAAGAATACAAAATTGGGCTGGAGTGTATGTGGGAGGTATAGTGCCCCTGGGCTCCATCCCCAGTGCTGCAAAAAATGCTCAGCATGTCAGGTGTGGTGGTACACTGCTGCAGTCCCAGTGCTTGGGAGGCTGAGATGGGAGGATTGCAGGTTTGAGGGCAGCAGCACCTGGCAATTTAGGAAGACCTTGTTTGAGAGTAAGAAACTACCAGGTGTCAGGAGGCTGAGACAGGCAGATCCGAGGACAGCCTCCGCAAGTAGTGAGACTCAGCAGCCTGGTGAGACTGTTTCAAAACAAAAAATAAAAAGGGCTGGGGGTATAGCTCGTAAGTAGGACCTGCATCCTCCTATCTCAGCCTCCCAGGTACCGGGAGTACAGGTGTGCACACCGTGCTCAGCTTCAAAGGGCGAATTTTACGGTCTGTGGATTTAGACACAGAACTCACATGGATCGAAGGGAACAGAGGCTGCACATGTTAAAAGCACATGCAAGCTGGAGGCCGCGGCGGGGAGGACGGCGCCGCGGCAGCTGTGCTTACCACGCGCTCGGCGGCTGCTTCTCCACAGCTACTGTTCTTTGGACCTGACTTTAAGAACTGGATGCTGGAATTCACTTTATTTTGTGGTGCTGGGGACTGAAGCCAGTGGGGCTCCAGCTCCGACCAGCCCTCTCTCTCTGTATTTGACAACTGGGGTTCCTCTAGGTGGCTGACGGTCTTGCTAAGTTGCTGAGACTGGCTTTGAACCTGCAGCCCTCCTGTCTCAGCTTCCCAGGTACTGGGGATGTAGGTGTTGCCACCATGCCGGCTGACATTCACTTGGTATAGTTCAAGTGAGTTACCCAGAGTGCCTGTCTTTGCCGGCCCAGTCCAGCAAGCAGTGGACTGGGCCAGACCCCTGTGCGACCTGTCCCCGAGCTCTGTCTGGCGCCGTGTGGCCGCGCTCCCGTGGGCGCCCTGCCCGGCCCTCTGGAGGTCCCGGGAGACCCGTGCTGTCAGCAGTCCTCCCAGCGGGCCGGCCGCCCTTTCCTAGTGCAAGAGCTTGTTAGGAAGCTCTGAGGAAATCGGACCTCTGGTGCTGGCGATGAGCGGGGTCGCGAGGGACCAGGCTGTGCCCGGGCGCCGGGACTTTAGCCGCGAACCTCGGGGCTCCAGGGCTGGCAGGACTGCCAGCGGTCTGGCAGGCGTGAGAACACGCACTCCGAGCCTGAGGAAGCCCTCCGGACCCGGCGCGGTGGCACTTGCTGGTCTAGGAAAACTCTCTTCAGCTTCCTGGGACCAGGCTGAGCAGCCTCGAGGCTGGGGTGGGGGGGCAGGCGGGGGCCAGGGAGAGTCAGGGCGCTTGCTGGGGGCGGCTGCAGCCTTCCCAGCGATGGGCAGCAGGCCCCAGGCGCAGGGGTGTGGGCAGTGCACGCCGCTGGCCCCACAGGCGCCCAGGGAGGCCTCTACCTTGCGCTGGCAGAACGTGGAGCAGTAGTTGACCTTGTGGCAGCCAGTGCACTCACTCATGGCCTCCCGACCGCAGTTGACGCAGGACTGCTGTAAGGAGAGCAGAAGCCGTCAGTGGGGCAGCCGCAGCCCAGGACGGATGCCTGAGGCCCAGGCCTCTGGGATGCACCCTCCCAGCGCCCCCTCCACCCCCTCTGCCCCCGCTCCTCGTGGACAGCAACAGCCACGCCCATGCACCGGCCCCAACCAGGGCACAGGAGCCGCCAGGACGGCACGCGGGCGAGTGCACGCGTGAGGGACAGCGCGCTGCCTGCCCAGCCCACAGGCCAGCTCGGCGGTCCTGAGGTGTGCTCGGAGGCTGCCCGGCGCTCGGTGGTCCCGAGGTGTGTTCAGGGCGGCCGCCTGGCGCTCGGCAGTCCCGAGGTGTGCTCGGAGGCCGCCCGGCGCTCGGCGGTCCCGAGGTGTGTTCAGGGCGGCCGCCCGGCGCTCGGCGGTCTTCTGAGAGCTGCACGACTTGGGCTCTGTTTAGTCAATTGAGGTGGCTCACAGGGAGACAGTGGTCAGCAACTACTTTCTGTCTAGCTGTGAGTTTGGCCATCAACACTGTGACAGAGGAACCCCTGGCTGGGAGGGGTCAGCAGGGGCCAAAGGGATGAGGAGACACTGCTGGCCCCACACAGGCAGGCGACGGCGCCCGCGGCCGTCATGTGGCTGGTCCAGCGCTGCCACTGTCTGCTTTCTTGTGTGTGTGTGTGTGTGGTATTAGGGATTGAATGCAAGAACATTCTATCTCCAAGTTATATCCCCAGGCTTATTTATTTTTTGAGGCACTGGAGGTGGAACCCAAGGGCATCCTGCCTCCGAGCTATATACCCCCCTGCCCTATTTTTCAGTCTTTATTTTTTGAATCAGGGTCTCACTGAGTTGCAGAGTCTCACTAAGTAGTGGCTGAGGCTGTCTGTGAACCACGATCATCTGGTCTCAGCCTCTCAAGTGCTGGAATCACACGTGTGTGCCACTGTGCCCAGCTTATTTTTTATTTTGAAACAAGGTCTCCCTAAACTTCTGAGGCTGACCTCCAACCTGTGATCCTCCCATCTGAGTCTCAGCCACTGCGCGGGCTCTGCTACTGTGTCTGCACACGTGTGGAACACAGCAGATGCCTCTGAGACACCTGTCGGGGCTGCGGGCCCGTGCCAGCCGCTCCACTGGGAGCTCCCACTGCAGCGCGCACAGCTCCAGGTGGAGGACCCAGTTCAGCTCGTCCTGCCTCCTCTTAACCCAGGGCATTCTGCCTCTGAGCTACACCCCCAGCCCTGTTTTATTTCTTATTTTAAAACAAGGTCTCAACCGGGCGTGGTGGCGCACGCTTGTAATCCCCGCGCTTGGAGGCAGAGACAGGAGGATCCCGGATCCCGCAGGTTCAAATCCAGTCACTCTGGCTTAAGACACACTCTTTCCAAAATAAAAAGTATAAAAATAGGTCTGGGAGTGTATCCCAGAGGTAGAAGGGTTTCCAGCAACCCCAGTACCCACCAAAAAAAAAAAAAAAAGTTCTCAGCCGGGCATGGTGTCGCATGCTTATAATCCCAGCATTTGGGAGACTGAGACTAGAGGATCACGGCTCAAGGACGACCTCAGCTACTTACTGAGGCCCTTTGCAACTTAGTGAGAACTGGTTTCAAAATAAATGAAGAATAAAAAATAGGGCTAGGGATGTAGCTAGGAGGTAAAATGCCCCTGGGTTCCATCCCCAGAGCCACAAACCAAACCAAACACAACCAGGGTCTCACTAAACTGTGGAGGGGACTCACTATAAGATGCTGAGGCTGGCCGCGAATCTGCGATCCTCCTGTCTCAGCCTAAACCCTGGGGTTACAGGTGAGTGCAGCCACACCCAGCTGCAAGAGTTTTTTTGGGGGGGTACTGGGGATGAAACCCAGAGGCATTCTACTTCCAACCTCCACCCCCAGCCCTATGTTTTATTCTTTATTTTATTTTTCTTGCAGTACTGGGAATGGAACCCAGGGGCATTCTACCTCCGAGCTACACCCCCAGCCCTATTTTTTTTTTTATTCTTTATTTTGAAATAGGGTCTCAGCTGAGCATGGTGGCGCACACTTGTAATCCCAGAGCTTGGGAGGCGGAGACAGGAAGATCGCGAAAGTTCAAAGTCAGCCTCAGCTACTTAGTGAGGCTCTCAGCAACTTAGTAAGACCCTGTTTCAAAATAAAATATAAAATAGATCTGGGAGGGTAGCCCGGAGGTAGAAAGCCCCAGAGTTCCATCCCCAGTACCACAAAATGACCCCCCCAAAAAAAAACAGGGTCTCACTGAATTGTGAAGGGCCTCACTAAGTAGCTGATGCTGTCTGAGAACAGTGACCCTCCTGTCTCAGCCTCCCGAATGCTGGGATTACAAGCGTACACCACCACGCCCGGCTCTTATTCTTTATTTTGAAAAAGGATCTCACTGAGTTGCAAAGGGCCTCACTAGACAGCAGAGGCTGTCTTCAAACCACGCTTCTCCTATGCTGGGATTACAAGCATGTGCCACTATGCCCGGCTTGTAAGACACATTGCACGCTCACGTGCACGCGCACGCATGTGTGTGTGTTACTGGGGATAGAACCCAAGGGCGCTGTACCTCCAAGCTACACTCCCAGCCCTATGTTTTAGTCTTTTTTTAAAATTTTTGAAACAGGGTCTCACTGAATTACTGAGTTGCAAAGGGCCTTGCTAAGTAGCTGATGCTGTCCACGAACCACAATCCTCTGGTCTCAGCCTCCTGAATGCTGGGATTACAAGTGTGCGCCACCATGGCCAGTTTACAACATACTTTATTTAATTAATTAATTTATTTATTTATTGCAGTACTGGGGATGCCCAAGAGCATTCTACATCTAAGGTACACCCTCAGCCCTATCTTTTCTTCTTTATTTTGAAACAGGGTCTCACTGAGTTGCAGAGGGCCTCACTAAGTAGCTGAGGCTGGCCGTGAACCGCGATCCTCCTGTCTCAGCCCCCAAATGCTGGGATGACAAGCGTGCCGACCGCGCCCGGCTTTGCAAGATACATTTCAAGTCTAACCACATAGAAGATTTCTCTGGGGAAAAGAACAAAGGCTTTACCAACTCATACGCACCCTGAGAGGGAGTAGGTGTCCTGGTGTGAGGGTCCCCAGTGGCCCTGCCCGGTGGGACCCCAGCCAGCCCCACCACCTTCCAGGGTAGTCCCTGCCCTTCCACACAAGAGGCTGAGGGCTAGGGATGTTCACGGCACAGGCTGAGCAGTTCCATGAGCCTTGGCTGCGGCCCAGGGTGAGGGCGGGCCCACCACAGGTGTCAGAGGGACAGGAAGCCCAGAACACGGCCCAGGGTTACAGTGCAGGTATCAGATGTGAGCCAGTGAGCCATCCTGCTAGGACACCTGGCAAAACAGGGAGACGTGGAGGGGGTGATGCCCACCAGAGAATTCCAAAGCTAGCCCAGAGCGCAGCCTGGAGGAGCTGGTGGGCGGACTTGCTCAGCACACAGTCCACAGAGGGACACAGCAGATGGGAGCCGTGAGGCAGGCCTGGCCTCTGTGCTTGGGACAGGGCATTCAGGCCTGGCCACCCGGAGGCACCACAGGGACCGCCCATCTGCTCGGCAGCAGTGTGGCTCAGGGCCAGCCCAGAGCAGCAGAGGGCACGCAAGTCACGCACTGCTTGCTCTCCATGTGCCGGCTGCCACACACCGCCAAGCGCTAGGACAGCCAAGCTGCTCGCTCCTTGGAGAGTGGCCGCAGTGACAAGGTACAAAGCCACCTGCACAATGCCCACTGCCTCCTTAACTGTCCAGGAGCGAGTGACCCCCAGGCCTGGCGCTCACCGGCCTCCTGCCCAGCTCCTGCCTTTCGCTCTTGACCTCTGAACTCCACCATTCCATCCCGTGTTCAGGCAGCCGAGTGAGGCTCTGGCCCGTGGACTGTGTCCATCTCAGCCTGCTCCCACCCCAGGGATGCAGGAGCCACCCAGCGCTGCCACACAGGTCTGGCCTCCTCAGGGCCACAGGGGCGAGGGTGAAAGGGTAGTGGCCAGTCCCTGAGCTCCATAGGGCCTGCCTGGGCCAGGCGCAACCACACGCCTGGCACCTGTAAACAGAAACCAGGAGGCCCCATCCTACCCCGTGCCAGCAAGATGGGAAGCTAGGTGGCCCACGCCACCCCAGCCCAGCCAGGTCCTCAGGACAGCCCCAGCAAGGCGGACACGTGCTTCCTCCCTCCCCACCGTTGGTTGGAACCTGCCCTCCGTGAGGCCACAGATGTCCAACTTAAAGACAGAAGTTAGGCATGATCGTCTCCTCTGGATCAAACCCTGGGGAAGCAGCTGAAATAAGAGGAAACCCCTAAGCCCCGGGGTTCATCTGCAAGCCACATGGTGCGTGCATAAGCAGATCTGGGGATTAATCTAACAGCACTTTTCTAAGCTGCCTGCCTATGAAGCCACATTGCGCATTAGATCTCCCCCTGGAAACGGACAGCGCATCCTACAGCTGGGCTGCCCTGGCCCACCTGGGAGGAAGCTGGCTGCCTGTGAGAGCGCGCTGGCCTGTGCTTCCCTGCCGCCCTGCAGTCCTGCCGCACAGCACTCGTGACAGCTCCCTCCCGAGGGACTGCGCAGCCAACATTTCCATGACATTCCACTGCTGCCCAGCAGGCGCTCCCAGGAGCTGATGGGGGATCAGGGGCAGGAGGTGGCATCTGACTATCAGTACCTAAAGAAGGCAGACAGAGCCTCCGTTACCGAGGCCTTGCCTGGCCGCAGGACTGGGCAGGACAGGAAGCCCTCCTTCGGCTGCTCCACAGAGACCAGGACCACGCATCTCCAGGCAATGCCGCGCGCCTGCTAGACTCTAGCAATCAACAGTGATGCCTCTTTAAACACATGTATGTGCGCCGGGCATGGTAATCCCAGCACTGGGGAGGCTGAGACAGGAGGATCGTGGTTTAAGGACAGCCTCAGCTACTTAGTGAGGCCCTCTGCAACTCAGTGAGACCGGGTTTCAAAATAAAGAATAAAAAATAGGGCAGGGGGTGTAGCTCGGAGGTAGAATGCCCCTGGGGTTCCGTCCCCAGTACTGTAAAAATAAAGAAATCAATAAAATGTGTATGCACCTCTTCCCTTCCTGCGAGTCTGTCACAGGCCATGCTTAATGCTCACAAAGGGAGTGGGGAGGACTATGAGATAGCTGAGAAAGAGGCAGAGACAGGCTGCAAGGACAGGGATCAGCCCCAAGCCGGGCCGGGGCAGTCACCCAAGACCCCGCAGCCACTCGGCTCCAGAGCCCCGCCAGACTCTGTCCCCTTGACAGCCAAGGGCGTCTGCTTTTCTGCCCTGTTTAGCCTCTACAGAGCTAATTACATACACATGAATGCAAATTTCCCATGGTTTACGTTGGCAAAAATCCCCTTAACAGCTACATCTGGACTACAGATGATTTCTTTCAAAGACAGTGTGTAAGCCAGGCGTGGTGGTGCACGCTTGTAATCCCAGCATTCGGGGTCAGCTCTGGCCTCACACCCAGCCCTCGGAGCACCTGGAAGGTTTTAGCCTAAGACAAAGAGGTTGGCCAAAGAGAGCCGAGAAGGCTGCTGTGTCTCCAGGGTTAGCGCTGGCCAGATGCATGAGGCCTTGGGTTCCTGGAATCACAAAACATAAGAGCTGGCGGGTGCAAGTGCCTCTGCTGTGCCGTGGGAGAGGGAGCTGTGGGGAAACTGTCACCACGGCCCCGGGCAGGGCCCACTTCTGCACAGCTGGGTTGGTCCTGTCAGCCCCGCACAAATGGACTGACCGTGAGGCGGGCTTCACTAAGATAACCTGAATGCCCACGAGCAGCCTGTGTTCAAAAACAACAACGGGTGTGTATACAGCTGCCTTCTCTTTAGAAATAAGCCAGTCTTATTTACAGAAACAAAGCCTCTTCACAGTAGCAGCCCCGCACCTCCCCTGCCCAGGGGCGGCCGTGCTTGCCTACCTCTTTCCGCTCGGCATCGGCCGGGATCCTGGCCTGAGTGGCAGCCGCCTCCCGGCAGGAGCTAGCCTGCTTCGCCTGCTCAAACAGCGTCTTCAGCTGCTGTGCCGTGCTGAGCAAGGAGTTGACCATCTCTTCTAAGTAGAGCCAGCTCCGCTGCTCTGACATCTCCAGCCCGTTGACCACTGTGGGGGAGACGGCTTTCGTAGGGGTGGAGGGAGGGACTGCCAGGGCAGGCAGGGACGTCAGCACTAGGGTGCGGAGAGAGAAACGGGCAGATAAGCGGGCTCCTGGCACACCAGACACCTCCTGTCTGGGGCTGGTGAGAACGGCACAGGACAGCTGCCGACACCCCCACCCTCTCGGAGACAGGATGCCCTGTCACGTCCTCCACGCCCACTCCCAGCTCCACGCACACTCCAGCACTGTCGGCAAGAAGCCCCTCGGAGGCCTGCCTGTGTCAATGCCAGGCTGCGAGCGACGGGCACGGACCAGGCAGGCCACCTGTGAGCCAGACAACAGGGGGCCGTGAAACAGACAAGGAGCTGGCCGGGAGGACAGGGCCAGGAGGGCCTCGAGCTGAGCAAAGATGGCAGCGGGCCCTTTCCATGGCTGCTCACCAGGACGGCCTTGCTGGGCACCATGTGGGGATCTACCAGGGGCAGAGAGGCAGGGCGTCTCACAGCCGGAGAAGAAAGTCACACGCGTGGGAGGAGGATGCACCCTGGGCGTGGGCTGGAGACCCGGACTCCGTCCTGCAGCTGGGTCTGGACAGAAGCACACGTGTGCACATGCATGTGCGTGTGTGCCAGAGCACACAGGCCCCCTGCTTTGGAGCAGACACAGCCCACAGTGAGCGGCACACTGCGTCTGGGCCGTGCAGCTGTTAGGGAAAGCCGCTTTCTCAGGGTAACTAAGCCCAACACTTCTGCCCGTCCCTGGAGGTCGCTAGCTTGGCTGGGATGAAACCAAGTCCTCAGGACAGCGGGGACCACGGCTCCACACCACTGCCTGCGGGCGGGGCGTGTCCAGGTTCCTAGAGGAACAGGGGACACAGACAAGTGGGCGAGGCGTGACAGCGAGGGGTGGCAGCACAGCACCTGCTCGCCCCGAGCTGGGCTGCTGGGAGGAGCGGCGGCAGCAGCAGCCACGACCCACGGGGAGACCAGGACGCCCTGGGCCACACTGCAGGGGTGCAAGTCCTTCCTGGCGCCAGCAGGGGACGGCTGCCCCATCGGCACCAGCGCTCAGGGCTGCCAGGCAGGAGCACACGGGGCTCGGGCACAGGCGAGGCTATGCAGCCCGACCACACTGGCACCATCGCTGCCGGGACAGCCTGAGCCGCCAGCTGAGGTCCACACCGGGCGAGAGGCTCACGGGCACTGTCCAGCCCTGCCAAGGCAGGAAGGGTAGGAAGGCCGAGTGCGAGGGGCCTGAGCACGGGAAGCAGCGCCCACTGGACCTGCCACCTGGGACCTCCAGGGCAGCGCGGAGTCGGGCGGCACCTGCTTACTTCTTCTCGCGCTGGGCTTGATTTTAGGAACAACTAACGCTTTCTGGGGACGTCCACAACCTACTCTCAGAGAATAACCTTCACTCGTGTGGTATTTGCACTGTGGTGTATAATTGAGCCTATTTCCACACTTTTTTTTTTTTTTGTGGGTACTGGAGATTGGACCCCAGGGGTTTTTTTTGTTTTTGTTTTTGCAGATCTGGGGATGAAACCCAAGGGCATTCAACCTCTGAGCTACACCCCCTGCCCTGTTTTTTTTTTATTCTTTATTTTGAAACAGGGTCTCATTAAGTTGCAGAGGGCCTCACTAAGTAGCTGAGGCTGTCCACGAACCACAATCCTCCAGTCTTAGCCTCCCAAATGCTGGGATGACAAGCGTGCACCACCACGTCCGGCTCCCTCCAGTCCAATTTTATTTTCACTTTGAAACAGGGTCTCACTAGGCTGAGGAGAGTCTCACTACTTGCTGAGGCTATCCTCAAACCTGGGATCCTCCTGTCTCAGCCTCCCAAGCACTGAGGTTTACAGGCGTGGTCCCACACTGGGCTCCAAACATTTTTAAAAGTTAAGGAAGGCTGGGCATGGTGGCACATGCTTGTAATCCCCGCGCTTGGGAGGCTGAGACAGGAGGATCGCACAGGTTCGAAGCCAGCCTTAGCTACCTAGTGAGGCTCTCAGCAACTTAATGAGACCCTGTTTCCAAATAAAACATAAAATAGGTCTGGGAGTATAGCTCGGGGGTAGAAAGCCCCTGGGTTCCACCCCTAGTACCACAGAAAGAAAGAAAGAAAGAAAGAAAGAAAGAAAGAAAGAAAGAAAGAAAGAAAGAAAGAAAGAAAGAAAGGGTTAGGAAGCACCTGGCAGGCGTCCTGCCCGGTGAGCACTGTGATGAGCATCAGGGCCTCCCGCAGAGGCAGCTGGGGCGCAGCCAGGCCAGGCAGGCCAGGTATGGAAGAGAGTGGAACCAGACCTTCGAGACGGAAGAGTCTGCACCAGCAGAGAAAGGATAATGAAGCTGGTGAGAGGAAATTTTTTTTGTTTGCTTGTTTTGTGTGTGTGTGGTACTGGGGAATGACCTCAGGGACTCTCTACCACTAAAGTACAACAAGAGCTACCTAGGCTTTGTTTTTTTGTTTTTTTTTTTTTTTTTACTATAGTAGAATCAGTCTTTATTGGTTGCAACGATAAACAGGAGAAAGACTATAACAATTTTCGCTTCTAGGGCGGCATCTGCTGACTTGGCCTCAGCCCCTCAAAAGGCCTTTATTTTTTATTTATTAATATGAAATGCTACCCAGGCGTGGTGGCGCACGCTGTAATCCCAGCATTCAGGAGGCTAAAACAGAAAGATCACAGTTTGTGGACAGCCTTAGCTACTTAGTGAGGTCCTTTGCAACTCAGTGAGACCCTGTTTCAAAATAAAGAATAAAAAAATAGGGCTGAGGGTGTAGCTCAGAGTAGAACGCCCCTGGGTTCCATGCCTAGTACCTTAAAAAAAAAGGAACACTTCAGAAATTATTTGCATGCCATCCTTGCGCAAGGCCATGCTAATCTTCTCTGTACTGTTCCAATTTTAGTCTAGAAGCTACTGAATGGAGCAGTACCTACCATGTTTATATTCTTTTTTCTCTTGCGAGTGTGTGCATGTGTGTGTGTTAGTTACTGGGGACTGAACCCAGGAGTACTCTGCCTCTGAGCTACACCAATAGCCCTATCTTTATTTTATTTATTTTTATTGACAGTACTGGGGATGGAACCCAAGAGCTACACCCCCAGCCCTATCATTTTTTTTAGTCTTTTAATTTTGAAACAGGGTTTCACTGAGTTGCGAAGGGCCTTGCTAAGTAGCTGAGGCTGTTCGCAGTGATTCTCCACTCTCAGCCGACTGAATGCTGGGATTACAAGCGTGTGCCACCACACCCAGCTCCCTATTTTTATTTTTAAATAGGGTCTCACTAAGTTGCAGAGGAGGCCCTCACTAAGTTGCTGAGGCTGGCCACAAACCTGTGATCCTCCTGCCTCAGTCTCCTGAATACTGAGATTACAGTCAGCTTTTTTTTTTTTTAATTTTTGAAACAGGGTCGCCGGGTGTGGTGGCACACTGCTTGTAATCCCAGCACTTGGGAGGCTGAGACCAGAGGATCGCGGTTCACAGACAGCCTCAGCTACTTAGTGAGGCCTTTTGCAACTCAGTGAGACCCTGTTTCTTTCTTTCTTTTATTTTGGTGGTACTGGGGTCCCTGGAAACCCTTCTATCTCTGGGCTACACTCCCAGACCTTTTTTTTTTTTCTTTTTTTTTTTAATTTGGAAACAGGGTCTCTTAAGCCAGCATGGCTGGCTTCGAAATAGCACGATCCTCCTGTCTCTGCCTCCCAAGCGCGGGGATTACAAGCGTGCGCCACCACGCCCGGCTGAGACGCTGTTTCAAAATAAAGAATAAAAAACACAGGGCAGGAGGTGTAGTGCGGAGGTCGAATGCCCCTAGGTTCCATCTCCAGAACCGCAAAAAAAAAAAAAAAAAAAAGACTAAAAAATAGGGCTTGAGGTGTAGCTCAGAGGTACAATGTCCCTGGGTTCCATCCCTAGGACCATGGGGAAAAAAATTTCTCTCATGAGAAGCAATTCTGAGGACAACCTGTGTGTGCAAATTCCTTCAGACTCACCTATCTTGGGATGGGAGGTCGGCAACGCAGCCTCTGGGAACGGCGCGATCTGGCAGCTGTCCTGGTAGCCGGGGTAGTGCGGCTCAGGGTGACCAACCCTGCACGGGGGCTGCACACTGGCCTCCTGCACTGTGGAGAAGGAAGGTACCTGGTGGTCAGCACTGCAGGCCCACACCCAAGCCGGCGGACGCACACTGATGGCGGCTCCTCGCCAGGGTGGCTCTTAGCACTCCGATGTGTAGAGCGTAACTGATGAGATGGCCTATCACAAAAATTCTGCCAGTTCCGCTGACATCCCTAATGTGGCTCCCGGAGCGCCCCAGTCATCTCTGCTGGATGCCCTGGCCTAACATGGGAGCCCACAGACGCCAGTTCGCCTGCCCCGGGCTCTGCTGCAAGCCATCAGCGCTCCTAGGCACATGCTCATCTGAGCCGCAGCTCCACGGCAGCCACGCCACTCAGGCCCCTCGAGGTGAGGCAGCGGGCAAAGCCCAGCTGGGCGGGGTCACGGGCATGGGGCAGGCGCAGGAGACTCACCTGTGGCTCCCGCAAAGACGTCGCCCTGGGCTGGGCTCTCAGATATGACAGCGGTGGCCTCCACGGTGGACGCCCGGTCAAACGTCAGCGCTCCAGAGGTAGTGATCTGTCCTGAGGGCGTCACAGTGACTGGAAGGCAGATGCACAGCTGTGAACGGCCGGCCAAGCGCCTGGGCTTGCACCACTCTTTGAGGGCACAGCTCAGAAGGACCCTGGGAGCCGAGCGAAGCCGCACAGTGCACAGGGGACAGAGACACCAGGGCCTCAGCGTCAACGGGATAAGCCAGGCGGGCACAGGATGCAGGGTCCATCCTGCACCTTGCTGCTCAGACTGGGAACCAAGAAGATTTGCTGCCCAGCCAGGGGAAAAATTAAGTAACTTGCAAAATATTCTGTATTTTTTTTTTAGTACTAGGGATTGAACCCATGGGTGTTCTGTTTAGCTGTTATTATTATTATTATTATTATTATTATTATTATTATTATTATTATTTTGGAGGTACTGGGGATGGAACCCAGGGACATTCTACCTCTGAACTACACTCCTAGCCCTATTTTTATTCTTTATTTTGAAATAGGATCTCACTGAGTTGCAAAGGGCCTCCCTGAGTAGCTGAGGCTGTCCGCGAACCATGATCCTTCTGTCTCAGCCTCCCAAATTACTAGGATTACAAGTGTACACCACCATGCCCAGCTAGCTGTTATTATTTTTTTGTGTGGTGGTAGAGATTGAACATCTGAGCTACGTCCCAACCCTGTTACTTTTTATTATTTATTTATTTATTTATCTATTTATTGCAGTAACCCAGGGGCATTCTACCTCTGAGCTATATACCCAGTCCTATTTTTTAGTCTTTTTATTATTTTTTTAATTTTAATTTTTTCTTTGGTGCTGGGGATGGAACCCAGGGGCATTCTAACTACGAGCTGCATCCTTGGTCCTATTTTTTAGTCTATTTATTTATTTATTTATTTATTGGTGGTACAGGGGATGGAACCAAGGGGCCTTCTACCTCTGTGCTACACTCCCAGACCTATTTTATATTTTATTTGGAAACAGGGTCTCTTAAGCCAGCTAAGGCTGGCTTTGAACCTGCATGATCCTCCTGTCTCAGCCTCCCAAGCGCAGGAATTACAAGCATGTGCCACCATGCTGGCTTAGTCTTTTTATTTTATTTTATTTTTTTTTTTGAAAGAGAGTTTCAAAAACTCTGAGTTGTGAAGGGCCTCACTAAGTAGCTGAGGCTGTTCTCTGCCTCATGAATGCTGGGATTATAAGTGTGTGTGACCACGCCTGGCTGAGACCCTGTTTTAAAACATGGGGGGATGCCAGGCATGGTGGCAGACAATGTAATCCCCGCATTTGGGAGGCGGAGTCAGGAGGATAAAAACAGGTTCCAAGCCAGCCTTAGCTGGCTTGAGACCCTGTTTTCAAATAAAATATAAAATAGGTCTGGGAGTGTAGCCAAGAGGTAGAAGGCCCCTAGATTCCATCCCCAGCGCCACCAAATAAATAAATGAATAAATAAATAAATAAAACACGGGGGGGGGGCAGGCATGGTGACACACGCTTGTAATCCCAGTACTTGGGAGGCTGAGACAGGAGGACCGCGCAGGTTCAAAGCCAGCCTCAGCTACTTAGGGAGGCCCTCTGCAACTCAGCGAGACCCTGTTTCAAAATAAAAAATAAAGCTGCGCGTGGTGAAGCACGCTTGTAATCCCAGTGCTTGGGAGGCTGAGACAGGAGGACCGCACAGCTTTGTAGTCAGCCGCAGCTACTTACTGAGGCTCTCAGCAACTTAGTGAGACCCTGTTTCCAAATAAAGTATAAAATAGAGCTGGAAATACAGCCTGGAGGTAGAAGGCCCCTGGGTTCTATCTCCAGTGCCATTAATTAATCAATTAATTAAAATCGGGCTGGGGTTGTAGCTCAGAGGTAGAGTATTTTTGGGTTCAATCTCCATTGCCACAAATAAACAAAATAAAATAAAATAGGGTCAGAATACAGCTTGGGGCATACCTTTCTTGGAGGTAGAAAGCCTCTGAGTTCAATCCCTAGGACCAAGAAACAAACAAACAAACAAACAAACAAACATACCTCAAAAAAAAAAAAAAAAAAAACCCATGATCCTTAGTCTTCCAAATATTATCAGCATGTTAGCCGGGCGTGGTGGCGCACGCTGGTAATCCTCATCCTTGGGAGGCTGAGACAGGAGGATCGCACAGGTTCGAAGCCAGCCTCAGCAACTTAGTGAGACCCTGTTTCCAAATAAAGTATAAAAATAGGTCTGGGAGTATAGCCCAGAGGTAGAAAAGCCCCTGGGGTCCACCCCCAGTACCACACACACACACACACACACACACACACACACACACACAATATATATTATTGGCATGTGGTATTACAGCTTACAATACTCTGTGTGTGTGTGTAGTGCTGAAGGCTGAACCCAGGGCGCTCTCCACTGAGCCACATCCGTAGCCTCTTTTATTTTTATTCTGAGACAGAGTCTAGTTGCTGAGGCTGGACTTGTACCTGCAATCTTCCTAACTCAGCCTCCCAAGTACTGGGATTACTGGCGTATGACACCACGCCTGGCTCATTTTATGGCATAAAAAGCCAAGGGCCAGGGTCCAGTCTGTGACAGGGCATTTTGCATGTGCAAGGCCCTGGGTTCTGATTGAACTCAAGCATTCTGCCGCCAGTGGCACCCCATACCTGTTTTTTATTCTTTATTTTGAAACAGGGTCTCACTAAGTTGCAGAAGCCCTCACTAAGTACCTGGGCTGGCTTACTAAGTAGCTGAGGCTGTCCACAAACCTGGATCCTCCAGTCTTAGCCTCCCAAGTACTGGGATTTCAAGTATACTCCACCCTACCTGGCTCACCACAAAAAATTTTTAGTTAATTTACTTAAAAAACCAGGTTCTGAGCTGGGTATGGTGGTACACGCTTATATTCTCAGCATTTGGGAGGCTGAGACAGGAGGATGTGGTTCACAGCCAGCCTCAGCTATTCAGTGAGGTTCTTTGCAACTCAGTGAGACCCTGTTTCAAAATAAAGAATAAAAAATCGGGCTGGGGGTGGAGCTCGTAGGTAGACGGTACTGCCAAAAAAAAAAAAAAACAGCCAGGTTCCTCCTCCTCCTCCTCTTTCTTCTTTCTTTCTTTCTTTCTTTCTTTCTTTCTTTCTTTTTCTTCTTCCTTCCTCCTCCTCCTCCTCCTTCTTCTTCTTTTTTTTTTTTCAGTACCGGGGGATGAAACCCAGCAGCATTCTACCTCTGAGCTACACCCCCAGCCCCTATTTCTTTCTTTCTATGTATGTATGTATGTATGTATGTATGTATGTATGTATGTATTTTGCAGGTCTGGAGATGGAACTCAGAGGCATTTGACCTTCGAACTATACCTCCTGCCCTACTTTTTTATTCTTTATTTTGAAACAGAGTCTCACTAAATTGCGGAGGGCCTCACTAAGTAGCTGAGGCTGTCCACGAAACGCGATCCTCTGGTCTCAGCCTCCCGAATGCTGAGATTACAAGCGTTCGCCACCATGCCCGGCTCTTATTATTTTTAAAACAGGGTCTCACTGAGTTGCAAAGGGCCTCACTAAGTAGCTGAGGCTGTCCGCGAACCGCGATCCTCTGGTTTCTGCCTCCTGAATGCTAGGACTATAAATGTGTGCCACCACGCCTGGCCCTTTTTTTTGTATGTGGTACTAGGGGTGGAAGCCAGGGGGCTTTCTACCACTGGCTACACTCCCAGACCTATTTTATACTTTATTTGCAAAGAGGGTCTCACTAAATTGCTGAGGGGCTCACTATGTGGCTGAGGCTGGCTGGGAACCTGTGATCCTCCTGCCTCAGCCCCAGGCGCGGGGATGACCAGCGTGCCCACCATGTCGGCCGCTGGGTTTCTTGTGAATACCTCTAACTCCCCTTTCCTACACTACTGATCAGTTTGCAGTTCTCTGGAAGCTGAGAAGACTAAAGTCAAAGAAGTCCGTGGTAAGAAGCGTTCGCAGAGACGGCTGCTCTGGGCACTGGGGGAGGGCTGACCACAGCAAGCCTCCAGCAGCAGGGGCTCTTGCTGTCCAGAAGTGGCGCAGGGGCCCGGGGCTCGGTCAGGGAAGGGCCACCACGTGGGGATGAACTCGGTGGTGGGAACAGCTGGAGAGGAGCCCAAGAGCTCCCAGAGCTCTGAGCAGTGAGGAGCAAGCCCGCTGGCGCAGCGCCCCGCGGGAGGAGGGTTAGGGACCAGAACCAAAGCCCCGCCCGGCTAAGCCGGGCCTCCCTCACACTCACAGGTGGTGGCGGCGGTAGCTGGGAGCAGCGTGATGCTCTTGGGCGAGTCCTTCTTAACTGGGGTGGTGGGCAGTTCGTTCTCCTTCTTGCGCCTTTTGTAAGGGACAAAGAGCCTGACCGGTCCACTCTGCAGGAGAAAGGCAAAGCGAGAAGGCTGCACTGCTGCGGGCAGAACGTGCCGAGCCTCCCAGCGACCACACTCGGGGACGCAGCACCGAGGACGGAGCCCTTGAGCGAGAAAGTGCCCGGTTGCATTCCCCACACCCCTGGATATATAAAAACGAACTAATGAAACAGTGTTAGAGCAGCCGACACAGTGCTGCACACCTGTAATCCCAGTACTAGTGAGGCCGGGATATGCGGATCTCAAAGGCCGGCATGCAGAACTTAGCCAGACCCTGCATCAAAACAAAAAGTAAAAAGCGCTGGGCGTGTAGCTCAGTGGTAGAACACTCCTGGGTTCACTCCCCAGTACCATGCACACACAAATAGCAGTTTAGCCTTTTCTCTTACACTTATATCTAGGATTCATTTAAAATTTCCTTTTAAGCTGGGCGTGGTAGTGCACGCTTGTAATTCCAGTACTGAGACAGGAGGATTGAAGGTTCTCAGCCAGCCTCAGCTTCTTTGTCAGGCCCTCTGTAACTAGTAAGCCCTATTTCAAAAGAAAGAATAATTAAAAAAAAAATAGGTCTAGGGGATGTAGCTTGGAGGTAGAATGCCCCTAAGTCCAGGCCCCAGTACCACAAAACATAACTAATAAATTCACTTTGTCCAGAGATTGAAGTTTGGATCAAAGTGCATTCCTCACCTATACACATCCCACAGTTGCGATTCCGCCTCTGAGGGTATCTATCATGGGCAGCAGGTGGTCCTGAGGCCCTGGTGCCCCCTACCAACACTCTGCTGTCCTCATTACTACAGTGGTAATCTCAAACACTCTATTGTGATCTCACTTTTTTTTTTTTGTACTGGGCATTGAACCCAGAGGCATTCTATCTCTGAATTCCACCTCCAACCCTATTTTATTTTTTATTTGGAAACGGGGTCTCATTAGGTTGTTGAACTTGACCTCAAACCTGGGATCCTCCAGTCTCAGCCTCCCAAGTACTGAGATTATAGACATGGGCTGCTATGCCTGGCTGACTTCTCCAACTGTAACCTTTTTCAAAACTCTTTTTTTTTCTTTGCTGGTACTGGGGGTGGAACCCAGGGGCATTCTACCGCCAAGTGACACCCCAGCCTGTTTTTTTTATTCTTTATTTTGAAGCAGAGTCTCACTGAGTTGCAAAGGGCCTCACTAAGTAGTAAGTAGCTGAGGCTGCCCACAAACCATGATCCTCCTATCTCAGCCTCCTGAATGCTGGGATTACAAGCGTGTGCCACCATGCTCAGCTTCAAAACTCTTTTTACAATCTTATTTTGTCTTCCCATATAAATTTTGGAAGTGGCTTATATCTATAAAGGATCCTGCTCAGATATTGTTAAATCTATAGATCAAACTGGGGAAATAAACATCTTCAGTATTTTGTTTTCCAATCCATGGACATGGTACACCTCATGAAGTATCCAAGTCTTCTCTGACTTTTTTGAAGAAGGTACTGGGGATTGAACTCAAGGATACTCTACCTCTGAGCTGTACCCCTAGCCCTTTTTATTTTTTATTTGGAATCAAGTTCTCAATATGTTGCTAAGAGTCTCACTAAGTTGCTGAGACTGGGCTCGAACTCGAGATCCTCCTGACTCTGCCTCCCAAGTAGAGGGATAGGAGGCATGAGCCACCACACCCAGGTTTCTCTGACTTTTCCCATCAGCACTTTCCCGTATACAGACCCCTCTAGGTCTTACTGGAGTCTACCAAGTGTCCCTGTGTTTCAGAGCAGATGTGACTAATTCTGAGCATCCTGCCTCTGGGGTTACTCTGTCCTCACTGCTCTTACTTCAAGATCGCTGAGAATCTCATCTCTTAAGTTGCCAAATCAGCTTTCAATTATTTTATTTTATTTATTTATTTATTTATTATTATTTTTTTTTTATTTTTATTTTTTGGTGGTACTGGGGTTCCTGGAAGCCCTTCTACCTCCGGGCTACACTCCCAGACCTCTTTTTACATTTTCTATTTGGAAACAGGGTCTCCTAAGCCAGCGCGCGCGGCTGGCTTCGAACCTGCGCGATCCTCCTGTCTCTGCCTCCCAAGCGCGGGGATGACAAGCGTGCGCCACCACGCCCGGCGAATGCATCTTCTTTTTATCTTCCAGTGATTAGCCAGGTTAGTGATCAGATTAAAGCAAGGAGCTCTCATTAACAGCTTTTAAGTTAATTGTAAGGTATTTTTAAAAAGACATTTAGCCGGGCGTGGTGGTACACACGCTTGTAATCCCCGTGCTTGGGAGGCTGAGACAGGAGGATCGCACGGGTTCAAAGCCAGCCTCGGCTACTTAGTGAGGCTCTCAGCAACTTAGTGAGACACTGGTTCCAAATAAAATATAAAAAATAAAAAAGGTCTGGGAGTATAGCCCGGAGGTAGAAAGCCTCTGGGTTCCACCCCCAGTACCACCAAAATAAATAAATAAATAAAAAGACATTTAAAACTAGAAGAGATGAAATGAACCTAGTATGTTCATATATTACAAATTAGTATCAGGCTTTTAAAAGCTATGTAGCAATATATATATATTAAAATAAGTGAAAACCTATCATCTCAGTATTTGGGAGGCTAAAGAGAAAGAGTACAGGTTCAAGACAGGCCTCAGCAACTTCGTGAGAGACTCTTAGTAACCTAGCAAGACACAGTTCAAAACAAATTAAAAAAAAAGGACAGGGTATAGCTCCCAAGAGGCAGAATGACTCTGGGTTCAGTCCCCAGTACCACAAAATAAAGAGACAAGAAAGATCTTTCTTTCTGAAGTAGCTAAGGATCTAGGACAAGGAGACATTTCAGAGGACACAGAAAGTCCTACCTATGGACAAGGTGAGCGCAGCAGTGTTAGAGCTCAGTAGGTCATGTGGCCCTCGTTCACGGTCGTGACGTGTGTGCTGCTGGGGACCGAAACCTGGGGCATTCTGCTTCCCAGCTATATCCCACATCTTTTTTAATGGAGTCTTGCTAAGCCGGGCGTGGTGGCGCACGCTTGTCATCCCAGCATTCAGGAGGCTGAGACCTGGAGGATCACGGTTCACGGCCAGCCTCAGCTACTTAGTGAGGCCCTCTGAAACTCAGTGAGACCCGGTTTCAAAATAAAGAATAAAAAATAGGGCAGGGGGTGTAGCTCGGAGGTCGAATGCCCCTGGGTTCCATCCCCAGACCCGCAAAAAAAAAAGAAAAAACAGAGTCTTGCTAATAAGTTGCTGATGGCCTCACTAGGTTGCTGAGGCTGGCTGCAAACCTGTGATCCTCCTGCCTCAGCCTCCCAAGTAAGTCCTAGGAATACAGGAGTGTGCCACCATACCTGGCATGCTGTGACCATTTTATTTTTTTTTGGTGATACTGGGGTTCCTGGAAAGCCTTCTACCTTTGGGATACACTCCCAGACCTATTTTTATACTTTTTTATTTGGAAACAGGATCTCTTAAGCCAGCGCAGCTGGCTTCGAACCTGCCCGATCCTTGTAATCCCAAGAGCAGGGATTACAAGCATGCGCCACCACGCCCAGCTAGCTGTGACCATTTTAAAAGGGTGTGTGAGCTGGGTGTGGTGGTACAAGCTTGTAATCCAGGTACTTGGGAGGCTGAGACAGGAGGATCGTAGGTTCAAAGCCAGCCTCAGCAATTTCGTGAGGCTCTCAGCAACCTAGTGAGACTCTGTTTCCAAAAAAGAAATAAAATTAGGCTGGGGAGTAGCTTGAAGAGGTAGAATGCCTTGGCTCAATCCCCACAACAACAACAAAAGGTGCGTGCTTGGCTTTGGGGCTGACGTACACCACAGAGCCTCCCGACCACGAGCTTCCTGTGACCTTCCTGAAGCCGCTACACACCCCAATCAGGCCCCTGTGAGTAGGGTCTGCCCGGGCTCCAGAGACAAGCACATCCAGAGAGTGGTATGGACACTGCCTCCCACACAGAGGACACACCAACAAAAGGGGCCAAGGGGCAGGCAGGGCTGGGCGGCCCACGACTTACCAGCGTCATGTCGTCACAGCAGGCAGCACAGGTGCAGGAGGCTGCGTGCGGGTTCAAGATCCCGTCCTGAAACAGAGCACACGCGTTGGAAAGTCCTCCTGAGTGCAGGATCGCAGCCGGCCTCGCCGCCCAGCCACCATCCATCAGAGGAAGCTCAGGGCATGAAGTAGGGTGGTTTCTGCAATCCTCTGGGTTCCACATCTGCTGGCAACAGGCTCCACCCTCCTGCAGGAGGGGAAAGCTCCCTGCGCTGTCCAACAGCACGCCAGGGAGGGAACCCGAGCAAGCGGGGCCAGAGGTCCTCCTCCTGAGGCAAGGGGAGCAGGGAGGGTGTCCTCGGGTGTGCCCCGTGGGAGCCAGTGCCTAGCCTGCTGCCGTCCATGCTTGCTGTGGCGGGCGGCCCTTCCTGTGCCCGCTCTGAGCGGCGCAGCACCTCATGCAAGCCCTCCACCTGGGGGGCCTGTCAGCACTGTCCCACTACAAAGTGCAGGGCAGTCAGCATGGGCCCAGTCACAGGGGCAGGCCGGCCTCAGCCCTGCCTGGCCCCACGGTCTCACTCCTCTCCCTGGGCTGGGCCCCCGTGCCCACTGTCCAGTCCTGAGGCCCACGGAGCTGCGGCCTGAAAGCTCCGTGTGAAGTCGCTGGCGCAGGCGCGGTACCTGGATGAGGCACTGCAGGGGCCTGCCGGCGTAGCGGATGCTTCTCTTCCAGTCTTTGCTGCTGGCTCTTCCGGCCATTGCCTCAAACTCGGTGGGACTGTACCAGTTCTCCCCCTGCTTGATGCACCGCCCCCGGCCACCTGAAATGAGGTGGAGCAGTCGCTAGGCAACCCCACATCCGTGGCCGGCCTGGGGCCCGCTGATGGCAGGCCAGGCGCTTCTCTGGCGTTTTCTCCTCCCCGGCCTCCTTCCTGGCTGCCCCTCCTCGCCCCGCCTGGACTCTGGGCCCACCACCCTGGGGTCAGCCCTACAGGCTGCCCGGGGCAGACCTCCGCCTGAAGGGCCTTCAGGCTGCCCCTGCCCCCATGCCCTATGCATGGAAGCGGCGGCAGCCCCGCCAGGCCTCACCTGAGCCCAGCCTACTCTTGTAGAGTGTCCCGCTGATGTTCCGGCAGCGCACAGGCAGCTCACTGTCGTACACCGAGGGGTCCCAGTTGTACTTGGTGCCACCTTTTTCTTGGCCAGTTGCCAGAGGGGGGGGAGGAGACTGAGGACCTTGGGCAGAGAGAGGTTGTGAAGGAGAGGCTGTGGAACCAGCGCAGCCCAAGGTGCTCTGCGGCTTCTCCAGCCAGCAGCTGGGCCCACTGCCCCTTTAGCTGCAGGCTATGCTCTCTGCCTGGAAGATCCCGCTTCTCTATTTAAAGCCACTACTCGGTATCCCAAATTTGTTACAAAATAAAGAACTCCAGAGGGTCCGGGGAGCGGGTGCCACTGGTACCTGGAGTGAGGGGCGCCGCAGGGCCCTTGAGCCCGGCGGTCTCCACGATGCTTCCGTCTGTGTGCACGACGATCAGAGTGGCTTTCTCTGGGTTCAGGCTGTCCCCAATCTGAAGGGCTGTTCTGCCAGACTAGAAGAAAGGATGCCTCTGCTGGGTCAGCTGAGTACTGCCCGGGCACACCACTGAGCCCAGCCGGACCTGCTCTACAGAAGCATCTTGACTTCACCACCAGGGAGGGGGTGTTCACCCAGATACCCCATATCCTATACACAGGGGCCCCAAGACTTAAAGACAGAGCCAAAGACCCAGAAAGAACACAAGAGCCGGTGGTGGCGCACGTTTGTAATCCCAAAACTTGGGAGGCTGAGACAGGAGGACTGCACAGGTTCGAAGCCAGTCTCAGCTATTTAGTGGGGCTCTCAGCAACTTAGTAAAACCCTGTTTCCAAATATGTGGAGAAGCCCAGGGTGTTGAGCGGAGCGCCCTCCCTGGCTGCACCCCCAGGGGCTTACCAGAACGTGTCCTGAGATTGAGGCTGCGTTGGCCACCGACGTCGTGAAGACGTTGTCCGCAGAGGCCCCCACGTTGGCCACCGTCACCGTGGTCACTTCTGCAACACAAACAACTACCCTCACCCGTGACCTTGACGAAAGCCGGATCCCTGAAGGGCAAAGGTCTCGAGCAGGAGCCCCAGGCAAGGCGCCCCCACTCGGGCACCCGGCCCTCCGTGGAACCTTCACGCTGTCACAGGAACCTCAGTCCACACTTCTGGTCCTCAGCCTAGCTCACCTGGTCCCCAAGAGGAGGAAAGCGGCCCCTCCCCAGTCAAGCCCGCCTCCCTCCGGACCGCTGCCCACAGAACACCTCCTGGCGCCAGCACACACGGGTTCAGTCTGGCCTCTTCCCTCCTGGCCCCTCATCACGCAGCTCAGGCGCCTCCAATGGGACCAGAGCCTCATGGCCACTGCTGGCTGAGGTCTTCCCACCTTCCCCAGCAACCTTCCCCTGAAAGCATATCCGACTGGCCATGTCCACCACCCACACCCAGAACTTGGCCCCACAGGTCCTTTGGGGAGCACCTACACACACAGCAACTTTTTTTTTTTTGGTGGTACTGGGGATGGAACCCAGAGTCCTTCTACCTCCAGGCTATACTCCCAGATCTATTTTATATTTTATTTGGAAACAGGGTCTCTTAAGCCAGCTGAGGCTGGCTTCGAACCTGTGCGATCCTCCTGTCTAAGCTTCCCAAGTGTGCACCACCACGCCCGGCTATTTATTTATTTTTTGTGGGTCTGGGGATGAAACCCAGGGGCATTCGACCTCCGAGATACATCCCCTGCCCTATTTTTATTCTTTATTTTGAAACCGAGTCTCACTGAGTTGCAGAGGGCCTCACTAAGTAGCTGAGGCTGTCCGCGAACCTCGATCCTCTGGTCTCAGACTCCTGAATGCTGGGATTACAAGTGTGGGCCACCACGCCCGGCTTATATATTTTTTTATTTGGAAACAGGATCTCTTAAGCCAGTGCGGCTGGCTTCGAACCTGCGTGATCCTCCTGTCTCAGCCTCCCAAGCGCGGGGATTACAAGCGTGCGCCACCACGCCGGCTACACAGCAACTCTTAAGTCCACTGCACCCTCTGCTGCCACCTCCCACCCAGAGGCTACAAGCTCTACCTCTGCGTCACGCCCCTGCTGCCAAGGCCCTCTGCACCACCCTCCCCACCACGGACACAAGTGGATCTCTGTCACTTGCAACCGGAGTTCGAAAGGCTGCGTGCCTGGGCGGTCTCTGGCACGAAGCCGGTGCACAAGGTGCTAGTGGAAGTCTTGCCCCCATTCACGAGCAGCTACCAACGTGCACCACAGCGCCTGTTCACCTCCTGTCTCCAACACCAGACCACACCAGGGAGCAGTGAATTCGTCCTGACTTCTCCGCACACCGAGACAACAGCTAAAGCACAGGAGCCTGAACACAAGCCTGAAGACAGCTCAAGCAGCCACGTGTGCAAGGTGGACAGTAACTCAATGGAAAGCTGAAATACCAACAAAGAGAATCACCACTACAGGGCTGTGGATGTGGCTCAGGGGTGGAAGGCTGGCCTAACGTGCGAGGCCCTGGGTTCATCCTCAGCACCACCAAAAACAAAGCACATACGACTATACAACCCTGCAAAAAAGCTGGGGGCACAGCTCAGCAGTCGAGTGCGTGTGAACATGTGCAAGGCCTGGCTTCAGTCTCCAGCACTGAAAAAAAAAGCGAAAAAAATCTGCAGAAAAAAATACAAGGTAGATATATTTCTCTGCTATCCTGACAGGGGCCATCACATTTATTTTTATTTTTGCAGTACTGGGGATGGAACCCAGGGGCACTCTACCTCTGAAGTATATCCCCAGCCTACTTTTTATTCTTTATTTTCAAACAGAGTCTTACTAAGTTGCGGAGGAAGGCCTCACTAAGTAGCCAAGGCTGGCCCGGAACCTGTGATCCTCCTGTCTCAGCCTAAGTACTGGGATTGCACACAGGAGCATCACCACACCCGGCTATCACATTTCTCTAATGTATTCAGAAAAATATGTGCCAAAGGGACAAAACCCTCACGGCCTCAAGTCCTAGCGTCAAACCAGAGTTCACTGAGGGTCACGAGACCCCTTGCTTCTGTGCGTGGCTCAACAGACCACAGGCAGTCAGCGGCCCTGGGCTTGCCAGAACCGGACACTGGGCCTCCACCTGGGCCCAGCGGGGCTGAACACGCACCCACAGTCGAAGAGCCACAGCCCAGGAAAGGGGACGGGACAGGCAGCCCGAGCCAACGCTTACAGAGGAGAAGCACCTTATGATGCGACAGACGGCAAGGTGGTGTCTCCCAGCGAGTCCTCCAGGAGCCAACGGGAAGGGGCAGGCCGCTCAGGAGGATGGGCAGGGACAGCGACAGCAGGGTCACTCTGGGGTAGCACCACTGCTATGGGGCCATGCAGAGCGGCCCAGACTCCTTGCATTATGAAACCTGGGGACGAGGGTGCTCTGTGTGTCAGGAGTAGGAGCGGCGGAAACAAGAGTTTGGGAACGCAGAGGGCGGAAAGGGGAAATCTGCACAGGACGCCAAGGCCGCTGTGGCCGCTGTGGCCCGCTGGCTCAGGCAGCGCTGCCTCCAGGGCCGCGGCCCTGCCAGGCTGGGCGAGGGCCCTCCTGCTCCCCAGCGCAAGCCGCACTGGGCCTGGTGGACGGAGCATCCTAGGAACCAGACGTGCCCGCTGGCCTGGGGCTCCTCCGGGGCAGGATCCACATCGGCCACTCCTGCCAGGATGTATGTGCGAAGGGCGGGCAGCAGGTGTTGAGAAGGTTCCAGAAGGGGCACTGAACAGAGAGCGGCAGAGGAGGGCACTTGACACAGGACGCATATGCATGCAGCACAGGGCCCGGGCCAGGGCGGGTGTGCGGGCCAGGTGCTTGGGTCAGGCGGGAGAGGGCCTGTTCCCTGGGACAGGTGTTCAGGCAGATGTGCAGCGCCGGCCAGGTGCGCGGGGACCGGGCGAGGCCAGCGGGCGCGGGCACACTTGCCTGCGAAGGCAGCAGCGGCGGCGGCCTCGTCGGGGCCAGGCAGGGCCTCGGCGCCCATGTCCATGTGCCCGGGCTCCGCTGCCATCACCGCCACGGCCGTCACCCGCCGCGTCTCGCGCTCCGCCTCTGAATCCGCGTCCTCCTCCGAGTCCTCGTCCCTGCTCAGCACTGGCTCCTCCGCTTCGCCTCCTGCTGCGGCCGCGGCCGCCGCCGCCACAGCGGCCGCGGCCGCCACCGCCGCCGCCTCGGCCAGGCCCAGCTGCTTTGCCGCCGAGTCCGAATCCTCCATCCGGACTCCGCCGAGCCCGCCCGAAGGGGCCGTCCGAAGCGCCGGGGCCGAGCCCGAAGCGGGGCCCGAAGAGGCCGCCCGAGCCGGACCGAGGCCGCCCGAGCCGCCGCCCGAGCCTGGCGCCGCCGCCCGCGAGCGAGCCGAGGCCGCCTCCGAGAGGGCCCGAGCCGCGCCGAGCGCCGCCGACCAGCCAGGGGCCGCGTACCGAGGCTGGCCGAGCGGAGGCCCGAGTCCGTCCGAAGGCCCGAGGCCTCACGAGGGCTTCCGAGCGTCCCCTCGCCGCCGCGGAGGCAGAGCCGGCCGTGGTCGCCGGCGGTCAGCGCAGGCCGCCGTGGCGCCGATCTCGCCGGCCTCGGACACCGTTGGGCCTAGCGGAGAGCTCGGCGCCGCCGGCTCCGTGCGCGCCCCTCCCCGCCGACGCCGAGCCTGCCCGAGCCGAGCCGAGCCCCGGCGAGTGCTCCCGAGCCCCGCCGAGTGTCCCCGAGGCCGAGCGAGTGTCCCCGAGGCCGAGCCGAGCCCCGCCGAGTGCTCCCGAGCCCCGCCGAGTGTCCCCGAGCCCCGCCGAGTGTCCCCGAGGCCGAGCCGAGCCCCGCCGAGTGCTCCCGAGTCCCGCCGAGTGTCCCCGAGCCCCGCCGAGTGTCCCCGAGCTCCGCCGAGTGTCCCCGAGGCCGAGCCGAGCCCCGCCGAGTGTCCCCGAGGCCGAGCCGAGCCCCGCCGAGTGTCCCCGAGGCCGAGCCGAGCCCCGCCGAGTGTCCCCGAGGCCGAGCCGAGCCCCGCCGAGTGCTCCCGAGCCCCGCCGAGTGTCCCCGAGCCCCGCCGAGTGTCCCCGAGCTCCGCCGAGTGTCCCCGAGGCCGAGCCGAGCCCCGCCGAGTGTCCCCGAGGCCGAGCCGAGCCCCGCCGAGTGTCCCCGAGGCCGAGCCGAGCCCCGCCGAGTGTCCCCGAGGCCGAGCCGAGCCCCGCCGAGTGCTCCCGAGCCCCGCCGAGTGTCCCCGAGCCCCGCCGAGTGTCCCCGAGCTCCGCCGAGTGTCCCCGAGGCCGAGCCGAGCCCCGCCGAGTGTCCCCGAGGCCGAGCCGAGCCCCGCCGAGTGTCCCCGAGGCCGAGCCGAGCCCCGCCGAGTGTCCCCGAGGCCGAGCCGAGCTCCGCCGAGTGTCCCCGAGCTCCGCCGAGTGTCCCCGAGGCCGAGCCGAGCCCCGCCGAGTGTCCCCGAGGCCGAGCCGAGCTCCGCCGAGTGTCCCCGAGCCCCGGCGAGTGTCCCCGAGGCCGAGCGAGTGTCCCCGAGCCCCGCCGAGTGTCCCCGAGGCCGAGCCGAGCCCCGCCGAGTGTCCCCGAGCTCCGCCGAGTGTCCCCGAGGCCGCACCCTCGAGCCTCGGCTGCCGCCGCCTCCTGTCCGGCCGCGGCCTGACGCCGCTCGGGCACCGCGGGAGGGGCAAAGATGGCGGGAGGGCGCGGCCCGGGGGCTGCCGGGATCGCGGCGGACCGGCGGCAAGATGGCGGCCGCGCGGCCAGGTGAGCGGGCGGGGCGGAGGCCGGCGCCGCCCGGCTGCCGTCCACGCTGCCGTCCAGCCGGGCGGCCGCGGCCCGGCCGGTGCAGGTCGCTGCTGCCGCCACCCAGCGCGGGGCCGGGCGCGGCGGGGAGGGCCTGGACGTGGTGCGGCTCGCCTGGGCCCCTCGCGGCCCGGGGGACACGCCCGCGTATTCCTGTGGCACTCCCGCCTGCACACCTGCACCGCATCGCGGGCACACGCATGAGGCCCGCGGGCACTCGCGCGGCTCGCCCTGGGCGCACTCTGGACACACCGAAGCGCACCAGCACACGCCGGGCACCCTGGAGCTCACCCTGAGTGGGCCTCACGAAGACACCTGTGGCCCACCCGACACCCCCAGGCACATCTGCGACACACCTGGGGCCACCCGCACGCACACCTGTGGGCGGGGCAGCGGCGGCCTCTGTGCCCCCCCCGCTGGGGCCGAGTCCGAGGCCGCCGGGACGCCATTGGCCGCTGCCTGGGCCGAGCGCGGGGGCGGGGCCGGGGGCGGGGCCGGGGGCGGGGCCTGGCCGGGGCGGGGCCTGGCCGACGCGCCCGCGGCTGCACCTGCCTGTCTGTCAAAGCAGTGCCCTCAGTCGGACTAGCTGTCCTTCCCAGACCACTTGAATCGCCTTTGTGATAACAAAACTCGGTGGAATGGGCACTGTGGGGCGACTCCACACCGTTAGCTGCAGAAGCCCGGTGTCAGCAGCCCTGGCTGGGGGACATCCTGCCCAGGAGAAGCTTCCCTCTCTGCGCAGGCTCCCAAGTGCCAAACCGTATGTGTGGAAGTCCTCTGCCAATTAGGTTGGTTTGTGTGTTTCCACTTGCCAAAAAATTAAACTAGAAGTGGGGTAGAGCCAGGCGTGTTGTCACAGGCATGGAATCCCAGTACTTGGGAGGCTGAGACAGGAAGACCGAAGGTTCGAGATCAGCCCCCGCAAGTAGTGAGACTCTCGTAACTTAGCAAGACCCTGTTTCAAAATTAAAATAAAATTGGGCTGGGGATATAGCTCAGGGAAATGAGAGAAAAATGCCCAGTCTCTGCCAGGTGTGGTGTGGGGGCACAGACTTATGATCCTAATACTTAGGAGGCTGAGACAGAAGGATCACAGGTTCGAGGCTAGCCTCAGCAACTTAGTGAGACCCTGTTTCAAAGTACAGAAGGGTTGGGGGTATAACTCAGAGGCAGAGTGCCCCAGGTTCAATCCCTAGTACTGAAAGAAAAGATTAAAAAATAAAAATCAAGCCTGTGTTAGAACAGGATCACTGCCTCACCTCGTCTGTAACCTTAGAGATATTATTTACCCTTTTACTTCCACTTTGAGAGTCTGGCTCACACATATTGTAGCCACGTGGTTACAGTGAATCATTGACAAAGTGGTGAGTTCCTGAAGCCAAGGCTGCTGCAGGCAAAAGCTCCTGTGGGTCCCAGACTTACAGCAGCACACGGAAGTTCACTGCCTTCGTATGACTTCAAAGTTCTGCACTTGGGCTCTGCTTTGTTTTGTTTTTGTGCTGAAAATTGAACCCAGGGACATTCTACCTCCAAACTACATCCACAGCTCTACTGTGTGTGTGTGTGTGTGTGTGTGTGTCACACTGGAGACGGAACCCAGGGGCATTCTACCTCTGAGCTACACCCCCAGCCCATTTTTATTCTTTATTTTGAAACAGGGTCTCAGTGGATTGCAAAGGGCCTCATTAAGTAGCGGAGGCTGTCCGCGAACTGTGATCCTCCTGTCTCAGCCTCCCGAGTGCTGGGATTACAAGCGTGCGTCACCATGCTCAGCTACCTAGCCCTACTTTTAAAATTTCTTATGTGGGAGCAGGATCTCACTAAGTTGTTGAGGTCCTTGTTAAGTTGCTGAGGCTGGCTTCGATCCCACGATCCTCCTGGCTCACCCTCTCAAGTACTGGAATTCAGGTGTGTGGCCCCACACCCCACTTGTACTTGGGTTCTTTTTTTTAGCATTTTACCCTAAACCCCAAATTGTAATCTGTACCAATGGACAAATAGAGGTGTCTCCGTCTGAAATGCTCTGATGTGGGGACTGTCTCTCTGCAGCACTTGAGATTGAGTCCTGCTCGTGACAGGCAGGTGCTCCGCCTCTGAGCGACATTCCCAGCCTTTATGCTAACCTTTAAGGGAAGGATCAGGAGAGAGAAAACCCCCAATTAATGTGAAACTGACCCAAATAATAACAGGTATCTAGGTTGCCTCATTTGCCTGGAAGAGAACAGCTCAGGTTTAAAGTGCGCCCTGCGGAAATGTGATAGGACACCTCCCGCCACCCCTCCCTGGCCTGGCTTCCTGCGCCCACACGCCGGCCTGCCAGGAGCCCTGTCCAGAGTCTGTTACTAATGCCCTGTGTTTCCCAGTTGTGACTCTTGCCCACATTAGAATCCACAACTCAGCCGGGCATGGGGGCACACGTTTGTAATCCCAGTACTTGGAGGCTCGCAGGTTTGCAGCCAGCCTCAGCTACTTAGCGAGGCCCTCCGCAACTTAGCGAGACCCTGTTTCAAATAGGGCTGGGAGTGTAGCTCTGAGGTAGAATGCCCATGGCTTCAGTCCTCAGTTTTCAAAAAAAAAAAAAAAAAAAAATCCACAGCTCTGGCACACAGGCCTCTGATCTGCCCAAGGATCTGGTTGCCCTCAAAGCTCACCCAGACTGGGCGTCTTTCCTGCCCTCCCTGGGACTCAGGAAGTGGAACTGAAGACAGGCAGGGTCTGGGTTCAGGGCTGGCCAGAAGTACAGCACCCTGTAGGGGTACGCACCCAACTCTACATTGTCAGGGGTGTGCGTCCACGTGGAGAGCCACACGCCAGCTGTTGTGAGCCTCCTCAGGCTGCTCCGGGTCCTGGCCCATCCGGGGTGAGGCAGAGGGCTCTGCAAGCAGGACACCTCAGAGTCTCAGAGTCAGACACAAGGCAGGAGGCCCGGCGGGCCCTTCTCCGAGTCACCGGGACTGGGAAGGTGGAGACCTGCGGCAAGGGTGGGAGGAGGAGCGAGGACGTTCTTCAGGTTTAGGAAATTCTTTTTTTTTTCTGGAGAGATATTTTGGGGAATTAATAAAATTCAGAGGAAAGTAAATGTCTATGATCGGTTATGAAAAAGGAATTATTATTATTTTTTGTGGCAACACCCCCGGCCCCGTTTGACTTTTATTTGGAAACAAGGTCTTGCTAGGTTGCTGAGAGTCCCACTACTTGCTGAGGCTGTCCTTGGACCTGCAGGCCTCCTGCCTCAGCCTCCCAAGCACTGAGGTTACAGGCATGCACTACTACACCTGGCTCAGAAAAAGATCTCTTTTTGTGCTGGGGATTGAACTTGGGAGGATTCTACCTCTAGGCTACACCCAGACCTACTTTATCCTTTTTTTTTTTTTTTTTTTTCAGTACTGGGGATGGTACCCAGGGACATTCTATGTCCGAACGACACCCCCAGCCCTATTTTTTATTCGTTATTTTGAAAGAGGGTCTCACCGAGTTGCAGAGGGCTTCACTAGGTAGCTGAGGCTGGCTGGGAACCAGGACCCTCCTGTCTCAGCCTCCTGAGCGCTGGGATGACAACTGTGCGCCTCCACGCCCGGGTCTACTTTATCTTTTGTTTGGAAACAGGATCTTGCTGTGTTGCTGAGAACCTCACCAAGTCACTGAGGCTGGTCTCAAACCCGGGATCTCCTGTATTCGCCTGCAGAGTACTGGAACGACAGGCGTGTGCCACCACCACACCTGCCTCGTCTCCTTTATTTTGCCTGCTCTGAGTTGATCTGGTAGTCTAGTCTAAACCCTTGGAATAAATTTTCATTGCTTTCTTTTAATGTTTGTTTCAAATAATGATGATCTTCTTATTTTTGTTTTTGTCACGCTGGGGATTAAACTCAGGGGCATTCTACCTCCGAGATGCACCCCCAGGCCTATTTTTTATTTTGCAACAAGGGTCTTGCTGAGTTGCTGAGGGCCTTGTTAAGTTGTTGAGGCTGGCTGTAAACCTGCGATCCTCTTGTCTCGGCCTCCCAAGTACTGGAATTGCAGGCATGTACCACTGCAACCAGCCTGGAAGAGAATTTCTTAAAACTCAAATCAGAAAAGGTTTCCACCTAATTCTGTATGTGTGGCAAATATGCAGGGACCGTGCAAATGAGAAAAGGTGCCGTTGGTTTTATTTGGGGCTGTTTCTTCCCCTGGAGCGAGGATCTCGGCCTCTGTTGAGTCCGGCCTCGGGTGTGGGTCAGGCCTCACTTCTGCACCCCTCCCCATACAGACGGGCCTGCCTTGGGTGCCAGGTCCTCCTGGAGCGGCGGATGGAGCGGTGAGGACAGGAACCTAGCTGGGGCCTCCAGAATGGTCACTTCTTGTACAAATACGAGGTCAAAGGAGAGCATGGGGGAAAGCCATAGACGCGCTGTAGGACTCACGACAACCCTTTCTCTTCCAGGCCGAGGCTCCACCACGGGGGTATCCTGCTGCTGTTGCAACCCGCTCCTCAGGCTAGCTGCAGGCTCTGCCAGGGTGACCCAGGCAGCTGGCCTGCTGGCCCGTGTTCATCTCAACACCTACCCCACCTTTTCTTAAAGTGTGTGTGTGGTCCTGAGGATGGAGCCCGGGCATTCTACCCCCGTGCTATACCCCCAGCGCTTTATTTATTTATTTATTTATTTTGCAGTTCTGGGGACAGGACCCAGGGGCATTCTACCTCTGAGCTGCACCCCCAGCCCTATTTTTATCTTTATTTTGAAACGGTCTCACTGAGTGGTAGCTCACTAAGTAGCTGAGGCTGTCCTAAAACTAAGATCCAGTCTCAGCCTCCTGAATGCTGGGATTACCAGCGTGTGCCACCATGCCCAGCTTATTTTTTATTTTTTTATTATTTTATTTTATTTTATTTATTTATTTTTTTTGTGGTACTGGGGTTCCTGGAAGCCCTTCTATCTCCGGGCTACACTCCCAGACCTATTTTTACATTTTTATTTGGAAACAGGGTCTCCTAAGCCAGCGCGCGCGGCTGGCTTCAAACCTGCGCGATCCTCCTGTCTCTGCCTCCCAAGCGCGGGGATTACAAGCGTGCGCCACCACGCCCGGCTTATTTTTTATTTTTAAACAGGGTCTCCTGTCAGGCGTGGTAGCGCACGCTTGTAATCCCCGCGCTTGGGAGGCTGAGACAGGAGGATCGCACAGGTTCAAAGCCAGCCTCAGCTACTTAGTGAGGCTTTCAGCAACTTAGTGAGACCCTGTTTCCAAATAAAATATAGAAAAGGTCTGGGAGTATAGAAAGCCTCTGGGTTCCACCCCCAGTACCACCAAAAAAAAAAAAAAAAAGAAAGAAAGAAAGAAACAGGGTCTCGTTAAGTTGCAGAGGGCCCCGCTAAGTAGCTGAGGCTGGCCACAAATCAGGATTCTCCTGTCTCAGCCTCCAAGTGCTGTACTGTGAGCACAAGCCTGGCTCTACTTTTCCTTAATTGTTTTTCTTGCGGTACTGGGGATTGAACCCAGGCGCATTCTACTTCAAAACTACATTTCCAGCCTCACTGAGTAGCTGAGGCTGGCTGCGAACCCTCCATCTTCCTGTCTTCCTGTCTCTGGGATTACAAGTGTGCACCACCACACCCAGCCTTCCACCTTTCCTTAAATTCTGACTAGTAACTTTTTTTTTTTTTTTTGGTACTGGGGATCGAACCCAGCCCCAGCCCTTTGTATTTTTTGTTTTGAAACAGGATCTCACTAGCTTGCTGAGTCTCCTTGAACTGCTGAGGCTGGCCCTTAACCTGGGATCCTCCTATCTCAGCATCCCAAGTACTAGGATTACAGCTGTGTGCCACCATGCCCAGACAACCAGTAACTCTTAAAAGGGTGGGGTCTTCTCTGAGAGAGAGAGCTGACATAACCAGCTCAGTCCTGCGGGCCATTGCCTCCCACCGGGACACCCTTGGCAGGAAAAGGAACATCCTTCTTCTTCTTCTTCTTTTGTGGGTCTGGGGATGGAACCCAGGGACATTCGACCTCTGAGCTACACCCCCAGCCCTATTTTTTATTCTTTATTTTTGAAACAGGGTTGCGGAGGGCCTCACTAAGTAGCTGAGGCTGGCCGCGAACCGCGATCCTCCGGTCTCAGCTCCCGAATGCTGGGATGACGAGCGCGCCCACCGCGCCCAGGCAGACATCCCTCTATTTGGATGATGCAAACTTAGCATAAACAAACGCGAAGCAGACAGAGCCTGGGAGGTTCCCAGTAGATATTCAAACTGCCCCAAACTGAGAAATACACTTTCTCTGAAGAAAATTAAAAGGTTTGGGTGTGGTGGTACACGCCTGTCATCTCAGTGCTTGGGAGGTTGAGACAGGAGAATCAGGTTGGAGGCCAGCCTCCGCTACTTAATGAGACCTTCAGCAACTTAGAGAGACCTCATTTCAAAATAAAAAGGCCTGGAGATGTGTCTCCAAGGTAGAATGCCCCTGGGTTCAATCATCAGTATCAAAATATTAAAAAGGGCTGGGTTATAGCTGGAGGTAGAGTACCCCTGATTTCAATCCTTTCCAAAAGAGAAAAATGTCCTCTTTTGCCTGATACCTAGGGCCAGGTGACATCACCCAGGAGCACCAGTGGGTAGAGGGGGTACAGCTCGTGCACCCCCGGGGGTGACACTAGAGGCCAGGAGAGTGACAGGGGCCCTAGACGGGCAGGGAGCTGGTGGCCGGGCCTGTGGACACCTATGGGTGCCCATCTGGGGGCCTCGGATGGACCTGCGTCCATGGCCACTGGGTAGAGGGCAGGACCAGCCCAGTCTGCGGAGCCTGAGGACCCTTGACCACTCACCAGCTCTCCTCGGTTCCTCTCCAAATGCTGCTCCACCTCAGCGGGCTGTACTACACCCTGTATTTCCTAGCCACGCTCCTGATGCTCGCTTATAAAAGTAAGTTTCGGGCGCGCGTTCGCGGGCCGGAGTTGCCCTGGGCCCCGCTGACCCGCTCTGTGCCCCAGGTCAGGCCTTCAGCTATGCTCCGCACCACCTCGTCCTGGATCTCACACTGCTCCTCCTCATGGGCCTCTTGGAAGCCGCTCGGCTCTACCTGGGTGAGTTGTCTGCAAGCCTAAGGGGTTGGGATCACTCCGGCTCAAAGGCGCCGACCCTGAAGGTCCTCGCTGTGGAACACGGCTCCGGGAGACGGCTTCCTTCAGCTTCTTTCAGCCGCGGCCAGTGCCTGCAGCATCGCCTTACAGTGTCATTAAGTATTAACCGCTCATTCAGAAGCCTTGTCCTGGGACAGGTGACGTGTGGCAGGCATCCTCCAGTCTGTAACCCCACCGAAATCAGGCCTGAGTCCAGGCCATGGCTCCTGCCTTCCCTGCCTCAGCCAGCAGGCAGGGGCTCTGGGCACCGTCAAGCCCCAAAGTCCAGCCTAGGGCCGACTCTCTAATTTAATTTTAGTGTGTATGTGTTACTAGAGATTGAATCCAGGAGCATTCTATCTCCAAACTACACCCCCAGGCATTTTTAACTTTTTGTTTTAAAACAGGGTCTTTCAGCCGGGCGTGGTGGCGTACGCTTGTAATCCCCGCACTTGGGAGGCTGAGACAGGAGGATTGCACAGGTTCGAAGCTAGCCTCAGCTACTTAGTGAGGCTCTCAGCAACTTAGTGAGACCCTGTTTCCAAGTAAAGTATAAAATGGGTCTGGTAGTATAGCCCGGAGGTAGAAAGCCTCTGGGTTCCACCCCCAGTACCACACACACACACACAAAACAAACAAACAAACAAAATAAAACAGTCTCTTTTTTTGCGGGTCTGGGGATAGAACCCAGGGGCATTTGACCTCCGAGCTACACCCCCCTGTCCTATTTTTTATTCTTTATTATGAAACAGGGTCTCACTGAGTTGCAGAGGGCCTCACTAAGTAGCTGAGGCTGTCCACGAACCACAATCCTCCGGTCTCAGCCTCCCAAATGCTGGGATTACAAGCATGCGCCACCACGCCTGGCAGAAACTGGGTCATTCTAAGTTTCACTAAACTGCTGAGGCTATCTTCAAACCTTAGACCCTCCTGCCTCAGCCTCCCACATACTGGGATTACAGGTGTACACCACCATTTCTGGCTCTTTCTCATTTTTTATTATTTTTATTTTTCTCTTTCGGCACTGGGAATTGAATCCAAGGGCCTTCTACCTCCCAGCTACACCTCCAGCCCTTTTTATTTTTGG
Organism: Muscardinus avellanarius; assembly: GCF_963383645.1. Taxonomy (NCBI): domain Eukaryota; kingdom Metazoa; phylum Chordata; class Mammalia; order Rodentia; family Gliridae; genus Muscardinus; species Muscardinus avellanarius. The sequence goes on along the minus strand of NC_137786.1, from coordinate 239,342,949 downwards.
TTTGAAACAGGGTCTAACTAGGTTGTTGAAAATCTTGCTAAATTGCTGAGGTTGGCTTCAAACCTATGATCCTCCTGTCTCAGCCCCCCAAGCACTGGCCGTCGTGGTGCATGCCTATAATCCCAGTATTTGGGAGACTGAGACAGGAGATTCGCAGGTTCAAGGACAGCCTCAGCAAGTAATGAGACTCATCAACCTAGTGAGACCCTGTTGCAAAATAAAAATAACATAGGGCTGGGGGCGTACCTCGAAGGTAGAATGCCCCTGGGTTCCATCCCCAGGACCGCACACAAAACAACTCCCCCAGGGGCACGGGCTGCGGGTTCCTCCTGGAGCGCATCTTAGGCTTGCGCTGTCCTCCGCAGGACACAGGACGCAAGGTGGGGTGATCTCCCGTCCCTGTGCTCACCCGCTCTCTCCGCAGGCATGAGAGGCAATCTGACGGAGGCTGAGGTGCCACTGGCCGCCAGCCTGGCCCTCACGGCGGGCAGCAGCCTCCTCTCCGTGCACTTCCTGCTCTGGCAGACCCTGGTGCTCTGGGCCGACTCCATCCTCAGCGCTGCGCTCCTGGCCCTGCACGGCCTGGAGGCCACCCTGCAGGTGGTGGCCATCGCTTCCTTCCTGGGGTAGCAGCCCCCAGCCTGCAGGGCGCCTGGGCGCCCCGCCGCCCTCTGTGCGTCCCACGGACTCTTCCTGCCCACTTGCCCGTGGTGTGCAAGCCTTTCTTGGTGGGGATGAGGGGCAGGAACCAGAGCAGAACGAGCCGCTGGGCTCCTGAGAACAGCCAGGGGCCATGAATCCCAGGACCCCACCACTAGACCTGGCCACAGCAACTGGGCCGCCGCCGACCCCTGGCTCAGAGGACGGCACCCTGAAGAAAGGAGATGGCCGGCAACACAGCCCTGTCGCCTGCCCGTCCCCACGAGGGAGTGTGGCCACCCGTCACTGACGCTGTGCTTTCTCACACAGGATCTTAGCGCCCGCACCAGTCCTGACTCTTGTCGAGGGCTAGCTCGCTTCACGGCCAGGCCTGGGTTCCATCCTGGCCGTGGCGTGAGGGCCCGGATTTGAGTGTGGCTCACCCCGCCGGCCCTGTGTGGGACAGGCCCTCGGGTCGGTGGGCTGTGTCGGCGACCACCTCAGCCGCCCTCCTTACCCCCGGGGGTCCTGAGGTCCAGGGGAAAGGCCGAAGGGGGCAGACCGCGGAGACGCTGCAGCTTGAGGCCTCTGAGCCGGCCCAGTGACCCACCGACCTGCTTAGCCTCCTGCTGAAGCCAAAGACTTAACCGGTCCATAAAATGTATCAATGTACCTGAGCTGAGCAGTAGAATGCTTAGATGCTCCCAGGTTCCATCTCCAGGGCCAGCAGAAGCAAAAACAAGAAAACTCTCCGGGTGATTTTACAGCAGTGCTCCTCTTGTTCCGCTGTGTGTTTTCTGTGTTTGGAATAATTCCAATATCTGGTTTGCTCTTCATCACAGTTTTCAAGTAAAGAAAGGTTTATACCTCCGTGAGTTTCTCCTAATTCCAGCCACCTGCCTCCCCAGATCTCAGCCCAGCCCTCTGCCATCTTGCTCACCGCAGCCTCCAGTCCATCGGCCTCCCATCCAACAGCCCGCAGGACACCTTCCTCTGTGCCTAGAGAGGCACCGTCCCCTCCCCACTGGGACCCCGAGGCCTGGGCGCCCTCCACGGGGCCTTCCCAGGTGACAGAGCTGGGCCTCCAGCCCTTGAGCCCCGCTCTCGCCACCTGCGCAGAAGCGGTGATTACCTGTCCCCCACGGCCTTTGGGCACCATGGTCCTGGGGGCCTGGAGTGGACAGTGGCCACAGAGGACCAGTCCGGGCTGCCTCATGAGGTGACTGATGAGCGCCTGGGTGGGGCTCACCCAACTGTCCCCTGCAGTGCCCCTTCCTGCTTTTGCCCATCCCCTACTCTGCCCAGGAAGGGCTGGGCACGGTGTGCGCAGCACTGGACCTGGGCAAGGTCACACGTGGAGTGGGGTTGGGCCGATTCTGTGTGATCGGCCGCAGGCTCTGAACCAGGAAGCCAGGGCTCGCCTGGGCTTGGGCAGGCACCGGGACTGAAGGATGAAGGCCACTTCCTGCCCCCCCCTTCGGTGGCTCACCTATAGTGTCTCAGCGCACAGGCCAGAGGGAAGGCAGCAACGCTGGCACTCAGGGCAGAGCAGTTGCCTCCCCAGGAAGTGCTCTGTGCCAGCCCTGCCTCTGGGACTGAGGCCGGACCTGCCTCCGGCAGCACCCTTCCTGCTGCCCCCACCCCAGGAACAATAGGCGCCCCGGTCCCTGGACAGGCCCAGGGTGTCCCACCGGCCCCTTCTCTTTCTGCCTGGCCCCGTGCACGCAGGCAGGCCCTGCTCTGAGCTGCAGGTCAGGCTCGACTGCGCAAGGGGAGTCCCTGATGAGGAGACCCAGCAGTACTCAGGCCGCAGGCTCCCCACCTTCCAGACAGACACCCCCCGCGGGGGGGGGGCTCTGTGTCAGGCCAAAAGATGTCTTCAGGAGCTCCTGGGCTGTGAAGGAGAGAGGCCCTCCACCCGCGGAGCTCTGGCTCGGGGTCCTGCCCCGGACCCCAGCCCCAGGCTCGCTCTGACCCCTCCAGGGCGCACGCAGGGCGACCTTCAGCGGGCCGGACCTTAGCTCCCAGGCCCCGCCTGCTGCGCACAGCCCCCGGGGAGGGATCTGGGCCGCAGGTGGGCTGGGGATGGCGGCGCGGCGCGGGGCGAGGGAGGGACGTCCGGCCCGCGGCCCGCCCCCGGCCCCGCCGGCTGGGCTCGGCCGGCTCGGGGTGACTCGCAACCTGTCGCTCAGGTTCCTCCTCTCCCGCCCCGCCCCGCCCCGCCCCGCCCGCGGAGACCCAGCTCGCCGGCCGGAGGTGCGCACAGACGGGCACCGACGTTCCGACCCCGGACGGCCGGCGCGGGGCAGCTGCGGGCAGCAGGTGAGCCTGCGGACCAGGCTGGCCGCCGGGCTTCGTTTCCCGGGCGGCCGAGGCACGCGGCGCTGCGGGACGGCGTGGAGGGCGGCGCGGTGCGGGGTTGGACGGCGGCCGGGCCGGGCGGGCCGGGGGCGCAGCGGGGGGAGGGGCGGCGCCGGGCCGGGCCGTGGGGCTCCCGGCCCCAGGAGTGCGCCGTGGACCAGCCTGGCCGTCGGTCGGTCCGGGCGCGGCCCGGGTGCAGGGATATTTTTAAGCCAGTGGCAGATGACTCACCCGTGCCCGTCCCGGCCCCCTCCCAGCCCTGGGGCTTGGTGGGAGAATCCCGCATCCAGAGGAGGGGTGGGGGCTTCTCCCCTCCTGCGCCTAGGCTGGGGCCTCCTCTAGGGCCGGACCCTGGCGGTGGGCACCCAACACCGTCCCTTGGCACTTCCTGGGTGTCCGAGCCCAGGAGGAAACCAGGGCCAGTGCAGCATCAGGCGGGTCAGTCTCCAGGCCAAGGCTGGGTGTGGAGTTTCTGAAGGAGGGAGTCTGGGGAGAGGCTTCGGGAGCCCTGAGGGCCATGCCCCAGGGTGGGCTGGCCGGTGTCTGTGGGCATCCAACCCGGGCCCCTTTACACCGGAGGAAGGAGGCACACCCCTGCAGGCCACCTACTCCCAGGCCTCTCTGCACCTGCCCAGCACCTGGCCGTTCTCCTTGGCCCTGGGCCTGCCTTGGTTTCCCCAAGCACACCCCACGCCCCTGGAGCTTCTCAGGTTTAGCCCTTCCTTCCTTCCACTTAGTCAGGGCTGTGCCCCAAACTATAGTTCCCAGAGCAGGTCACAGCTGAGCCCCAGGGACTGCCCAGCTCTAGGGCCCCACCCAGCTCCCATGAGGGCTGCCAGGAGCCCCAGTGACTCAGCTGACCCCTCCCCGAGGTCACTCAGTGTTTGGACCTGGAGTTTGAACTTGGAGCCAGTTCCCCTGCCCTCTCTGCCCTGCTGGGCCTCCACCCCGCGTGGACCCGGGAGGCAGCAGGCACGCTGGGCCCTCCCTCCACACACAGACCATCCTCCCTTAAAGCAGAGCGCAGCCTGCTTGGTCCGCTGCACTGGGCCCCTCAGCCGAGGCCCTGCAGGCAGCCTGCCGACCCGAGCCTGCTCCCAGCCTGTGAGGTCTGTGTGCCCTCCTGCGGTCCGGTCCGGAGGGTTGTTTTGCTCAGGTGTGTGTACCTGGCCCCACGTGCCCTGCGCCCTTGGTTGAGCCCGCCAGGAATCCCATTAAGCAAATACTCGGACTCACCCACTGTGGTCACGAGCATTCCCCACATTCTCCACGGACAGGTAGACAGAGGAATCCGCCCAGCCCCCCTTTGGCAAACCGGGACCCTCGGCGGCATGTGGGAGGGGGTGCAGCAGTAGCCAGGCTGAGGCAGTGCTGCTGAAGCCCCTGGACCCCTGTGGCTCCTGGAAGAGCCCCCTCCCCCACAGGACCTGGTCAAACCAGAAAGTCCTGGGGTGCCCAGCCTGCCCCGCAGCCCTCCATACCACCCTGCAGACCCAAACAGGAAGCCCTGCTAGTGACATCTGCCAGGAGGCAGACAGTGTGTGGACCCACGGCCCCATGGCAAGCTGGCCACAGAGCCTCAGAAGGGCAGCAGGAAGCCGTCTACCTGTCATGGGGCCACCCAGCACTGGCGATCCCCACAGGGCACAGCCCATGTGTATCTCACACTGGCCCAGGCCACCAGATTCTGTTTACCTCCCGCAGAAGGCCCAGGGTTCAACCCAGATCAGATACCTGCTCACTTCAGCAAGCAGGCCTGTTTCCCCCAAATGTAGCTGGAGATAGGTTGTGGGATTCTGCTACTGGGGAGGCTGGGGCAACAACCATCCTTCTCAGCTCCTACCCACACCCACTTGCTCAGGGCTCCCCCTTGGGCTTGTCTCTGTTCCCTGGGCCCACGACCCCAGGATTCTCTGCCACATGGCCCCTTTTCTGCTTAGGCCTCCCGGGCCCAAGGACTCTTTGCTAGGGCCGGAGGGAGCTGGGAGGCATGTCCATGCAGCGTGCAGGCCCCTTTGGGAGGAGCCCCTGGCCGGGGCCCAGCTCCCTCTGCCTTTGCGCCCTCCTGGCTCAAGCCTGGCTCTCTCCTGCCACCGTCCCCTGCTGGCTGCCACCTGCCCCAGGGCCCTTCCAAGTGCGGTCCCCTCTGCTCAGAAGGTGTTCTTCCTCCCAGACCCTCGCTAGAGCCCCTTGGGCAGTCTCTGGGGGTGCCCCTGCAGGGACCGAAGGTTGGACAAACCAGGTCCTCATTGGCACCGGCCACCATACGCAGCAGGCAGGGGACTCTCCTCCTTGAGGCCTTCCTTGGGGGCTGGCCTGGCCACTAGCAGCAGCCCTGGACCAGGAGTCTGGGAAGAAGGAGAGCCCAGGCCTGCCCTGCCCTGCCCTGCCCCTGGAGAAGCAAGGCCACGGCCAGGCCTGTGGCAGCACAGCTCCTCTGCCCTCTCAGGTGTGGGCCACGCCGAGTTCTGCCTTGTGGGCTGCTGGCCACCACCAAGGAGTCCATGAGCCAGTCTGTGGCCATGAGCTGCTGCCCGGGTGCTGCCAAGTGAGCTCCGCCCCTGCCCGCCCCGCCCTGCACAGTCCCCAGGGAGGGTCCTCGGGAAGGGTGCCGAGGGGCCCCACCTCACCTGCCCTCCCCACAGCGGCAGCCTGGGCCGGTCTGACGGGATGGCCAAGATGAGTGCAAAGGACCTATTTGGTGAGTGGGGTTTGGACGGGTAGACTCAGGGGCAAGTCAGGGACCGCCCAGCCCGGGGCACGCTGACCTGGCCAGCCCTGGGACCCTAAGGCACCGCGGGCTCCAGAGGAAGGCCGTCCCCAAACCTCCCGCTGCACCCCTCCCCCACTGGTAAGGGGAGAGGCCTTTACAAATAATTCAGGGGTATCAATATTGATTCGACCGCACTCCTCTGCAACACGATCGAGGGAGGGGCCGGCAGGACCCAGCGGCCAGGTGTCTGCTCCAGGCAAGGGCCTAGCTGCCCCTCCCGGCCCCACCCTAACTCTGCCCCCTCCCCAGCCCGCCACGCCCCTCATTTGTGCCTTCAGATACTGTCTGGTCTAGAAGCAAGTCTCCCTGGAAGGGGGCAGGATTTGGGCAGTGGCTCTTGGCATGGGGGAAGTCCTGGCCCAGGCAACTTCAAGAGGAAGGGGGCACGGAGGCCAGGCAGCCTGGATGATGAGGCTGAGCCTCCTGTGGCCCCTGGACGGGCACCCCCAGCCACAGGCTGCACTCGCCTTTGCCAAGCCCCCACTGCTTCCCCTGGGGGCCGTCCTGGGTGGAGGCAGATGACTTCCTGCAGGCAGTTCACACCCCTGAGCAGCCACTTTCCTGGACCCCTCCTCCCTCGAGGCCCCCCAGGGTCAGCCCCACCTAGACAGGGGCTTCCGTCCTGCCGTCTGGGGAAAGTGACCGCTGTCTCCCTGACCAGAGCAGAGGAAGAAGTACTCCAACTCCAACTTCATCATGCAGGAGACCTCCCAGTACCACGTCCAGGTGAGCCTCGCCCCCGGGCACCCCGTGCCCCCGTGCTCAGGTCCACTGACCGGGGGGAAAACTGCGGCCCAAGGAGAGGTGGGGAGGCCCACGCCAGGAGCTGGCCACCCTGGACGGGGCTCAGCCATGATGCGATGCAGGAGGGGGGCTGGCTGGGGGCCGGCCCTGAGGAGGTGCCTGTGGCTGCACCTGGGTGTGCGGGGAGGGAAGATGTCATCCTGGCCCCCAAACAAGGGACTGATGAGGACGGAGAAGCTGGGATGAAGACGCCCTTCATCGGGCACCGAGGCAGCCTCGGAAGCCGGTTCGAGTCCAAGCATTGTGGCCTGCACCCTTTGGACCGGCTTCCAGCTGAGGAGGGCTTTGTCCTGGGTCAGCTCTAATTCACATCTAGAACTCAGGAGACATTGTTTAAAATGGCTTTCCTGTGCCCAGGAACTGGCTGGGTTCCTGGGCCTGTGTGAGATGCAGATTTGGGTGAGGCATGATGGGGAGGCAGGCAGCAGGAGGGCGCAGAGACCCTGTGTGTCCAGCTCCGGCCATGGGCCCACAGTGCCGCCAGCACCCCCTGCTGCCTCGCCCCCAGGGGCTCTGCGCCCCAGAGGGGAGGCGGGTCACTGCTTCCAGATCCTCAGTTCTCTTATCCATGGAGTGGGTGGGAGCAGAGCACATCAGGGATCCCCACAGCTCTTGAGTCCAGCTGTGTGGGGCGAGCAGGCCCTCCCCAGCAGCCACACAGGCCAGGCCATATGTGGTGCCCACTGCCAGCCCAGTGTCCAAGGTCAGGGCACAAAGGGCAGGCAGACAGGTCAGCTTGGCCCTTCCTCTGGGCTGCCACCATCGGGGCAGGACTTTACCCTCCTTGATGAGAAACCACCTGCGGCCTCTCAGCCTGGCTCCTGAACTTTGGTCCAGGCCGGCCTGGCTGGGCCCAGGTGTTGTGGGGGCATTCCTGCCTGGCCAGGGGCCACAAGGGCTGGAGAATAAGTCGGGCTTTCCTGCCCCTCCCAGCAGAGGAAACCAAGCCCCCAGGAGGGTGAGAGAGGGGCACCTAGACACGGGGTAGGCGTGGAAGCCGGTGTTGGTTTTTACTTCTTTTTAGTTGGTTGTTTTTTTGTTTTGTTTTGGTTTTTTGTTTTGCGTGTGTGTGTGTGGTACTGAGGATTGCATCCAGGGACATTCAAACTCCCAGCCCTATTTTATTTTTTTATATAGAAACAGGATCTTGCTAAGTTATGGAGAACCTCACTAAATTGCTGAGACTGGCCTTGAACCTGCAATCCTCCTGTCTCTGCCTCCCAAGTATTGGGATTATAGGTGCACACCACCATGCCTGGCTCATCACTGCCTGTGTGTGTGTGCGTGTGTGTGTGTGTGTGTGTGGTACTGGGGTTTCTGGAAGCCCTTCTATCTCCGGGCTACACTCCCAGACCAATTTTTTTATTTTTGGAAACAGGGTCTCTTAAGCCAGCGCAGCTGGCTTCGAACCTGCGCGATCCTCCTGTCTCCGCCTCCCAATCGCGGGGATTACAAGTGTGCGCCACCACACCAGGCTCCTTTTTTTTTTTTTTTTTTAAGGAACTGGGCACTGAACCCAGGGGCATTCTACTTCTGTTGATGATATCCAGTCATATACCCCCCTTTTTTTACATGTTATGGTTGGGCTCCTTGCCTCCTGAGACAGGGCTGGTGGAGACTCTGAAGATCCGCCTGGTTTTCTTTGGGAGGCTTTATAGCGTCCAATATTTAAGATTCACTTTTGTGCATGGTGTGAGGCAGGGATCAGTCTTGATGTTTTTTAACCCCTATGAATGTCTAGTGATATTAAAAAGGCTTTTCTAAACTTGGCATGGTGGCACATGTTGTAATGCCAATACTTGGAAAGTTGAGACAGGAGGATTGCAGGTTTGAGGCCAGCCCCAGCAACTCAGCAAGACCCTGTTTTAAAATAAAATAGGGTCAGGGGTATAGCTTAGAGGCAGAATTTCCCTGGGTTCAAGTCCCACTGCCACAAAATAATAAATAAATAAAGCTTTTTTTCGATGGATTTACTTGATTCCTTTGTCAAGAACTGATTGATAGCCAGGCCTGGCGGCACACACCTGTAATCCTAGGACTTGAGAGGCTGAGACAGGATCGAAGGTTCAAGGACAGCCTCAGCCAGTATAGTGAGACTCTTGTTAAACTATCAAGACTCTGTTTCAAAATAAAAATAAGCCGGGCGTGGTGGCGCACGCTTGTGATCCCAGCATTCGGGAGGCTGAGACCTGAGGAGCGCGGTTCGCGGACAGCCTCAGCTACTTAGTGAGGCCCTCAGCAACCTAGTGAGACCCGGTTTCAAATTAAAAAGAATAAAAAATAGGGCTGGGAGTGTAGCTCAGAGATTGAATGCCCCTGGGTTCCATCCCCAGACGCGCAAAATAAATAAATGAATAAATAATAAAAATAAACTAGAGCTGGAGTGTAGCTCAGATGTAGGACTCCCCTGGGTTCAGTCCCCAGCACCACACACACACACACACACACACACACACACCCTGATTGACTGGCTGTGGATGGGTCTGTTTCTGATTGGCTGTGGACAGGTCGGTTTGGGTCTTTTTACTTCACTGACCTGTTATACTACATACATGTTTGACTCACGTAATTTCATCATCACTCTTGAAACCAAGACACGTGAATCCTCTAGCTTTTCTCTTTTCCTTCAGCACTCTCTGTCTATCCGAGCCGTGTGTGGAGGCCCACGCTTGTAATCCCGACATCTGGGAGGCTGGGACAGGGGGATTGCGGTTTGAGGACAGGCTCAGCTACTACTTAGTGAGACCTTTGCAACTCAGTGAGACCCTGCTTCAAAATAAAAAATAGCAGGACGTGGTGGCGCACACTTGTGATCCCCGCGCTTGGGAGGCTGAGACAGGAGGATCGCACGGGTTCGAAGCCAGCCTCAGCTGCTCAGTGAGGCTCTCGGCAACTTAGTGAGACCCTCCTTCCAAATAAAGTATAAAATAGGTCTGGGAGGAGGTAGAAAGTCCCTGGGCACACCCAGTATCACGAAAGAAAGAAAGAAGAAAGAAAGAAAGAAAGAAAGAAAGAAAGAAAGAAAGAGAGAGAAAACCTCAACAGTGTTTTGTGGCTTTATTGCAGAGGTTTGGCATATCTTTTGTTAGGTCATTCATTCCTTAGGTGTTTGCTTTTTATGTGCTGTTACAAATGGCATTTTTTTAAAATTTTTTGCTTTTTTGTTTTGTTTTGGTTTTTGTACTGGGGTTCCTGGAAGCCTTTCTACCTCCGGGCTACACTCCCAGACCTATTTTATTTTTGGAAACAGGGTCTCTTAAGCCAGCACGGCTGGCTTCGAACCTGCGCGATCCTCCTGTCTCCGCCTCCCAAGTGCGGGGATTGCAAGCGTGCGCCACCGTGACCTGTGACTGATGTTTTTGAATGTTGAACCAACCTTGCATTTCTGGGATAAACTTTTTTTTGATACAGGGGATTGAACCCAGGGTAATTCTTTTTTTTGGTACTGAGGATTGAACTTAGTGGCATTCTACCTTAGATATACCCCCAGCCCTATTTTATTTTATTTTATTTTATTTTATATTTGATACTAGGATTGAACCCGGGGGCATTCTACCTCTCAGCTATACCCTTAGTCCTATTCTTTAATTTTTACTTTGAAACAGGATCTCACTAAGTTGGGGAGGGCCTCACTAAGTTGCTGAGGTTGGCTGCAAACCTGGGATCCTCCTGTATCAGCCTCTCATGTACTGGAATTATAGGCGGGCACCACCACACCTGGCTCCTATTTTATTTTTTATTTTGAAACAGGTTCTCACTAAATTGCAGAGGGCCTTGCTAAGTTGCTGAGATTGGCCTTAAACTTGTGACCCTCTTGTCTCAGCCTCCCAAGTATTAGGTTTATAGGCATGTGCCACTATGCCTGGCTATATTTTTTTATTTTGAAAACAGGGTTTTGCTAAGTTACTGAGGGCCTTGCTAAGTTACTAAGGCTGGCCTTGAACCTACGATTCTCCTATCTCAGCTTCCCTGTAAGGCTTGTACCACCATTCCTGGTGGATGAACTTAATTTATTCAAAGTGTATTTCCCCTCCAGAACTAGGAAATGAACCCTGTTCCAAAAAACTGATAAAGCCTCATTTGTCCCAGTCTTTAAAATTAGGGGTGATCTATCACTGAGCTATATTTCTAGACATTTTGCCCTTTTAAAATTATTATTATTGCTGGGCGTGGTGGCGCACGCTTGTAATCCCCGCACTTGGGAGGCAGAGACAGGAGGATCGCGCAGGTTCGAAGCCAGCCGCGCGCGCTGGCTTAGGAGACCCTGTTTCCAAATAAAAATGTAAAAATAGGTCTGGGAGTGTAGCCCGGAGGTAGAAGGGCTTCCAGGAACCCCAGTACCACCAAAAAAAAAAAAAAAACATAAAATAATAATATTATTATTATTATTTGGGGGGTGATGGTAATTGAACACAGTAGCTTTCTACCTCTGAGATATTCCTCCTCTTTTTATTTTATTGTTATGAATTTTGTGGTACTGCAGGATCATTCTACCTCTGAACTACACCCCCCAACCCTATATTTTATTCTTATTTTGAAACAGGTTCTCACTAAGCTGTGAAGGGCTAGCTAAGGTTGGCCAGAAACCTGTGATCCTCCTGTCTCAACCTCCCAAGTACTGGGATTACAAGCATGTGCCACCACACCCAGCTCCTATTTTGTTTTTTATTTATTTATTTTTATTTTTTTGAGGGTCTGGGGATGGAACCCAGGAGCACTTGACCTCTGAGCTACACCCCCTGCCCTGTTTTTTATTTTTTATTTTGAAGCCGGGTCTCACTGAGTTGCAGCGGGCCTAAGTAGCTGAGGCTGTCGGCGAACAGTGATCCTCCCGTCTCAGCCTCCCGAATGCTGGGATTACAAGCGTGCGCCACCACGCCCGGCCTATTTTTTTATATGGAAACAGGGTCTCACTAAGTGACTGATGGCCTCACTAAGTAGCAGAGGCTGGCCGTGAACCTGCAATCCTCCTGTCTCAGCCTCCCAAGTACTAGTATTAGAGGTGTGCACCACCATGCCCAGGTTTATTTCATTTTGAAAGGTCTAAGTTGCCCAGGCTGGCCTTAGAGCTTGCCTCAGCTTCCTGAGTCACTGGGGTGATAGGCCTGTGCCTCATGCCTGGCTGTACTATTCTTTTTATGTGTTGCTGTCTTAATTTCTAGTTTTTGTTTGTTTGGTTTGATACTGGGGATTGAACCTAGAGGCATTGGACTTCCATGTTGTACCCCCAGCCCAATTTTTATTTATTTATTTTTTGGTGGTACTGGGGGTGGAATGCAGGGGCTTTCTACCTCCGGGCTATACTCCCAGACCTATTTTCTTAATATTTTATTTGGAAACAGGCTCTCACTAAGTTGCTGAGAGCCTCACTAAGTAGCTGAAGCTGGCTTCGAACCTGCGCGATCCTCCTGTCTCTGCCTCCCTAGCGCAGGGATTACAAGCGTGCACCACCACGCCCGGCTCAATTTTTAATTTTTTTTTTTTTTTGTGGTACTGGGGATGGAACCCTTCTACCTCTGGGTTACACTCCCAGACCTATTTTTATATTTTTTTTATTTGGAAGCAGGGTCTCTTAAGCCAGCTTGCTGGCTTCGAACCTGTGCTATCCTCCTGTCTCTGCCTCCCAAGTGCGGGGATTACAAGCGTGCGCCAACACGTCAATTTTAATTTTTTATTTGGAATTAAGGTCTCACTAGGTACTGAGGGCCTTGCTAAATTGCCGAGGCTGGCTTTGAACCTTCCATCCTATTGTCTCAGCCTCCCAAGTACTGGGATTACAGAGTTGTGCCCAACTTCCAGTTAACTTTTTAGAGCTGATTTCTACTTTAATTTTATCATGGTGAAAGAACGTACTCTGTTCAGTGTCAGCCATCTGAAATTGACCAAGCCTTGTCTGGTGGCCCAGCAGCATGATTTTTCGCGGTTGGTTGTGCTCTGGAGAGGCCAGCCAGGTGCTGAAGGAGAGCACCCATTTCTACACTTACTAACCCACAAACGTAACCTGTAAGGACTTTTTTTTGGTACTGAGAATTGAACCCAGAGGGATTCTGCCTTCGAATTACACCCTTAGCCCTATTTTATTATTTTTTATTTTGAAACAGGATCTCTTAAGTTGTGGAGGGCCTCATTAAGTAGCTGAGGCTGGCTGTGAACCTGTGATCCTCTTGTCTCAGCCTCCCAAGTACTGGAGTTACAAGGGTGCGCCGCCGCCAAGTCCAGCTCCATGAGGATTCCTAGAATCGGTGAAAAGTTCAATGGTGATTCATTCCTAAATTAATAAAGTCTTAGGGTGTCAATTCGTGATTCTTCTGTTCAATGAGATCGAGTGCAATTTTCTGTATTAAAAAGTTATGTAAACTGGGTGTGGTGGTGCATGGCGGTAATCCCCGTACTTGGGAGACCGAGACCAGAGGATCACAGGCTAAGTTGCTAAGACCCTGTTTCAAAATAAAAAAAATAAGCCAGGCGTGGTGGCGCACTTGCTAGGCAGGCATTCTACCACTGAACCACATTCCCAGCCTTATTTTTTTATTTCGACAGGGTCTCGTTAAACTGCCCAGGCTAGCCTTAAATATGGGTACTCCTGCCTCGTCCTCCCGAGTGGAGTCTTTCTCTATGAAGAAATTAGCCTTATACACTGGTTTCTCTTCAGCTTATCTGCCTTTCCCCATTTACTAAAGAAAACTAGCCCTTCATCATATCTACTGTCCCTGTTTTTCCAACATTTTAATTTAGTTTTTTATTTTTATATAGTATATATATATTTTTTCTAGGCAGAATTTTTTGTTTTGATTTTGGTGCTGGGGATTGAACCCAGGGGCATTCCACCTTCATCTGTATCCTCAAATATATATATAGTGTTTGGGGGTTATTGGGGAAGGAACCCAGGGGTATTCTCTGAGCTATACCTCCAGCCCATTGTTTTATTCTTTATTTTGAAACAAAGTCTCACTAAATTGCAGCGAACCTCACTAGGTAGCTGAGGCTCACTAGGTAGCTGAGACTGGCTGGGAGCTTGTATCCTCCTGTCTCAGTCTCTCAAGTACTGGGATTACAAGTGCAAGCCACCATGCCCAGTTTACTTTATTTTTATTTTGAAATGGAGTCTCGCTATACCCTCAGCAACTTAGGGAGATCCAGTTTCAAAAAAAAAAAAGTAAAATAGGGCTGAGAGTGTAGCTCAAGGTAGGACACTCCTGTGTTCAAGCCCCAGTACAAAAAAAAAAAAGAAGCCAGGCATGGTGGTGCATGCATGCCTGTAATCCCAGTATTTGGGAGGCTGAGACAGGAGGATTGTGCAGGTTCAAAGCCAGCCTCAGCTACTTAGTAAGGCTCTGGACAACTTAGTGAGACCCTGTTTCCAAATAAAATACAAAATAGGTCTGGGAATGTAGCCCAGAGGTAGAAGGCTTCTGGGTTCCATCCCCAGCACCACACACACACACACACACACACACACACACACACACACACAGAATTAGGGTAGCTGGGTGTGGTGGCACTCTTGTAATCCCAGTACTTGGGAGGCTGAGACAGGAGTATCGCAGGTTCACGGCCAGTGAGGCCCTTTGCAACTCAGTGAGACCTTGTTTCAAAATAAAGAGTAAAAGCCAGGCGTGGTGGCACACACTTGTAATCCCAGCATTCAGGAGTCTGAGACCAGAGGATCATGGTTCGCAGACAGCCTCAGCTACTTAGTGAGGCCCTCTGCAACTCAGTGTGACCCTGTTTCAAAAAATAAAAAAGAGCCGGGCATGGTGGTGCACGCTTGTAACCCCAGCATTCAGGAGGCTGAGACAGGAGGATCGCGGTTCGCGGCCAGCCTCAGCTACTTAGTGAGGCCCTCTGCAACTCAGTGAGACCCTGTTTCAAAATAAAGAATAAAAAGTAGGACAGGGGGTGTAGCTCGGAGGCTGAATGCCCCTGGGTTCCATCCCCAAATCCATAATAACAACAACAATAATAATAATAATAATAATAATAAATAAATAAATAAATAAAAATAGGGCTGGGTATGTAGCTTTGAGGTAGAATGCCTCTGAGTTCAATTCCCAGTACCAAAATAATAAATAACTTTCACCTACCACTGCAGAAATAGAATATGAAAAGCCACGTGAAAGCAGTTTGATCAGGGCAGATGCTTTGCAGACATGCGGTATTAATGCCCTTTGGTGGTTTGCAAACAGAACAGAGTCTCCCTCAGTGATGAGTCTTGGTACTTGCTCAGGCTGTTCTTGAACCTGTGATTTGCTTGTCTCAGGCCTCCCAAGTACTGGGATCACAAGCACATGCCATTATGCCTGGCCAGGCAGAATTCTTTACTTACTGCAGTACTGGAGATTGGGTTTGGAGGCTCCTGAATACCATGAAGTGCTCTACCGCTGAGCCACATCCCCAGCTCTCTCTTTTTTGTGTGTGTGTGGTACTGGGGGTGGTGCCCAGGGGCATTTCTACCTCCAGGCCACACTCCCAGACCTATTTTATACTTTATTTGGAAACAGGGTCTCACTAAGTTGCTGAGAGCCTCACTCAGTAGCTGAGGCTGGCTTCGAACCTGGGCGATCCTCCTGTCTCAGCCTCCCAAGCGCTGGGATTACAAGCTTATGCCGCTGCCTGGAAACTCCTCCTATATTTTCTTCTAGTGTTTCTATGGCTTTGTGTTTCTCAGGTCAGGTCTCACTGTCTTGGCTTCAGCTAGTATTTATCCAGCTGTTCCAGCATTATTTATGAATCTCTAAACTTTAAGAGGGTTTTACTGAGAAGGTGGAGAAGAGACTGGCTGGAGAGGGGCCGAAAGCCAGGCTTGGCGGAGCGGGGCGGGGCGGGGACTGGCCCCGCGGCAGGTGCCCACGGATGTGTTCTTTCTGCACATATCTGTGAGGGCCAATCCTGGGCCAGCACTGCCCTGTGCAGGGAAGACAGACATTCCAGCAGCAGGACCTGCCTCAGGGCAGGCGCCAACTCACAGGCGAGGTGCGCATGGGTCCTGAGAAGTGAAGATGAAGGTGGCCAGGAGGGAGGCACCTGCGGGGAGAGAGGCCAGGGTGGACCCGGCTGGCAGGTGCCCGCTGCCCAGGGCCCCATCGCCGGAGACAGGCAGGAGCAGCCTGCAGTGGCTTGAGGGTCCTCAGTGCACGGCCACGCTCCCTGAAGACATCTGTGGGCAGAATAGAGGTCCCCATCTGAGGCAGGCCCGAGGTGTGGCCTCTTTGTTCCCCAGAGTCGGCTGTGGCCCCCTGGGGCGCCAGTCACAACTGCCCAGGGCCCCGGGGGCTCCGGCTCGGGTGGGCGGTGTCCGTAGTGACCACCTTCCTCTCCAGCACTTGGCCACATTCATCATGGACAAGAGCGAGGCCGTGGCGACTGTGGACGACGCCATCCGGAAGCTGGTGCAGCTGAGCGCCAAGGAGAAGGTCTGGGCCCAGGAGGTGCTGCTGCAGGTGGACGGCCAGGCGCTGCGGCTGCTGGACGTCGAGTCTCAGGTGCTGGCTGCAGAGGCTGGGCATTCCCCACCGTCCCTGCTAGGGGAGAGGGCGGGCCGAGGGCCAGCAGGGGACCGGGCCAGGCTGAGGTCCAGAGGTCAGAAAGCCAGGCGCTGTGCCGAGGCGACTGTGCTCCAGAGCGTGGAGCTGTGGTCAGCCGCTGCCGCTGGCCGTGTCTGTAGCGGGGCCACAGACCCTTTTCTGCGCCTGCACCTGAGGTGCACATCTCTGTCTTCGGAGTGTCCTGTTCCACTGTGCCCAGTCGCACCCACGGCCATGCCTTGGGCCCGCGGCCATATCGCTGGCCCATCCCCTGCCCATGGCTGTGGCCGGCACCTCTGTGCAGCCCCAGCGAGGCCTTGCTGACCACCCACCCGCCACCCACAGGAGGAGCTGGAGAACTTCCCGCTGCCCACGGTGCAGCATAGCCAGACCGTGCTGAACCAGCTGCGTTACCCTTCGGTGCTGCTCCTGGTGTGCCAAGACTCAGAGCAGAGCAAGCCAGACATCCACTTTTTCTACTGCGACGAGGTGGAGGTGAGGTGGCCGCCCAGCCCATCCGACACCCTGTGTCCCCAAGGCGGGCACGGCCCGCCCAGCCCTCCTGACACCCTGTGTCCCCAGGCCGAGCTGGTGCAGGAAGACATCGAGAGTGCACTAGCCGACTGCCGGCTGGGCAAGAAGATGCGGCCGCAGACCCTGAAGTAGGGCCACAGGGGTGTGGAAGGGGTCCCACTTGGACATCCCGGGCTCCGGGAGCCCAGCATGGGGACAGTGGCCAGGCTGAGCCCGGCCCTCCTCGCTCACCCCTCCAGGGGACATCAGGAGAAGATCCGGCAGCGGCTGTCCATCCTGCCCCCTCCCCAGGGCCCGGCTCCCATCCCCTTCCAGCGCCAGGCTGAGGACGCCCCTCAGGCCAAGAACCGCGTGGGCCCGTCAGTGCCACTCACTGAACCAGGTAAGCGAGGGTTGGAGGGGCTCCCGTGGGGCCCGGGGGCCTACAGCAGCTGATCTGTTCCCCGTCAGGCTACCGCCGCCGGGAGTCCCAGGACGAGGAGCCTCGTGCCGTGCTGGCTCAAAGGATCGAGAAGGAGACGGTGGGTGCCCGGCCCGCAGGACCAATCCCCAGCCCCAGGCCTCTCCTGCCACACACTCGCCTAGGATGTGAAGCCGGGCAAGGTGGCTGCAGCTGACCCCGCACCCTCTGCCCCCAGCAAATCCTCAACTGCGCCCTGGACGACATCGAGTGGTTCGTGTCCCGGCTGCAGAAGGCGGCCGAGGCTTTCAAGCAGCTGAACCAGCGGAAGAAGGGGAAGAAGAAGGGGAAGAAGGGGCCTGCAGGTGTGTTGGGGGCAGGGCCAGGCGGGTGGGCGGGGCCAGGCGGATGGGCGGGGCCAGCACCAGCAGCTGGCAGGGCCCTGGCTAAGGCCAGCCTGCTCATGCCCCACTCTGTGCCAGAGGGCGTCCTCACACTGCGGGCCCGGCCCCCCTCTGAGGGAGAGTTTGTGGACTGTTTCCAAAAAATCAAGCTGGCCATCAACCTGCTGGTGAGTGGAGGCTGGGCTGGTGGCGAGGGTCAGGGAAGAGGGGCCCGCGGCCCTGCTGTTTCTCGCCTGCTCACTCACCTCTCCCCAGGCGAAGGTGCAGAGACACATCCAGAACCCCAGTGCGGCCGAGCTGCTTCACTTCCTCTTCGGGCCTCTGGACCTGGTGCCTGGGGCCGGGCCGGCGGGCGGGGCGGAGGGCAGCTCAGTGTTGGGGGAGCCCGCACCCACCCTGGCCACCAGCTCAGGCCTGTGGCCTGGCGCCCAGGGGCCCAAAGCCCCTTCCGGGATCAGGCAGTGGGGCTGGGGAGGGTGGGCCGCAGACCCCTCTGAACCACACCCTGTCCCAGATTGTCAACACTTGCGGAGGCCCAGACCTAGCGCGCTCCGTCTCCAGCCCCCTGCTCTCCCGAGACGCTGTGGGCTTCCTGCGCGGCCACCTGGTCCCCAAGGAGATGTCGCTGTGGGAGTCGCTGGGGGAGACCTGGACGCGGCCCCGGTATGGAGGGGTGTGGGGCAGGGTGTGGGCTGAGGGGATCCCGGGCGGGCCAGCTCGGCAGGGCATGGCTGACCCTCGGGACTGCCTGCCCAGCTCCGAGTGGCCACGGGAGCCACAGGTGCCCCTCTACCTGCCCAAGTTTCACAACGGCTGGGAGCCACCCCTGGATGTTCTGCAGGAAGCCCCCTGGGAGGTGGAGGGGCAGGCGTCTGCCCCCGATGACCAGGTCAGAGCCTGCAGCCCCGGCCCCACCCAGCCCACCTCCTGCCCTTGCCCATGCGAGCCCCACCGCTGCAGCTGGGCTGTCCCATCCCCTGCCCGGCCAGGCTGCCTGTCTCCCTTGGTAGTAGAACATGCTTGAGTCCCTGTCCTGTGCCCCGCGTATTGAAACCCTGCCCATCACTCTCCTGCTTGCCCAGCCTGCACCCCACACCAAGCCCAGGCCGCCCATTTCCCCACAGCCAAGCCCTGCGAGCCGACTGTCCTTCAAAAAGTCCGCCAGGCACAGCCACTCGGCTGAGCCCACACCCCCCGGGGACGCCCTGCCGCCAGCCAGCTCCCCACACGCTCACAGGTAAGCCCACAGAACCCTCTGCTGCAGGAACACTGCCACCAGGTGGTGGCAGACGCCTCCTTCATGGCTTGACCTGCCTCTCCTGGAGGAGCCTGGTTTCCAATTTCATTGCATAATACACACGTGAAGGGGAATTTTCAAAAGCCACGTGTAGATCCCTGACCCTTACCCCTTACGTACTGGTGTTTTTTTTTTTTTTTTTTTTCTTCCAGTACTGGGGATGGAACCCAGGGGCATTCTACCTCCAAGCTACACCCCTAGCCCTATTTTTTATTCTTTATTTTGAAGCAGGATCTCACTGAGTTGCAGAGGGCCTCACTAAGTAGCTGAGGCTGGCTGTGAGCTGCGATCCTCTTGTCTCAGCCTCCCGAATGCTGGGGTGACAAGCGTGCGCCCACCACGCCCGGCTCACATCGCCTCTTTATGAGCTTCTGTGTTTATTTTAGAATCAAGGCTAGAAACGTACTGAACCACTGAACTTAAATGGTCTCCCCAAGTACTGCGGGGCTGAGGGTCTAGGCCAGCACCCCACCTCCCACCCTGCATCGCCCGAGGCGCACCCCCTCCCTGCCTCTGCTGCCCTGTGTCCTTACTCGTGGCCACATCTGCTGGGGAACTTGATACCTGCCAACCCCAGGAATGGTTTCAGGAAGAGGTCAGAAATCTATACTTCAGACAACATGGCTCTCTGCTTGACCCTCGATGTCAGCCGCTGGTCCCTAGCTAGGCGACGCCTAAGAAACCTTGCCCCCAACAGCCCCGGGCCCCACTCCTTACAGCACGGCCCGGTGAGGGCGTGGGCCTGCTGGTCAGGGCCAGGGTGGGCAGCAGCCCCGGCCTGCCCGGTCCTATGTGCTGACTGCCCAAGAGCAGGTCCAGAGCCACCTGTGCCCCGTGGGAGCAGGTCCAGAGCCACCTGTGCCCTGTGGGAGCAGGTCCAGAGCCCACCCCTGCACCCCTGGAGCAGCTCCAGAGCCCACGCCTGTGCCCTGTGGGAGCAGGTCCAGAGCCCACCCCTGCACCCCTGGAGGCAGGCTCAGAGCCCACGCCTGTGCCCTGTGGGAGCAGGTCCAGAGCCTGCCTCTATGCATCTGGAGGCAGGTCCAGAGCTCACGCAGTGCCCCTGGGGAGGCAGGTCCAGAGCCCATGCCGGTGTCCCTGGGGAGGCAGGTCCAGGCCTCCAGAGGACAGTGTGGCCTGAGTTCCACTGTGCATGCAGCTTTCCTGTTTTCAACACTCAGAGGGGCTTCTCTGCAAACAGCCTGGCCCCAGGGATCAGCGGGGCAAAGCCATGGCCCTCTCAGGTGACGGGCTGTGCCTGGCTCTGGCCACCCTGGAGGGCAGGGCTGGAGACCCCTGGACCATGCTGAGCCAGCCCTGCGTCCCACCCCCTCCTGCCCGCTCCACCTCCGGAGCTGTCACAGTTTCCATTCCCGGCTGAGCAGCACAGCCTCTCCTCCACCGACTGGGGCGCAGAACAGGCAGTGGGGCTCCCGGGAAGCTGCTGCCTCCGGCCCCGGACTCAGCCCCTCCTGGTCCTTGTAGGGGCTACCAGTCCACTCCAGCCATGGCCAAGTACGTGAAGATCCTCTACGACTTCACAGCCCACAATGCCAACGAGCTGTCGGTGCTCAAAGACGAGGTCCTAGAGGTGAGGGTCGGGCCGATGGGAAGGGGGTGGGCTGGGGGCGAGGCTGGATGGCACCAGGATACAGCGCAGCTGCCAGCCCCCTTCCCCAGGGACTGCAGCCTGGGCCTCTAGCTCCCAGCACAGCCTGGCTGGGGGACCTCCCCGTGGGAGACCCCAAGGGCACACAGGACCCCTGTGCCACTGGGCAGTGCCGCCAAGTGGGGGCCCTGCAGGGGCTTGCCACTCAATCACCCACCCTACAGCCCTCCCCTGCACAGGCGGCTGGTGCCAAACCTGAATCCAGGCCACCCACCAAGGGACAGAAAGTAGAGCAGGCTGGGGGGTGGTCTACATGCACAGCAGGCTGAGGTGTTCTCCCTCTAGGACCCTGCTGAGGCTGGGTAGGGGCAGGGGCAGACCCAGGGCGTGGGGTGGGCCGGGGTGCACACAGAGCTCAGGGCCGGGCTCAGCAGACCCCGGAGGGCGCTCTGCTTGATGAAGAGGATCCTGGTCGTCTCCCGGCATCCCACACTCCTGGGGTCTGTGGGTGGGGATGGTGGCGGGCCTGAGGGATGTGACGACCCCACAGGTGCTGGAGGATGGCCGTCAGTGGTGGAAGCTGCGCAGTCGAAGTGGCCAGGCTGGCTACGTGCCCTGCAACATCCTGGACGAGGTGCGGCCGGAGGATGCCAGTGCCCCCCCGGACCAGGTCACTGCCACCACAGGGTCATGGGTGGGAGTGGGGACTCCAGAGTGTCAGAGAAAGAAGGGCGAGCCTACAGGCCAGGCGGCCCTGGGCAGGTCCCGGGACAGCCCGCCATCCCCGCCTCACCCCTAACCCACCTGCAGGCCAGTCACAAGTACTGGGGTCCAACCAGCCCAACACACAAGCTCCCTCCAGTCTTCGCCGGGAACAAAGACGGTGAGCCAGGGCCGGGAGGGGTGCGGGCACCCCCTGGGCAGGGAGGCGGGGTCCGAGCCGCGTGCTGAGCGCATGGGCCTGCAGAGATGATCCAGCACATGGACGAGGTCAACGATGAACTTCTGAAGAAGATCACCAACTTCAAGGCGCAGCCGCAGCGGCACTTCCGCGTGGAGCGCAGCCAGCCCGTGAGCCAGCCGCTCACCTTCGAGTCGGGCCCCGCCGAGGTCCGCGCCTGGCTGGAAGCCAAGGGCTTCAGCGGCAGGTGAGGGGCGCGGACGGTGCGGGCGGGCACTGGGGTGCGCGGGGCGCCAAGCTGCCGCACCACGCCACCTCCTCGCCCCCAGGATCGTGGAGAACCTGGGCATCCTGACCGGGCCCCAGCTCTTCTCACTCAACAAGGACGAGCTGAAGAAGGTGTGCGGGGAGGAGGGCATCCGCGTGTACAGCCAGCTCACCGTACAGAAGGCCGTCCTGGAGGTGAAGCCCCACTTCCCCGGCACACCCACCCTCCTGTCCTGAGGCCCCGGGAAAGGGGGGGGGGGTGCCCAGGCTGAGACCCCGCCCTCCTCTCTAGAAGCAGCAGAGTGGATCGGAGCTGGAGGAACTCTTGAACAAGTTCCAGAGGCGGGCGGAGGACAGCTAGACCCGCTGCCTTCAGGATCTCACCTTGGCAGAGGGGAGGGGCAACATGGTGGGCCCACCCCAGTGCGCGGAGTATTATTTTCTATGCGTATTATTTTATACCGAGGACTCAGGTGGGCTGGGCTCGCTGCTCACCTGCTCGCAGGTGCACCGCCTCTCCCAGGCCCAGCCATGCCTGTGGGGGCCTCCCAGCCCTCACCCACCCACCCACACCGCGGCTGACCGCAGCTAGTCCACCACCCGGCAGTGCCAGCCCCTCACCAGCCTGCAAGACTCCCCAGTGGGCAGGACCTCTTCCTCCAGCCTCCCCTGTCATAGACAGGCTGCTTGCTTCTACCTGTACCTGCTGCCTGCCGACTGCACACTCCAGGATGGGCCAGAGCTCTGGGCTGGCCAGGCTGTAGACCTCCAGATTGCCCCTGCAGGGAGCTGTGGCCCAAGGGCGGCCTGAGCTTGGAGTTCCTGGACAGGAAGCCGTGGGTGCCCCGCTGGGGTGCAACGTGCTGTGCCCCTCATGCTCCCAGGGCCTGAGGGCGCACTGGACACAGACACCGGCTGCAGACGCCACTCCCGCTGCAGAGCCTGGGACAGGAGCCTCCCAGCCGCGTCCAGAGCCAGTGGAGCCCCGCCTGCATGATGGGGGCTGTGGCGTCTGGGCACCCTGGACCAGGCACCACTCCCAGAGATGAGGGGCGGGCGCTCCTGGGTTTCATCATTAAATGGCTGTCTCCCAGCAGGCTTGTTTCTGTCTTCTCGGGCCCTGGGGGTGTGCCTCTTCTAAGACTCCCAGAGGGTGTGCCTGGCCAGGCAGGGCTGTGGACGCGCCAAGGAAGGTCCCTCTGCCACACCCATCCGGGAGAGCCCAGGGGGACATTCCTGTGAGGTACAGGAAGGCAAGGGCCCCCCGGAGCCTGTCCCTCGGGACACCTGCCCACTCCTGGCTGCAGGCCTCCCACGCCAGCCTTCCGGAAGGCCTGACGCCTGTCACTCAGCCTGGCTCCTGGGGGTGCAGAGCAGGCCCGAAGCCAGGTCTACCAGGCTGGAGCAGGGCCTGAGTCAGAGGCAAGGTCGGAACTGGTTTGGAGAGCTTCTGCCCAACCTGAGGGTGAGTGCCAAAAACAGGGCACGGGAACCAGCTGATGGTCAGCTCGGGGCACCAATGACTGCTCCCACCCACTCTGGGAGGGTACCTTCCCACCTGGCCAGCCCACCTGTGAAGGCGGCCTCTGGCGCCCTCTGCTGGTGGCTCTAGTGTGCCGCAGTGGGTGGCCACCAGAGGGCGTCTCCATTACGGACTTGGGCGGAATTGACCTGGGTGTCCCCAAAGCTGCAGGGCCGGGTGGAGTGGCCAGGACTCAGCCCCTCAGCAGGCCCACCGCGCGGCCTGCCCGGGGCCTGCCTCGGAAGCCCCTGCCTCACACATCCACACACACAGCTTGGCTATGTCCTTCCAGCAGTGAAGGGGAACTGGGGTGTCTTGGTCCTCTGAACCATGACTGGGCGTGGCAGCCACTGTCCTCCCCTGCCAAAAGGGGCTTCTGTGGGAACCCCCAGATGGGAGCTGGCCAAAGAGGAAAGGGGATGATGGGTTGGGGCAGGTTTCCTGCTTGGCAAACCCTCTGGGTGGGGACAGGACAGGGCCCAGCCTCTCCCCCACCCTGCCAGCAGGCCAGGCCTTCACCGTGCTGTGGGTTCCCAGGCTTCCGCCCTCAGCCTGCTCTGTCCCCATGCTGCCCCTGGAAGCTGCTCCCAGACCCCTGCAGGCTCCCACTCCCAGGATCTGCCGGTCCCTAGGCCCCCTGGCCTCACCTGTGTGCGTAGGCCTCTGGGCTCCCAGGAGTGGGACTTCCTGCCACCTCCTGACCATCTCAAGAGCAGAAAGGGCCACGACCTGCCCAGTGACGGGTTCACAGTGGCGCAGCACCAGGTCAGCGCAGCCCTGCAGGCCCAGCTGGCCGCCATCCCTGGGTGACGGTCTCTATCCAGGGCCCGCAGATTAGACAGTGACAGATCCCGACGGTGCCCGGAGCTCTGTCCTCTGCACCCAGGGGCCTTACCAGCAGCCCAGGAGGTTCCCAGACAAGAATGTGGCGTGAAGCCAGGCGTGGTGGCAGACACTTACTTAGTGAGGCCCTTTACAACTCAGTGAGACCCTGTTTCAAATAAAGAATAAACTGGGCCTGGTAGCACACACTTGTAATCCCACCATTTGGGAGGCTGAGACAGGAGGATTGTGGTTTTTGGCCAGCCTCTGTTACTTAGTGAGGCCCTTTGCAACTCAATGAGACCCTGTTTCAAAATAAAGAATAAAAAATCGGAGCCAGGCGTGGTGGCGCACGCTTGTAATCCCAGCATTTAGGAAGCTGAGACTGGAGGATCACAGTTCGCGGACAGCCTCAGCTACTTAGTGAGGCCCTCCACAACTCAGTGAGACCCAGTTTCAAAATAAAGAATAAAAAATAGGGCAGGGGGTGTAGCTCAGAGGTCGAATGCCCCTGGGTTCCATCCCCAGACCCGAAAAAAAAAAAATCAGGCTGGGGGTGTAGCTCAGAGGTAGAATGCCCCTGGGTTCCATCCCCAGTACTGAAAAAAAAAAAAGAATGGTGCAGAGGGCCAGTCACCAGGCTGGGCTTTCCCTAATTACAAACATCTCCGCCTGAGCCTGGCCCCTCCTTGTGCTACCTCCCAGGTTAGCTGGAAGGAGCGAAGGTCTGCAGAGGCAGCCGCCATGGGCCCTGGGTTGCAGGGGGTCTGAGCACGGGGGTGAGAGACCACACAGAGCAAAGAGGGAGGTCCGAGACCCCAGCCCCAGGGAGGGGCCGCACCGCCCACCCAGCAACCCCGTTGGCTGATGGGACTGCGGTGGTGAGCGCTCTGCACCCCAGCTGCGCCACCAGCAAACGTCTCCCAGAACAAGGCCCGGCTCTGTCTGCAGACAAGCCCGTCTTTGTGGCTGGGGCTCCCTCCACCCACGGAGGCCTTCCCAGAACACTCGCAGGCGCTTTTCCTTTTAGAAAAAGCGCTGCCAAACACCTGCCTGGCCAGAGGTGGGGTGACCCTCCTCACACCTGTTACAGCAGCCCAGTGTTTGGCCAGAGAAGACTGGGGTGGGGGAGCCGAAGAGGCTCTGCGGGTAGAGAAGCAAAGGGTCCCACTGGCCCCTGCAGCGAATGTTCCCAGAAGTGCTGGACACGGGCGGGGCAGCGAGGAGAGGGTCGGGAGGAGGGTCAGTGCAAAACTCTGGAAGGCAGAGGGCGAATTCGATTTCATCAGCGCCCAAGGCTTGCTTCACACAGACCCATGTGGGCGCCAACCAGCCGCCGAAAGCCTTGCCATCTTAAAAACAGACGGAGCCGGGCGTGGTGGCCCACGCTTGTAATCCCAGTACTTGGGAGGCTGACACAGGAGGATCACAGGTTTGAGGACAGCCTCAGCAACTGACTAGGCTTTGTTTCAAAATAAAAAAAGAAGAAAATAAAAAAGAAAAGATCACAGGTATAGCTCAGAGATAAAATGCCTCAGAAGCCGAGCGTGGTGGCGCACACTTGTCATCCCAGCATTTGGGAGGTTTAGACCAGAGGACTGCAGTTGCCAGACAGCCTCAGCTACTTAGTGAGGCCCTCTGCAACTCGGTGAGAGCCTGTTTCAAAGTAAAGAATAAGCCGGGCATGGTGCTGCACGCTGGTAATCCCCGCGCTTGGGAGGCGGGGACAGGAGGATCGCGCAGGTTTGAAGCCAGCCGCGCTGGCTTAAGAGACCCTGTTTCCAAATAAAAATATAAAATAGGCCTGGGAGTGTAGCCCGGAGGTAGAAGGGCTTCCAGGAACCCCAGAACCACCAAAATAAAAAATAAAAAAAAAGGAAGAAGAATAAAAAATCGGGCTGAGGGTGTAGCTCGGAGGTAGTACTGGGTTCCATCCCCAGTACTGCAAAATATAAATAAATAAATAAATAAATAATAAATAAATAAATAAATAAATAAAGTGCCTTTGAGTTTAATCCCTTGTACAGAAAGAAGGGAGGGCGGGCTGACTTCGCCCCCAGTTCTGTACGCAGAGGCTGCTCTGGAGAGGCCCGTGGGCTGCTGAAACTCCCAGGAGGAAGCAAAGGGCCAGAGCGAGCAGCTGTGCCGGCTGCAGCGCCTTCCTCCAGAGGCCTGTCAACCCGCTCCCAGCACCTCCTGCCCGGCCGCCTGCCAACAGCACTGTGCTGAGCACTTTCTCCACCGCATGACCACTGGGGACCTGTCCAGCCACTGCACATGCTAGCTCTCCTTCTCCTCCTCCTCCTCCTCCTCCTCCTCCTCCTCCTCCTCCTCCTCCTCCTCCTCCTCCTTCTCCTTCTTCTTCTTCTTCTTTTTTTTTTTCAGTACTGAGGATCAAACCCAGGGACATTGTTCTACCTCAGAGCTCAGAGCTCCAGCCCTATTTTTTTTTTTCCTTGTAGATATGGGAGTTGAACCCAGGGGCATTCTACCTCCAAGCTACACCTCCAGCTCTATTTTTTTTTTTTTTTTTTGGTACTTGGGATGAAATCCAGGTGCCTTCTACCTCCAGGCTATACTCCCAGACCTATTTTATATTTTATTTGGAAACAGGGTCTCACTAAGTTGCTGAGAGCCTCACTAAGTAGCTGAGGCTGGCTTTGAACCCGTGTGATCCTCCTGTCTCAGCCTCCCAAGCGCGGGGATTACAAACGTGCGCTACCATGCCCACTCAGCTCTATTGTATATTCTTTATTTTCTTTCTTCCTTCCTTCCTTTCTTTCTTTCTTTCTTTCCTTTCTTTCTTTTCTTTCTTTTTTCTTTCGTAGCACTGGGGATTAAATCCAGAGGCTTTCTACCGCTAAGCTAAACCTCCAGCCCAATTTTTTTTTTTTTTTTTTGTGGGACTGGGAGTGGAACCCAGGGGCTTTCTACCTCTGGCCAATACCCCAGCCCTACTTTATACTTTATTTGAAAACAGGGTCTCACTAAGTTGCTGAGAGCCTCACTAAGTAGCTGAGGCTGGCTTCGAACCCGTGCGATCCTCCTGTCTCAGCCTCCCAAGCGCGGGGATTACAAGTGTGAGCCACCACGCCGGCTCTTCCAGCCCAATTTTATTTCTTATTTAGAAACAGGGTCAAGCCGGGCGTGGTGGCGCATGCTTGTAATCCCCGCGCTTGGGAGGCTGAGACAGGAGGATCGCACGGGTTCGAAGCCAGCCTCAGCTACTCAGTGAGGCTCTCAGCAACTTAGTGAGACCCTGTTTCCAAATAAAATATAAAAAGGTCTGGGAGTATAGCCCAGAGGTAGAAAGCCTCTGGGTTCCACCCTCAGTACCACCAAAAAAAAAAAAAAAAAAGAAAGAAAGAAAAAAGAAACAGGGTCTCACTAAGTTAAGAAACAGGGTCTCACTAAGTTGCAGAGGACCTCATTAAATTGTTGAGGATGGCTTTGAACCTGTGATCCTCCTGTCTCAGCCTCCCAATACCGGATTACAGCGTGTACCACTAATCTCAGCTTTAATTTTAATTTTATTTTATTTTTGCTGGTCTAGGGATAGAACCCAGAAGCATTCAATCTCAGAACTAAACCCCCTGCTGTATTTTTATTTTTTTTTCTCAGTACTGGGGATGGAACCCAAGGACATTCTACCTCTAAGCTACACCCCAGCCTAATTTTTTTTTTTTTTTTTTTTTTTTGGTGGTACTGGGGTTCCTGGAAACCCTTCTATCTCCAGGCTACACTCCCTATTTTATACTTTTTTATTTAGAAACAGGGTCTCTTAAGCCAGTATGGCTGGCTTCGAACCTGTGTGATCCTCCTGTCTCCACCTCCCAAGCACGGGGATTATAAGCGTGCGCCACCACACCAGGCCTTGTATTTTGTGGAGGGGGGCTGAGAATGAAACCCAGGGGCATTCGACCTCTGAGCTACACCCCCTGCCATATTTTTTATTCTTTATTTTGAAACAGGGTCTCACTGAGTTGCAGAGGGCCTCACTAAGTAGCTGAGGCTGTCCACGAACTGCGATCCTGTGGTCTTGGCCTCCCGAATGCTGGGATTACAAGCGTGCACCACCACACCAGTGGCTTTATTTTTTATTCTGAAACAGTGTCGCACTAAGGTGCAGAGGGCCTCACAAGTTGCTGAGGCTGTCTGTGAACCTGTGATCCTCCTGTGTCAGCCTTCTAAGTACTAGGATTACTAGTGTGCGCCGCCATGCCTAGTGCCCAGCCCTATTTTTTATTATTTATTTTGAAACAGGGTCTCACCAAGTTCCAGAAGGCCTCAGAGAACCTGAGACCCTTCTGTATTAGCCTTACAAGTAATAGAATGACAAGTGTGTGTCACCATGCCCTGCTCCATGTGTGTGCGTGCGTGTGTGTGCGTGTGTGTGCGCGCGTGTGTGCGTGTGTGTGTGCTTATGTGTGTGCATGTGTGTGTGCGTGTGTGTGTGCGTGTGTGTGCGCGCGTGTGTGCGCGTGTGTGTGCGTGTGCGCGCGCGCGTGCGTGTGTGTGTGTGTGTGTGTGTGTGTGTGTGTGTGTTCCTGGGGATTAAATCCAGGGGCATTCTACCTCTTAGCTACACACCAAACCTAATTTTCTATTCTTTATTTTGAAACACGGTCTCACTGAGTTGTGAAGAGCCTCACAAAACCCGTCCCTATTTTTTATTTTGAAACAAGGTTTCACCAAGTAATAGAAGTTCTTGCTAAATCCTGAGGCTGGCCTCAAATCTTCAACCCTCTTGTCTCAGCCTCCCAGGGTTACAGGTATGCACCACCAACGGGGGCAGGAAGATTTATTTCTGCCCTGGGTTCCAGCAGCTTCAGCCCACGGTCAGGGGCTCCTCGGCTCAGCCCGGAGCAGCGCAGACCATCAAGACTGCAGGAATGTGGGGCGGGGGAGGCGCGCACGTTGGGGTGTCCAGAAAGCAGAGAGAGACCAAGCCTGGGCTTATGACAGGCCCCTCCCCAACCACCACAGTATCAATGCATCAAAATTAGCCCACCTGCCGGGCGTGGGGCGCACGCTTGGCATCCCAGCATCCGGGAGGCTGAGACCGGAGGATCGCGGTTCGAGGACAGCCTCAGCTACTTAGTGAGGCCCTCTGCAACTCAGTGGGACCCTGTTTCAAAATAAAGAATAAAAAATAGGGCAGGGGGTGTAGCTCAGAGCTCGAATGCCCCTGGGTTTCATCCCCAGACCTGCAAAAAAAAAAAAAAAAAAATTAAGAAATAGGGCTGGGGGTGTAGCTTGAAGTTAGAATGCCTCTGGATTCTATCCCCAGTACTGCAAAAAAAAAAAAAAAAAAATTTAGCCCACTGGTGAGGTCAGGGCCCAACCCCCTCCGCAGGGCTGGCCTCTGAACAGGGCTGCACCGGGGACCAGCCCTGTGGCGCATGAGCCTCTGGGCCGCATTCCAAGTCCAAGCCTTACCAGTCAGGAGGCAGCCGCGTGGGCAGGGCTGGCCAGGGTGCCGTGCTGCAGGGCCAGAAGCAGCAGCCACCAGCCTCGCCAGACGCCTCGGGCCTGGTCCCCACGGCCAGCCCTGCTCTGGTGTGCCTGCACAACCCCTGGAGTCCTCAATGGCTGGGGAAGGAGGAGGGACCAAGGCAGGTCACCACAGCACCTGCAGGAAGAGGAATGTCTGCCCAGGCCCGCCATCCCAGCTAAGCAGGAGGCCAAGGCAGGAGGTGTTACAATTTAAGTGGTACAAGGGCTCTTTTTCTTATTCAACTAAAGTTTTTTAAATAGAAAATTTAAAATTAACCCAGACGTTGTGGTGCATGCATGTAATTCCAGCGCTTGGGAGGCTGAGACAGGAGGATGGCACAGGTTCGAAGCCAGCCTCAGCAACTTACTGACGCTCTCAGCAACTTAGTGACACCCTGTTTCTGAATAAAATAAAAAATAGGGCTGGGAGTTTAGCCCAGAGGTAGAAAGCCCCTAGGTTCCATCCCCAGTACCACACACAAAAAAAGAAAAATTAAAATTAATAGTCAGCTCGGTGCAGCTTTAACAAGTCTTTATTATAAAATCACTAGAAATAGAAAAAGAGAAGAAAAAGGAGTGTGCTGACCGCATGCTGGAGAGCCCAGCATGGAACTCCGGCCCCTTTTGGGAACCCCAGCCTTTAAATAGATTTTGCATTGGTAACTTCTTATCAGTGTTACCATGGCAATGGGCTGGTAACTTATTCCTCAGCCAGGCGGTGCCTCTTTGTCCCCAGACAGTACACTTACTAAGTGCAGGGTCAAGAATCTACCTGGCCTGGCCTCTGTTGTATTGGGCAGTGTTGGTTGCTCATCAGCTAGGGTGCTTTGAAGCCGCACACGGAGTTTACCTTCCCTATACCCAGGCGGGGTCACAGAGGAGAGGAGGGAACAGAGGCACCGATGGCCTCCTTGTAGTTTTAGGGCTGAAGGCCTTCTTGACTCTAAGGCTTTTTCTATAGGTTAATCATTAGAACAAAGGGCAGAGAGAGGGAGGGACTCTGCACTGTAACAGCTCCGCCCCTCCCTGCCTGAGCGCCTGCGCAGCACCCAGGCCCTGACTACTTTGGACATTTTGGTAATTAATACCAAAGCAATTTTCCAATACTGGCACAGGAGGGGCAGGAATTTCAGGCCAGCTGGGCCACATAGCAAGGCCCTGTCTCAAAATAAAAAATAAAAAGGGCTCGGTGGTAGAATGATCCTGGGTTCGATCCCCAGTACCACAAGAAAAGAAAAGAAAAAAAGTTGTGTATAGTTGCATACACTTTTTTTTTCTTTTTATGCAGGTCTGGGGATGGAACCCAGAGACATTTGGCCTCCGAGCTATACCCCCTGCCCTATTTTTTATTCTTTATTTTGAAACCGGGTCTCACTGAGTTGCAGAGGGCCTAAGTAGCTGAGGCTGTCCGCGAACCATGATCCTCCAGGTCTCAGCCTCCCAAATGCTGGGATTACAAGCGTGCGCCACCACACACAGCTATTTATTTATTATTATTATTATTTATTTATTTATTTATTTATTTATTTATTTATTTATTTATTTTGCAGTACTGGGGATGGAAGCCAGGGGCATTCTACCTCCAATCTACACCCCCATCTCTCTCTCTCTCTCTCTCTCTCTCTCTCTCTCTCTCTCTCTCTCTTTCTCTCTCTTTCTTTATTTCTTTCCTTATTTTTGCGGTACTGGGGATGAAACACAGGGCATTGTGCCTCTGAGATACACCCCCACAGCCCTATTTTTTATTCTTTATTTTGAAACCGGGTCTCACTGAGTTGCAGAGGGCCTCACTAAGTAGCTGAGGCTGCATGCGAACCATAATCCTCCTGTCTCAGCCTCCCAAGTGCTGGGATTACAAGTGTGTGCTACCACTCCTGGCTCCCAGCCTTATTTATTTTTGCGGGTCTGGGGATGGAACTCAGGGGCATTTGACCTCCGAGCTACACCCTATTTTTTATAATTCTTTCTTTCTTTCTTTATTTTTTTGCGGGTCTGGGGATGGAACCCAGGGGCATTTGACCTCCGAGCTACACCCCCTGCCCTATTTTTTATTCTTTATTTTGAAACCGGGTCTCACTGAGTTGCAGAGGGCCTCACTAAGTAGCTGAGGCTGTCCGCGAACCATGATCCTCCAGGTCTCAGCCTCCCGAATGCTGGGATGACAAGCGTGCACTACCACGCCCGGCTTATAATTCTTTATTTTGAAACAGGGTCTCACTAAGTTGCAGAGGGCCTCACTAAGTAGCTGAGGCTGTCCACAAACCGCGATCCTCCTGTCTCAGCCTCCTGAATGCTGGGTTTACAAGCATGGGCCACCATGCCAGGCCCGGCCTTATTTTTTATTCTATTATTATTATTATTAATCAATTCTTATTGCGGTCCTAGGAATGGAACCCAGGGGCATTCTACCTCTGAGCTACACCCTACTACCTTCCTTACTTTTTGAATTGTGGTACTGGAGATTGAACCCAGGGCATTCTACCTCCAAGCTACACTCCAGCACTCGTGCACCACCGCGCCTGGCTCTTCTATTTATTTTGAAACCAAGTCTTCCTAAGTAAACCTGAGATCCTCCACCTTCAGCCTCCCAAGTACTGGGATTATAGGAACTGGGATTATAGTTTTTAAAAACTGCTATAAGCTTTTTTTTTTTAAGCAGGAAATTTGGAAACTGCATAACAGGAAGCTGAAGTGTGTCTCACCCTCCACCCCACCCAGCCCTCCGACAGGACAGGGTCGCACCACTCTATCTAGGCTGGCCCCCAGCTTCTTTTTTTTTTTTTGGTTGTACTGAGGGTGGAACCCAGAGGCTTTCTACCTCTGGGCTATATTCCCAGTCCTATTTTTTTTTTCTATTTTATTTGGAAACAGGGTCTCACTAAGTTGCTGAGAGCCTCACTAAGTAGCTGAGGCTGGCTTCGAACCTGCGTGATCCTCCTGTCTCAGCCTCCCAAGCGCGGGGATTACAAGCGTGCACCACCACGCCCGGCTCGGCCCCCAGCTTCTACAGGCATGTGCCTCTATGCCCAGCCTGCTCCTGGGTTCTTGACCTACAGCAACTGAGAGGTTGCTAGCTGGGCGCAGTGGCCTTAATCCCAGTACTTGGGAGGTTTAGACAGGGAAGTTTGAGGACAGCCTCAACAACTTAATGAGACCCAGCAAGACCCTATCTGAAAATAAAAAGTGAGCTGGGCGTGGAGGTGCATGCTTGTAATCCCAGCAGCATTTGGGAGGCTGAGACAGGAGGATTACTATTCGCAGACAGCCTCAGCTACTTAGGCCCTTTGCAACTCAGTGAGACCCTGTTTCAAAAACAAAAACAAAAACAAAAGACTAAAAAATAGGGCTGGGGTGTAGCTAGGGGGTATAATGGTCCTGGGTTCTATTCCTCAGTACCGCATAAAAATAATAATGATAATAATAAAGAATAAAAAATAGGGCTGGAGTGTAGCTTGGAGGTAGAATGCCCTGGGTTCAATCTCCAGTACCACAATTCAAAAAGGAAGGAAGGGAGCCGGGCATGGTGGCGCACGCTTGTAATCCCAGCATTGGGAGACTGAGTCAGGAGGTTAGTGGTTCAAGGACAGCCTCAGCTAATGGGTGTGGCCCTTTGGAATTCAGTGAGCTCTTGTTTTAAAATAAAGAATAAAAAAATCAGGCTGGGGGTGTAGCTTGGAGGTAGAATACCCCTAGGTTCCATCCATCTCTAGTACTGCAAAAAAAAAAAAAAGAAGAAGAAAAAGAAATGTGTGTTGCTAATTGCAGCTCCTGACTGGGTCACTGCTTATGCAGCCACAGGCAGCTCACGCACTGGGCTGGCTGTTTGCTGAGCCGAGAGGTGGGCCAGGCGACACTCTCCAGACAGCGCGGCCTTCGGGCCTGCTCAGTCCACCGCCCGTGGTGTGTGGCTGCCCGGCTGGCATCCACTCAGCTGTGTGCTTTTCTGCCCCGTCTCTGGTTCAGTGAACCGGTCCCCCAGGCTGACGCAGGGCGTGGCCTGGCTGGCACGGGGCCTGGTGTCCTCCCGTGCAGCGGTGCGTGGAGAGCACCACTGGCAGCCCTTCCCCTGACCTTCCTCTTGCCCAACCAGGGTGGGGACGCCTGGCTGGTTCCCCTCCCAAAGGGTAGGTCCTACTGCCCACTGCGGGCACCACCTGGGCCGTCAGGTGTGGCTTAGGGCATCCTGGGAGGAGGCCATTCATGCAGATGGGCCAAGCTGGAGGTGCCGATCAGGGTTCCTGCAGCCCCAAACCCCACTGCAGAGTGGGGCTGGGGGTTCAGGAAACACCACAGCCCTGAGCTCCCCACCACCACGCCACGGCTTCTCTGCTGTCAGTGCCAGAGGCTAAGGCTCCAACCACTCAACAAGGCTTCCTCTTTTTTTTTTTTGGCCATACCAGGGCGATACCAGGGGCATCCTACCTCCAAGCTACAACGCCAGCCCTAAGTTTTATACCTTTTTTGCTGTAATGGGGGAACCTGGGGCATTCTACCTTCGAGCTACACCCCAGCCCTGTTTTTAATTTTGAAACAGGGTCTCACTGAGTTGCAAAGAGCCTCACTAAGTAGCTGAGGCTGGCCAGAAACCCCAATCCTTCTGTTTCAGCCTCCTGAATGCTGGATTACAAGCATGCGCCACCACACTGGGCTCCAATTGATGTTGTAATAAAGACTGTTTAAAGTTGCAACTGGGCTATTAGTTTTAATTTCCTGATTCAATTTGTGTGTGTGTGTGTGTGTGTGTGTGTGTGTGTGTGTGTGTGGTACTGGCAATGGAAGCCAGGGGCATTCTACCTCTGAGCTACACCCCAGCCCTATTTTTTAATTCTTTCTTTTGAAACAAGGTCTCACTGAGTTGTAAAGGGCCTCACTAAGTAGCTGAGGCTGTCCTCGAACCACGATCCTCCGGTCTCAGTCTCCCGAATGCTGGGGTTACAAGGGTGCACCACTCTTCTGAGATTTTGAAATAGTCTCACTAGGTTGCTGAGGCTGTCCTCAAACCTATGGTCCTTCTGTCTCAGCCCCCAAGTACTGGGCACACAGGTGCCTGCCACCATGCCTGGGTTTTGTTGTTCTCAGATAAAGCGTACACGAGATGAAGTGGCGTTGGAAGAGTGCTGGCACCTCTTTCCCCGGAGTGACTCCACCCCAGAAAGACAGAGCACAGGTCACCCCTGTCTTGTGCTGCCCTGGGTCCAGGGCCTGTAGCTCAGTGGGCCTGGGAAGGAACGTTTAACAAGTTCCTAAGGGTGATGCTGCTGGCCAGGGACCCCACGGTGCAACCCGGCCAGAGAAGAGCCCTCATCCCACACATGACCTCGGGTCCTCTGATTTGAGGGGCCCCCGCTGAATTTGGGCTCCAGTGTCAGCCCCCTAAAGGGAGATGGGGAGGAGCAGGTGTGGGTGCAGGTAGCCTTCGTGGGCTCCTCTCTAGCCCAGCAGGCAGCCAGTGGCTGCGTGGCTCCAGGAGAAACTTGTTCACAGGGCAGTGGCCCTGTGCCCTCCTCTCCTCCCTCCCCGGGCTGTGCTGCCTAGCTCTGTGGCGCTGGGGCCTGGCAAAGGGCAGCCTCTGGTTAGTTTACTTTGTTTCCATAGAAGGCACAGGTTCAGTCCAACACAGGAAACAGGAAAAAAGACTTTTTTTTTATGTGGTATTGGGGATGGAACCCAGGGGGATTCTACACCAGAGCTACACCCCCAGCCCTATTTTTTATTCTTTAATTTGAGACAGGGTCTCACTAAGTTGCAGAGGGCTTCAACAAGTAGCTGTGGCTGTCTGCAAACCGTGATCCTCCGGTCTCAGCCTCCAGAATGCTGGGATTACAAGCGTGCGCCACCATGCCCAGCTATATTCTTTATCTTTTTTTTTTTTTAATTTTTTATGGTACTGGGGGTGGAACCCCGGGGCTTTCTACCTCTGAGCTATACTCCCAGACCAATTTTATACTTTATTTGGAAACAGGGTCTCGCTAAGTTGCCGAGGGCCACACTCAGTAGCCGAGGCTGGCTTCGAACCTGTGCGATCCTCCTGTCTCAGCCTCCCAAGCGCGGGGATTACAAGCGTGCGCCACCACGCTTGGCTGAGACTCTGTTTCAAAATAAAGAATAAAATATAGGGCTGGGGGTGTAGCTCGGAGGTAATAATGCCCCTGGGTTCCATCCCCAGTACTGAAAAAAAAAACTAAAAAGGGGCAGCCGACGGCCCAGCGCGGAGGCCCGCAGCGCCCACCCGCCCAGCCTCGGCCGCGGGGGCGGGGCCGCGGGGGCGGGGCCTCGCCGCCCGTCTCCGATTGGCCGGGGCGCGCGGGGCATTGTGGGCCGCCGCGCTCGCGCCGTCCGCCGCCGCCGCCCGCGTCTCGCCATGTCGGGCTCCCCGGTGAAGCGGCCGAGGATGGAGTCGGCGCTGGAGCAGCTCAAGCAGGTCACCACGGTGGTGGCGGACACGGGCGACTTCCACGGTGAGCCTGGCGGCCGCGGTCGGGGAACGAGGCCGCCGAGCCCGGGGCCTCGGCCTGCGCGCGGCCGCTGACCTCCCCGCCGCCGGGGTCGGGGTGGCCGGGCTCGGAGGGCGCCTGGAGGCCGCGGGAGCCGAAGGCAGGCTCGCGGCGCGGCGGGGCCTCGCGGGCCTCCCTGCGGGGGCGCCGGGCCGGGAGGGCCACGGCCAGCCGCCCGCTGCGGCCCGGTGGGAGCCGCTTTCACGCGGACGGAGTGAGGGCCCGAGCCGGGGAGAGCTCGCAGGTGGCGTGCCCCGGGCTCGGGCCCCAGCACCCCAAAACCAGCTTCCGCGGTTAGTGCGTCGCTCCGAGACCCGCGCAGAGCAGAAGAGCCGTGTTGCGTGTTTGCTGTCGGTGAGAGACTTCCAGGAAAACCACGGACGTGTGTGACCGGTACAGAACTCCTTCCTCAATTTTCTGCTTTCTCACGGTGACTGGAGGAACAGGCTTTAGCCTCTGGGTAACTGAGTAAGCGTATTGTTTATCTGCCAGAGCCTTGGAGAGATGAGGCGTGTTTGGCTGCGGATGTAAAGAGGATGTACTCAGTGATTGGCTGGGGTCTAGTGGCAGGTACCAGGCCCACCCGACGGGAGCGGTGGGCTCTGCGGGGGACCTCAGGAAGCCTGTGGGGTGCTCCTCACTGGGTAGCCACTTAGGAAGAGGCAGAGTGCCAGCAAAGCGGCAGCACCTGTTTCTGTTCCTCAGCTCTTCCCATCTTTGAGCGGAGAATAATTTTCAGTGTCCGCCCCAGGCAGGGCAGAACCCCCTGTTAGACCTCTCAGCAGTGCGGGACCAATAGCTAGATTTTTGTCCGGCCGTACCAGGAGGGACCTGGGGAAAGTCTAAAGCCAGTGTTGACTTTTAAAAATGGATATTAACGAGTTTATTTAAAAACTCACTCAGAAGCTGGGCGTGGTGGCACACACTTGTAATGCCAGCATTAGGGAGGCTGAGACAGGAAGATTGCAAGTTTGAGGACAGCCTCAGCTACTACTTAGTGAAGCCCTGTGCAACTCAGTGAGACCCTGCTTCAAAATAAAAAATAGGGCCAGGCGTGGTGGCACACAGTTGTAATCCCAGCATTCGGGAGGCTGAGACAAGACGATCGTGGTTTGCGGACAGCCTCAGCTACTTAGTGAGGCACTCTGTAACTTAGTGAGACCCTGTCTCAAAATAAAGAATATAAAATAGGGCAGGGGGTGTAACTCGGAGGTCAAATGCCCTGCAAAAAAAAACAAAAACAAAAAAAATAGGGCTGGGGGTGTAGCTCAGAGGTAGAAGAGCTGGGCGTGGTAGCATACTCTTATAATCCCAATACAGTAAAAATTGGGCTGGTGGTGTAGCTCGGAGGTAAACTGCCCCTGGGTTCAATATCTAGTACAAAAATTAAAAGAATTAAAACTCACTAATTTATAGTGTACATTCATAAATGTGTGATTTGTAAATAGTGCTTTGGGTTTGAAGTCTGTAGTGTTTTTTTTTTTTTTTTTTTTTTTTTTTTGGTGGTACTGGGGGTGGAACCCAGAGGCTTTCTACCTCCGGGCTATACTCCCAGACCTTTTTTTTTTTTTCCATATTTTATTTGGAAACAGGGTCTCACTAAGTTGCTGAAAGCCTCACTGAGTAGCTGAGGCTGGCTTCGAACCCTTGCGATCCTCTTGTCTCAGCCTCCCAAGTGCGGGGATTACAAGCATGCGCCACCACGCCCGGCTTGAGGTCTGTAGTTTGTGAGTGAAGTTTCTTAGTTCCTTGGGGGCACCGGCCTCTGAAAATAGAATCAAAGCTTGTGCTCCTCCCAGAACAACTTTCCCCTCATTTTACATTCAGCTTGAGGGTGCCTGGACCCTGAAGCCCATCTGTTGGCTCTCAGGGAGCTGAGTCCAGGTCATCAAATGTGCTATGCATGTAGTCTACCACTGAGCTATAACCCTGGTCCCCCCCTTTATTTTGAAACAAGGTGCTCCTTTCTCGGCCTCCCAGTCCTGGTATTACAAGCGTGCACGCCATGCCCGGCTTTGATCTCCCCTTATTGTGTAGTTTATGAAGCTAGGGATTAAAACTAGGGCCTCCTGCATGCTAGACAAGCACTCTGCCTGGAGTGTAGCTGACCTACATTCCCAGCCCTTTTTGGTTTTTGGTGGTACTGGGGATGGAACCCAGGGGCATTCTACCTCTGAGCTACACTCCAGCCCTGTTTTTTATTCTTTCTTTTGAAACAGGGTCTCACTGAGTTGCAAAGGGCCTCAGTAAGTAGCTGAGGCTGGCCGTGAACCACAATCCTTCTGTCTCAGCCTCCCAAGTGCTGAGATTACAAGCGTGCACCATGATGCCTGGCTTCAGCCCATTTTTAATTTATTTTGAGACAGGGTCTTACTAAGTTGCACAGCACCTTGAACTCATAATCCTCCTGAATAAGTGGGATTACAAATGTGCACCACCATTCCCAGCCTTGGTTTTGTTTCTAATTGTGGTAAAAGCAGTTTGCTAGAAGCAGACTTGAGTAAAGGGCAATTTTATACAATGAAACACTCCATTTCCATACAAAGCTCAGTGATTTCTGGCACACCTGAGCCAGCACTGTGCCAGAGAATACTTTTTCTTAACTCCTTATTTTGAAATAAGTGTAGACTCAACGAAGTTGCAAAACAGAGCCCGCGAACCCTTTGCCCAGTTCCCCAGTGGTGTCCAAAGCAGGCCCAGGCACTGGTATGGGCTGTGCTGCTGCCGCAGATGTGGCTTCGCCCCCCCCATTTCCAGCCTGCACTGGGGTGTCTGCATTTGTTTCGTAAGTTGAAGATTTATATAACCATAGGGCACAGAGCCGTCCTGTTCACAGGTTCCTGTGTGCCTTCCTCCCTCCCCGTGACAGCCCTTAACCTGTCCTCCATCTCTGCAGATCTGTGAAATAGACTAAATCAGCCCGTGTTCTGACCCTGCTGTCTCTGCCCACTTTTCATTGAGACAGCAGGTTAAGCCCATTGGTTTCTCTGAACTCCTGAGAAAGGAGGAATGTGTTAATACAGACAGTATTTATTGTAGCTAGCTAGCGCCTGGTGTCTCTTCTCTCATTGCCTTGGGGCCAGTGCCTCCCAGCGGCCGCCGGGCCACAGGGTGCACACCAGCAGCGGGCAAGCCGTGCTCTCCCCGGTGCTGAAGTCAGCCCTTGCAGGCACGTTTGCTCTTGCACCTGCCTTGACTGCTGTCTTATCTCTGCAGATCTCTCTCCTAGCCGGCCTCTGATGCGAGAAGCGGGAGAGCATTTGTCCGGGGCTGCTGGGGCCTCAGGTTCCAGGAGGCAAGCACTCCACTTACTTGCTGCTTT
This sequence comes from Muscardinus avellanarius, assembly GCF_963383645.1. Lineage (NCBI taxonomy): Eukaryota > Metazoa > Chordata > Mammalia > Rodentia > Gliridae > Muscardinus > Muscardinus avellanarius. Next base: position 239,303,780 of record NC_137786.1, on the reverse strand, counting down.
TGAAAATTATCTCCCTAGCCATCGATGAGTACAAGCCCCAGGATGCCACTACCAACCCGTCCCTGATCCTTGCCGCAGCCCAGATGCCTGCCTACCAAGAGCTGGTGGAGGGGGCCATTGCCTATGGCAAGAAGCTGGGCGGGTAAGTGCAGGCCCTGCTGTCCAAAGCCCGCTCTCACCCACCTGGAGTCCGCTCGTGTTGGTCCAAGTGTGGTTGGCATGGAGTAAACTGTGCCGTTGTGCATGTGCAGGCCGGAGCGTTGCCAGTGTCCGCACCCTCGGTGGAGATGCAGAGCACGTGTAGCGCCCCAGGGTGTCTCCCCACCATGGCCAGAGTCTGCAGCTCTGATGACCGCTGGCCTGCCTGCTTGCAGTCCATCATTTATTTATGTATTGGTACTTAGGATTGAGTCTAGGGTATGTTGCCTCTGAGCTACACCCAGCCCTACTGCATTCTTTTTGTGTGTGTGGTGGTACGGGGGATGGAACCCAGGGGCCTTCTACCTCTGGGGGCTACACTCCCAGACCTGTTTTTTATATTTTTATTTGGAAATAGGGTCTTTTAAGCAAGTGAGGCTGGCTTCGAACCTGCGCGATCCTCCTATCTGCACCTCCTAAGTGCGGGGATTGCAAGCGTGTGCCACCACGTCCGGCTCTCAGCCCTAGTTTTTATTCTTTGTTTTGAAACAGGGTCTCACTAAGTTGTGGGGGGCCTCACTAAGTAGCCGAGGGCTGGCTGGGAACCTGTGATCTTCCCGTCTCAGCCTCCCAAGTCCCAGTGTCAATTATTTTTTTATTTTTTGGCAGTGCTGAGGATTGAACCTAGGGGCATTCTACCTCCAAACTACACCCCCAGCCCATTTTCTTTTTTAGTCCCTATTTTGAAAGGGTCTCACTGAGTTACAGAGACCTAAGTAGACACTAAGTAACTGAGGCTGGCTCTGAACCTGTGACCCCCTCCCAACCTCTGTCTCAGCCTCCCAAACACTGGGACAAGCATGTACCACCACACCTGGCTCATTTCTTTACTTCTTATTTCTTTTTCTTTTTTTTTTTTTTTTTTTTTGTGGTACTGGGGATGAAACCCGGGGCATTCTACATCCGAGCAACACCCCCTGCCCTATTTTTTATTCTTTATTTTGAAACAGGGTCTCGCTGAGTTGCAAAGGACCTCACCAAGTAGCTGAGGCTGGCCGCGACGTGAACCGTAATCCTCCTGCCTCGGCCTCCTGAATGCTGGGATTACAAGCATGCACCGCCATGCCTGGCTAATCTTTTTTGTTTGTTTTTGTGGGTTTTTTTTTTTTTTTTTTGTACTGGGGATGGAACCCGGGGGCCTTCTACCTCTGGACTATACTCCCTGACCTATATTTTTTATTTGGGAATGGGGTCTCTTTAAGCCAGCGGAGGCTGGCTTCAAACCTGCGCGATCTTCCTGTCTCAGCCTCCCAAGCGCGGGGATTACAAGCGTGCGTGTGCCACCATGCCCGGCTTCTTTTTATTTATTTTTTAAACAGGCTCACTGAGTTGCAAAGGGCCTCCCTAAGTAGCTGAGGCTGTCAACGACTGCAGTCCTCCCGTCTCAGCTTCCTGAATGCTGGGATTGCAAGTGTGCGCCACCACGCCTGGCTTCCAGTGAACTTTGATAAATATAGTGGTGCCCTGTTACGTCAGTGCTGGAACACGTCACTCCCAGAATGCTCTGTGGTTCTCTTTGCTGGGTTCCTGCTTGCTCACCCTGGCAGCCACAGACCTACCTTTGCTGCCCATGGGTCTGCACTTTCTAGACGTCGTTTCAAGTTTTCTCAGGTGTAGTGCCAGCCAAGAGCAGTGCCCAGCAGGCAGTGGCCTGGGGCAGGATGGCTTCCAGAGGTCGGCTTGGCTGGGTCCAGTGGCCTGTAGCCTTCTCCCCGACCGAGTGTGATGGCCTCTCTGCACACTGCCCTGGCCCTTCACCGCAGCTGCTCCCCACTTCTTCCTCTTGTGGTGCTCCTGCAGTGGGGTGGCCACCACACAGTCCTGCTCCTGAGTGCAGGAGGCCCATGAGCTCAGACCGACCCTGGCATGAGTCCTCTGTGTGTTCGGTGGGCTGGTGAGGTCCCCTTGGAACAGCACCTGCCTCTACCTGTTGTCCACCCAGGCAGCTTGGGAGAGATTAGAAGGCTAACTTTGGCAGGCATGGTGGCGCATGCCTGTTATTCCAGTGCTTGGGAGACACGACAGGAGGACTGTAGGTTTAGAGCCAGCTCAGCAACTTGGTGAGAATCCCCACAACTTAGACCCTGCTTAGAAACAAACTTTTTTTTTTTTTTGGTGGTCCTGGGGTTCCTGGAAGCCCTTCGACCTCCGGGCTACACTCCCAGACCTATTTCTGCATTTTTATTTGGAAACAGGGTCTCCTAAGCCAGCGCGCGCGGCTGGCTTCGAACCTGCGCAATCCTCCTGTCTCCGCCTCCCGAGCGCGGGGATGACGAGCGTGCCCACCACGCCCAGCCACAGACTTTTTTTTTGAAGTCATGGTTTATCGAGGTGCAGTTACTGAGGCTCCGCTCGCTGCTTACACGAAGTCTCACAGGATGTGCCGAGCACTGTCCCGTGGTGGCTGCAGCTGAGGTGTGGGGTCGCCTTGCTGCGCGCCTCCCCAGCCCCGGCTCACTGCGCCTCTTGCGTCCCTACAGTGCTGCCTCTCCCGGGCCACCACGTAGATGATGCGTTTGGTCTCTGGGCGTGGTTGTATGTTTCTAGGGTGCAGTGTGATGGCTCGGAACGTGGACATGATGTCTGTCAGGTCAAGGTGATCAGCAGCTCAGTCTCCTAGCTTATTGTTGTTATTTCTTTGGGTTGGGTGAAGGTGTAAGTTTTTGCAAGTGCCAAAAGATGGAGGGGTTTCTTTTTGCGATGATGAGAAAGCCCTGGAAGTGGACGATGGCTGCACTGGAATGTGACTGCTTAATGCTCCTGAGCTGTATGTTTAAAATGATGAAGATGGCAGTTTGTGTGGGGGGGCACTGGGGATAGAACCCCAGGGCATTCTACATCCAAGGACACCGCCGCCAGTTTGATTTTTATTTTGAAACAGGGTCTCACTAGGTTGATGAGAGCCTCCTTACTTGCTGAGACTGTCCTTGAACCTGCAGTCTTTATCAGCCTCCCAAGTATGTGTGTGTGTCTGTGTCTGTCTGTCTGGGGAGGGAACCCAGGGGCATTTGATCTCCGAGCTACACTCCCTACCCTATTTTGTATTCTTTATTTTGAAAGAGGGCCTCACTAAGTAGTTGAGGCTGTTCGCAAACCACAATCCTTCGGTCTCAGCCTCCCAAATGCTGGGATTACAAGCGTGCGCTACCACACCCCGCCCAAGTACTGGGATTATAAGTGTGAAACACCGTGCCTGGCTAGGATGGCAAATTTTTTATTCTTTTTTTATTTGCAGTACTGGGGATGGAACGCAGGGGATTTTTACCTCTGAGCTACACCCCCAGCCCAATTTTTTATTCTTTATTTTGAAACAGGGTCTCACTGAGTTGCAGAGGGCCTCACTAAGTAGCTGAGGCTATCCACGAACCTTGATCCCAAGTGTTGGGATTACAAGCATATGCCACCATGCCCAGCTTTATTTTTGAAACAGGGTCTCTTGGAGTTGCAAATAAGCTGAGGCTGTTTGCCAACAATGATCCTCCTGCCTCAGCCTCCCAAATGCTGGGATTACAAGCGTGTGCTGCCATGCCCAGCTTAAGATGACAAATTTTACGGTATAGGAATTTTACTACAGTAAAACAGAGGAAAAGGAGGTGCAGGAGAAGAGACCTGGCAGAGGAACCCAGCACTTATTTTGCAGGCACCATGGAAACCTCAGTCCTCTAACCCAACCTTTCTCCTCTGAACTGCAGGTCGCAGGGAGATCAGATTAAAAACGCTATTGATAAGCTTTTTGTATTATTCGGAGCAGAAATACTGAAGAAGATTCCAGGCCGCGTGTCCACAGAGGTTGACGCGAGGTAGGCGCACTGGGCAGGGCAGCGGCTAGCTCCTCCTCTGATGTCGGGCAGTGTCGGGGATTGGGAGGCCTGCTCCTCCGTGATCTCCCTGCCACCCGGTGATCTCTAGGCTTGCCTTTCATCAAAACAGCAGAGGACTGGCCCAGCGCTGCGTCTCGTTGCCCGGCCTGCTGTGCGCTTGGGTGGAGGGGCTTTGCTCACCTCCTTGACTTGGATCTGCGCCGTGCACTTGGTTTCCCTGGCAGCCTTTACGACTGCGGCCCCCCTGCTTTTACAGGTTGTCCTTTGATAAGGACGCCATGGTGGCCCGGGCCAGGCGCCTCATTGAGCTCTACAAGGAGGCTGGAATCAGCAAGGACAGAATTCTTATCAAGCTGTCGTCAACCTGGGAGGGAATTCAGGCTGGAAGGTAAGTGTTCAGGGCTCAGGGTTTGCCTCCATTCAGGGCAGGCAGGGCTGCCCTCTGCTCCAGGCCCAGAAGGCCTTTCAAAGCAGCCAGCAGGGAGGAAAGCCTGGGTCAGGGAAAGCCTAAATGTCTAAATTTTGATTTTTGTTTTGTTTTTGTGGTGGTACTGGTAATAGAACCCAGGGGCATTCTACCTCTGAGTTACACCTCCAGCCATGTAATTACAGTACCTGGGAAGCTGAGACAGGAGGATTGTAGGTTTGTGGCCAGTCTCAGCAACCTCTTGAGGCCCTCAGCAACTTAGTGAGAACTAGTTTCCAAATAAAAAATAAAGTAGGGCTGTGAGTGTAACTCAGAGGTAGGATGCCTCTGGGTTTAGTCCCCAGTACCATAAAAACAAAAGGGTAAACTATCACCTGGCATGTGCCACATGCCTGCAATCCCAGTACCTGGGAAGCTTAGACAAGAGGATTGTAGGTTTGACACCACTCTCAGCAACTTAGTGACACCCTGTTTTAAAATAAAAATTAGAGTCAGGTATAGTGGTGCACATTTGTAATCTAAGTACTTGAGAGGCTGAGACAGGAGGATCACAGGTTCAAGGCCATCCTCAGCAACTTAGTGTGGCCCTCCACAACTTTAAAGACTAAAAATAAAAAATAAGCCAGGCGTGGTGGCGCATGCTTGTAATCCCGGCATTCGTGAGGCTGAGATGAAGGATAACGGTTTGGGGACAGCTTCGCTACTTAGTGAGGCCCTTTGCAACTCAGTGAGACCCTGTTTCAAAATAAAGAATAAAAAACAGGGCAGGCTGTTGAGGCCAAGGTGACAGCCCACTGCAGCATCTCCCTGGATGTGGCTGCCTCGGAACGACGTCCTACTTTGCTGCCTTCACTTGTCCCGGCACCCCGCCTGCGTACGGCCCTGGGTGGCCGCCTGGGCGTTGCAGCTAAGGGGAAGCGTGTGGCAGGCTGTGTCTGGCCTCTTACACTGGGCGTCTCGAGGTCCATCTGTGCAGCACCAGTGCTTCACTCGGTTTTGCAGCTTAGTAACTGTCCCTGCGGGGCCAGCACGTGTCCCACCCCTGCAGCTGGACACGCGTTCCACTTGGGCCTCTGAGTGATGACGTGAGCATGAGGTGGCGTTCAGAGCAGACATGCCTTCACCTCGTGCTGGTGTGGGAGCGGGGCTGCTGGTCATGTGGCCACTGGGAGCCTCAGGCTCCTCCCTGGCTCTTGGCATGGTGTGAGCACTGCAGCCGTGCTGGGACCCGTGTGGCCACCTGGAAGAGGTGCTTCTGGGGAGGGGCCTGAGCAGAGGCTAGCTGTCCAGCCCACGGCCTAGAGGCTCAGTCCTGTCCTTGGGATCCACCCAGGACGTCCACAGCAGCGAGGACTGGCTACTGGGTGAAGTATTGGGCCTGCTGTGCCGAGGGACTTCTCAGGAGGCGCCACGGGCGCAGGCTGTGCTTGCTTGCAGGCCCAGCAAGGGCAAGGTCCCACCTGTGGCCAGGGAGGACAGCGCGACCACAGCCTGCAGCAGCTCTTGGCTAGCTCTGGTGGGATGAGGGCCTGGGGTCCTGGTGCTGGCAGGCGTGTGGGCGCTGGGGACCTCTCTCGCCTCTGTCCCTGTTGTGCATGCTAGATGGAGATCTCGATCACTCGTAAGCCACTGTTCAGAGGCGGCCCTGCCGGCTGCAGGCTCACCTTAACAAGGACGCCAGGGCTCCTTCCATGAGAGGCAGCCGGCAGCCCCGCGTGAGCACTCACCCGCCCATCCCACAGGGAGCTGGAGGAGCGGCACGGCATTCACTGCAACATGACGCTGCTCTTCTCCTTCGCCCAGGCCGTGGCCTGCGCCGAGGCGGGCGTGACGCTCATCTCCCCCTTCGTGGGGCGCATCCTTGACTGGCACGTGGCCAACACAGACAAGAAGTCCTACGAGCCCCTGGAGGATCCTGGTGAGTGGAGGCACGGAGGGGAGGGGCCGTCGGGCGGGGCAGGTCAGCTGGCGCTGCCTGTCCTGGAACTTGGCTAGGTCTCCTCCAGGGGTAAAGAGCGTTACCAAAATCTACAACTACTACAAGAAGTTTGGCTACAAGACCATCGTCATGGGCGCCTCCTTCCGCAACACGGGCGAGATCAAAGCGCTGGCGGGCTGCGACTTCCTCACCATCTCCCCCAAGCTCCTGGGGGAGCTGCTCAAGGACACCACCAGGCTGGCCCCTGTGCTCTCGGCCAAGGCGGGTAAGGCGGGCAGCTGTGGCCACCGATTGGGCAAGGCCGGGTGGTCCTGCTCCTCCCCCTGCCACCCAAGGGCAAGCGCTGCCAGGAGACAGGAGGGTGAGGCTCGGCAGGGGTCTGGGTTTCCTGATGCCAGGTCACCAGCACAGCCTTGGGGGGGCCAAGGGTCAGCCCTGCCAGGGTGGGCATGGAGGTCATGGTGTCCCCAGCCCAGGCCTGTGACTTGGAGAAGATCCACCTGGATGAGAAGGCCTTCCGCTGGCTGCACAACGAGGACCAGATGGCCGTGGAGAAGCTCTCCGATGGGATCCGCAAGTTTGCCGCTGACGCTGTGAAGCTGGAGCGGATGCTGACGGTGAGCCCGCCTCGGTGTGCCCTGCCCTGGAGAGGCCGGTGGACTGGGCAGAGATCGGACTGCCTCCAGCCCTTCCCAGGACGCAGTGAGGCCTGCACACACGCAGCCTTGTTAGCGCAGATGGGGCAGCCGTGTGACTCCTGCTGTGCTCCTTCCTAGGAACGCATGTTCAGCGCAGAAAACGGGAAGTAGTGGCATCTGAGGCTGGACCCCAGACCCACGCTGCCTCTGAGCTGGGGTTTGACTGCACATGGCTTGTGACGAATCTCGCATCTTACAGAAATCGAGCAGGGACAGATCATGGGTTTCTGATTTTTGTAAAATTTGACTAACGCATTAAAGCAGTTGCTTTTCCTGTGCCGTTTGGTTTCACTGGATAGGGACTGGGAGATGGGGTTGAGCTGAAGACCCTGTCAGTAACATACCTGTCTGCTGAGCGTGGGTATGAACTTGTGGTCCTCCTGCCACCTGCCCCCCTAGTCACAGCTGGGACCCAGGTGTAGGCAGGCAGCTGGAAGCCTGTGCCTGTGCTCCTGCCCCTTGGACGCGCCAGCAGAGCTGGGGGTCACAGCCAGACATTAGACTTGCGTTGGGTCCCCAGGGTGTATAGATGGGGGCTCCTTCTTCACGTCCAGAGCCAAGGTCAGGCCCGCAGGTTTTAAGGATGGTGTGATGGGCCACCTTCAAACCCCTGGGAGTGACTTGTGGGGTACCCCTCCTATTACCCAGAAACACTGGGGCGAGGAGCTGCAGGCAATAGGGCTACTGGACCAAGGAGTGCCCTGTGCCTGCTGACGGTCAGCACAAGGTCCCCACTCCTGCAGATCAGCCCCTCTGCCTCCCATGCCAAGCCTGGGCCTGCACCCCACATGCCTCCTTGTAGAGATGAGGGCAGTCGGGTGGCAAGCATCTGCACCCAGGGCTGCCCTCAGCCACGACCCACGCAGGACTCTTGGACAAGCTCTACTACCCCCTCCGGGTCACACCAGAGCTGGCCAGGGCACTGCTATTTGAGGCCAGGTGTCCTCACTGCGGCCTGCCACCTCTGGGTCCCTCACTCCCCAGCTGCCCAAAGGCCCTGTCCTGAGAGGGTAAGGGTCTTCTGCTTCCCAGAGCAGGCGGCAGCAGGGTCACCAGGGCACTGCAGGCTGTGCAAACTTCGGGGTGGAACTCACCAACACCAAGGTCACCTGCTTGTGTGTGACTCACCACCCCACGGACCAGCAGTCTGTTGCCTCTGAGGGACTTCTGGTTGCTTATTCTGTTAAAACAACTCAAAGCTTTCGGTGACTGGCTTCTTTCAGAGCACGTGATCAAAGTCCATCCTTGCTACATTACATATTGTGTGGTGCTGGGGATGGAACCCAGGGGCATTCTACCTCTGTGCTGAACCCTAGTCCTTGTTTTATTCTTTATTCACTAAGCTGCTGAGGGCCTCATGAAGTAGCTGAGGCTGGCCATAAACCTGTGGCCCTCCTGCCGCAGCCTCCCAGGTACTGGGATGCCGTATTACTATTAGAACCTCCTCTTTTTTTTCTTCTTGTGGGTCTGGGGATGGAGCCCAGGAGCATTCCACCTCTGAGCTACAGCCCCTGCCCTATTTTTTATTCTTAATTTGAAACCGGGTCTGAGTTGCAGAGGGCCTCACTAAGTAGCTGAGGCTGTCCGCGAACCGCAATCCTCCGGTCTCAGCCTCTCGAGTGCTGGGATTACAAGCGTGCACACCGCGCCCGGCTAGAACTTCATTTCTTTTTACAGCCAAATAGGTCACTATACGAATGGCTGTCATTCATTTTGAATGGACACTAACATATCAACGACTAATGCCATTCCATTGTATAGGAGCCACGAATTGTCCACTTTTTCCTTTTTTTCCTTTATGGTACTGGAGATTGAATTCAGGACTGAATGTAACTGAGTTACATTCCAAACCCCCAACTCTTTTATGGAGACGGGGTCTAAACTGCCCAGGCTGGCCTCAAACTTGAAATCTTCAGGTTCCCAAGTGGCTGGAATTACTGTATATAGTGCCAGCAGGCCTGGCTTCTTTTATTTTTTGGGGTGCTGGGGTGTGAATTCGGGGGTACTCTCTACCACTGAGCTACAACCCCAGCTTTTTTTTTTTAACTCTTGTACTGGGGATTGAACCCATGGGCATTCTACCTCTGTGCTATACCCTCAGCTCTATTCTGTGTCTGTTTCTGGGGCTTGAACCAGGCAGTCTACCTCCGAGCTACACCCCCAGCCCTATTCCATACTTTATTTTGAAAGAGGGTCTAAGTTGCAGAGGGTGGGTGTGAACTTGTGATCCTCCTGTCTCTGCCTCCCAAGTACTGGGATTACAAGTGTGCACCACCATAGCCAGCTCTATTTTTTTTTTTTTTTTTTTTGGCGGTACTGGGGAAAGAACTCTGGGGCAATCTACCTCTGCACTACACTCCCAGTCCTATTCTATAATTTTGAAACATGGTCTCACTAAGCTGCAGAAGGCCTCACTAAGTAGCTGAGGCTGTCCACGAACCTCCAACCCTCCTGTCTCAGCGTCCCAAGTGCTGGGATCACAAGTGTGCGCCACCACGCCTGGCCTATGCTTTTTGTTATTGCAGCCTAAACAGGCTAAAAAAGGGCATGATCTCAGCCTTTTCTTTTTTTCCTTTTCTTATTGTGATATTGGCAAGTAGCATTCTACCTCTGAGCTACACACCCAACCCTATTTTTTATTCTTTATTTTGAAACAAGGTCTCACTGAGTTGCAAAGGGCTCATAAGTAGCTGAGGCTGTCTGCGAACCCAGACCCTCCTGTCTCAGCCACCAAATGCTGGGATTACAAGCATACGCCACCACACCTGGCTGATCTCAGCCTTTTTAAAAAAGTCTTATCTGGGATGTCTGTCACCGGTGTGCAGAGCAGATGAGGACAGAACGCGGCCTGCAGCGGTGCCCTGCCGTGGCCCTGGAGCCCATACGGCAGAGCAACCCCGGGTGGGGCCGCCCCACTGCCCTCGTCCCCTCGGCTCCCAGTTCTCCGCAGTGAGGTGGTACAATCGCCAAGGGGCCTCCTGCCAGGTCTCTTGGCACTAGGAGCCCTGGTGCCTAGGGACAGCTATGGCAAGACCATTCAAGCGAGGCCGTGGGCCAGCAGGCTGCTCAGCGGGAGCCCTGGACAACTTAATGAGACCCTGTCTCGGACAATGAAAAGGGCTGGAGATGCAGCTCAGTGGTAGAGTGCTTGTCTAGCGCGCGGAGGCCCTGGGTTCACTCCCTGGCATGTTCAACGTCCCCACCCACACCAGTGAGGGGTAAGCAAGGGCAGTCCTTCAGCAAGAGCGCCGCCAGAGCGGGGCTGCGGTTCTCAGGACACTCATCAGCCAGGAAGGGGGCTCTGAGCAAGCTCAGGCCTGCTGTCCCCACCCAACAGCTCAAAATGGAGCAGTGCAGAGGTCACGGCCGAGCAGGCCCCATCCCAGGCCCCGACGGCCACCCCCTCCGCTGAAGGCGAACACACTGCACTCAGCAACCTGGAATTCTCCAGGACTACCCAGTGGCCGGCACAGCACCCTTGGTACCCAGGGACGTCCTCCCTCTGCGAGGGCCGACACTCCCGCGAGACTCCATTGGCCCCACAGGGACCAGGAGGGAGCCTCGCCAAGGGCCCGTCAGGCGGGGAGCAGTCCTCAGCGGCCAGAAGAGACCAGAGCAAGTCCAGCTATTCCTGGGAACACCTCGGCCATCTCGAGGGGACGGTGTCCAAAGAGGCCTACTTCCTGTGGGTGGACATGCGGTCACAAGTCAGGTACCAGACATGGAGCACCGCTCCAGACATGGGCCAGCAGAAGCTGGCCACACGGCTGAGGCCACCGAAGCCTTCCCAGAGACTCACCGGCTGCCGCAGAGGAAGAGCAGGTTCTGGACGGCAGGGACAGTGGAGTTGGCATTCTGGCCAGTGACCAGGTGGCGGTCCAGCACTACGTGCACAGCGTCAGGCTCGCTGGCTAGAAGGGGGAAGGCACTGGCCTCAGGCGCTTGGGCCCAGCGCCCCCTGCTGGGGCAGCGAGCACCAGGTAGGGCCCACAGGACAGCCTGGGAGGGGTTCTGGGTGGCTTCTCCCCAGGAAGCAGCAGCTCCCTCCCGTAAGCATGGGGGTGACCACTGGGCTCACCACTGAAGCTGGCACCCGAATCCTTCGCGAAGTCCTCTACCACCAGTGGCAGGCGGGCGAAGCCAGGCGCCCTGACCAGCTCGTACACAGAGGGCTGCGGGCAGAGGGGATGGAGCATGAGCCAAGCCACGTGGCCCTGGCAGCCTGCCCCCGCCCCTTTCCTGGAGCTGACCCTAAGGGCCAGCAGGTCAGGTCAGAGCACACAGACGGGAGCCTAACCACCATGTAAGAGTAAGGAGGCAAAGGGACGGGGCCGCTGCTGAGGGCAAGCTCACCCCGCCTCGCGGGTGCCACAGGAAGGACAAGCCCGCGATGGCTAAACAGGCCGGGCTCTGAGCATCAGGGCGCCTGGTTCACTTTGTCAGAAGAAAAGACCCCTCCAGGGCACGCCCCTCAGTGGGCTCCACCAGAGGGGCCGTGGCCCACCCCTGCCTTCAAACACAAAGCTTGGTGCCCGCCACATGGACGTGCCCTCAATTCAGGACAGACAAAGTGACCCGGGGATGGCAGTTACGGTACCCGCAGGAAGCTGCTATTGGCACCACCCAGCTGGGGACACTGGCCTATCCACTCACCCCTGTCAGGCTGTAGCCGTGGAACACCCAGGACCCATCCTCACTGGTGGCGCAGCACAGGGCGGCGACGCCATGGCCGACGGCACAGATGGGCTCTGAAAGCAGCAAGGCAACAGGGCCCTGGACCCGAGGCCGCCCACAAAGCCCACCCAGGGCTGGCTCCGCGGGGGCCTCAGGACCAGGCCTGGCCAGAACCCAGTCGCCTGAGGTCTGGGGGCCAAGACATGTGCGAAGGGAGGGGGCAGGGAGCTCTAGGGCTGCACCCCAGCCCCTTCAGATCTGGCTGCGGGGAGGGGGCTCGTGCAGCGGGCTGCCCTGGCTCCTCCCAAAGGCAGCTTGACACTGGTGGTATATTCTGGGGCAGAGGAGGTAGGGAAGAATCACTGCCTGTCCAGGCTCAGGAGGTTGTGTGGAGCCCCACCTGGCAGCACCCGGGTTCCTACTGAACGCTCTGCTCCAGCCAGCAGCCATACTCATGGTAAGCAACAAACCAGCCGGCATCCTGCCACATCCACAGCCCCAAGGCCCAGGAGGGCACAGTCACCAGCCCTGAGGAGCCCCCAGAGCAGGGATCAGAAGAGCCAGGTGCTGGGGACCACTCCTCCATGGGAGGGCAACACAGCAACCCTGCCCACTGGCCATGAGCTCACTGGGGCTCTCCTGCCTTCCTGGATGGCTAGGGAATGGCCTGGTGTGTCCAGCTCTGAACCCCAAGCCCCGGGCCCTCCCAGCACGGGCCCGCCACCCTGCACTGCCACGTCACCTACTGCTCTCGGAGTGGAAGTGCTGCAGGATGCGGGCCAGGGACCCACTGCTGGCCAGGTCAGCCAGGGCGCCAGGACAGCTTGGGATCAGAAGGGCATGGTACCGGGCACCTGGAGGGAGACCCAGACGGGGGCCGGGCGTCAGTCACGAGGTAAAGGTCTAGGGTAAACCCCCCGCAGGGACCTGCTGGGCTCCTGTCTGCCCTACTGGCCACGTGGCCAGTTGCTCTCCCCAAATAGGCTACAGCTGTGAAACCTCGCTCAGACTTTCAAGGGCAACTGACGTGCCCACCACCTGCCCCGAGGAGCTCAGGAACTCTTCCCCAGGATGTGGACTAGAGGCTCCCTTGGACGGCCACAACACTTCATGGCGAGCCCCAGGATGACTTCAGCGGCAAAGCAGAGAATGCACTGAGACCCAAACCCATGTGCAGTATCTGCCCTATCCCCAGGGCAAGAGGCACAGATGCCCAGCAGGGTGGGTCCCAGCCCACCATCGATGGACTCAAGCTTGGCGGGGCTGGCGTAGGCCTTGAGGCGGAAGTCCTGCACCCAACGTGCATTGCTCTCAGTCACATCCACGAAGTCCATGGCCTTCCCCTGTAGAAGCAGAGCCAGAAGGCCATGGGTCAGCACCAGGGTCATCCCTACCGCTGGCTCACAGGGGGCCCGGAACACAGAGGGGCAGGGCCCTGATGGCAGCCTCTCAGGACACAAAGACACCCGACATAACAGAGCCAACTTTGCTGGCTGCATGGGGCAGGGGCCTCCGGTGGCCACCGCATCATAAGGACGACCCTGTCCCACCAGTAGCCAAATGACGGGGCAAGGAAAACAGCTGGAAAAGGACCAGTAAGCTGGACTCCTATGCATGGTGGCCCAGGGCAAGCCTCCATCCCACCGGCACACCTGGAGGCCTCACCACACTGTCCATCGCACCCTGCTCCCTCCGGGTCCTCAGGCTCCTGCTTATAACGTGGCAGTAACTACCCCACTCCCCTTGGAGAGTTCACAATGAGCAAAATCACAAATAAACACACCCTTGCTCTGACTTATCTCTACCTGACACCCCATGGTCCCCATCATCAGAGGACCAAGAATTCCTCCCCACGCGAACATCTGTGCATATCCCCTGCACTAAGGCAAAGCCTCATCTCCCACTCAAAGATGTGCAAAAATGCAGATACAATGAATAGATTCTCCTCTCCACAATGGGATCAGAGCCCAGGAAACAAGACCAGGACTCCAGGATGTCATCAAGTCTGATCAGACCCCAAGCCAATTCTCTTGGGGCCACCCCATCTAGAGAGGGCTCCCCACTCCTAGGAGCAATGGCACTCTCTGGGCCTTAACCCTAGGAATGTCCACAAGAGGGGGTGGTTGGACTTACCCCAGGAGTGGCCACCTGCAGGTTGAAGGCGGCACTGGCCAGTGTGAAGCAGTGGAGGAAGGACTGGGCAGACACACCTGCAGACATGGGCTCCAGATAAGCACAGGCACCACGAGGCCAGCTGCCCTGGCCCCACTCCCACCCCAGGCCCCACCTCTCACAGCTTGGGACAGGGCATCAGTCCTTCAGGTCCAGGAAGCTGAAGCCAGGCAGACACGAGCAGAACACAGCCGGGTCTGTGCTCCGCCAGCCCCGGCCCACTGGCCTCAGACAGACCCAAAAGCCAACCAGCAGCTCTACAGCCCGAGAGCAGGCTCTCTCCCGCCGTCTGCCACCTTCACTTCCAGGCCCCCAGGCAGAACTGCAGGAAGAACCCAGGCCACGCCAACTGTCCATGGCATCCTCCCCTACAGCCACTACAGGCCTTTCCAACAGCAAACCAAATGTGCCGTCCCCATCCCCAACTCGTCCACTCGCAGAGCCACCAGGATCTTAGGTGCCCCACGCCAGAGCAGGGCAGCAGTGAGCAAGGCCTGTTCCCATGGTGCTGTGGCTGCGGCAGGGGCTACTAGAGGACTCGGTGTCCTGACCTGGGAACGGACACTCGGGTCTCCTCCTCCCAGGATCTCTGGGACTTTGCCACCACCGAGCTGTTCCAGCTCCTTTCTGTCCATCAAAGGACCTTTCAAAAGGAACAAGGTAACCCGGGCCTGGTGGCGCACGCTTGTGATCCCAGCATTCGGGAGGCTGAGACCTGAGGATCGTGGTTCGCAGACAGCTTCAGCTACTTAGTGAGGCCCTCTGCAACTGAGTGAGACCCTGTTTCAAAATACATACTAAAAATAGGGCTGGGGGTGTAGCTTGGAGACAGAATGCCTCTGGATTCCATCCCCAGTACCACAAAAGAAAAAATAAAAGGAACAAGGTCTGCTAGTCCAAAGGCTCTGGGTACACTGGCAGTCCTGCTGCCCACACCACAAGGAGCACACACCCACAGCGTCTTCTGAAGGGCCATAATGTCTTCTTTTCTTTCTTCATCTCTCTTTTTCTCCCCTGTGGTACTAGCGAGGGGTTTTCTTCCTTCAAGCACACCTTCAACCCTATTTTTTTTTTATTATTTGTTTATTTATTTTGTGTTATAGGGGCTGGAACCCAGGGGCATTCTACCTCTGACCTACACCCCCTGCCCTATTTTTTATCCTTATTTTGAGACAAGGTCTCACTAAGTTGCAGAGGGCCTCACTAAGCAGCTGAGGCTGTCTGCGAACTGCGATCCTCAGGTCTCAGCCTCCTGAATGCTGGGAATACAAGTGTGCGCCACCACACCCGGCTCTAATTGTTTATTTTGAAATAGAATCTCAACAAGTCACCGTATTGTGAAATAATTCATAATCACTGGAAAACGATCATGAATCACTGAAAAAGCAAGTTAATTCATAATCGCTTCAAAATGTTCACACACCAAGGAAGGCAGGCTTCCCCAACCTGCCCCCCCACCCTCAAATCCTCACATCTACCCCTCCCACCATCCTGTCCCAGCCTAGGGACCTTCCAGGGCGAGGCTGCCACTCCCCGTCCTCGACACGCCTTCCCGGCCTGGCCCTCAGACCAGAGCCTCCGGATACACCGACCCACGCCTCCAGGGTGAGGCCCTCCAGGAGTCCTCCCGCCTGCACCGGGGGCGCCCCTCGGAGCTCAGGAGGCCACCACCCCGCGGCTCCCGCTCCCTCCCCTCTCCCAGCCCGGCTCCCCCGGCCCCCACTGACCCTCGGCTGCCCACTCCCCTAAAGACCACGACGAAGCACCTGCTCACCCTGCCCCGCCAGGCACCGGGTCACCGCGGGGCCCCGGTGCGAGAGCAGAGGCGAGCCCTCGATGCGAGCCGGGCCCGGGAGGAGGGGACGCCAGGCCCGCGCCGCGCCGCCGCCTCCGATCCCCGCCGCCCCAGCGGCCCGGGCGGAGGACCACGGCCCCGGGCCCGCGGACGCCGACGTGGGTGGCGGCCCTGCGCCCAGCAGCCACCTCACCTTCGGGGGCGCCGCTGGCCACCAGGAGGCAGGCGGGCCGGCTCGGGAGCCGCTCGGTCGCCATGGTCTTCCGCAGAACGCCGCAGGGCTGCGCTGGGGCGGGGCTGCGCCGGGGGCGGGGCTGCGCCGGGGGGCGGGGCTGCGTGGGGGCGGGGCTGCGCCGGGGGCGGGGCTGCGCGGGGCGGGGCGGGGCTGTGCGCGGGGCTGGGTGGGCGGGGCTGCCCCGGAGGCGGGGCTGCGTGGGAGGGCGGGGCTGCGTGGGGCGGGGCGAGGCTGCGCGCGGGGCGTGCGGAGGTGCCCCAGGGTGCGCCCGGCCGGAAGCACTTATGTCACGTGGCTGGTGGCCCGGGGCGGAGCTTTGAGCGGTGTGGCGCATGCGCGTTCATCCTCAGCGCCTTTGCGACGGTGGCCCGCTGTGTCCGCAGCCCCTCCCTCTGTGGCCGAGCCAGTGATGTCCGAGCCCGCGGACCGTGCAGGCTGACTCGGCCCTTGGTAGTCCCCAGAAGCACCGTGCGGCTCTCGCCGTTGTTCTTTACCCGGCCTCCAGAGCTGCAGGGCAGAGCCAGGCTGCAGCACGGACCCAGAGCGAAGACCCTGTCCCCGAGCCAGCTGCCCAGTGGGCTTCCGGGGAGGCCGTGGCCTGTCCAGAGGTGAGGGGCGCGAGGCCGAGCGACGGAACGGCCGGCTGTCCCAGAATAGGCCGGCCATCTGAGAGGGGAGCTCTCCTCCGCAGGACAGCTGGGAGACGTAGACGATCCCTGGTTGCTCGGGTTTGGGATGAGCTCCAGGGAGAGTAGGGAGCACTTCCTGAGATGGGGACTTTTCCAAGGTGCTGTCCATGGGGAAAATTCGCGGTTGTTAGGCGCTAACCTCAAAGCAATCTTTTTTTTTGGTGGTACTGGGAGTGGAACCCAGAGGCTTTCTACCTCCGGACTATACTCCCAACCCTATTTTATATTTTATTTGGAAACAGGGTCTCACTAAGTTGCTTGAGAGCCTCTACTCAGGAGCTGAGGCTGGCTTCGAACCTATGCGATCCTCCTGTCTCAGGCTCCCAAGCGCGGATTACAAGCGTGCGCCACCACGCCCGGCTTTTTTTTTTTTTCTGGGGTGAACCCAGAGACACTCTACCTCCAAGATACACCCCCAGTCCTATTTTTTAAAATATTCTTTATTTTGAAACAGGGTCTCACTAAGTTGCAGGGGGCCTCACTAAGTAGTTTAAGGCTGTCCTCGAACCTGCGATCTTCCTGTCTCAGCCTCAATACTGGGATTACAAGTGTGCGCCACCATGACAAGCTTAGGGATTTTTTTGTTTGTATTTTGCAGTACTGAGGATGGAACCCAGGGCATTTTACCTCTGAGCTACACTCCCAGCCCTATTTTTTAGTCCTTTTATTTTTATTTCTTGTGGTGCTGGGGATGGAACCCAGGGCATTCTACCTCTGAGCTACACCCCCTATTTCTATTTTTTATTCATTATTTTCAAACGCCTCAGTAGTAGCTGAGGCTGTCCTTGAACCACCATCCTCCGGTCTCAGTCTCCCGAATGCTGGGATTATAAGCGTGCGCCAACTTGCCCAGCTTCAGGGGTGTTTTTTTTAAAGCCTGGGGTGGACAAGTAGTGAGATTTCTCATCAACTAGAGAGATCCTGTTTCTAAATAAAAGCAAAACAGGGGCCGAGTGTGTAGCCTCACACTGGGCTCAGTCTCCAGTGAGACACGCATGTACACAGCACTGTCTGCCCACCCCCCTTCCCTGGTCAAGCTGGGAGACCAGGATTTGGCCTGGGCCTGGGGCCCTTGCTGCCCGTAGAGTTGTTTCTCCAAGTTCTGCTTCAACTAAGGAAACTGGCCTGTTTGCAAACAGCCAGAGCGGCAGCGTCCAGGACAAGTGGCTTTCGTAGGCACACACCCCTCCACAGCCCCGGCCTCTGCCTCCTGCCCACCACCAGACAGCCAGGTGTATCTGCATTCACCCCTGCAGGGCCGCCTGTGAAGAGGCCAAGAGGGACCTGGGGTTCCTGGCTTTGGCAGAGCCAGGGTGGGGCCAGGCAAGAGGAGGAGATGGAGCAGCCTGGTCCTGGGCGGGCCAGGTCAGACACAGGCTGACCTAGCCACGTGGAAAGCTTTCGGAGTCTGGTGGGTCCCATCGTCCACGAGTGCTCATCTGTGGCCAGTGGCTGGGACAGAGGCTGAATGGTCCACCTGCTCCCCAGTGCCACCTTTGCTCCCGGGCACCCCTCACACACCAGAGCTGCTGGGCACAGGACTGGGGACAGGTCCAGAAGAGCCGAGTCTCCAGGTGCCCTGCCTGTGGGTGGCTGCCCGTGCTGCCTCCCACAGTGTTCTCTGGCTAAGGAAGAGAACCTGTGCAGCCTGTGCCCCTGGGAGATCACGTGCGCCTGGGGCAGAATGCCTGCCGGTGACCCACACAGCTGCACAGCCTGGGCCCCGGGAAGGGGCACAGACTTTGAGTCTGTCCAGAGCTTCGTGTTTGTGTGGGACCACCTTGGGCTCCCGGCAGGGGCTGGCCTGTGAAGGTGGTCCCAGTCCACGTGGTGTCCTCCAGGCCTGCGTAAGGGCAGATGTGCTAGCAGGGTGGTGCCAGCCAGGGCCTGAGCTGGCATGCTGCTGCCAAGACCCCAGGGTGGCAGCTGGCCAGGAGCCATGTTCCAGG
Organism: Muscardinus avellanarius; assembly: GCF_963383645.1. Classification (NCBI taxonomy): domain Eukaryota; kingdom Metazoa; phylum Chordata; class Mammalia; order Rodentia; family Gliridae; genus Muscardinus; species Muscardinus avellanarius. The sequence continues at coordinate 239,285,183 of NC_137786.1, read as the reverse complement.
TCCCACATTCCGAGCCCCTTTCTTGTTTCCTCCTGGGGTCAGTGGTAAGGCCAGGACAAGAAGACCCTTGAGGCCTCGTCACGTCGCCATGGAGTGGGGGACCACCCAGTGGTCTGTTGCTAAGCAGCATTCCCTGACCCTATGTGTCACCTGGTTCTGCTGCCACAGCCGTGTCCGCCCAGGGACTTCCACACCCGGGGGGGTGGGCCCCTGCCCCGTACCTCCCTGAGCAGCATCCTGCAGGGCTGACATCGGGTCCAGGCGTCAGGACACACCTGGCTATGCTGGAGCTGCAGCGAGGAAGAGACGGGCAGGAAGCTGCTCTCAGGGCAGACGTGGGGCCTCGCAGGCAGCAGCCCGGCTGCGTGGTGTCCCTGGAAAGGGTCCCAGGTCTGGGGCAGGATTCAGGGCCATGAGCTCAGAGTCCCAGCGGGTGCCTGGGGCTGCTCTTGTTCCTTCCCCTGTTCTGTTGAGCCTCCCCCCAGGGGCCCTTGCTCTGGTCAGTTCTGAGGTTCTGATGTGAGGCTCATGCATCTGCCCCAGGGTGGCCTGACCGCCTGGTGGACAGAGCCCAGCACAGAAGGTGAGGGTCTTAGGGTGGCTGCGCCCTCGAGGTGGTGTCTGTGGTGTTTGAGTCCCGGGACCACAGGGGCGCAGACCTGCAGGCAGCCATACACCAATGAAGGGCATTCCTTTCTTGAGAACTTGTTCCTGCTGGGCTCCAAGCTGCCTGGGGTCGAAGAACCACCCAGCCTGACCCTGCTGGGAAGAGCCTCGTCTGGGTCCTGGCATGCCAGCCACCCTGTGTGCTGCATCTGGTCTCTCCCCAAGAGACCTCATGTCTCCAATGCCCAGCCCCCAACTGAGGTCTCCTGATCATCACCAGGCACCTGAGTGGCAGCCCCTAGGCCATGTGTCTGGGGGTTCAAAGGCGCCTTTGTCTGTGGGGGATCTGCTGCACCTCGGGGGGCGCCGAACAGCTGGCCGCCCACTGGCAGCCGCCGTGCGAGCAGTGGTGTTTGTGGCCTGGCATGGGGTGATGTGGCCAGGGCCCAGGACGCCACGGACAGGGGCAGCGGGATCCAGAGGAAGGCGTCGAGTGTGCCTTCCGAGGCGGCTCTGGGTACTGTAGGGCTGGCAGGTGGTGGGCCTGATCTCCCTGCACACAGCCGGGCCGTGCACCGTGCACCGCCCCAAGTCACTCCTCCCGCCAGCATGGGTTCCCCGGCCAGGGCGAGGCGGGCAGCAGGCAGCTGAGCCCTCCAGTAGCTGGAGCTCTGCCAGAGCCCGGCACCCCAGTCTCCAGGATGCTCGAGAAGACAAGCCGCGTCTGCTCTGGGGAAGTGCTGCCCTTCTGAATTTTCCTACTTTCCAGATTTTCTTGTTGAACTCGACGGTTCATGTGTACTCTTTTATACACTAATAATTTTTACACCTGGCATGTGTTTAGACCTTATGTCATTCTGTAATAAAAATAACTTAAGACAACCCTGGGTGTCCCAGAGAACCTTCTTCCTTTGGGGAGAGTCTACATCATGCAGGTTCAGGCCCCTATAAGCAGGGTTGCACATCAGAATCCACTCTCCCTCCCCGGCCTCGGGAACCTTTGCTGCCTGGCTCTAGCATTCCTCTGGGGGCTGCCAGGAGCTGAGTGCCAGAGGGGAATTAGAAATGAGAAAACAAGAGGCAGGTGCTGCTCAGAGCAGGCTGTGCTGAGGAGTGGGAACGAGGAGGTGGCGTCACCATGCGGGCTGGTGCGGACCCTGTCCACCCCTGGGGCTGGGGCCATCCTGGGGGGAAAGGTGGCCTCCTGCAGCACAGGCCTCAGGTGCCCAGAGCAAGGGCCTGGCGTGTGGCTGCACGGTGGTCAGACCAGAACACGGCAGGGTGTCCTCCCGCAGGTGACCCAGTGGTGCCCACCCGAGGACCTAAGACCTCTGCTCCAGAGTGAGCACTCGCCGGCCCTCGCCCAGAAGGCCTTTGCAGTCAGGTGGGCGGCAGAGGCTTAGCAGGCAAGGTGTGCAGAGAGATGTGACAGGAGCTGACAGCAGGGAGAGGCAAACTCAGCTGAGCCCCAGCGGCAGGAACTCGGGTGAGTGCAGTCAAGCTGCCAGGAGAGGCCAGTGTTCTCTGTGACCCTGGCAAAGTCTAGTGCGCTTTGGCCCATCCCCTTGGGCCAGGGTGAGGAAATTGGCTCTCACGGGCCACAGTGTTGCATCCAGAGGAGCTGAAGACAGGCCTGTGGCCCAGGATGTGGCAGTCCCACTTCTGAGTACACTCCCAAGAGAAGAGGAGGGGTCTCGGGGCGGTTGGTGCGGCAGCAGCCAAGGCAGAGGCAGCCATGGGTCCACGGACAGACCAAGCCTCCAGCCACACGGTGGAATGATGCCCAGCCCTCACACTGCAACATAGACAGCTTGGGGGCAGTGCTCAGTGAAACAGGCCAGACAGCAAAGGGCAAATCCTACGCTTCCACTTCCGTGAGGTCCCCAAAGTTGCCGGATCCACGGAGACAGGCAGAGGACGGGGTGGCGGCGTTTAAGGGGTAGGGTTCCAGTGGGGAGGTGAAAGGGCCCTGGAGGCGGGCGGTGGTGACGGCTGTGCAGCATGTAGACGTGCTCAGGGCCCTGAGAGGGGCGCCTAACACTGCTGGAGATGGGCAACTTGTGTGTATCTTATCACAGTAAAGATGTGCACACAGTACCGCAAGTCCAGAAGAGGCTTGCCAGTGTGCCATCTAACAGACCTGAGGCACCCATCTGCCAAAGAAGAGGTTTCTTTGGGCTTGTGGTTTGGGGCTTTTCTGTCCATGCACAGCTGGCCCTATTGCTTGTGGGCCTGGGTTCAGGTAACACACCGTGGCAGGGGCACCTGGCAGAGCCAGCCTGTGTGCCCAGAGCCAGAGAGCCAGGAGGGGACCCAGTCTCACAGTTCCTCTCAAGAGCATGCTCCTAGCTGGGCGTGGTGGCGCATGCTTGTAATCCCAGCATTTGGGAGGCACAGACAGAAGGATTGTGCAGATTTGAAGCCAGCCTCAGCTACTTAGGGAGGCCCTTTGCAAATCAGTGAGACCCTGTTTCAAAATAAAGAATAAAAAATCGGAAGCCGGGAGTGGTGGCGCAGGCTTGTAATCCCAGTATTCGGGAGGCTGAGACCTGGAGGATCACGGTTCACAGACAGCCTCAGCTACTTAGTGAGGCCCTCTGCAACTCAGTGAGACACGGTTTCAAAATAAAGGGCAGGGGGTATAGCTCGGAGGTCAAATGCCCCTGGGTTCCATCCCCAGACCCGCAAAAAAAAAAAAAAAAAAAAAATTGGGCTAGGGGTGTCTCAGAGGTAGAATGCCCCTGGTTCGTTCTATCCTCAGTACCGCAAAAAAAAAAAAAAAAAAAAAAAAAAAAAAAAACAACAAGAAAAAACATGCTCCTGATGACCCAAAGGTCTCCCAGCAGGCCCTGCTTGGTAACGGCTGCGGAGACCAACCCTTTAACAAGTGGGCTTTGGGGGCATCCCAGATCCAAAGTATACACGGCTCTACAAGGATTTTCATTTCTGCTTTGTCTAAAATCGTGGAGATTCTTAAACAACGTGTATGTCCTTTAACAGAGATAAGTAGGAGCAGGAGCCCTGGAGGCCTCCCACAGCATCAGGGGCTGGGCCTGGAGCTGTGGTTAGGGAGGGCAGACTGTCTGCCGTTGCCTCCGCATCCCCTGCCCAGGTCCACTAAAAGGTCAGAAGTGCCTCTGTGGGATTAAGATGTGAGCCACAGGGAAGACAGTGGGTGGGGATGACCTGAGCGAGGTGTGCCCAGCACCTGTGGGCAGCCGTTCCCAAAAGCCGAGCTCAGGGTCAAGGGTGCTCCCGTCCTGGAGGCAGCAGGGACAGGGCGAGGCCGGGTGAGCCTGGGTGGGGCAGTCTTGGCCAAGGTGCAGGGGCCCGTTTGGGTATTTGCACCCTGTGAGGCTGTCCAGGGTTGTCTGGGCCTGGGGTATGCGGTGTGAGTAGTGGCTGCTCAGGGGTGGGCACTAGGAAGGCCAGAGAGAAAGACAGCTGTCCCCCACACAGCAGCTTCAAGAGGCCTAAGGGGCAGGCGGCCAGCCTGCTGTCTTGGCTGCTCCCGGGTGGGTCAAGGCTCACCAAGAGTGCTTCTGGAGCCCAAGAGGGCCTCTTTTCCCCAGTCCACTTGCTGACGGCTGGGCCAGTCAGCCACCAGGCCCAAGTGGGCTCCCTTGGTCTCTTCTGCACCCCTCAGGGATGGGGCTCCCAACAGAGAGGACTCAAGACGTGGCCACCAGCCCGGGCCCCGTGCTTTGCCTGCAGCCTGTGGACGTCCATCTGGAGTCAGGCTCCCAGGAAGGCCAGGTCTGGGTGCAGGTCTGGGTGGGACTGTGGGCAGACCCCACTGGGATCAAGGGCCTGGGCTTCCTATCCCCCACCCCCAGGAAGCCCAGGGTGTGGCTCTGTGGTCCCAAGATCCCCCTGCAGGAAGCCTCTGGCCCTCCCAGACGGCCGCATTCAGGCAAGGACACCAGCCTAGCCTTTAGACAAGTTTATTTCAGACTCAGCCTGCACTCAGGCCCAGGGTACCTGCAGCCACTGGCCGGGTGAGGGCAGTGTTCCCACAGAGCCCACTGCCTCCTTCTGGAAGCCTGCTGGCTGCTACCGCACCAGGGCAAGCAACAAGCAGGTGTGCTGCAGAGAGACTGTGCTGGAGCCCCTGGCAGGCAGTGGGCAGTGGGTGGTGGCCACCCCAAGAGGTTCTACTCTACCTGTTATTGCATATATACGCTTTAGACTCAGAGGACGCTGGGTGCAGGCGGGCGGTGTGGGGATGTCGGACGGGTGCAGCTGTGGGGCGGGTCCTCCATGCTCCTGCTGCCTCCCTACCAGGCTCTTGGGCAGGCCACGGTACAGCTGCACTCCGGGCAGGAAGTGGACAGGAGGTGTGGCGGTCCCAGCTTCAGGGGCTCCCCGGGCACAGGCTGGAAAAGGAACTTTGGGGAACCCCTCTGCAGATGGGGTGGCTCTGCGGATGTGACCACCAGCCTCTCCAGTCCCCTGCCTCGGGCCTGGGCAGACCCTCAAATGCACACCAGGAGGGATGGGGAGAGTGAAGCAGCCATGTCCTTCAGTGTCTCTGTGAGGACAAGGTCACCTGTGCTTTAGAGACCAGCCGGCAGGCACCCACACAGGCCTGTACCTTCCTCCCTGTTCCCCACTGCTTGGCCCAGGCCGAGCCCTCCGCCCAGCGTTCCACCTGCCCTGAAGCCCCAGAGCCTGGGAGGGGACTTGCTGGGGTCCACGGAGGCGGGCTTGCCATCTCTCTCCTGCCGTGAACGTGTAGGGCGCATGTGTATATGTGTGTGTGTGTATATATGTGACGTGTTTAGGTAGGTCTGTGGACTCGCATGCACTAGTCTCCCAGGTCTGCACAGTATGTGGCTCTGTGCCCCCCCTGGACATCACGCATCACTTTTTCCGGGCCAGGAAGGCCACACCGAGAATCAGGGCTACAGCTGCCATGGCGACACCCCCAGCCACCAGCAGAGGGGTCAAGTTCTCGCAGGGCCAGGGACCTCGGCCCCCTTTTTCCCCAGTGCCAGACTCGTCCTCCGCCCCATCCCCGGGCCCCTTGAGCTCTGGGGTCGCGTCAGGGCTGCTGGGGGCCGTGGGGGCCGAGGGAGCTGGCTTCAGGTTGCTGTGGTTGTTGAGCAGGGCGGGGTCTGCCTTGGCTGGGGTCTTCTTGGCAGGGCCCGGGGCAGGCGCTGCCGGCTGTTCCTGCTTCTCTGCTGGGGCCTCCTTCTTCACAGGCTTGGTGGAGGGGGCTTTCCCATCAGTAGCTGGGGTGGCCTTGGCCTCAGAGGTGGCCTGAGGCACCTTGGTGTCTGGCTTAGGGCTGCTGGCCGACTTTCCCCTGGACTCCATGGTGGGAGGTGCTGGCAGCTAAGTGGGGCGCGGGTGACAGGCAGGAGTCTGGAGCACAGTGTCTCAGGACAGCTTGCCTCTGGGCATTATACAGCCTGAGGGAGACACAGTGAGGCTGTGGCAAGGGATGGCAGAGGCCCTGCCGTGCAGGCCACGCCACACACCGCCTTGCCCACTGAAGACAGAGCGTTCCCTGGGCCCCCTCCCCACAGGAGGGCCCCAGACCTCCTCTGCCCCTCCAGCCAGTCAGGGCCTGGGGGCAGCAGGTGGGAGGTGGAGGGGCTGGAGGAGGCCAGCCAGAGGCCTCAGTCTCCTCAGCTGCACACCAGTCTTGCCAAGGACATGCTGTGTCCCGTATTGGGAGGGGAGCACCCAGCCCTGAGCCCGGAGAGGGACAGCGGTCAGTCACGGGACGGTGGGTGGGAGCGCTGCTCGGGCAGAGATTCACAGAGGGCATGCTGGGCGTGTCGGGCTGTGGACTGGCCAGGTCTGAGTGGAGCAGGGTGGGGAAGTGGGCCCACGCCCACCAGGACCACAGGATCCAGATGTCACAGAACCGGGTGTCTCCCCAGAGGCGGGAAAGGCATCTGGGCCCTTGGAGCCTCCAGGTCTGCCCCTGGCTCCTCGTGCCCTCTCCCCATACGGGCTCACCTGCGTCCAGCGCAAGGGCAGGAAGTCCTTGCTGAGCCCAAGGCTGTGCCCACCTGAGAGGGCGAGGGTCCCTGCAGGAGCCTGGGGGCACACAGCGGGGCTTGCGGTTAGGGCAGAGTGGGGCCCGGGCTGTAGCGCCGGTCCTACCCATCTCCTTAGCAGCCGGGTGGGGAGAAAACGGCTTGGTCCCCAGCCGCAGGGTAGGTCCTGCCTGGAGGGCCCAGAGCCACCTGTTTGCCTCTCCCGGAAGGGAGGAGAGCCCCACCTACAGGAAGAGGGAGCCGCTCAGGTTCCTACCCCCACCCCACCGGGCGCAGTGACCACGCTGAAGGTCACCTGAAGGTCACCGTGTGATGGGGTGTCCCGGTGAGAGGCCCAGCAACTGCCCTACTCCCCGAGAAGCCCGCTGCAGCGCCACACCTGCAGCTCTCCGCGGCCCTGGCTGCTAGAGTCCAGCTCTAAGGGTGGGAGGTCGGCTCCCCTCATTAATTTGGTTCCACTCATCTCCCCCTTCGGCCTCCCCTGCAATCTCCAGAGTCACTGGGCCTGGGAGAGCAGGGGGCCTGCGCCAACCCGGGTGACCTTCAAGGCCACAACACTGCTGCGAGCCCGCCAGACCCGCCCGCCCCTCGCCGGGCCCCGCCCGCCCCCAGCGGAGCCCGCAGCCTTACGATCAGTGGTCAGGCTCCCGGCTTGGTGCTGCGCGCTGCCTCCGCAGGATGACAGCGGGCGGCGCGGCGGTCGTGGAGGAGCGCTCGGGAGTTTCCCACAATGCACCGCTGGGCGCAGGACGTGAGGAGAGGCGCGGGGCGGGGCGGGCTGCGAGAGGAGGCCGCGTCAGCCGGCCCGGCCCCGCCCAGCGCCCGGTCTGCGGCGAGCCTGCTGGGAACTCTGAGGTCCCCGGAGCTCAAGCTGCCCTCCCGCACCCCCCGTTCGTGCCCGACAGTCAGGAAGCAGGGTCTCCGCTTCCTGGGTGGGCGCGCTTAGGTCTGCACGCGAGAGTTCTGGGAAGAGGGGCTGCCCTTCCCAGCCCATCCCCAGACAGACTCCCAGAGACGCTTCTACTTAGAATATTTATTTATCCTCTTACATGACAAGACACAAAAAGTTACAACTTCTTAAAACTCTTCAAAAGAAAAAAAATATAATTCTGTAAGCAGCAGCAGCAGCTCCCAAGGTACAGATATGATGGGAGGGGCAGCTCCCAGGAGCAACCGTGAGCTGGGCCCAGACCTGAGCCCCAGGTAGTGTCACTGGGAAGGGGCCTCCGTGGAGGGGCCGGGTTTGGGGACACAGCACCAGCACATCAGGACCAGTCACCAACACAATCACATGGCCGGGGAGGGCAGCAAGCCTGCCTCAATTCACAATACAGAGGTCTAGGGCTGGGCGGGTGGGGCCTTCTGAGTGTGGCCGGAGCCTAAGCAGAGGTCCAGAGTTGGGTGGGCCCTGGGAGGACTGGGGCGGCAGCTCCTGCCAATCCCCATGAGAAGCAGGTGTCCCACGTTTCATTCTGGCCCTCCGGCCTGCCCTTCCCCCTAGACAATCCCAGTCCAGGGGTGGGGGTCTCAGCAGAGGCCAGGCTGGTGAAATTCTTGGACGGGGTGAGCAGAGGGCCTGGGCTGGCACAGCACACGGGGCAGACCACTTGGGGAGGGGCAGCAGCACCCCCATTCTAGGGCAGGGCTGCCCCCATGCACACAGACCTCAGGTGGTGTGGCCCACCAGAAGGTCCCATGGGCGGGGGGCTTGCCCTGGTAGCCAGAACTCAGTGTAACCCCTGCCTGGAACTCCTAGCTCAACGTGGGGACCAGGGACACCAGTCCTTCTGCGAGGCTGGTCGCGGAGGCAGAGGGAGTCCTGGCCAAGGCAGGAGCAGCAAGAAGGGGTGGACGGATGGACCAAAGGACAGGCAGAGCCACGAGGGCGCAGCAGATTCAATAAATAGGTTTGTGCGGGTCCCCTGTGTAGACCAGGAGAGCCTGGAGACAGGAGCCAGTGGGCTGGGGAGGCCAGCCTGCCGGCCCAGGCCTGAGAGCCCCAGCCCAGAGACCAGCTCTGTCCCCGGGGGCAGTCAGGCCTGGGTCAGCGACTGGCTCGAGGAATGTACAGATTTCTGCATTTCACTTTCTACATAAATAAGACGTTGATCCCAATGGTTGTGCCTGCAGGACCCGTGGGGGCCTGTGTGTGCACCACCCACGTGGACCCTGTACCCCGTTCCCCTGCCCCCTGCTGATGAGGAGGGTCAGGGAGAGGCCTTCCATCACTCAGTCCTGGGCTGGCGCCCTGCTTGGGGAGGCCGACTCCAGCCCCCACCGCCTGGCTGGGGAGGGGTGGCCTCGGGACTCAGGCCTGGGGGCCCTGCTGCAACCCCAGCAGGGACTCGGCGATGCCCAGGAAGTAGACCACTTGGGCGATGCCAAACAGTGGGGCGATGACCAGGGCACGGCAGTAGGCGCCCTTCAGGAAGGCCGAGGGACCCTCATGCCGCCAGATCTTCCTGCAGGGAGGGGGAAGGTCAGAACGGGCACCCAGCCCCTGCCCCAGCTCACCCCTGGGACCTGGCCCACCTGGCACAGTCCAGAAACCCCGAGTAGGTGTCTTCGTTGACACCTCGCTGCAGCGACTGGAGCCGGGTCTTCACCACTGCAAGGGGGCGTGTGGGTCAGTGCACAGCCCCGCCCTCAGCACCCCCAGCCCCGCCGCCGGCGGAAGCACTGACCATCGCAGGGGTTGACGGCCACGGCGGCTGCGCTCCCAGCCACGCAGCCGGCCAGGAAGGACACGTAGAAGGGAGCCTTCTCCTCCGAGGCTGGGCGGCCCAACTGGTTCAGGTTGGCGAAAAGCGGGAAGTAGACGATGGAGAAGGGCACGTCCCTGTGGGGAGAGGGACGTGTTGGCCCTGCCTGGGGCTGGGGCCCTCCCCCATGCCCGCAGTGCCCACCTGAGCAGTGTGGCCCCCAGGCCCTTGTAGAGGCCAGCGATGCCACGGCTTCGCAGCAGGTCACGGGTCAGCTGGGTGGCTGTGGGCCGGGGAGCGGCTGGGGCCTCCACAGAGGGCTGGGCGCCCCCCTGGGCCGAGAGCTGGGCCTGGGCAGCCAGAATCTTCTTCTGGGCGGCTGGTGAGAAAGGGCTCTGCTCTTTTCTTGCTGGCTTGGATAGGGGCAGGGACTAGGGAGAGGGACAGGGCCGGCGCCGGCGGGCCCAGCTCCACCCGTCCCGCCCTCACCAATGCGACCGGCATCTTGCAGCTGGATCTTCAGCATCTCCATGGGGGTGGTCACGATCACCTGGCAGGTGCCAGCCCCGCAGCCTGCCAGCATCTCTTTCGGCACGGTAAGCTTCTGCCTGTGGGAGGGGGCGGGGGCTGCTATGAGGAGCAGGAGCCCCTGTCCCCCGGGATGAGACAGAAACTGCCTGCCACACCAGGGCTGCCAGCTGTGCTGGCGTACAGGGGATGGGAGCGATGGAGGCACGCATGGCCTTGGGGGGTACAGCCCCAGCCCCAAGCCATCCGGCATCAGGCATGAGCCAAAGGACAGGCGGTCCCTCGTGCAGGGGCTGGGGAGGGCAGTGGGGTCATCTCACACAGATGGCTTTGAGTGTCCAGAAAAGGGGCCACCCTTGCAGCCCCATACTCCGACGCTGGGGGGCTGGGAGTGCCCCCAAATCCTGGCAGCAGGCAGTGGCTGGGGGCCAACCACCCCTGACTCAGCATCCTCCAGGCCCAGCGGGAGCCTGCCCCACAGGTCGCGCAGCCCCAGTGAGGGGACCCACTGGCTTTGTCCAAGGGGCCACCTAGACATTTGTCTTGGCCACCCCGCCCCAGGACCTGGGCCCCACTCAGCCCACAGACCGAGCCCCTCACCCATCCTTCGACAGCTGATGGCGGAAGAAGTCATTGGCCGCCAGCTTGATGGCCTTCTCAGGGGTGACCAGGGTCAGGTTCACCGCAGCTCCTGGGAGGCATCGGGGGTCAGATGGGGTCAGGGGGGTGGACACGCTCGGAGGCCGGCCGGGAAGCTCTGGGCCAGCACTTGCCTCCTGGTTGGCAAAGCCCCACCCAGTTGCTCCCTGGCACTGCCTCTGCCCTCTCACCCACATTTGGGCGGGTGTGTGCCAGGTGGGCGGGAAGCGGGTAGGATAGGGGCCGCGCTGGCACCTCCTCCCTTCCTCCCTCCACCTCCATCTGTCTGTAGAGTCTGGCAAGAACAGGCCCACCCTGTGCCAAGGTCAGACCCCAGCCGTGTGGGCCTCCCTAGGCCTCCCTCCCAGGAGATAGAAAGCTCTGAGATGGCAGGGCTGGGCAGGCTGCATAGGTGGATGGCTGGAGGAGAGCTCTGTACTCAGGCCCCACGGCATCCTCAGGCAAATCCAGGCTCTGATAGCTCTCTAAGCGGCTTTGCACGATGCCCCTCCCCTTCCCAGTCTCCAGCGAGGCAGGGGAGCGCAGTCCTACCATGCGCCAGGTCCCCTGCCAAGGCCGCAGGGGATGCCACCCAGGCCAGCCCCACCCCAAGCCTCACCCCGGTACATGCCGAAGTAGCCCTCGGAGCGGATGGTCTTGACGAGGCAGTCGGACCTGCGGCGGGCGAGGGGCAGGGTGAGTGGGGCTGGGGGCCAGGCAGCCAGGCCTCCCTGCCCAGCCAGGGGTGCCCAGCAGTGCCCTGCCCTGGTCTGGCCGGGGTCCCCCGCAGCTCCCCTTCATCATGCGGGGGTGCAGAGTTGAGGGAGCCGTGTCTCTCACTGCTGCCCACCCCGGGCACACTCACATGCTTGTGTACATGCGCTGGCCATTCTGCTGGTTCTGCAGCCTCGTCTTGGCCAGGTCGATGGGGAACACGCAGGTGACCCCGATCAGCCCAGCGATACCGCCATTGATGAGCTTGGCTGGCAGGCTGCGTGTGCAAGGGCAGCGTCAGGACCCTTCCCCCCACCTAGGCCAGGGTAGGGTCCGGGTGGGGAAGGGGCGTGGGTGGAGTCTGACCTGATCTGTTTATCAGCCATTTAACTGAGCACGCCCAGGCAGGAGCAGGAGAGGTGGCCGCCAGATGGTGGTGGAGGAGGTGATGGAGAACGGGAGGGGAGGGCGGGAGGGGGAGGAGGCCCTGGGGTCTGAGTTTCAAGGTGTCAGTCACCACTTGTCCTGGAGGGAGAGAGGAGAGGAATCAGGAGGGTGGGGCCCTCCAGGGAAGAAGCCCCCTCCCTTTGCCCCTGGCTGGAGCCAACCTTGTCCTGGGGATGCGCAGGGGAGCGGGGAGGAGGTGCCGGCCACCTGGACCCATCCCTGGGGCCACCTGGTTTCCCCTAATGCCCTCCCCAGTGTCCTCCCAGAGCCCCACACATGCTCAGTACGCACACACTCACGCGCACATGCACACAGGGCAAGCTCCGGCTTTTAAAGGGCCAGGCACCACCTCTGGGGCAGTGGCATCCCGACCCTAGACTGGACTGTGGTGGTTGCCCCCCCCCCCCAGCCTTGAGCAGAGGCAGCTGGCCCCTGCCCTCTTCAGGATCAGGGCAGGCGTCCCCTCCCTGATGCCCCAGAATCCTCCAACTGCCCAGATGGGCTTCACCAGCCCAGGGACAGCTCCTGCCTCCCAGCAGGGCAGCCCCACTCGCCGCAGAGAAGCACCTACCCACGCCCAGTCTGCCGTCCACCCTCCTCTCCGCCCCCCCACGGTCTCACTCCCAGACACCAGGACACAGTGACCAGGACCTGGGGAAGCCGCAGCGGTGTGTGGCATGGGAAGGCATGGACGATGGCTGCCCGAGGCACCCTGGGTTGGTACCCATCTGCTCCAGGCTGAGGGGCCTTACCCATTAGCCAGCCTCAGCCCCCATTCCCCATGGGGGACAGTCATAAAAACTGCACTGTGGGGCTCCCCGCAGCCCCTCAGAGGTCAGCTGGGGTGTGGGGGCTGGCTCCCACCCAGGGCTGCCACCAGGGGCACACGGCCAGCTCACACCCTCGGCCCTCAGAGAGCTTGTGACCTTCACCTCCATTCTGCCCCCTGCCTCCCCAGCCAGACGCCCACGCTGGGTCCTGCTCACCCCAAGGTGCACACAACTCCTCCACCGCTCCAGCAAGCCGGCTCACCAGGGAGATAAGGCCCCAGCCAGGCAGGGGAGGAGGCGAGGGGCCCAGGGATTGGCCAAGGGGTGGGGCGGGGCGGGCCTGGGGGAGGCGACTTTCTCTTTCACTTCAGGCAAACTGGGGATCCCTGCAGCTTCGGGAGAAGGAAAAATCTGGGGTGAGACAGCTTCTGGGAGGCAGGGGACAGAGGGAGTCTGGCGGGCTAACCCTGAAGGCCGGGCCTCAAACCCACACCGGTGGGTTCCTGTCTGCAGCCTGTGGGCCAAGCCAGCATCTGTCTGGGCCCTGGCATACCAAGGCAGGCCCTCTGTGTGCACCTGCCCGTGCACCCTCTTGGCTGGGGGGCCTCTGTTGGGCCAGATGCACACAGTGACCCTCTTGCTGGTACTCCAGAAAGGGCAGCGATGGGCAGGGATGGGTGCCTGCGTCTCCGAGGGAGGCTGCCATGCACAGGCTGCTCACCTGGCAGGTCCAAAGGGCACGGAGCTGGCACTGCTGGCACCCTGTCCTCAATCCTCCCACCAGCATAACAAGGTCCCGGTGGGAGGCCTGCTTCTCCCCGCCCAGCGCCCAGCGGGGGTGAAGGCCTGACCTCTGAACCTCAGCCTGAAATCCCTCCCCGCCCCACCCTCCCGCTGTAAGTAAGCCACATCCAATCCCAGAGGTTGTCTCTACCCTGGGCAGTCACCAGGACCCCTCCTCCCCAGACCCCGTCTCCTCCTGCCTGGGATGAGGGACAGGACACAGGAGCGGGGCGGCCCTGAGGTCCCCGGCACTCCGGGTAGTAAGCGAGCATCAGAGCGGGCCGGCGGCCCGAGGGGCTCTGCTGGGGCTAGCCAGCGGGCGCCCTGGACTGGGCCCTCCTCCACCTTCACTCCCGGGCTCCACCCCTATGCACACAGCTGTCAGGGGCCTCCTGCACTCTCCAGGTTGCCATAGAAACCTGGCCACCCAGCCAGGCCACTGAGGCCCTAGGGCCAGGTCCGCCTGGCCGTCCCAGCCTTCCCCAGTCAGGTAAACTGAGCCACAGGTGGGCCGGGAGAGGGCAGGAAAGCACACAAAGGCTGCCCACAGGACCAATGCGCTCTGTGCCCGCTCTGGGACTCCCCGAGAGAGCTCGAGGCAGCCCCTCCCATCCCAAGCCAGGCTCGGGGCAGACGTCCAGAGTCCGGGCCGGCCGCCGGCTCCCAGCTCAGCCCCCCAGTCCCTCCCTCCAGGGCAAGCGCTTTCAGTTCTGCTGGCTGGAAGGGGTCTGCAAGGGCGAGGCACCGCATCCAGGAACAAAGGGAGAGCGAGCGCGGGCTGCCGCTAGGTCCCAGCCGGGCACAGGCCCCGCGTGCCCGTCTGGGCTCAGCCGGCCTTGCGGTCCCCCATCCAGGGATCGGACTCCGGCCGCGTCTGTGCTCCTGTCTGCGCCCAGCACGGCCGGGTGGGTACCACGTGTGTGCCCCGCAGCCTGGCCTCCAGCCCCAGGATGCCTCTCCGCGGGGACACGTGTGCGCAGGGAGCGCGCCCGGCAGACCGGGGCCGAGCACGGCCTCCCACACCCGGCGACAGCGGCTCGGAGCATCTGCCAGTCCAGGCCCCCCAGAGCCGCCGTCCCGGCACCCAGCACCTCCCCGGCCGCCGCGGCACCCCCGGGCCCCGCCGCGCTCGGGTGGGCGACGCGGAGCCGCCGGGTGGGCACTCACCGAGCTCGGCCGCCGCCGCCGCGCTCGCCTCCCCGCGGTGCCGCGCCGGCCTCTACCTAGGCGGGGAGGCGCGTCCGCTCGGCGCGCGCGTGCTCCGCCCCCGGCCCCGGCCCTCCGCGGGCTCCGGCTCCCCCTCCCGGCCGGCGCGGCCACTGCGCCCAGCCGGGCCACGACCCGCCCCCTGGCGAGCCCCTTCCCTGGTCTGAGCAGGTGGCGAGGACAGCGTGGATGGGGGGGGCGTCCGCGGCACAGTAGGCGCACAGTGGACTGAGCTGCCTAAGCTCCGGGACGGGAGACACACAAGCCTGTCCAGCTGGAGACTTTGTATCCACCCCTGCAGCCGCTACTTTGTAGAGCCAGCTTCTCTCCCAGCCAGGGAGGATCTGGACCCGCAGGAGACTCGGGCGTAGGGTGGGGAGGGGAGCGTGGGGAGGGGAGCGGGGGCAGCGGCTGGGCCTCAGATCACCTGGCCACCCCTGCCCTCCAACTGCCCTGCCGCCTCACAAATACACCAAGCTGAGAGGATGGGTGAACAGCTCAGATTTGTTGCACAGGGGCACCGTCCACACACGAGGGAGGCCGAGTGGACTCTGCCAGTCCACAGGGGCAGGGCAGACAGGCAGGTGGGGCTAGGCCTGGGCAGGTTCTGCGGGCTGAGCCGCTGAAGCGCCTGGCACAGCTGCGGCCTCGGGGACCAGGCCCGTGCGCCGGATGCTGTCCTGGTACTTGTGGTGGCCGAGTTCCAGGACAGCCCGCACCTCTTCAGCCACATCCTGCCGGTCACTCTGCTCCAGGGCCTGCACCAGAAGCGCCACCGCCCCTGGCTGCCCAGCCTGGCGCTCGGCCCAGGAGAAGAGCATGTGGCGGATCTGCCCGTCCAGGTCGTCCCTTGGAGGAGAAGGCAGACAGTGATGGAGGCCTCCTGCCCAGGGCACCTGGGAGCTCACTCCCTTGCAAGGGGTTCCTGGCCCTTGGCCCAGGCGTGGCCAAACCCTTCCTTCCCAACCTGGTGCCCACTGCCCACCTCCCTGGAACAGACTTCTGCCAGTGGCCAGCATGGCCCCCAGGGGAGCCAGGGCCTGGCCCGAGTCTGCGTGGCTGAGAAGATGCTCACCGGAACTCATGCCGGATGCGCTGCAGCTCGCGATAGGGCATGCCCAGGTGCAGGGCCACTGCTGGCCAGTCGGGACCCAGGCGGCTGGCCACACTGAGCAGGTTGCTCTGCGTCAAGAAGCCGGTCTCAGCATCACCCAGGTTCAGGGGTGCCAGGGAGAGGCCAGTGCCCGGCCTGCGCCCCTCAGCCAGCCGAAGTCTCTGTTGGGAGGAATGGCCGTGAGCCCCCATCCCTCCCTAACGCCCCGGGTCACCCAGGACCGCCCCTCCCCTGCCTCAGCTCCCCACCGCACCGGGAGCTTGATGGGCAGAGTGGCCATCCAGAGGGTATCCATGCCCTTCCTAAGCCGGGCGGCCTCCGCCTCCTGGGGCACCTCCACAGGCACCGAGCCCCGGTAGAAGGACACCTGAGGAGGCAGGCGCGCTTTAGCTCTTGTCTCTGCCCCTGAGGCTGGGAGCCCTGCCCCGCTGGCCCACCTGGCCTCGCACGGCCTGAGCCTCCCGGTCCAGCGTGGTGGTGATGTACACCTCCTTCACATTCTTCAGGTGTGAGTAGAAGACAAAGCAGATCCTGCCCTCCACGCAATCTGGGCGGTCTGGGGGAGGGGCGGGCTCAGCAGGGGACGGGGTGGGGTGGGAGACCAGCCGCTCTGGGGCAGGGAAGCCTACCAGCATCCACGTTGATGCCTCGCTCAAAGGCGGCAAAGAACTTCTCGCCCTCGAACATCTCAACCGTGTCGGAGGGCTCGGGGCCGCGGTAGCGCTCCTGCAGCCGCTGCAGGGTGGCCTCCACCTGCAGGGCACCCACCTGGCTTGGAGCCAAAGCCCGTGCGCCCAGGCCTCCAGCTCACGTGCGGCCACCCCTGCTGCCCACCTTGCTCCGGGGCAGGCACTGCAGCAGGACCTGCTCGGGGTCCCGGCGCCTCTGCAGCGCAATGAGGTTTACTCGGTGCAGTCGCAGCCGCTCCCAGGCCTTCTTCGCCAGGCCCCCCACGCATGTCTTGGTGGTATACCAGAGCCAGTACCTGGAGGAGTCGGCGGCAAGGTGAGCCGTGCAGGCAGACCTCAGGAGGGGCTGAGAAAGCCAGGCAGGTACTGACCAGGAGAAGTGTGTGACCTGGAAGCGTGCGTACAGGTGGGTGAGCTCCAGGACCACCTGGGTGGTGATGTCATCCCAGGAGGCTGCAGGAGGGGCTCGGTACAGCAGGTGCAGGCGGGAACGGTCCAGACTGAAGCCTAGACGGAGGGCAGCAGGCTGAGGGCCCTGGCTGTGTGGCCCCCAGCACCATCCCTTCCACCCGACGTGATGCCCAGGGATGTGGCGTGGTGGCCTCACCTGTGACACCAGGGGGCAGAGGCAGCTGCACCGTGACTGGTCTGAGGAAGCTGGAGGAGCTGCTCTGGGAGAGGCACAGCAGGGGGCTCGCCGCGGCCTCGGGCTCCTCCAGGAGAGCGCGCAGCTCTCGGCCGGCCATGCGCACCACCTGGACAGACAGGCGGCCTGAGCGCCTGCCTGTGTGGCCGCCTGAGTGCCCGTGTGCCCCATCTGCCACCCTGGTGCTGCCTCCGCTACCTGCATGGAGACGCGACGCGGCTCCTCCGTGGCGCCTGGTGGAAAGGTGACCTTGACTCCAGGATGGCCGGAGGAGCACAGCAGCGTCCCCTCTGCTGGCACCAGGCAGGCGTTGGAGACAGGGCGCAAAACCACCAGGAACCAGGAGAAGTGGGGCACCTGGCACCGAGCCCAGAGCCGCTGGGACGGGAGGGATAGAGGCACGCAGGTCACAGGGCCGGTCACAGCGAGGCGTGGACAGAAGTGCACTGGCCGCGCCCTGCCTCCCTCGCCCGCAGGCCTGGCAGCCCCACCTTGGGAGCCTCTTCCTCCAGGTGGGTCTCCAGGTCACTCCAGCTGTTGCCTCTGCGGGTCCTGACCACCACCTCCCAACAGCGACGGGTCCGCGGGGGCACGAAGAGCAGCCACAAGCCCACGTCCTAGGAGGCAGCAGAGGTGTGAGGGCGGGGCCAGCCTGCAGCTCCCAGGCTGTGCCCCCAGCCCCAGCCATGCCTGGTGGAAGGCCACCCCATGTGGCCGCAGCTCCAGGACACCACTGAGCAGTGAGTCGTGAGGACCCAGGGAGATGAGGTCTGGTTCTGGCAGCCATAGTCGGTAGTGGATGGTGACGGGGACAGTGGTGGCCCCTGCGGGGAACTGCATGCGGACACCACCGGCCAGGGTCACAGAGCAGCCTTGTGGGGTCACAGGGAAGCTGAGTGAGGAAAGGGAGGGTCAAGGTCAGCCAAAGGGGGCAGGGGTGAGGAGCAGCGAGGGGGCAGATCTGGCCTCCCCTTCGCACCCCATACCTGTCCACATCTGAGGTCAGGAAGAGTCTAGGCATTTCTGGAACTTGGGACGTGCCTGACAGAGACAGACCGTGCTGGATGGCGGTGGTGCCTGCGCCCTCCCGCGGGCCCGGCCCTCCCTCTCCTCACCAAGCTTACCTGGAGAACTGGGGGCGTCTGGCAAAGCCTCACCCAGGGGGTTCCCCTGCAGGCGCACAAAGGGGGCGCCTAGGAGCTCAGGGGGTAGGTCCCGGAGCTGATTGTCCCTGAGGTCTAGCCGAGTGAGCCGCGGGAGGTGGGCCAGGCCAGCAGGCACAGAGGTCAGCGCGTTGCTGTGCAGAACAAGGAGCTGCAGGGACCGCAGCCCCACTGCAGGCAGGTGCGAGTTGGGGCTGGCAGAGTCCTCTCAGGGCCACCCAGGCCCTGGGCGCCAGGCACTCATGCTGCAGCCTCCAGGGAGAGCTGTTTAAGCCTCCCCAAGGCTGAATATGGCTGCATGGCAAGCCCTGGGGTCAGGGAGGAGGGAGGGTAGCCCCGGAGAGGGAAAATGCTCCAAGGTGGCCAGCCCACGGTGCAGGTGCCCCTATGGGGGAGGAAGGGGCCAGAGCCCAGGGAGGAGTAGGGGCCTGGGCAGGGGCTGAGGTGCTCCTACAGGCAGGTAACCCAGGGCGCCCAGTGGCTACTCACCAAGGGAGTCCGGGAGGCTCTGCAGGCGGTTGGAGGCCAGATTGAGCTCACGGAGGCTGCTCAGGCCGCCAATCTCGGGGGGCAGAGTGTCCAGAAGGTTCCTTGAGAGATCGAGGCGCTGCAGGGTGGACAGGGCCCCCAGCGCTCTGGGCAGTCTGTGCAGGCGGTTGTGTGTCACAGTGAGGAAGGTGAGGGCGGTAAGGGCGCTCAGGGTCTCAGGCAGCTCTGCGAGGCGGTTGTCAGAGAGCAGGAGCGCGTCCAGGCCACGCAGGCGCAGGACGCAGGCTGGCAGTGTCTCCAGGCTGTTGAAGCTCAAGTCCAGGTGGGCCAGGCGGGCCAGGCCACTCAGGCTGGTGGGCAGTGTGGTCAGCGTGCCCTGGAGGCAGGCGCCCAGAGCACCTCGACTGTGCCCTCCTGGAAGTGAGGAGGCAGGTGTGACCCTCAGAGGCAGGGCCACAGCTTGGCCCTGCCAGCCAGAGGGAGACATGGGAGAGGCAGAGGCAGGGGCTGCTCCTGCTGGCGGGTGAGTCACCGTGGCCTCCAACAGGAGGTGTCTGCCACTGGGGCCTGGGGAGACCCCCACCGGGCAGCTCCAGGCCCAGCCAGCCCATGCTGGGAGGATGGTGATGGAGCTGAGGACGGGGACCAGGAGGCAGGGCGGGCGGGGCTCCAGTGGGGAGCAGGAATGAGACTGGAGCTGGGTCAGGACTGCCTCTGGGAACAGCTAACACAGGGTCGGGGCAGTGACCAAGACACTTACCTTTGAGGACCAAGGAGCGGAGGCGCAGCCGGCCCCACGGCACCTGGGCCAAGGTGGCTGCTAGCAGCTGCGGGTCCTCGTGGGTGCTCAGCCGCAAGAACTCCACCTGCAGCAGCAGCTGTGGGGGCCGCTGGGCGCACAGCTGCAGCAGCCAGTAGCAGCCCTTGGGGTACAGGTCCAGGTTCAGCCGATTGCCGGCCAGGAGGGGCGGTGGCCCCGGCCCTGCGCCCACAGCCTCTGCAGCAGGTCCTGCAGTATCTTCTGCAGCCGCCGCAGCCTCCTCTGGCTCCAGCCCCTCCGACGCGGTAGCCATCACCCACCAATGGTCCTTGGGGGCCAGACATGTCCCAGCACGCCAGGCAGGCCTGCTCAGACAGGGCCCGAGGAGGCTGCAGAGGCAGGGGGAGGAGTGGGGAGTGAGGAGGAGTGGGAGCTGTGCCCTCCTCCCAACTGGCACAGGCCCTTGAGCCCCCATCTGGCCCACAGAACCCAGGGTCTGGCTGGGCAGGGTGGGGGGCCCAGGGCTAGGAGGGGCGCCAGGCAGGGGGACCCCAGAGCACAGCCGCACGGGGAGGGCTGCCTCAGTCTCCTCTCTGAAATCTGGCCACACGGTCCCTAGACCCATCGGGGCCTGGGCCTGGCCCCTGCTCGGGGTTAAGCGCCCCCTCGGCTCTCATACCCCTTGGATCTGGGAGCGCAGACCCTCCTTCACAGGGGGCGGGGTGGCTGTGCCAAAGACCAGCGCACAGTGTGAGGCGACGGGGACTCAGCGTCCTGGGGATGAGACCCCACTTCCCGCCGTGGGCTCCAGTTCACACCTCGGTCCGATAGGGAGAGCGGGGCAGCCCTGCCTGGCCCGGCGCGATCCGCAGCACCCCGCCGCCCTCGGCGCTGCACTCCCGGCGGCTGCCCGCCCAGCTTCCCGCCCGCGCGCTTCCGGCGGCCCGCGACAGAGGGCCGCCCCCTCCGGCCCCGCCCGGCCGGCCTCCCTCCGGTGCAGGGCCACCGCCAGTCCCGCCCACCCCGCTGCCCGCGACCCCGCTGCGGTCCGCGGCAATCTGGCCGTCCCGCCGCCCTGCGGGGCCGCCGGCGTCCGCGGGAAACCCGCCTTTTCAGAGGTTCTTGGCGCCCAGTCGGGCTTTAGGGCTGTGCCTTCCTGGCCCAAGTAGAACCCAGGCCAGGGTCTGGGGGGGCTTTGGGGACCAGTCGCAGCTGCTGCGGCACACCCATCCCTTACTAGAATCCAGATCCAAAGCTGCCCGTTTACAGCCAGCCCTAAAGACCTCCTTCTCTGGCCCTGCGGAGAGGAGACCCTCCTGGATTTATGGGCATTACTGGGGCCAGTTCCCCAGGCATTGAGCTTCCTGGCACTGCCTCCTCGAATCCTCCAGTCAATTCATCTCACAGGGAGGAAAAGGAGGCTCTGAGCAGCGGCGTGGTGCTGCTCACCTGTAATCCCAGTGCTTGGGAGGCTGAGACAAGAGGACCACAGGTTTGAGGACAGCCTTAGCAAATTAATGAGACCCTGTTTCAAAACTAAAAATAGAAGAAAAAACAAGGGCTCAGCCTGGTGTGGTGGTGCACACTTGTAATCCTAGTACTTGGGAGGCTGGGACAGGAGGAGGATCGTGCAGGTTCAAAGCCAGCCTCAGCTACTTAGTGAGACCCTGTTGCCAAATAAAAAATATAAATAGGTCTGGGAGTATAGCCTAGAGATAGAAGACCCCTGGGTTCCATCCTGAGTACCACCATAAAAAGGGGGGGGGGGGGCTCGTGTAGCTGAGCTGTCAAGTACGGAAGGCAACACTCACCAGGTCCTCACCAGAGAACTTCACAGCAGATGGGCCTCCTCCACAAACCGCGACCCCACTGATGGTCAGTCACCCGCGGCCTCACTCAGCAGTCCAGCAAGCAGGTCCGGGTCTGGAAATGAGCAAACTAAAGCTTCTTTTCCTGCCCGTCCTCCAGGCTAGGTGTGCGGTGTGCGCCTCTTCCCCTCAGCCGACCGGTCCGGAGGGCGGCAAACTGGCCAGGGCCCTCTTTGCACCCCCAGCCCTTCCTCTCATTCTGCTTGTTTTGTGTGGTGTGGCTGAGAATTAAACTCAGGGACACAGCTGCCTCTGAGCTACACCCCCAGCCCTGTTTTTTATTTTATTTATTTATTTTTTGCCACTGGGGATGGAACCCAGGGGCATTCTACCTCTGAGCCCTATTTTATTTTTTATTTGGAAACAGAGACTTGCTAAATTGCTGAGGCTGGTTTTGAACCTGAGATCCTTCTGTCTCAGCCTCCCAAGTAAGAGGATTACAGGCACATGTCACGGCGCCCAGCTTCTCATTCAGTTTCCACATACCTGCCAAAGGCAGAGTTGTTTTATTTCGTATTTTGGTACTGGGGATGGAACCCCGGGGCATTCTACTTCCAAGCTACACCCCCAGCCCTATTTTCTATTCTTTTTTTTTTTTTTTTTTTGGTGGTACTGGGGTTCCTGGAAACCCTTCTACCTCCGGGCTACACTCCCAGACCTATTTTTATACTTTTTTATTTGGAAACAGGGTCTCTTAAGCCAGCTCTATTTTTTATTTTGAAACAAGACCTCACTGAGTTGCAAAGGGCCTCATTAAGTACCTGAGGCTGTTACCGAACCCTAATCCTCCAGTCTCAGCTTCCCAAATGCTGAGATAACAAGCTTGCACCACCACGCCCCACAGTCAAAGGCAGAGTTAGAAAAAACCAAACTGGACCAGGGCATGGTGGCACACGCTTGTAATCCCAATACTTGAGACAGAAGGATTGCAGTTCGCAGTCCAAGCTACTGTAAAACCCTGTTTCAAAATAAAGAATAAAAAGTAGGGCTGGGGTGTAGCTTGAAGGTAGAATGTCCCTGGGTTCCACCTCCAGTGCCACAAAAATAAATAAAGAATAAAAAATAGAACAGAGCTTGGTGGCGCACGCTGGTAATCCCAGCATTTGGGAGGCGAAGACCAGAGCTTAGTGAGGTCGAATGCCCCTGGGTTCCATCCCCAATATCGCAAAAAGATAAAAAACAGGGCTGGGGGTGTAGATCAGAGTAGAATACCTCTGGGTTTAATCACCAGTCCAAAAAATAAAAAAGGGAATACAAACTGTGAAAACATTATGCCAAATAATAAAAAAATTCACAAAAAAAGACTGCATAATTCTGCTTAAGTAGAGTACTCAAAAGCATAGAATCAAAATGTATTCCATTGGGAGGCACCTGGGGAGTTGAACGGGCAGTTTCAGTTCACGGTGTGGGGTCAGAGTTTAGAGATCCATACCTGCAGAACCGGGCGAATGCACCTTTTGTTTCTTGGTGGTACAGGGACTTAAACTCGGGCGTTCTGGCTGAGTTACCCCCGCCCCAATCCTATTCTGTTATTATTTTTGATATTGCAGAATGAACTCAGGGCATCCTACCTCCCAACCATACACCCAGCCTTCTTATTTTTATTTATTTTTTTGGTGCTCAGAATTGACCCCAGTACCCCACCTTGGCGCTATCCCCCAAACACCCTTTTTTTGGTTCTGGGGACAGAACTGGGGGCATTCTACCTCTGAGCTCCGGCCTAAGTAGCTGAGGCTGGCCGTGAACCACGATCCTCCAATCTTAGCCTCCTGAATGCTGGGATTACAAGCATGAACAACCACACCAGGCTTTTTTATTTTTTAAATTAAATTAAATTATTTATTTATTTTTGTGGTACTAGAGGTGGAACCCAGGGGCTTTCTACCTCCAGGCTACACTCCTAGACCTATTTTTTATATTTTATTTGGAAACAGGGTCTCACTAAGTTGCCGAGAGTCTCACTAAGTAGCTGAGGCTGGCTTCGAACCTGCACAATCCTCCTGTCTCAGCCTCCCAAGCGCAGGGATTACAAGCGTGCGCCACTACGCCCGACCAGGCTTTTTTATTTTGAAATGGGGTCTCACTAAATTGCTGAGGGCCTCATTAAATTAAGACTGTCCAAGAATCTGAGCTATTGCAGTCAGAGATTTTCAAGTACTGAGATTGTAGGTGTGCACCACCGCACCTAAATGTGCTGTACTTAATGCCGTTGTTTGTTTGTTTGTTTCTTTCTGTACTGGGGATAGAACCCAGGGGCTTTTCTACCTCCAGGCCAAAAAAAAGGGAAAAAAAAACTACTAGCCCATTGCTGTTGTAACACTGATATGATACCAATACAAAATTTAAAGGCTGGGGTCCCGAAAAGGGGTCAGCGTTCCATTTATGGGCTCTCCAGCTGCTTTTTGCTACTCTTCTCTATTTTCTACATTATTTATTTATTTTTGCAGTACTGGGGATGAAACCCAGGGGCATTCTACCTTCAAGCTACATACACCCCTAACCCTACCCTATTTTTTATTTTTATTTTGAAACAGGGTCTCACTGAGTTGCAAAGGGCCTAAGTAGTTGAGGATGGCTACGAACCCTGTTTCATCCTCCCGAATACTGGGATTACAAGAGTGCTCTACCACGCCGGCTATTTCCTTCTTATTTGTAATAAAGATTTGTTAAAGCTGAACTGAGCTGCCTACTAATCTGTTTGTTTTTTGTGAGTCTGGGAGTGGAACCCAGGGACATTCGACCTCTGAGCTACACCCACTGCTCTATTTTTTATTCTTTATTTTGACTTGCGGAGGGCCTAGGTAGGCTAGACCAGATCCTCTGGTCTCAGCCTCCTGAATGCTGGGATTACAAGCGTGTGCCACCACGCCTGGCCTGCCTATTATTTTTATTTATTTATTTATTTATTTATTTATTTATTTATTTATTTATTTTTGCGGTACTGGAAATGGAACCCAGGGGCATTCTACCTTCGAGTTACACCCCCAGCCCTATTTTTCTTTTTTTATTCTTTATTTTGAAACAGGGTACTACTAAGTTGCTGAGCGCCTCATTAAGTAGCTGAGGCTGTCCCTGATCCCAGATCCTCCTGTCTCTGCCTCTCAAATGTTGGGATTACAACTGTGTGTCATTACGCCTGGCTAGTGTTTCCTATTCAACAAACTTTAGGTGACTAAGAAAAAGATCCCACAGCACCAATTAAACCGTAAGAGAAGTACAGCTCAGAGAGAATGCCTCTGGGTTCCACCTTGGGTTCAACCTTGTGTACCACAAAAGGGAGTGGGGGTTTGGGGTGAAGCTCGGAGGTAGAGCGCCCCCAGGTCCAATCCCGAGTACATTAAAAAACCACCACCAGCACCGTGCCAGGTCCCGGTTTAACCATCGTCTCCTCTTTGTCATTCACTGCTAAACCCCTAAAATGCTAAGCAGGCTTCCCTACTTCACCCCTGCCTCGTGACTTCAGCCAGAAAGCCCTGTCCAACCTTCCTCTTCTACGGAAGGATGAGGCGAAGCTGGGGGACGAGGCCGGGCTCGCACGCCGGCGCGTGATGCGCGCAGCAGGGCTGCGCTGTAGCTGGAAAGCGCCTGCCGCCCCCAGGCTGTCCTGCCTGCTGCCTCCTCTGGCCCACGTGCAGAGCCGCCCTTTCTCATCTTTCAGCTCAGAGTCGCCGCCGCCGGGTGAAAGCCTGCACATCTGGGCTTCCTAGACCTCCTCAACGCTCTCACCGGGCTGCTTCCCGGTCCCGCTCTGCGGGCCAGGGTCGCGCCTGTTCCCTTGCAGGACCCCTGAGACGCGAGCGGCTGGCGTCGCCACGTGGCCGCCGGCCTCGCCTGGGGGTCGGGACTCCGCCTCGGCCCGGGCCACCTGACCCACGGCCGGCCGCGGCGGCTGCGCCCGAGGGGCCAACCCGCCCCGCGGAAGCCCACGGCCTCCTCGAGAACCCACGTGCGCTGCGCAGCCCGGCGGACGGCCCGCACTTCCGGCAGCGGTGCACCATGGGCCTCGAAGTTCGCCGGCAACGCCGACGTGGCCGCGCTGCATGCTGGGAATCGTAGGCGCCGCGCGGCATGCTGGGAACCGTAGGCGCCGCGCGGCACTGGGAGTGCTGTGTGACGAAGGGAGCCCCGGCTCCCTTTGGGCCGCCCCGCGGATTTCGGGAAACACTCGACCCAGGATATTCGCGCACTTGGCCCCGGAACAGCCCGTAGCTGGCGGCGGCGGCGGCGGCCTCCGTGGGGACGGGACACCGTCGCCTCCGCGCCGTCATCGACCGCGCGCCCGTGACGTCACTCGAAGGCGCCCGGAGACCGGAGGCTTCTGGGTAGCGGTTTACCCCCGCCCCCCGCGCCGGCGCCTTCCTTTCGCTCCCCGCCGCCGCCGAGGTCGCACGCGTGAGGCCTGTTCCTCGCTGCCGCCGAGTGAGTGCCGGCCGGGCGGCCCGGGCGCGGATGGGAGCGGGCTGCGGCGGAGGAGGGCGGCGCGGGCGGCGGGCTTCCCCGGGGCGGGCGCCGGGGCGGCCACGCGGGGCGGCCGCGGGCGGGCGGGCGGGCTGGCGGGCGGCCTCCGGGTAACGCCGCGCCCCGTCCGCCCGCCGCAGCATGCGCTACGTGGCTTCCTACCTGCTGGCCGCCCTCGGGGGCAACGCGTCCCCCAGCGCCAAGGACATCAAGAAGATCCTGGACAGCGTGGGCATCGAGGCGGACGACGATCGGCTGAACAAGGTACTGCCCCCGGCCCGCCGGCGCGTCGGGGCCTGGTGGAGGGCAGGTGGAGGCCGCCCGCGTGCTCATCCTTGAGTAGTGTTTCGAGAGTCTAAAGACCAGGCGCGGTAGTGAGTGGGAAGTAAGGCCGTGGTCATCGTGGCTCAAAGCTTAGTTAAGCGGACCAGGTGTGCAATTTTTCCCCCTTTCTTGGCTGCTGGGGCTCTAACCCAGGGATTCCTGCCTGTGAGCCAGGTGCGTTTTTGAGCTGTACTCCCAGCCAAGAAAGGCAATTTTACTGGCACACTGCATCAAGGAAGTTTTTGCAGTACTGTTGGTTGGGACCAGGGATGTTTTATCTCTGAAAATCCTTGTCTTATTTTAGCTGTACTGTGCGTAGAGCCCAGGGGTATGCTACCTTGAGCAACACCCCCAGCCCCATTTTCTTCTTTTTTCTTTTTTGCCGTACTGGGGATAGAACCCCGTGGGGCATTGTACCTCCAATCACACCTCCAGCCATATTTTTTAGTCTTTTTTTCCTTTGAAACAGGGTCTCATAATTTGTGAAGGGCCTCACTAAGTAGTTGAGGCTGTCCACGAACTATGATCCTTCCGTCTCAGCCTCCCAAATACTGAAATTACAAATATTTGCCACCATGCTGGCTTCCCCAGCTGTTTTTTTATTCTATATTTTGAAACAGGGTCTTACTGAGTAGCTGGTGCTGGCTGGGAATCTGCAGTTCTCCAGTCCCCACTTCCCCAAGTACTGGGATTACAAGGGTGTGTCACCATTCCTGCTTCCCACAGCCCTCTTTATTTATTTATTTATTTGCAGTACTGGGGGTGGAACCCAGGGGCATTCTACCTCCGAGCTACACCCTCTAGCCCTATTTTTATTTTGAAACAGGGTCCAGCTGAGCTGCAAAGGACCTCACTAAGTAGCTGAGGCTATGCACAAACCGTGATCCTCCTGTCTGAGCCTCCCCAAATGCTGGGATTACAAGCTTACGCCACCATGCCTGCTCGCAACTCCCTTTTTGCGGTGGGGTTTTCTATGTTACCCAGACTGGTGCCCCGGAATGACAAGCATGTGCTAGTGCACCTGCTAATCTAATTTACTTGTTTGTAGTATCAGCGGTTGAACTAAGACATTTTACCTCTGAGCTTTACTCTTAGTCATGGGTGGGTGGGTGGGTGTGAGAGGGAGAGGGAGGGAGACTGACTGGCCGACTTTGGTAATGGAACCCAGGGCTTTCTACCTCAGGATACACTCCCAAACTTTTTTTTTTTCCTTCTTCTTCAGGTATGGGTATGGAACCCAGGGGCATTTGACCTCCGAGCTACAGCCCCTGCCCTGTTTTTTATTCTTTATTTTGAAACAGGGGTCTCACTGAGTTGCGGAGGCTCTCAGTTGCTGAGAGCCTCACCCTCACTTGAGTAGCTGAGGCTGGCTTCGAACCTGCGCGGATTTCCTGTCTCAGCCTCCCAAGTAGTGGGATTACAGGCATGCACCACGTCCAAGTGCTGCCCTGTTTTTTGTTAAATTTATTTATATTTTTGTGGGATTGGGCTTCCTGCAAGGCCTTCTACCTCCGGGCTACACTCCCAGACCTATTTTATACTCTATTTAGAAACAGGTTCTCTTGAACCTGCACGATCCTCCTGTCTCTGCCTCCCAAGTGCGGAGATTGCAAGCGTGTACCGCCATGCCCGGCTATTTTTTATTCTTTATCTGGAAACACGTCTCCCGGATTTGCAAAAGGCCTCAGTAAATTGCTGAGGGTGCCAGTGCAAAGTGGTCCTCCTGCCTCACAAGTGCAGGGATTACAGCATGCACAAGCATGCCTGGCTCCTGCCCTTTTTTTTTTTTTTTTTTTTTAAAGTCTGGGGTGGTGGCACACTCTTGTAATCCCCGCGCTTGGGAGGCTGAGACAGGAGGATCGCACAGGTTCAAAACCAGCCTCCATCCTCAGCTACTTGGGCTCTTAGCAGCTTGGTGAGACCTTATTTCCAATTTGGAATGGTATCCCAGAGGTACAAAGCTTCTAGGGTTCCATACCCAGCACCACAAAAAAGAGTCTTGCTAAGTTGCTCAGAGTGGCCTTCAACTTGTTAATTTTCTACTTTGGATCCTCAGTTAAGGTTTTTTTTGTGTTTTTGTACCTCTGAGCTACACCCCCAGTTCACAGATAGCCTTAACTACTTGAGGCCCTCTGCAACTTAATGAGACCCCGTTTCAAAATAAAGAATAGGAAATGGAGATCCGGGCATGCTAGCGCACGCTTGTAATCCCCGCGCTTGGGAGGCTGAGACAGGAGGATCGCGCAGGTTCAAAGCCAGCCTCAGCTACTGAGTGAGGCTCTCAGCAACTTAGTGAGACCCTGTTTCCAAATAAAGTACAAAATGGGTCTGGGAGTATAGCCCAGAAGTAGCCTCTGGCTTCCACCCCCAGTACTGCAAAAAGACCTGGAGGTCAGCCAGGCCTGTGATCAGTACATGGAGGGCTGAGACACACGGATCTCAAGTTCAAAGCCAGTCTAAGCAATTTGATGAGGCTGTCCGCATCCTAGAAGAAATAAAACCAGTCTAGGGGTGTGGCTCGGGAGTAGAATGCCTCTAGGTTCAACCCCCAGTACCAAGAACAGTAAACACAAAACAAAGTAAAAGCTGGGCGGAGCATGGTGGCACACTTGGCAATCCCAGCATTTGGGAGGCCGAGACAGGAGGATCATGATTCACAGACAGCCTTGGCTACTTAGTGGGTCCCTCCACAACTTAGCCCATTTCAAAACACAGAATACAAAATGCTGGAGGTGTAGCTCGGAGGTAAAATGCACCTGAGTTCCATCCCCAGTACTGCAAAAATAGTAGTTGGAGTTAGGAGACGCCGTTACTCGGCACCCGCGGCGGCAGTTGGCCTCCAGTTTGAGCGCTGTGGTGGAGCGCCGCCCTGCCCTCTGCAGGAGAGCTCCGCCTTGGCTGACTTCTGCCTTGCTTGCTGCTCTAGGTCATCAGTGAGCTGAACGGGAAGAACATCGAGGACGTCATCGCTCAGGGTGAGTCTCGGGCGGCGCTCCCCGTGCTACGTCCATCCTAATCCCTGCTGGCCAGCCTGTGGCCAGCCAGGTTTCGCTTGTGGACCAGAGCATCCTAGAAGCTGACCCAAGTAAAGAGTGAGGCCTCCGTGGGCTCACGTCGGGGTGCTTCTGGACACTCGGAGCGGCCTGTCTCTGCCCCTTCCCAGGCTGTGTGAAGCTTTCTGCTCTTGTGTGTAGTGCTCACTGACCCCTTTTTTTTTTTTCTTTTTTTTTTCCCTCTTTTTTGGGGGGGGTCTGGGTCTGGAACCCAGGGGCATTCAACCTTCGAGTTACATCTCCTGCCCTATTTTCTTTTATTCTTTATTTGGAAACAGGGTCTCACTAAGTTGCGAAGTGCCTAAGTAGCTGAGGCTGCGTAAACCACAATCCTCCTGTCTCAGCCTCCAAGATGCTGGGATTACAAGCGTGCGTCATCCCACCTGGCTTGTTCACTGCTTTCTGTAAAGGGATTGGGAGCAGGAACTCAAGAGTTCCAGTGGCTGTCATGTTCCTCCCCCTTTTCAGAACTGGTGATTGAACCCAGGGGCATATTACCTCTGAACTATACCCCCTGGCCTTTACTATTATCCTTTTTTTGTGTGTGTGGTACTAGGGGTGGAACCCAGAGGCTTCCTACCTCCGGGTTATATTCTCAGACCTATTCTATGTTTATATTTTATTTGGAAACAGGGTCTCACTAAGTTGTTGAAAGCCTCATGAAGTAGCTGAGGCTGGATTTGAACCTGTGAGATCCTCCTGTCTCAGCCTCCCAAGCACGGGGATTACAAACCATCACGCCCGTCCTATTTATTATTCCTTATTTTCAACCAGGGTCTCACAAAGAAGAGGCGGGTCTTCAAACTGCAGTCCACTGTGTCTGCCTCCCAAGCACTGGAATTAAACATGTGTGCCAGATGTGGTGGCACATGTAATCCCAGTGCTTGGGAGGCTGAGACAGGATCGTGCAGGTTTGAAGCCAGCCTCAGCTACTTAGTGAGACCCTATTTCCAAATAAAGTATAAAATAGGTCTGTGAATATAGCCCGGAGGTAGAAAGCCTCTGGGTTCCTTCTGCCGCAGCACCCAAAAAAACTTGTGTGCCAGCATGCCTGGCTCCCAGCTTTATGTTTTGCTAATCTGGGGATAGAACCCCAGGGGCATTCAACCTCTGAGCTACACCCCCTTCCCTGTTTTTTATTCTTTATATTGAAAAGGGGGCTAAGTTGCAGCGAGCCTAAGTAGCTGAGGCTGTCTTTGAGCCAGGATCCTCGTCTCAGCCTCTGGAATGCTAGGGTTACAAGCGTGCGTCACCACGCCCGGCTTATTTTTTGTTTTTGTAGCAAGGTCTTGGTGAGGTCCTGAGGGTCTTACTGTTTTGTTTGTTTGTTTGTTTGTTTTTTTGGTGGTACTGGGGTTCCTGGAAGCCCTTCTACCTCTGGGCTACACTCCCAGACCTATTTTTATATTTTTATTTGGAAACAGGGTCTCCTAAGCCAGCGCACAGCTGGCTTCGAACCTGTGCGATCCTCCTGTCTCTGCCTCCTAAGCGCGGGGATTACAAGCGTGCGCCACCACGCCCGGCCAGGCTTACTGTATTGTCATCCTTTACTCCGTGATCCTCCTGTCTCGGGCTCTCAAGTCTGGGATCCCAGGCCAGTGCCACTGCGCGCAGCCTCGCCACAGGCTTCCGCGCCCTTTATTTAGGCCGATGGCTTTCTGGTGACAGCAGGCTGGTTGGAGTTGAGTTGTTGCGGGAGCCGTCCCATCCCTCTGCACGTGACAAGCTGGGACAGCAGGCTCCCTGTGCAGTTGTAAACATGTTTGTTCCCTTGTCTCCTGGGTGGGGCTGTTGTGGCCCTGATTCCTAGAAACTGTTCTTGGAGGATAGGGTACTTCCTTGGTAGGTTAGGGTATAGGGGAAGCAAAGTTCCCGAACATGTAGTAGGGCCCTGCCTCTTGTCTTGAAGAACAGCAGCCTGCTTACTGGTGCTGTTAGTTGGGCACGCTGCCCAGCTGTGCCTGCTGAAACCTACCTCCCCAGGACACTCGCCCTCGGGGAAGTGTTTCTGGCTGGGCACCTGCTCACCCTCTGCTTCCTGCAGGCATCGGCAAGCTTGCCAGCGTACCAGCGGGTGGGGCTGTGGCTGTCTCTGCTGCCCCCGGCTCTGCAGCACCTGCTGCTGGCTCTGCCCCCGCCGCAGGTAAGTGGGGGCCTGGGGGTGGCCAGGGGGCCTCCTGATGGGAAAGGGGGATTCAACTCACCCTGTTCTTCCTTCTCACAGCAGAGGAGAAGAAAGATGACAAGAAGGAGGAATCTGAGGAGTCTGATGATGACATGGGATTTGGCCTTTTTGACTAAATTCTAACTCCCCTAAATAAAGCCTTTTTACATGTCTTGAATGGTGGTGTGTATCAGGCACATTGCACTGCACTCCTGTACAGCCTGACTCCCTCTGCGACTGGGTGGGTGGGGCTGGGTAACAAGGGACAAGCTCAGTGTGGCCCCGGAGGGAGCTCTGGGGAGACCTCAGAAACATGGCGCACGCCTATGTTCCTAGTTCTTGGAAGCTGAGGCAGGGAGATCACAGGTTTGAGGCCTTCCTTGGCAATTTAGCAAGGCCCTCAGAAACTTACACCCTGTTTCAAAACAAAAATAGGGCTAGGGTGTAGCCCTGGGTTCATTGCCAAGTGCCTTCCCACGCACACCACACAGGAAGCTGAACTGGCAGAGGGTTCAGGTGGCCTGGGCTCTGCTGTGGGCCTGGCCTGGCCCAGGGTGCTTCCATTCCCCCGAGCCCCTGACTGCGGGCCTCTGCTGGGCAGTTTAGGCCTGCTTCCCCTGGCTGGTGAGGGCCGTGGGGTGGCCTGTGGGCAGAGCACCATTGGTCATCCTGTCCTTTTGGTATGACCCTGCTGTCCCTCCTTGCCCTCTGCCCACCAGGGCAGGAAACTGCAGTCTTAGGACTGCCATGTTCAGGGGAGGAGTGGAGTGAGTGATAGGCTGGGGGCTGAGACCCGCAGGCCAGTCCTGGGGCAGGGTGGTGGGTGTGGGAGGCCAGGACCCGCAGGCCTGTGCGTGGGTCGTGCTTGGGTGTTCTGTGGTACCTGGGATGGAGCCCAGGGCCTTCCATTTGCTAGGCTAGCACTGTACCGCTGACCTACATCCATCCTCACGATACAGGGTCTGCCTTAAAAGGTCTGTAATCCAAGTGCTTTGGAGGCTGAGAGGAGAACCAGGTTCTCAGCCACTTAGCCAGTTCTCAAAAAAATGTATGATAGGGCTGAGGGTGTAGCTCAAAGAGATGGCCCTGGGTGCAATTCCAGTACCACAAAGTGCTTCCCTTACTTGTAGAAGCCAATCTCAAACCTGCAATCCTCTCGGGATCCCAAGGGCTGGGATTACAGGATTCACCACCTTTTTTGGCTTAAATTGTGTTTTTAAAAGATCTTGGGCTGGGAGTGGTGGTGCATGCTTGTAATTAGTCCCCAGTGCCACAAAAAATAAAAGGGTCACGGGCTGGGCATGGGGTGCATGGCTGTCATCCCAGTGCTTAGGAAGCTGAAACTGGAGGATTGCTTTTTAGAGGACAACCTATAACATGCAGCAACATAGCAACGTCCTACTTGGAAACGGGGTAGGAGTGTAGCTTGGAGAAAGAATGCCCCTAGGTTCAATCCTCAGTACCCAGTACTTGGGAAGATGAGACAGGATAGTGGGTTTAAGGCCAGCCTCAGCAACTTGGTGAGACCATTTCAAAAAGGGTTGAGTATGGCTCAGAGGTAGTGTTCTTGGATTCAATCCCCAGCAGAGCAGCCTCTCCCCCCACAAAAAAAAATCTCTGGTCCCGAGGAGCAGGGACTAAGGTGTGACAAAAAGAAGGCATGGGGTGTGTGGGGGGGTGCTGGTAGATGGAAAGGAAAAGCCCTGGCAGGGGCCCCAAAGGGGGCTGGGGGACCGGGCTGTGTGGCTGGCAGGACAGGCTGGGCCTGGGGTGGAGGGCTCCCTGCCCTGGGAGTGGGCCCATGGGCAGGGTCTGGGCCCGAGGGGAAGGGTCCTGCCACCTGGAGTGGACTGTGGGAATGGGCAGGCCACTCCTGGGAGTTGAGGCTGTGGATGGGGCCCAGCCCAGCCAGGGTTCTGGGAAGAGCCCGCCCTGTTCCTGGCGCCCAGGCCTCCCAGAGGCCTGGAGGAATATGTACCCAAAACAGCCTGAGCCTGTGTAGAAATGAGGGCAGAGGTCCCCATGCACTGGTAGCACCGCGAGGCCTGTGCTGGGGCAGGCGGTGGTGAAGGGCCTGAAGCCCCCGCCTCCCTCAGTGGCCGCCCTGAGGCGCCTGGGGCTGCTCTGCTGTACCACATCCCCAAGGTTCCACAGCAGCGACCTGATGGGGCTGTGCCTGACCCCACCCACCCTGCTTCTTCCCCTGCCCAGTGGCACTGCTGCACTATACAACGCGGTCAGGGTCACGTCCCTGCTCGGCCCCTCCCCACACCCTGGCTTGTGCTGTCTGCCGCCGGGCAGCGCTACCTCCTCACCTGGTCAACTGCTCCTTCAGCCTTCGGGCTCAGCTCAGCAGCCCTCCCCCCGCGAGCCCCCGGGACCCTTGGGTGCAGCTTCCTCCCAGCCCCTCCACGAAGCGGGCTGGGGCCCGCTCCCTCCCACGGAGGAACTGTCCTTCTGAGTATGGGTGGCCGCCAGCCCAGGCTGAAGACGGGACAGCCTGACCCCAGCGGGCCCCGGGCCCCAACCCCCTGCAGTCCTGGCACCAGCTAGGGCCAGCGCTGAGCTCCCCCTGGGGAGCCACTGTTCCCAGGAAGACAGACGCACGCTGCGGGCCGCCAGCCCAGCAGCCCAGCCCCTCGCTTGCAGGGTGAGGCGAGGTGAGGGCTCCTCCTGGGTCCAGGCCAGCCCGCCCCGCCCCCAGAACGCGGTAAAAATGCGAAAACGGGGCGGGAAGGCGATGTCATCGGGAACGCTCCGCCTCCTGGCTGTAATTAGCGCGGACGGGACGGGGCTCTAGTCAGATCCAGGTAGACCCCAACCCCGGAGGAAGCAGGGCCGAACCAAGGTACGGGCCAGGAGGTGACCAGGACAGAGGGGCGGCGGGGCCGGGGGGGGGGCGCGGCCGACGGAGGGCAGGGGTCGTGGTGTGGCCGTCTGTGGGGCGTCGCTCCGGCCTGGATGTTTTTGAGTCGGTCTGAGGGTGGGTCAGTAGGTCTTGAGGCCCGCGGCCTGCGAGACGTGAGGTTTCCAGGTCCCGGTATGGACGGTGATACCTGGCCAGGGGCGAGCACCTCGGTGTCCCGGTGGCTACCGTAGGCGGGCCCCGGAGGAGAGGCCGGCAGCCACCCACCCACCCAGAAACCGGGGTCCTCCCTCGCGGACACTCAGATCTGCGCGGGGCTAGGGATGCCCGCCCGGCCCGACTGGGCTCCCAGGCGCCCGAGATGCGGGCGGGGGCGCGGGGCGCTTCGCCGGGGCAGGTGGCTGGGGCGCAGGTGTCCGGGCCCAGCGGAGACTCCGGCTGGGGCGGGGCATCGGGCGGGGCCCTTCCCCGCGCGCTCGGATTGGACCGCGCGCTCAGGCCACGCCCTCCACAGGCCACGCCCCCTCCGCGCTAAACGCCGCCGCCGCCGCCGCGCAGCACAGCGTCTCCGCCTCCGCGGGCGGGGACGGACCTCAGCGACGGCGGCCGCCGGCGGACCCCGCGCCGCGATGTTGCCCCGCGAGACCAAGTGGAACATCTCGTTCGCCGGCTGCGGCTTCCTCGGCGTCTACCACATCGGCGTGGCCTCCTGCCTCCGCGAGCACGCGCCCTTCCTGGTGGCCAACGCCACGCACATCTACGGCGCCTCGGCCGGGGCGCTCACGGCCACCGCGCTGGTCACCGGCGCCTGCCTGGGTGAGCGAGGCCGCGGGGGGCCGGGGCTGGTGCGGAGAGGCGGGGCCGCGGATGCTCTGCGCCTGCGCACAGCGCCCACCCGGGGGCTCGGGGGGCTCGGGGCGCGGAGGGCAGTGGCACGGTGAGGGGCCGCCGGCCTGGGCGGGGCCTGGTTTGTTTTGCTCCGAGGTGCCCAGGGGTGGGCGGGCCGGCGCGCTCCCGGGGCACCGGCGGGGCGGCGGGCAGGTGGCGCGGAGCTGTCTCATTGGATAGAGAAAGTAAGTCGTGGGCGGGGCCGTGGGGCCGGAGGCGGCGCCCAGGGGCGCTGGGTGCCAGGGGTCACCGCGTCCCGGGCCGCCGTGGCCGGCGGTGGTCCTAGTAGGAAGGTGGCCTCAGAGGGCGGTCCGGGCCCTGTGGCCTGGCCTCTTCCGAGGCCCCTGGGGAAGAGCCCGGCTGGGCTCAGCGCCCTCTGCTGTGCACGACGCCCGGCTGCTGCCAGTTCTGCTCAGCTCACCGGGTGGGTGTGCTTCTGGACTCTGGAGCCCTTGGTCAGGAGTGCAGGGGTCAGTGTGCGCTGGGCTGGGCCTCTCACACACACTTGCCGCTGCCACGTGGAGATGCTGTTTACAGCACACAGCGTTCTCAGGAGCCCGGAAACTGCCCCGCCCCAGGCGGCTAGGCAGCCAGCGCGACAGGGATCCTGCCCAGGTGAACCTGCCTAGGTGTGTCCCGCCCCTTGCATGGCCCTTGTCCTGAGGGGTCAGGTAGAAGGGGCACAGGAGCTGGGTTCACTTCTGTGCCCCTGCCCTCCCGCTCCCACCAGACAGTCCGCAGGATTGGACCCAAGTTCTGGACACCACTCCTACACAGCTACCCCACCCCATTCCCAACAAGCCTCTCACTAGTGGTCATGGGCAGGTAGCGCCCAACAGCATGGCAGGTGCCAGCTGAGAGCATCCCTGACCCAGCAGGGGTACCGGGGGAGGGCATGGCCCTCAGCTTCTCCCTCAGGCCCGCCTCTCTCTGGGAGACCACTCTGGCACTTTCCTGGGTCAGCGCCCCTGGGCCCCCAACAGGAGCGTTGGGTTGCTTGCTCTCTGCTGCCCTGGGACTGGTCTTCTTTTCCCTGAAGGTGGGCCCACTGCCTTCAGCCCAGTGCCCTCGGGCCTGTGACTCCTGGCTGGGCTGGGCCTCCTGCGTCTTCCTGCCCACCCCCATCTGGCCAAGTAGGTGAAGGCTGAGACTGGTCAGAGTTGAGCCGCTGCCTTCTCGTCTCTCCCGGGCTCCCTGCCATGCCACGCCAGACCCGGTGACTCATGGGGACAGGCAGTTGGGAAATACCAGGCAGAGGCCAGTTCCCAACCCCAGCTGGCCAGCTCCTGCTGTCCACCATCCCTGGGGTGGTGGCTTGCTGCCCTCTACCTAGAGACAAATGGCAAAAGTTGTAACTGGACAGGCAAGAAGCTGGGGGTATAGCTCTGTGGTAGAGTGACCCTGGGTTTAATGAACAGTACCCCCACACACGTAAAATAAGAGCCAGGTATGGTGGTGCACCCCTGTAATCTCAGCACTTGGGAGGCTAATACAGGAGGACCATAGGTTTGAGGACAGCCTCAGCAAGTAGGGAGACTCTCACTAGAGAATGTGTTTCAAAATAAAAATAAGATAGGGCATGGGATGTAGGTCATAGGTAGAATAGCCCTGTGTGCAACTTCTAGTACCGCAAAAAACAAATTAACTGAACAGAAATGAAAAGGGGTGTTAGACGTGGTGGCGCACACTTGCAATCCCAGCATTTGGGAGGCTGACACAGGAGGATAGCAGTTTTCAGATAGCCTTAGCTACTTTTTTTTTTTTTTTTAAACGGGTCTGGGGATGGAACCCAGGGGAATTCGACCTCTGAGCTACACCCCCCTGCCCTATTTTTAATTCTTTATTTTGAAACCGGGTCTCACTGAGCTGCAGAGGGCCTCACTAAGTAGCTCAGGCTGTGAACCCCAATCCTCCGTTCTCAGCCTCCCAATAGCTGCAGCTACTTAGGCCCTTTGCAACTCAGTGAGACTCTGTTACAAAATAAAGAATACAAAATAGGGCTGGAAGACAGGCGTGGTGGTGCACGCTTGTAATCCCAGCATTTGGGAGGCTGAGACCAGAGGATCGCAGTTCGCAGACAGCCTCAGCTACTTAGTGAGGCCCTCCGCAACTTAGTGAGACCCTGTTTCAAAATAAAGAATAAAAAAACGGCACAGGATGTAGCTTGGAGGTCAAATGCCCCTGAGTTCCATCCCCAGACACACACACACACACACACACACACACACACACACACACACACACACACACTAGGGCTGGGGATGTAATTCAGAGGTAGAATGCCTCTGGGTTCAAGCCCCAGTATCACAAAATAAATAAATAAAGAATAAAAAATAGAGGCCGGGTGTGGTGGCGCACGCTTGTAATCCCCACGCTTGGGATTACAAGGCAGAGACAGGAGGATCGCGCAGGTTCGAAGCCAGCCGCGCGCGCTGGCTTAGGAGACCCTGTTTCCAAAAAAAAAAAAAAAAAGTAAAAATAGGTCTGGGAGTGTAGCCCGGAGGTAGAAGAGCTTCCAGGAACCCTGGTACCACCAAAAAAAAAAAAAAAAAGAAAGAAAGAAAAAAAAAAGAAGAAGAATAAAAAATAGGGCTGGGGCTGTAGCTTGGAGGTAGAATACCCCTGAGTTCCATCCTCAGTACTGCAAAAAATAAAGTGAAATAAAATTCAAAGGATTGGGGCTAGGTGTGGTGGCACGTGCCTGTAATCCCATGACTTAGGAGGCTGAGATAGGAATGCAGGTTTGAGGACAGCCTCAGCAATTTTTTTTTTTGTGTGTGTGTGTGTGGGTCTGGGGATGGAACCCAGAGGCATTTGACCTCAGAGCTACAGCCCCTGCCCTATTTTTTATTCTTCAATTTGAAACAGGGTCTCACTGAGTTGCAGAGGGCCTCACTAAGTAGCTGAGGCTGTCCGGGAACCACGGTCTTCCAGTCTCAGCCTCCCGAATGCTGGGATTACAAGCGTGCGCCACCATGCCTGGCTACAGCTTCAGCAATTTAGTGAGGCTCTCAGCAACTTAGCATTTTTTAATTTCAAATTAAAAAATAGGCCGGGCGTGGTGGTGCATGCTTGTAATCCCCATGCTTGGGAGGCAGAGACAGGAGGATCGCGCAGGTTCGAAGCCAGCCACGCGCGCTGGCTTAGGAGACCCTGTTTCCAAATAAAAATGTAAAAATAGGTCTGGGAGTGTAGCCCAGGGTTAGAAGGGCTTCCAGGAACCCCAGTACCACCAAAAAAAAATAAAAAATAAAAAAAATAGGGCAGGGGGTGTAGCTCAGAGCTTGAATGCCTCTGGGTTCCATACCCATACCCACAAAAAAATAATATGAGCATGGTGGTGCATGCCTACAATCCCAGTACTTGAGAGGCTGAGACAGGAGGATAGCAGGTTCAGAGACAGTCTCAGCAACTTAATGAGGCCCTCAGCAACTTAGCGAGACCCTGTTTCGAAATAAAAATAAAATAGGGTCGGGGTGTAGCTCAGCTAGAATGCCCTTTGGTTTGCTCCTCAGCACCAGAATATAAAAAATAAAGGAAGAAAGAAAGAAAGCTAGTGGCTATAGTTCAGAGGTAAAATGCCCCTTGGGTTCAATCCTTAGTACCGTAAAAAGGGGGAGGGTGTTGGGGATGTGGCTCAATTGTAGGGCGCTTGCCTAGCATGTGTGAGCCCCGAGGTTTAATCCTAATACTGCAAGAAAAAATGAAAAAAGGAAGCCAGGCACAGTGGCACATGACTGTAGTCCTATAATCCTAGTATTGGGAGGCTGAGATGTTTAAAAAAAAAAGCCAGGTGTAGTGGTCCCAGTACTTGGGAGGCTGAAACAGGAGGATCATAAGTTTGCTGCCAGCCTCAGCTACTTAATGAGGTCCTCCACAACTTAGACCCTGTTTCAAAATAAAGAATGAAAGGTCAGGCATGATGGCGCACACTTGTAATCCCCACGCTTGGGAGGCTGAGACAGGAGGATCATACAGGTTCAAAGCCAGCCTCAGCTACTTAGTGAGGCTCTCAGCAACTTAGTGAGACCCTGTTTCCAAATAAACTATAAAATAGGTCTGGGAATATAGCCCAGACGTAGAAAAGTCCCTGGATTCCATCCCCAGTACCACCAAAAAATAAATAAATAAATAAATAAATAATAGGCTGAGACAAGAGGGTCGCAGGTTCACAGCCAGCCTCAGCTACTTAGTGAGACCCTGTTTCAAAATAAAGAATAAAAAATATAGGGCCGGGGGTATAGCTTGGAGGTAGAATGCCTGAGTACCATCCCCAGTAAAACACACACACACACACAAACACACACACACACACACACACACACACACACACACACACACTAGGGCTGGGAGTTTAGCTCAGAGGTAGAATGCCCCTGGGTTCAATCACCAGTCCCCCAAAACAACAACAAAAATAAATAAGGAGAGCACGGTAGTGCACACTTGGGGAGACTGAGACAAGAAGATTGCAGGTTCGAGGACAGCCTCGGCAAGTAGTGAGACTCTCATTAACTTAGTGATGGTACTGGGGTTCCTGGGAACCCTTCTACCAACGGGCTATACTCCCAGACCTATCTTTTCTATTTTTATTTGGAAACAGGGTCTCTTAATCCAGAGAGGCTGGCTTCGAAACTGCCCTCCTGTCTCCGCCTCCCAAGCGCGGGGATGACAAGCATGTGCCACAATGCCCAGCAATGAGACCCTGTTTCAAAATAAAGACTAAAAAGTAGGGCAGGGGGTGTAGCTCAGAGGTAGAATGCCCCCTGGGTTCCACCCCGAGTGCTGCAAAAATAAAAACAAATAAAAATAAATAAATAAGAATAAAAAGTAGGAGCCGGGCGTGGTGGTGTACACTTGTAATCCCAGCATTTGGGAGGCTGAGACCTGAGGATCGTGGTTCGCGGACAGCCTCAGCTACTACTTAGTGAGGCCTCTGCAACTCAGTGAGACCCTGTTTCAAAATAAAGAATAAAAAACAGGGCTGGGGATGTAGCTAGGAGGCTGAATGCCCCTGGGTTCCATCCCCAGACCCGCAAAAAAAAAAAAAAAAAAAAAAAGTAGGGCTGGGGGTGTAGCTCAGTGGTAGAACATCCCTGCATTCAATCCCCAGTTCCACAAAAAAAAAAAAAAAAAAAAAAGAAAGTAGGGCTGGTGTATAGGTCAGAGATGAACCCAAATATCGAGCCCCTGGGCCCGGTCCCTAGTATAGCCACACACATACCCCATCAGTCCTCCTCGTGCAGGGCAGTGGGGCGTCACGGTTCAGGGGGTGTTGCCAGGCCCGGGAGTGCTGACCGACCCTGGCCCGCTCCTGCAGGCGAGGCTGGGGCCAACATCATTGAGGTGTCCAAGGAGGCCCGCAAGCGGTTCCTGGGCCCCTTGCACCCCTCCTTCAACCTGGTGAAGACCATTCGTGGCTGCCTGATGAAGACCCTGCCTGCTGACAGCCATGAGCGTGCCAACGGGCGCCTGGGCATCTCCCTGACCCGGGTCTCCGACGGGGAGAACATCATTATTTCACACTTCACCTCCAAGGACGAGCTCATCCAGGTGGGTCCTGGGGCTGCTGGGGGGGGCGACAGGGAGCCCCCCCCCCCCCCCCGCCCTGCTCACTCGGCTCTGCCCTGCCCTCAGGCCAATGTCTGCAGCACTTTCATCCCTGTTTACTGTGGCCTCATCCCTCCTTCCCTCCAAGGAGTGGTGAGTAGCCCGCCTGGCATGCTGGGCGCCTTCGGGGTGACAGTCAGCTGTTCTCTGGGCTGTGGGACGGGTGGCGGAGGAAGGCGGTGGTGCCCAGCCCGCGGGCCTCGCTTCCTGTTGTGCAAGCAGCCCAGGGAGCTTATGCTTCCTGTGCCCCCCGCTTTGTGCCCATGCCAGCCACGACCAGTGCCTAGTGGGGGAGAGGCCTGGGCCGGGCCGCCGGCTGCAGCCCCCCACCTGTGACCGTGGCTCTCTCTGTGTGAAGCGCTACGTAGACGGTGGCATCTCGGACAACCTGCCGCTCTATGAGCTGAAGAACACCATCACCGTGTCGCCCTTCTCGGGCGAGAGCGACATCTGCCCGCAGGACAGCTCCACCAACATCCATGAGCTCCGCGTCACCAACACCAGCATCCAGTTCAACCTGCGCAACCTCTACCGCCTCTCCAAGGCCCTCTTCCCCCCGGAGCCCATGGTGAGCCCGCCCGGCCGCCCAGGGGCTTCTCTCCGCTGGCCCGAGGGCCAGGGCGGTGCTGCGGCCTGGCACCCCCTCAGGGAAGGCAGCCTGCCTCTGCAGCCTGGACTTGGGCGGTAGGAGGGCCGGGGCGGAGGCGGCCGCTGCAGGCGCTCGAGAGCAGGAGGCCCTCGGCTCCAGGGTGCCCTACCCCTGCTGCAGGTGCTGCGGGAGATGTGCAAGCAGGGCTACAAGGACGGCCTGCGCTTCCTGCGGAGGAACGGTGAGTGGCAGCTGCAGAGAGGGGGCCGGCTCCCGGCGGCTGGGCCCAGGGCCGGCTGACCATGGGTCTGCCGCCCTCCACCCAGGCCTCCTGAACCAGCCCAACCCCTTGTTGGCACTGCCCCCTGCCTGCCCGTATGGCCCAGAGGAGGCGGCAGAGGGGCCCCCCGCAGAGGAGCAGCCTCAGACGCAGGAGGAAGATCTCATCCTGGAGCGCCTGCCTGCCCGCCTCAATGAGGGTGCGTGCAGAGAGGGAGGGGGGCATGGGAAGGCAGGCCCGGTGGGCGCTGGGCCGGCTCCCCTGACCGGCGCCTCCTGCACCCACAGCCCTGCTGGAGGCCTGCGTGGAGCCCAAGGACCTGATGACCACGCTCTCCAACATGCTGCCGGTGCGGCTGGCCACGGCCATGATGGTGCCCTACACGCTGCCGCTGGAGAGCGCGGTGTCTTTCACCATCCGGTGCGAGGCCTGGGGCGGGGGCAGGGGGCGCTGGGGCAGACCTGTGGGACCAGCCTGAGCGAGTTGGCTGGGAGGCCGGGGGCCTGTCCTCAGGCGCTGAGGCCTGCTCCTCTCCCCCAGCTTGCTGGAGTGGCTGCCTGATGTTCCTGAGGACATCCGGTGGATGAAGGAGCAGACGGGCAGTATCTGCCAGTACCTGGTGATGCGTGCCAAGAGGAAGCTGGGCAGTCACCTGCCCTCCAGGTGAGCCGCCTGCTGCCGTGCCCGGGGCACCGTGGCCTCGAGAGCCCCCACTGAAGACCTCCCTCTTGCGTCTCTGCCCTAGGCTGTCTGAGCAGGTGGAGCTGCGCCGAGCCCAGTCGCTGCCCTCGGTGCCTCTGTCCTACGCCACCTACAGCGAGGCGCTGCCCAACTGGGTCCGCAACAACCTCTCCCTGGGGGACGCGATGGCCAAGTGGGAGGAGTGCCAGCGGCAGCTGCTGCTGGGCCTCTTCTGCACCAACGTGGCCTTCCCGCCAGATGCCCTGCGCATGCGTGCGCCTGCGGGCCCCGCCCCCGCGGAGCCCTTGCCCCCGCAGCACCCGCCGGGCCTGCCCCCTTGCTGAGCGCGGGCCCTCCCGCCTTCCCAGGCGCCAGGGGTGCCCCTCGACTGGGGTCCTGGGCCTGGCTGAGGTGCACCCTGCCTCTCCTTGCCCACTAAGGAGGACATGGGGCCCTCACGGCTGCATACGGGGCTGTGAACCCCCTCCACCAACCACTCACTGGCCGCACTGAGTGGGGAGGGGCGCGGAGTGCCCTCCCTTGGGGCCACAAGACCCCTCGCCTGTGCCTTAGTCTTTCCCTGGCCTGCCGCCCCTTCTCAGTCCAGGACTACTCCTGAGAACACCGCGCCTGCTCCTCCCCAAAGAATACGTGTGAAGAATTATTTATTTTCGCCAAAGCAGATAAAATAAATGCCGTAGCTCAGCCTCTGTCTCTTTCACTTCTGTGTGACCCCCCCTTGCTTGGGGGCGGTGGGTGGAGTTTGTTCCCCTACCCCAGCGGAGCTGGCCATTGTCTATAGCCAGATGTCAGGCCTTCCAGGGTTGCCCTCCAGGCCTGGGGCCACTGCTCTGGCAAAGACCTGGGCATATGGCCTGCGCTGCCCGAGCCCGCCTTGCTGACCCTTGGGCATAGCTTTCCAAGGGCCAATAGGAATATATGGTCCAGACGGGGGTACAGCCTGCGACAGCGTACCTGTCATGCACCAGTCTCTGGGTTT
Source organism: Muscardinus avellanarius (assembly GCF_963383645.1). Taxonomy (NCBI): domain Eukaryota; kingdom Metazoa; phylum Chordata; class Mammalia; order Rodentia; family Gliridae; genus Muscardinus; species Muscardinus avellanarius. Next base: position 239,242,138 of record NC_137786.1, on the reverse strand, counting down.
CATCCCCAGCAGTACAGAAAAAAATGTTTACAAAAGGTGTCACCCACACCTTCGTTCCACAGTGACAGGGTTGGACTACAGTGGAGGGTGAGGCCTCTGAGGCCGGGACCTGGGACTGTCAGCCCCGCGCCACCTTTGGCACCTGCCCAAAGCTTTGTGCTTGGCTCCATTCTTCCAGGACAGGACGGGACGTCACCACTCCGTGGGCCAGGTGCACCTGCCTCCGGATCCCGCCCGTCCTGTACCCTGTCTACCGCCAGTACCTGGAGAGGCTGCAAGGGCTGGAGCACTGACGCGGGTGAAGTCCTGGCTGAAGGTGGCCTTGTCCTGGAACACAGGGCTTCCTGAAGCGACTGCCAAGGGGGCAGTTCTCCGGGCCTTGGGGTGAGGGTGCTGGGGCAGAGCGTGGGTTTGGCTGGATTTCTGGAGTTGTGCCCGGCTCAGCCGCCACCTGCCCCCACCCAGGGTGTGGGGCGGCTGCGGTGGCAGCCCCCAGCCAACAATAACGGTAGTGGGACCTGGGGCAGCCGGACTGGGTGAGCCGGCCAGGCAGGTCCCCGGCCTGTGTGCCAGGGCCACCCCCTTGGTCTTGTGCTGGAAACCCAGCCTGTTGTGGCTGCACTGGAGAAGCAGAGGCCACAGGTCCTGAGAGCTGCTGTGGCAGGTGGGACGCCGGCCTCCAGGTGGGTGACGGCCAGGCAGGGAAGAGGCCAGGGCCCCGGCAGGGCTGTGCTCCAGGAGTGCCGAGGGGTGCCAGGTGGCCCTCTGCCCCACACCCTCACAGGAGTGCGGAGGCTGCCTGGTTAACGTCACTGTCTAGTACTGCATGGTATCGTTTAAGAAGCTGGCAAAACCAAAATCTGAGAAGGAAAGAGCGGAAAGCCAGGTCCGCGGCCGGGGTGGGGGAGCTCCCGGAGTCTGTGGTCAGCTTCCCGCCGGCGTTTCCGACCCGCTTTTTGGCGCTTGGTCTGTGTCCTTGGGATGGGGGAGCTGGTGTGCACGTCCCGGAGGCCGGCCCGCCCTTGGCTCTGCCTGGACCGCCGCCCGGCCGCAGGGTCCGGCTGCCGAGGCAGGGGAGAGGCGGGGACACCAGGGTGCCTCCGCCCGGCCTGCGAGGGGCCGGCGCGGTCCCCAGCCTGCGAGGGCCAGCGCCGCGGCGGCCGGGGTCCGAGCGGGCGGGGCGGCCAAGTTTCCGGGAGGAGCCGCCCGCGGCAGGTGCGGCGGCGGCGCAGCCCGTGCTGGCAGGTAGGCGTGCAGCCCGCGTGCCCCGCTCGGACCCGGGGCGCCTAGGCTGCAGGGGCGTCCCGTCGGGGCACCCGGGGGCAGAGGAGGCCGGGCGGCCGGAGCAGTGCCGGAGCTCGGGCGCCTGCGCCCGCCCGGGCCCTTCCTCCCGGCTCCCGGGCCAGCTTCCGGCTGGGATGGACTGTGGGTTGGTGGCCCGCCGGCCCCAGTGGGTGGCACGGCCTGGGGGCAATGGCCCGGGCTCTGTGTTCTCCTTTCCCTCGCCGCGGGTCCTTGGAGACCCCCCTCTCCCTAGGAAAACGGGCGGGGTGGTGGAGAGGATCCAGGCTTGGCCTGAGGAGGGGACCGAGTCCCAGGCCCAGCGGCCTCACAGCTGGGTGTAGCTTTGGGAAATCCGGGATCTGGACGTTGTAGGAAGGACAGGTGGCTTTGATCAGGGGTGGAGCTCCCCGCCAGGAGCTGGGAGGCCCGGGAGGTTCCAGGAGGTTCCGGGACCTGGAGAGGGAGAGGCAGGCAGAGAGGCAGGACCCTTGTTGCCAGGGGTGCTAGCCCAGAATCTGGGGGTGTTCCTGAGAAGGGCTGGGACTTTGCCCCTGTGCTCCGTGGGGCCTGGTTGCAGGTGGGAGGGCCCTGCAGGTGGGAGCTGTCAGGAGGTCAGGGCATCACTGGCCCAGGCCAGGGCTAAGGAATAGGCTGGGATTGGTGGGGACTGGGGGGTTTGGACCTGCCTCCTCAGTCCCAATTTGGAATCCCCATCTCGGGGATGTGGTGTGCCCCTCCTCCCCGGCCGTGGCTATCAGGAGCTCTGTAGACTCTCCACACTCCGTCTTCTGGATGTTGGACCCTGCCCCGTTTGTCCCCCACTTCCTCTGTCCTGGCGGGCAGCCTCTCTCTGGGTTGGGACCTCTGCAGTGCCTGGTCCTGGGCAGCCCCCGCAGTCTGCAACCCCAGGCGCCCCAGCCCTGCAGCACCCCTCCATCTGCCTGGCCTTCCCTCACTTCATCCCACCTGGGCAGGGAGGGCCTCAGCTGCCTGCTTGCGCCCCATGCTGCTCCCCGCTCTCTGACCCTCCTTTGGCTTCCCAGAGCCCTACAGAGCCAAGATCCTGCCCCCATGGCCAGCCCTGGGGAGCCGGGGACTGGGGAGTCCCAGGAGGAGCAGGAGGAGGAGGAGGAGGAGGAGGGGGCCTGTGCTGCAGGGCGGCCGGCTGAGGTGCTGAGGCAGGCCCAGGAGCTCTTCCTGTTGTGTGACAAAGAGGCCAAGGGCTTCATCACCCGGCAGGACCTGCAGGTGAGCCGCAGTCCCGAGAGGCCATCACGCCCAGGGCTAGCCTTGGCTGCTCACCCTGCTCTCCCATCCGGCCAGGGTCTGCAGAGTGACCTGCCTCTCACACCTGAGCAGCTGGAAGCAGTGTTTGAAAGTCTGGACCAGGCCCACACCGGCTTCCTCACCGCCCGGGAGTTCTGCCTGGGTCTGGGTGAGCAGGGGCCTGCCCACCCCCAAGCATCCAGAGACCCTGGGCTGGCCCACCTGGCCTCTCCGTTCCCCTCCCTCACTGCTGACCCTGTGCTGTGCAGAGTGGGCCCTGACCTCTCTCTGCAGCCAAACCAGGTGGGACTGGGAGCCTGGCTGTCACCTCCCATTCCCAGGCCAACAGAACCAAAACGAGGAAGCAAAACAGGAAGCCGGCCCGAGAGCGCAGGATGCTCGGGAGCCGGGCGGGCCGAGTGGCAACCCACAGCCTGGGATTTCCCTCTCCTGCCGCAGGGAAGTTTGTGGGGGTGGAGTCGGCCCAGGGCCCGGCGGCCTCGCCGACTCTGGAGGAAACCTTTGAATCGGGCTGGTCGGATGTGCAGGGCAACCTGGGCTGCCTGGAAGAGGAGGAGGAGGAGGAGGAAGAGGAGGAGCAATTCTGCTCCGCGCTGGAGCAGCTGGGGGTGGCCCGGGTCCTGGGCGAGTGAGTCCGCGCTGCCCCCTGCCGCTCCGGGCCTGCGCTCGGCCGGGGTTGCCCGCCCGTCTGCTCCCGCCCGGGGTGCCGAGGCTGCGCGGGCCGAGCCGTGGGGGGGCCGGGCGTGCTTTCCCGCAGGTCCGCCTCGCGGGGGCCGGGGAGGGCGGGGCCGCCGGGGCTGTCCCGGGCCCGAGGGCCTCGCCGCAGCCTCGCTCGCCCCTGCAGACAGCGCGCCGTGAGGGCGCTCTGGGCGCGGCTGCGGCGCGAGCGGCCCGAGCTGCTGGGCCACTTGGAGGAGGCGCTGCTGCGCGCGTCCGCCTGCCTGGAGGAGGCGGCGCGGGAGCGGCGCGGGCTGGAGCGGGCGCTGCGGCGGTGAGCGCGGCGGGCCGGCGGGGCGGCGGGCAGCGGCTCACCCTTCCGGGCAGCGGCTCACCCGCCCCGTCCCCAGGCGCGAGAGCGAGCACGAGCGGGAGCTGCGCGGCCTGTACGAGGAGCTGGAGCAGCAGGCGCGCGAGCGGCCGCGCGGGCGCAGCCAGGTGGGGCCCCGGCCCGCCCCCCCCCCGGGACCCCGGCCCCGCCGCCCGCTCAGCCCGCTGTGTTGCAGGGCCGGCCGGCGGACGAGCGCGGGCGCCGCCTGGAGCAGGAGCTGCGGAGCCGCGAGCAGGAGCTGGAGCGCGCGGGGCTGCGGCGGCGCGAGGTGGGCCGGGCCCCGGGGGCGGGCGGGGGCCCGGGCGGCGCTCACCGGCCTCTGCGTCCGCAGCTGGAGCGGGAGCTGCAGGCCCGGGCGGCGGAGCAGCGGGAGGCGCAGGCGCAGCTCGCCCGGCTGCGGCGGGCCTACGAGGCGCGGGGCGCGCAGCTGGAGGGGGCGCGGGCGCAGCTGCGCAGGCTGGAGGGCGACGCGCGCGGCCGGCGGGAGCAGACCCAGCGGTACGCCCCCCCCCCAGGCCGGAGGGGCGGCGGTCCGGGGGGAGCCGGGGTGGCTGCCCTTGCCGGTGACCCCAGTACTTGGGAGGCTGGGATAGGAGGACCACAGGATGCTTGCCGGCCTCAGCGATTTAGGGAGGCTCTTGGCAATTTAGTGGGACCCTGTTTCTCTCTCTTTCTTTCTCGGTGGTGGGGACTGAACCCAGGGATGTCGTACCTTGGAGCCACACCCTCAGTCCTGTTTTGTTTTTTTGTTTTTTATTTTCAAGCAGGGTCTCACTAAATTGCGGAGGGTCTTGCTAAATTGCCCAGTCTGGCTTCGAACCTGCCATCTCCTCTCTCAGCCTCCAAAGTACTGGGCACGAAACCAGTGAGAGTCTGTTTCATAATAAAAAGTAAAATACGGCTGGGGGCGTAGCTGTGTGGCTCAGAGGTAACACGCCCTGGGCTCAGTCCCCAGTCCCCCCTACATGCGCACACACGCGCACATAGACACACACGGTGGAGGGCCTCTGAGGGCACCCCAGGAGCCTGCCTGCATCAGGGTCACCACCTCTCGCCCACAGTGACATGGTTGTGGTCTCCAGGAACATGCAGAAAGAAAAACTCAGCCTCCTGCGGCAACTGGGACTGCTCAGGTTCGGAGAAACCCAGACTCTGGGAGGGAAGGGCTCAGCTGGGGGGCTCCCAGCTCCCAGATATTCTGGGTCTTCCACCCCACCCACTGAGAGGGAGCCCTTCCTGTGTCCGCCCTCCATCCCTCGTGCTGCGGCCTCCACCAGGCTCCTCTCTTCTGGCCTGGGGAGCCAGGGCCCAGCCACCCTCCCTGCCACTGACGCAGCGGCTTTGAGGTCTTGGACCCCTCAGGCCACTCAGCCGTCACACTCCGCCTCCCTAGAGAGCTGAACACCCGGCTTCGGGATGAGAGGGATGCCTATGAGGCCAGACTGCTGGGCGGTGGCCACAGGAAAGCTCTGGCCGAGGCCCGCCTGCCTGGGTCCACCTGCTGCTGCTGCTGCTGCAGCTGGGCTCGGCCCCCGAGACGCGGCTCCGGCCACCTGCCCAGTGCCTGAAGACCAGCCCGGTGGGCCTCACCTGGAGAAGCTGCTCTGGCAAAGAGACTTGTCCTGGGCGGGAGTGGGTCTTCTGTGGGCTCTGCCCAGCAAGGCCCCCACCCACCTGAACAGAGACCGAAGGGACACTTGTGCGTGGCCAGGGTCTCCTGTGCCCCTGCCGGTCTTTACCAGACCTGTCTCCGTCCAGCGTGAAGGACAGAGAAAAAATCCTGGTCAATAAAATCCACCAACTACTGTGTCCTCGGCTCTCCGTGTGTCTGAGAGCCGCCGCATATGCGTGCTCACGAGTGGGGTGTCCGTGGCACACCGACACATGAGAGGTTCACAGAAGGGTGTACCTCGTGTGCTGGGCTGGGCCCCCAGGCTTGGAAGTGGAAGCCCCCAGACAGCTCCAGCAGCCCCGGCCTCAGCAGGGAGCACCACTGTGGGCCCAGCGGCTCCCAGACATCTGCTGCCCTGTCCTGCCCAGCTGGGCCGGAAGCCCACTGCGGATAACTAAGGTGTGGTCCCGGCGGTAGCGAGCCGCCCCTGACCCCCGCGGCCAGCTCCCGGTCATCCGGAGTGCACGCCCCGTCCTTTCTGCCTCTCCTGGGGCGCCATTCCCAGCCTCGTGCCCTCCTGACTGGGGAGCTCCTCGGGGAGACCCTCCAGACTGCACCCAGAGGAGCCCCTGTCCTGCTCTGGTCCGCACCGCCAGACCCTCCCCACCCCAGGTCGGCAGCTGTTGTGCGAGTCCTGGCGGCACTGGGAAGGCTCCCGGGGGAGAAACGGGGCCGGGCGCGGCGCAGGGAGGACCCCTGGCTGGCTGGGCGCCGCCTCCCTTCTCTCGGGCGTGGGGGCTCGCCGGGCAGCGGGCGCCCCCAGGCCGGGCGGGCAGCGCTGGCTCCCGCCGCAGCGAGTCGGGACCTGCCGGGCGCCGTGGGCGTGGCCCGGGCTGCGGGAGCCGTGGGCGTGGCCTGCGAGTGGGCGTGGCCTGGGGCCCGGCCCGCCATCTCCGGCCGCAGCCGCCGCCCCCGCAGCCGCCGCGGGGCCTGGACTGGACGCGTGGTCGGTGAGTGCGCCCGGCGGCGGCCGGAGGCAGGTGCGCGGCAGGCCCCGCGCCCTCGCCCCAGGCCGCGCCCACCGGCGGCCTGATTCGGAGGGAGACGGGCGCCGGGCCGGGGTGGGGGCGCCCCCGCCCTGGGACAGGCATGGCGGCCTTCCCGCAGGGCCCCGGGACGCGCGGCGGGGCGCCCATGGCCGCCGACTCGGTCCCCTTCCCTCCGCAGGCCCGCCGGTGCAAGGGGCGGGCCGCCGGCCTTCGGGGCGGGGGCCGGTGGCGGCGGTGACCTCATCGCGGTGACGCGGGGCCGCCGCGGCGGAGTCCCGGCCCCAGCGCCGGTGGAAAGCCTGGCTGGGTGCGGGCAGCCCGTGCGCCGCGGAGCTATTTGTGGCTGGCCCCTGCTCCCACGCCGGCCCTTTCCCTGGGGACTCGCAGCCGCCAGGCCGACCTGGGGGGGCGCCCAGCGTCAGCCTGGTCCTCAAGTTGCTGGGGTGTGTCCGGGGCGGGGGCGTCTGTGTGTCGTTGCCCAGGGAGGCGCTGGTGTCTGTGCCCCCCCAAGCCCGGAGTGGAGGCCCGTGTCTCCCCCACCGGCTCAGGGGTGAAGGTCTGTCTCCTCCAAGCAGGGGTGGAGGTCTGGGCCCGCCATCTCAGGAGTTCAGAAGCTCCGAGGAGGAGTCCCTGTTTCCCCCAGCCCAGGGGTGGCCGCCCTTTCCTCCCCCAGCTCTGTGGTGGAGATCTGCGACCCTACCCAGGTCCAGGGGTGGGGGTGGCTGCCTTTTTCCTCCTGGGGCTGCAGCTGCATGATGAGGCCCAGGGCAGAGCCCCAGAGACCTGAGGTCCCTCCCTGGATCAGACTGTCCAGGAATGTCCTCTGCCCCACCCTAGCCCAGACCAAAATACCAGGCCTGGCTACTCCTCTCTGCCTCCGGAGCGGAGCGGGCCCTGTGGCCTTGGAAAGGTCCACTTGGGCCTCCAGGAGGAGGGCTGGCAGAGAGGGCCAGCCTGTGACCAGCGGCTTGTTCCTGCTCTTTAGCCCGGCGTTCTGGGGAACTTCCGTCCACCTGTCCTTCAGCGGAGTCTAGACAGCCTGGTGAGCCTGGGCGGGGTGGAGCCGGCAGCCAGGCTGGAAACCGCCCGGGGTGCCCAGCTGCTGCCTGGCCCCAGGCCCTCCCCCGGAGGCTGCTGTGGGTGGGGCGGGTGTGCCCGCGGGCCTCTTCTTTGCTCCTGTTGGGGCACCTGCCCCGCAGGTCTGGAAGGGAGCTCAGATGTGCAGGCTCCCCCTGCTGGCAGCGACATTTCCTTACACTGTCCCGTGCACCTCTGTGAGGGGTCCAGTGGGGCGGGTCCAAGCGCCCAGCGCGCCTCTGCCACCTCTGGTGACGTGTCTCTGAGTAGTAGGTTCCTGCCAGCCTGTGAGCCTGTGGTGCCTATGGCCGGAGGCCCGGGAATGCTGTGGGTTGGCTCACCCCAGGGTCAGCTGGGGTGAGTCAGTGGGTGGTGCTGGGGTCCTGCAGGCCTGAGCCTGGTGGCACAGGGGTCCACCTTTCTGCATGGGGCCAGGGCTGCTGAGCGGTGGCCTAGGAAGGGACTCGAGACCCCTCCCCAGGCCTTCTCCCAGGGCAGGTGGCTGGCTAGGCCGCAGCTCCCAGGTGGCCCCGCTGTCTCCTGTCCCACTGCCATGGGCCTCTGACCCCACCCTGCCCCCCAGCCCAGGATGGGGGAGTTCAGCGAGAAGAAGGCGACCTGCGGCACCGTGTGCCTCAAGTACCTGCTCTTCACCTACAACTGCTGCTTCTGGGTGAGTGGCTGCCGTCCCGCCCGCGGCCCCGCAGAGCCAGGGCGGGTGCTGACTGACCTCTGCCTGCAGATGGCGGGCCTGGCTGTCATGGCAGTGGGCATTTGGACGCTGGCCCTGAAGAGTGACTACATCAGCCTGCTGGGCTCCAGCACCTACCTGGCCACAGCCTACATCCTGGTGGTGGCCGGCGCCGTCGTCATGGTGACCGGTGTCCTGGGATGCTGCGCCACCTTCAAGGAGCGGCGGAACCTGCTGCGCCTGGTCAGCGGGGCATGGCGGCACCCAGGCGGGGGGTCGAGTGTCACTGTCTTGGGGTCCGGGCCCCAGGGGTGGGTCTCCAGGCACACTCACGGGGTCCTCGTCCCTGCTCCTAGTACTTCATCCTGCTGCTTCTCATTTTCCTGCTGGAGATTATTGCTGGGGTCCTGGCCTACGTCTACTACCAGCAGGTGAGGGCCGCGGGCAGATGGGGGCCATGCCCAGGATAGGTGTGCATGTGAGTGACACCCCCAGCCCTGCGGCCCCACAGCTCACCACTTGGCCCCTGGGTCCTGGAGGTGGGTCTGGGTCTCATGGGGGGGCAGGCCACAGGGTCCTGACTGCACCCGTGCCCAAGCTGTCCACCTTGGGCTTGTGGGGAGGCAGGTGTCCAGCATCCCAAGGTGTCTCCAGCCCCCCTCACGCCCTGCTGTCTGGCCAGTCTGTACCTTCCACTCTGGGGCCTCCTGGGGCCCTCTCCCGGCTCCATCCTGGAGGTCTCAGACTGACCCCCACCTTCCCCAGCTGAACACAGAGCTCAAGGAGAGCCTGAAGGACACCATGACCAAGAAGTACCACCAGCCTGGCCACGAGGGCGTGACCAGTGCCGTGGACAAGCTGCAGCAGGAGGTGGGTGCCGCGGGGAGGCGTGCCCCGCCCCGGGCCGCAGCCCAGCACTCAGCGCGGTTCTCTTGCAGTTCCACTGCTGTGGCAGCAACAACTCTCAGGACTGGCAGGACAGCAAGTGGTTCCGCTCCCCCGCGGCGGGCAGCCGCGTGGTCCCCGACAGCTGCTGCAAGACCGTGGTGCCGGGCTGCGGGCAGCGGGACCACGCCTCCAACATCTACAAGGTGGAGGTAGGTGGCCACCTCCGCTCCCCGGGCACGCTGGGGCCGCGGGCCGTCCTCAGCAACCCCTGTCCCGCCAGGGCGGCTGCATCACCAAGCTGGAGGCCTTCATCCAGGAGCACTTGCGGATCATTGGGGCCGTGGGCCTCGGCATCGCCTGTGTGCAGGTGAGCCTGGCCGGCGGCGGGCGGCGGGCGGCAGGTGGCTGGCGGCGGCTCAGCTGCCTGTCTCTACAGGTGTTCGGCATGTTCTTCACGTGCTGTCTGTACCGGAGCCTCAAGCTGGAGCACTACTGACACCCAGGCCTGCCTGGTGTGGCCGGGCCCCGCCACCCCCTCGTCCCACCGACTACTGAGCTGACACTGCTGACCACTAGGAAGGTGGCTTCCGTGCGCCCGTGAGTGCATGCCGCCACCATGACCCCTGGCAAGCCCGCCCCAGGGGTAGCTTCAAGTGCCTTTCACCCACACCTAATCCTCAGGCGCTACACCACGTGCTGAGGCCGGTCCTTCCCCCAGCACCTGTCAGAGGAGACTGTTCTGTGGGTGGGCCCAGGGCCCAGGGCCCAGGCCTGTGTGTTGGTGTGAACGCGGGCAGGTCCCGTCCTGAAGGTGCCTAGGAGGCCGGCCGGAGCCCTTCAAGCCTGCCACTGGCTCGCCGCAGACCCGAGCCCCCAGCTGTGGGGCCTGCGTGACAGGAGCTGAGGCAGCCCCTATCTGTGCCTTGGCCCGTCCCGACTGCCAGGGCCCTGCTGACTTCCCCTGCTCTCAGCACCGCCATGGACGCCACGTGTCCCTGTCCGCTGCCTCCGTGGGAGCTGGGGCATTGCTGGCCCGCTCAATACTGTATCCCAAATGCCAAGCGCTCCTGCTGTTAACAGGTGCTTAATAAACGTTTAACTGACAGATCGGCCTGTCCACAGTCTATATAGGGCAGGAGTCAGGACTCCGTCCCGGTCAGGGTGGCCCAAGAGAGGGAAGTCCAATGGCAGGAACAGCTGAGTGCCTTCTGAAGGGTGGAGTCTCAGGAGGAAGTGAAGGCAGAGAGGCCGGACCTGCCTGTGGCTCCAAGCCCTCCCAGCACTGGGGAGCCCGGGCGGTGGGGGCAGAGGCCGGGTGAGAGCAGCTGGCCAGGCATGGTGGGCGGCAGGCGCTTCAGAGGTGGACGTGTTCAGACGATATGGTGGGCAGGCCAAGGTATGGCTCCTGGGAGACGGCCTGTGTGTGCCTTCTGCCTGTGGGGCTGCCCCAAGTCCCTGAGGCTTGGGTTGTGCTAGAGGACCCTGGGTCAGGCATCTGGCAGCCGGCAGCTGACCCTGAAGGGCACGTCAGAAGGGCTGCTTCCCTGCACTCCTGGAGGGCACTAAGGCCCCGGAACAGGTGCAGGCGCCTGGGTGCTGGGACCTCCCCTGGCCCAGCTGTGGGGTCTCAGGGCTGCCGTGCGGCTGTGGGCTAAGGTTGGCCCTCAGGCCAGAAAAAGGCATGGCTCCTTCTGGGGATGGGACCCAGGGGCAGTCTACCTCTGACGTACACGCCAGCCCTATTTTTCATTCTGTATTTTGAAACATGGTCTAAGTTAGGGCCTAGGTAGCTGAGGCTGTCCATGAATCTGTGATTCTGTCTCAGCCTCCCAAGTACTGGGATTACAAGTGTGTGTTAGCACACCCAGTTTTATTTTTTACTTTGAAACAGAGCTGGGTGTGGTGCCACATGCCTATAATCCCAGTACTTAGGAGGCAGATACAGGAGAATTGTAGGTCAAACTAGCCTCAGTGGGACGTTCCCAGTTAAATAAAATAGAGCTGGGGGTATGGCTTGAAGATTGAAGGCCCCTGGGTCCAGCATCAACAGCACACACACAGTTACTTTGAAATGGCCTTTTTTTTTTTCTTGTGGGTCTGGAACCCAGGGGCATTCGACCTCTGAGCTACACCCCCTGCCCTATTTTTTATTATTTATGTTGAAACAGGGTCTCACGAAGTAGCTGAGGCTGTCCGTGAACTGCGATCCCTGGTCTCAGCCTCCTGAATGCTGGGATTACAAGCGTGCGCCACCACGCTGGCCTTGAAATGGTCTTTCTAGGTTGCTGAGTTTTATTTACTGAGGCTGTCCTCAAACCTACAACTCTATTGCCGCTTCCCAAGTACTGCCTGCACCACCATGCCTGGCTTCTGGCCCAATTTTTCTTTGGCAGTACTGGGGATGGAACCCAGGGGCATTCTACCTCCAAGCTACGCTCCCAGCTCTATTTATTATTCTTTTTCTTTTTTTGGTGGTACTGGGAATGGAACCCTTCTACCTCCGGACTACACTCCCAGACCCGTTTTATATTTTTATTTGGAAACAGGGTCTCTTAAGCCAGCAAGGCTGGCTTAGAACCTGTGCGATCCTCCTGTTTCCACCTCCCAAGCGCGGCGATTACAAGTGTGCGCCACCACACCTAGCTATTCTTTATTTTGAAACAGGGTCTCACTGAGTTGCAAAGGGCCTAAGTATAGCTGAGGCTGGCCATGAAGTACGACCCTCCGGCCTCAGCCCCCTAATTCCCCTAATGCTGGTATCACAAGCATATGCACCATGCCCGGCTCCTATTTTTTATTTTGAAACAGTCTCACTAGGTTGACGAGTCTCATTACATGTCAAGGTAGTCCTTAAACTTGTGACCCTCCTGTCTCAGCCTCCCAAGTCCTGGGATTACAGGCATACACCACCACACGCGGTTCTATTTCATTTTTTATTTGGAAACAGTCTCATTAAGTTGCGAAGGGTTTATATTGCTGAGCTTGGCCGTGAACCTGCAATCCTCCCGTTTTAGTTTCCAAGTACTGGGATGGCAGGTGTGCGCCACCATGCCTGGCTGAAAATGTGGTTTAGATCCCAGAGGCGTGGGCCCCTGCGCCTGGCCTGGAGTCCAGAACATGAGCGCGAAGTAGGCCCCCGAATGCTCCTGGCTGCTGAGGGACCTTCTAGGCTTGGGCTGCTGCCCAGGGATGGTGCCTCCCCCTGGGCAGCGAGGCCATGTCTACCGCCGTCCACCCCGATGGACTGGCAGGAGGAAAGGGATGTAGAGCCTTGGGGTAGAAGACTGCTGGAAGGCCACCCATGGGTGAGACTGGCCCAGCACCCAGCCAGGCCGGGGCTCGGCTGCTCAGATGTGAGGGTGCAGGTTCACGGGCACAGGGAGCCCCAGACCAGGCCAGGTAGCAGGACATGCAGGGAATCCGTAGGAGTCTTCACTGGCTGGCTGCTTCCAGGGGAGCAGGAGGCCGTGGCCAGGCGCCGCTGGCGGGAGCCCGCGGCCTGGCGGTCACTTCTCCAGGGGCACGTAGTTGAGCAGCTTCTCGATCAGGTCCACGTGGGCCAGGAGCATGCGGCGGCAGCAGTAGCGCTTCAGGCCCAGCGCGTCCAGGGCGTCCCTGTGTCCAGGGCAGAGTGGTGAGGCTGGCTGTAGCGACAGCCAGCTGCCCCTGCGGCCTGCCAGCCCCGCCCGTCTCCCCAAGCTGGCAACGCCTATGGCACTCAGACGCCCGAAAGGAGACAGCGCGGCCTCTCCCACCGAGTCGCGGAGGCACAGGGTGCACCCATGTGTGCCACCGCGATCCAGGGTTTTTTCCTTTTTCATGGTACTAGGGACTGACCCCAGGAGTGCTCTAACACTGAGCTACACCCTAGATCTTAATCTTTTTGGAGATAGGGTCTTTAAGTTGCTGAAGCCAACCTTACACCTGCAACCCTCCCGTCTCGGCCTCTCAAGTACTGGGAGTGGAGGAGTGCGCCATCACAATCAGCTCTACTCCCCTTTTCTGTTTTTTTTTTTTTTTTTGCGGGTCTGGGGATGGAATCCAGGGGCATACAACCTCTGAGCTACACCTGCCCTATTTTTCTTTTTGGTGGTACTAGGGATGGAATCCAGAGGCTTTCTACCTCCGGGCTATATTCCCAGACCTTTTTTATATTTTATTTGGAAACAGGGTCTCGCTAAGTTGCCGAAAGTCTCACTAAGTAGCTGAGGCTGGCTTCGAACCCGTGTGATCCTCCTGTCTCAGCCTCTCAAGCGCGGGGATTATAAGCGTGTGCCACCACGCCTGGCTACACCTGTCCTATTTTTCATTCTCTATTTTGAAGCAGGGTCTCACTGAGTTGCAGAGGGCCTCACTAAGTAGCTGAGGCTGGCCTTGAACCGCGATCCTCCTGTCTCAGCCTCCTGAGTGCTGGGATGACAAGCGTGCGCCCCACGCCCGGCTGCTCCCCTCTTCTAACCCAGGGCTCCAGGCAGGGCCTGTGTGGGGAGGGCCATGAGCGGGCGTCAGGGCTCTGCTCGCCTCACAGTCTTCAGCAGACAGAGGAGCAGGTACCCTCACCAGGGAGCCACCTGCCAAACCAAGTAGAAGCCTCAATTTCACCCTGCGGCCTTCAGAAAAGTCCCACACCACTGACTCCAATGCAGAGATGTTAGTTCTGGAAAGAGGCTACTCTAAAAAACAAAATTACGCAACTGGCAGGAAAATGGCACTAGAACACACATATATATTTCTACTCTTGTGTGGTACTGGGGATTGAGCCCAAGGGCATTCCACCTCCAAGCCATACCTTCGCCTTTGGCCCAATTTTTTAGTTTTTATTTTGAAGAGGCTCTTGCTAGACTGATGAGCCTCACTGCTTGCTGAGGCTGTCCTGGAACCTGCAATCCTCTCAGCCTCCCAAGTACTGGGATCACAAACGTGCACCGCCATGCCTGGCTTAAATGTACTTTTTTTTTTTTTTTTTTGGTGGTACTGGGGTTCCTGGAAGCCCTTCTACCTCTGGGCTAACTCCCAGACCTATTTTTACATTTTTATTTGGAAACAGGGTCTCCTAAGCCAGCGCATGCAGCTGGCTTCGAACCTGCGCGATCCTCCTGTCTCTGCCTCCCAAGTGCGGGGATTAAAAGTGTGAGCCACCAGGCCTGGCCTTAAATGTATTTAAAAAGTTGGATGTGAGCCAGGCCTGGTGGCACACACTTGTCATCCCAGCATTCAGGAGGCTGAGACAGGAGGATAACGGTTTAAGGCCAGCCTCAGCTACTTAGTAAGACCCTTTGCAACTCAGTGAGACCCTGTTTCAAAATAAAGAATTAAAAAAAAAAATGGAGCTGGAGGTATAGCTTGGAGATAGAATGCTCCTGGGTTTCACCGCCAGTACCACCACCAAAAAAAAAAAAAAAAAAAGCCATGCGTCCATGCTCACTGTAATATGCCTGTAGTCCCACTACTTGGTAGGACGAGACAGGAAGTTTGCAGGTTGCTTGAGCAAGTAGTAATAAGACTGTTTCCAAATAAAACAGGAACCAGGAGTAGTGGTGCACGCTTATAATATTCCCAGTACAGTACTTGGGAGGCTGAGACAGGAGGATCACAACCTCAGCTACGTAGTGAGGCCCTCTGCAATTTAGTGAGACCTTATTTCAAAATAAAGAATAAAAAATAGGGCTAATGGGTAGCTTGGAAGTAGAATGCCTCTGAATTTAAATCCCCAGTACCACAATAAAATAAAGTAAAATAAAGTGAGGTGGAATGCCCCTGAGTTCAATCTCCAGTACCACAAAAATAATAAATAAATAAAAAAGGGGCTGGACGCAGTGGCACCCGCTAGTAATCCCAGCATTCAGGGGGCTGAGACAGGAGGATCGCGGTTCACAGACAGCCTCAGTTACTTAGTGAGGCCCTTAGAAACACAGTGAGACCCTGTTAAAAAAAAAAAAAAAAACAACTAAAAAATAGGGCTGGAGGTGTAGCTTGGAGGTCAATGTCCCTAAATTCCATCCCCAGTATCATTAAAAAGAAAAAGAAAAAAAAGGGGGAGTGGGCCTGGGAGTATAGCCTGGAGGTGGAATGCTCCTGGTTTCAGCCCAAAGCACTAAAAACAAATATTAAAGCTGGATGTGGTAGCACAAGTCTGTAATCCCTGTATTTGGGAGGCTAAGAAGGATTATAGGTTCAAGGACAGTCTCGGCAAGTAGTGAATTTCTCATCAACCTACGAAGACCCTGTTTCAAAATAAAAATAAAGCCGGGTGTGGTGGCCCACGCTTGTAATCCCAGCATTCGGGAGGCTGAGACTTGAGGATCACGGTTAGTGGACAGCCTCAGCTACTTAGTGAGGCCCTCCGCAACTTAAGTGAGACTCTGTTTCAAGATAAAGAATTTAAAAAAAGAGCAGGGGGTATAGCTCGGGGGCCGAATGCCCCTGGGTTCCATCCCCAGAGCAAACAAAACAAAACAAAACAAAACAAACCACAACAACAAAAAAAACAATTGTAACCCCCGCACTTGGGAGGCTGAGACAGGAGGACCGCGCAGGTTCGAAGCCAGCCTCAGCTGGTTTAAGACACCCTGTTTCCAAATAAGATATATAATAGGTCTGGGAGCGTAGCCCGGAGGTAGAAGGCCCCTGGGTTCCATCCCCGTACCACCAATGAACAAAGAAATAAGTAAAACCGGGCTGCAGCTCAGAGAAAGCGTGGCCCTGGCTCAGTGCTCAGCACCCCGGGCAGATACACTGCCGGGGCCGCCGAGACGCCGGCACTCGCCCCCCAAGGCTCGGCGTCCTGCGACTCGGGGCCGGGGGCCCGAAGGCCCGGCCCGGCGAGGCTGGCTCTAAGGGCGGGCGCCGGCCAGGGTCCGCCCGCGGCCCGCGCTCACCCCTCGGTGTACTCGGCCTGCAGCAGCCCCAGGTAGGCCTCCCACTTGTTGCCCACGATCTTGCCGCAGGTGAAGCAGCGCACGGGGATGATCATGGCGGCGGCGGCGGCGGCGTCCGGCCGGGTCTGGCGTGCGGTGCCGAGGCCACGCCCACCGCGGACGGGCCCGCCCCTCGGCCCCGCCCCCGGCGGAGCGTCCCGGCTACGGCGGCCGCGCGCGGCCCGCAGACCTCGGCGCTTCGCGTTTCGCGTGCCCGCTTCCTGGCCGCGGGCGCGAGCGGGAGGCTGCGCGCGCAGGTACGGCGAGGCGCACCTGAGGACGCGCGCGGCTCCGGGCGGGATGCGGGCGGCCGGGGTGGAGGGCTGGGCCGGGCGCCTTCGCCCTGCGCGGCTGCCCGGGGCGGGAGGGACTCCGCGAGGGGGTGCGCCCTGGGCAGGTTTGCTGGCCGCCCAGAGGACTTAGTGGAGTCCCGGGCGTCCGTCAGCCGCGCCCTCGGGCCTCGGTCGCTGGGGAGGGACTCGCGGGGTCGGAGTCGGCAGAGCCCCTTGGGGCCTGTGCCCCCACCCCCATCCTGGACAGCCTCCCCAGCAGCACTGGCCGTCCCCCCCGGGCCACGTGGGGAGCCACGAGCAGAGGCCACTTCCCTTCCCTGCCCCCTCTCCCCAGACAGTGGACGCACATCCTGCCCGGGGCCAGAGGGGCAGCTTAGGGGCTGTGAGTCACTGTGGCCCGGGGTCAGGCCCAAGCCCCGAGGGGAGCCGGAGGTAAGGGAGACTGGGGAGGGGGTCCGCGACGTCAGCCGGGAGGGTCCCAGGGGATGGGTGTGGACCGGAGGCTTCCTGGAGGAGGGGCCCGGGGCCTGTCCCACCCCTGCTCCTGCCTGGAAAAGTTGTTTACTCTGGGAGAGTTGGGGAGAGAGTCCAGAGCCAGCCTGACATTCCTGGAATTCCACAAGTGCGAGCCTGTGGGCGCCTTTTGGGGGCAGTGGTATCATCTCCTCACCAGCCCCTCCTCTGGCCCCCTGATTTTCCAGGAGGGACCCTGGCTGCAGAGCCCCGGGCTGCCTGGTCCAGCCCCTGTGCACCCCAGAAAGGGCGGAAGCCCGCCCTTGCTCTTCCCTGGCCCTGCCCCAGGACTCTTGGGACCCTCACAGGTCAGCCCCCACCCCAGCCCTGGCTGGCACATCCCTCTGTGTGCCTTGGGGGTCGAAGCGGCCTGGGACCTGAGCCAGCTTCTCGGGGCAGCGGTGGGAGGGGACCCCAGCGCAGGCACTGTGCCTGTCGGCAGGGCTGGGCAGCCCCCCCCCCCCCAGTGTGCAGATGGGACCCAGGCCGAGGCCGCTGGGAGCAGGAGGTACTGGGTTTATGAGAACGGGGTGTTGAGCCTGGCATGGTGGGGCACGGGCACAAGGGTAAGGCCTGCTTTCGCAAGATTGCTGCTAGAGGAGGGGGAGGGGTCACTTCAGGGCAGGGGACGGCGGAGCCAGCCCAGGATTGGGGTTTCAGCTGTGGGCATTACCCAGGAAACTGGCAGCCACGGTCAAGGAAGGTGCTGGGTGGCCAGGTGCACAGCACTGGGCTGGGACTGAGCTGGCCATACCCTGGCCCTATACCACAGCCTCAGTTTCCCTATCTGTGAAGCACTGGTGGTAAAGAAGCTACCTAGCCGGAAGGGGGGCAATTCCTATACCACGAGGCTGGCCAAGACCTCTGGCCCGGAGGGTGAGGATGGGGAGGTCCCGGCCCCCCAGTCTCACACCTCTGACCTGGAGGGTGTGCTGGGGGGCAGGTGCATCCGTGTGAGCTGCAGTACTGGGTGCCATCAACACACACTGGGACACCGCCAGGACGCCAGCCCTGCCCCCTGAGCATACTGTTTCAGTGGCTTCTCGCTGCCCTGGGGCCCCGGTGGGGGGCACAGGTGGTTGGGGCTGAACTGGCCTTACCTGGATGACCCTTTGGACATAGCCCTGATGCGCTGGAGATCGCTCTCTTTTTCTCTCTTTTGGTACTAGGATTGAATCCCAGCACATTTTAACTCTGAGTTACCGTTCAGCCCCCTGCCCCCTTTATTTGGAAACAGGGTCTCACTAAGTTGCTGAGGCTGGCTTTAAACCTGCCATCCTCCTATCTGGGCCTCCCAAGTATTGGGCTTATAGGCATGTGCCACCATCCTTTCAGCCCCCAGCCCTTTTAATTTTTATTTTTTATGGTACTGTTTTTTCTTTTTCTTTTTTCTGCAGTACTGGGGAAGGAACCCAGGGGCATTCTACCTCTGAGGCTCCCCCAGTCCTATTTATTATTCTTTATTTTGAAACAGGGTCTCGCTGAGTTGTAAAGGGCCTCACTGAGTAGCTGAGGCTGGCCGCGAACCGCGATCCTCCTGCCTCAGCCTCCCGAGATTACAAGTGTGTGCCACCATATCGAGCTCTGGTGCTGGGGATTGAACCCAGGGGCTCTCTAAGCCATACCCCAGGCCTACTTTATATTCTGTTTTGAAACAGGCTCTCCCTAGGTTACTGAAGGTCTGGCTAGATTGTTGAGATGGGCCTCAAACTTGTGATCCTTCTTCCTCAGCCTCCCAAGTACTGCTGGGAACCCACCACGCCCAGCTTGGGTGGCCCCTTGGCTTCCGGCTCCTGGGAGCATTTTGGCCTCACTGTGGGCCCCCAGCTCTTGTAGGTCCCTCCCACATCACTCCCACCCATGTGACCTCCAGCAGAGAAACTCCTGAGGGTGCAGGGGAGCAGGGTGCTGGGTTTCAGTGGAGGGAGAGCCCAGGAGGAGAGCCTGGGGCCTCTTTGCCCAGTCCCCCAGGGACCTCCATCCCAGCTGAAGTTGGGGGAGGCGGGGGTGTCTCCAGCCTCCAGAGGCTCAGGCTAGGCCGGGAGATGGCCCCGCCAGGCTGTGTGTGGCCCCCAGCTGCCTCTGTGGGTGGGTGTCAGCCTGCCCGGCAGCATTTGCAGTGCCCCTGCCTGAAGTGGGAACTGGGCCCAGCAGGGCTGCGGCTGCAGAGGAAGCCACACCAGAGCCTGTTTGTGTTGGCACAGCCCTGCCTGCCTCCTCAAAGCCACCCCAGAGCTGGCTCGGCCCGGGAGCCAGGGCGGGCACCTCTGCCCTGCTCTCCACCCTGGCCCGTGTGGAAAGTGGGGTTGGAGCCCCTGGGCCTGCGCCGCCACCCCACTGAGGGGTCGCTCCACTGCAAACACCCGCCCAGGCCGCTGTGGCCAGCTGTGTTCGGAGCTGATCTGGGAGGTCCCCGTTGTGGTCTCCTGTGGCTCGCCCTCAACGCTTGCACTGTACCCTGACCCACAAGAGCGAGGGCGTCCTTGTCTTGGGTCCTGGCGGCAGATGGATGGGCCTCTTGGGACAGTGCTGGCAGGCTCCATGGGCAGGGCTCGAGGCCCCTTCCTCAGTTGTGGTCTGCTCAGCTGAAAAGGGAGGGGCGAGCTGGGCATGGTGGCACACGGATCATGCTTGTGATCCCAGCACTCGGGAGCCGTCAGAGGACCAAGATTCGCTGACAGCCTCAGCTACTTAGTGTAAGTAGAGGCCCTCTGCAACTTAGTGAGACCCTGTTTCACAGTAAAGAATAAAGCCAGGCGTGGTGGCTGGGGAGGCTGAGACAGGAGGATCGCATAGATTCAAAGTCAGCCTCAGCTACTTAGTGAGACCCTGTTTCCAAATAAAATATAAAATAGGGCTGGGGGTGTAGCCTGAAGGTAGAAAGCCCCTGAGTTCCATCCCCAGAACTGCAAAAGAAATAAATAAAGAATAAAAATTGGGCTGGGGGTGTAGCTAGGAGGTAGAATATGCCCCTGGGTTCCATCTCTAGTACCCCCCCCCAAAAAAAAAAAAAAAAGAAAAGGGAGGGGCGGAGGAGTATACAGCACAGGCTGGTCTTGGCCGGGGGTGGGGGCAGAACGCTTGTCCCTCTGTGAGCAGCCAGCTTTCCCTGTATTTCCACGTGAGCACACGTTCTCTGTGTTTGCTAGCCTGTGGTCCTGCCTGGCATCTGAAGAGGCCCAGGCGAGAGAGCCCCTGTTGGAAGCTGCCCTTCTGGGGCCACTGGCCAGTGGGCTGGCCCCTGAATCTAGCTGTGCACCCCCACCTGGTCCTGCACCTGCCCCCTTGGGAGCGCCAGGTACCCATGGCCTGCATCCAGCCTCCTGTAGAGCACATGCCTGCTGTGCCAGCCACTCACCAGCCCGCCAGGCGGCCTTCAGGTACTAAGTACCTCCCGGCCTTCTCCCTGAGGCAGGCCCAGGTGGGCATGGCCTGGCCAGGCGCTCACAGCATCTCCACCCAGGAGGAGCCCGGTCCTCACTCCGCTGCCTGTGGCCTTGGGCTGAGCTGTCAGATCACATCAGATTGGCCTCATCTGCTCAGCTGGGTGTTATATACAGGGTCTGTTTTTTTGTTTTTGTTTTTGTTTTTTGCAGTACTGGGGATGGAACCCAGGGACAGTCTACCTCCGTGCTACACCCCCAGCCCTATTTTTTTATTCCTTTGAAACAAGGTCTCACTGAGTTGCAAAGGGCATAAGAATCTGAGGCTGTCCAGAACCGAACTTTGACCCTCCTGTCTTAACCTCCCGAGTGCTGGGATTAAAGCGTGCTCCTGGCTTGTACATCGTTTTTTAGGAGGGACGGGGTCCAGTGTGCAGAGATACTGGGGTGGCATCCTGGATGCGGGGCTCCCCTTTGCCCCGCCCATCACCCCCTCCTTCTAGTCTGTGCCACACTGGGGTGCAGGAAAGTGGGGTTCGATAGCCTGGCCCTGGCCCCCCCTCAACCTGGCAGTCCTCCCCACCCCCACCTGGTGCTCAAGAAAGATGAATGGAACTGGGAGGGCAGCGGGTGTATTCATGCCCTGCTGCGGCTCCGCTGTCTGACACTGGGCTGCAGGGCCAGCTGCAGGGGTGGCCTGGTGGCTCAACCATCTGGGGAGAGCCCGGTGTGGCACTGAGGTGTATGGGTGGTGTCTGGGGCTCCAGGTCGGCTTCTCCCCTGAGTTGCTGTGGCTCCTCCCCACCCGTGGCCAGAGTGTGTTCACTGCTGTGGGCGCTGCAGTGTCCCGGCCCTTGGACCTGTGGGGCTGGCTGAGTTGGGCCTGGCACTGGGGGCACCAGGGGCCTAGTGGGGTTGTGGGTCTGGGGACCTGCTCCTCGGGCAGAGCTGGGTGGTGGTCTCTGCTTCCCGCTGGGCTCCTGATGTGCGCCCCCGTCCCAGTATTCTCCCTTTCCTGGGGCCTAGACTGGCAGAGGATCCTCAGGGAATAGTAACCTGGGGGAGGCCACGTGGCTAGGTAGGGACCTCCTCGTTCTCCCACAGCCAGGGACACTGCCTAGGGGGCTGCAGCCGCAGTTTCCCTCAGAGCCGTCAGGGGGCAGCAGAGGGCCGGTGCAGTGAGCTCAGCTTCTCCCCAGCAGGGGGCGCGCTCACTGGGAACCCAGGGGCTCTCGCTGGCTTCAGCCTCCCCCCAGAACCACCTCCCACCACTCAGTCCGTCCCTCTAGAGGACCCTCCAGAGCTGGTCAGCCCTGCTGATGGGCACCACTCCTCTTCCTGCCCTCCCCCCTCCACTTGGCTGTGGACTCCCTCCTTGGGCTGCGGTTTCCAGGACTGCTCCATGGGGTAGATACCACCGCCGTGACCACTGTGGAGACAAGGAAGGCCTTGGCAGCTTGAGCCCAGGGTGCGCCTGGCCCCCTAGGCCTGGGCTCACTCCCTGTCTGTCCTCTGGGATGCCGGTCAGTTGGGGAATCTTGGTGTCTCACCCACACCACAGGGCCTCTTTCTTTCTTTCTCTTCTTTTCAGTACTAGGGATTGAACCCAGGGGCATTCTACCTCTGAGCTACATCCCCAGCCCTATTTTTCATTCTTTATTTCGAAACAGGGCCTCACTAAGTAGCTGAGGCTGTCCGAGAACCCGGATCCTCCTGTCTCAGCCTCCCAAATGTTGGGATGACAAGCGTGTGCCACCACGCCCGGCTCCACGGGGCCCTTTTGATCTGACCCTGTCTGTAGGGCTGGAGTGGGGGTCTGGGCCCAGCCCGGAGGACATGTGTCCCCTGCCTTCCGCGGTACATGTGTGGTGGGCTAACATACATTAGGACACTCATGAGTGCAGGGTGCAGGGTCCTGGTGTGGGTTCCTCTGTGTCCTCCGGAGTTCAGAGGGGTTGGGGTCTCTTGCTGTAGACTGGCTTTTATTTGGCTAATGCAAAATGAATTTTGGGCCCATTGTTCAGAAATTATGGGGAATTTGAGCTGGGCATGGTGGCACATGCTTGTAATCCCAGTATTTGGGAGGCTGGGATAGGAGCATTGTAGGTTTGTGGCCAGCCTCAGCCACTTAGGCTCTCTGCAACTTAGTGAGACCCTGTTTCAAAATAAAGAATTAAAACAAAAATAAGCCAGACGTGGTGTCGCACGCTTGTAATCCCTGCGCTTGGGAGGCTGAGACAGGAGGATTGCACAAGTTCAAAGCCAGCCTCAGCTACTTAGTGAGGCTCTCAGCAACTTAGTGGGACCGTTTCCAAATAAAATATAAAATAGGTCTGGGGGTATAGCCCGGAGGATGAAAGCCTCTGGGTTCCACCCCCAGTACCACCAATAAATAAATAAATAAATAAATAAATAAATAAAATAATAAAGTAAAAGGACTGGGACTGTAGCTCAGAGGTAGAATACTGCTGGGTTCAATCCCCAGTACTGGGGGGGGGGGTATTACAGAGAATTTCAAGATGGTGCTAGCAGTGTCTCAAAGCCGCGGGTCACTGGCTGCTCTTGCAGCTGGTTGGGCTTCCCCAACCCCCGTGACACCAGTCCAGGGGCAGAGCGGCCCACCTGGGCCTGCCCAGGACCGTGTGGGGGGGGGTCCTTTGAGGTTGCCCCTGCACTCCAGGGTCCCGAACCATCCTTTCAAGTCAGAAAACCTCACCGACACCCCCTCCTGGGCACCCAAGGCTCCCTCCCCCACGATGCCTGGAGCCGGAGGCGCCCCAGGTTGACAGCAAAGATGTCACCCCTAAATTTGCTGAGAGCTTTGCCTGGTTGGAGGTCGGCTTCCTTCCGGCGGCGGGCCGTCGTGGGTCAGCTCCCGCTCCTCGCCCGCACCCTCCTCCCCGCCGGCTGGGGCCGGGGGCGCGGGCGGGGGCGCGGCGGCGCGGGATTGGCCGGGGCGCGGCGGGCGGCGGGCGGGGGGCGCTGCGATTGGCCGCGGGCCGGGGGCGGGGCGCGGCGGCGCGGGATTGGCCGGCGGCGCGGCAGGTGTCGGGAGCGGCGCGGCGCTCCGGCTCGGCGGCCGGGATGGGGCGCCCCGGGGCGGCGGGCGCGCGGCGCTGACTGCGGCCGGGGCCGGCCCCGCTCCTGCGCCATGCGGCGCTCGAGCACCGACGAGTCCACGTACCGGCGCAGCCCGTCGCCCGAGGGCAAGGAGCCGGGCTTCGCGCGCGGCGGCCCCTTCCGGCGCGGCAGCAGCCTGTGCGGGCGCGCGGGCGCCGGGGACGCGGGGGACGCGGGCGGCGCCTTCTTCGGCCTGCACGCCAACCCCGGCCCCAAGGCGGCCCAGGCGCGCTACGCGTCGCCCAAGGGCAACAAGTACGTGGTCTTCTACCTGGACCTCTCCTTCATCTTCCTCCTAGAGCTGCAGCGCTGCAGCATGGCGCGCGGCTGCCTCCAGGGCGTCAAGTACCTGATGTTCGCCTTCAACCTGCTCTTCTGGGTGAGTGGCCGGCGGGCGTCCTGGGTGCCGGGCTGCCGCGCCTCCCTCCCCTCCTGCTCGGCGGGAGGTGTCGCGCGCGGGCGGGCCGGGCCGGGCACCGCGCTTCTGCCCGGATTCGGCTTCGGGCCCTGGGCAGGGCGGCCCGCGCTGAGCCGAGCTTCCCCCTCTCCTTGCCTCGCCCCCTTCCTGCTGCGGGACTCCCGCTTCCCCGGAGCCCCGCTGGCCCGGCACCCCAGGGCGCTGGCGACGGCGAGGGGGTGTGTGCTCAGCGAGGGTGCCCCCGACCCTGAGCTTAGTGGGCGGAGAGCGCTGGCTTCCCGCCTCCCTGACTTGCAGAGACGTTTGCTGACCAGGCGGGCATCCAGGGTGGGACCCCCTCCAGCCCAGATGAGGACGGTAGGTGGGGAGTGGCCAGGGCAGGCTCCACGCCCTGTGTGAGCGAGCTGCGTGGGGCCTGGACCCCGCTGGAGTTGGGAGTGGCCCGGGCCATGGCTTCCCTGGCCATGCTGGGGAAGGCTTGCTGGAGAAATGGTACCCAAGGTCATTCCAGGCTGTCTTTGCTTCCTGATCCAACTCTGTCCACCATGGAGCGAGGGAGCTGGAAGGTGCCGTGGGCCCCAGACTTCAGAACGCTGCTCTTCGACTGTGGTCCGGTTCAGGCCAAATGTGCAGAGACCTGGGTCTGTCCGGCTTCCTGCCTGGCCCTGGCTTGGGCAGGGGCCTGGGGTCATGAGGGGTGGCCCGAGTAAGCTGCTGCTCCAGGTGTCCAGCTCTGGAAGGGGTCTCCCCAGGGTTTGTTCTCTGCGAGACGCTTGTGGGAGGGCGAGGCCCAGGTCGGAGGCCAGGGGGTGCTGCAGCCGCAGGGGTGGGTGTGGGCCGAAGCTGCGCCCAGCTCTTGGGAAAAGGGGAAGTCTTTGGGGGGGAGGGTGGCAGGCTTCAGTGGCACCTATGTGGTTAGGGCGAAGAGTTGCCAGCCCAGCCAGTCCCAAGCAGTGTGATAGTGTGGAGAGGCCGCTGCAGGTGACAGTGTGACCACAGCTGACGGCCGTAGGTGTTGCTGTGATGGTGGTGGGCAGTTGTCGGGCAGAACGGGGGAGCTGTGGGGGATGGGTGGGCTGCTGGACCTAGCTGGGTCTGGCAGCAGACTCCTCCCTTGCTGGGGGCCACAGGCCCCTTCTCTGCTCAGCATTCTCCCTGACCTGGGCACCTGCCTGCAGGGGGAGGGAGGGGGGCCCCCAAAGGGGGTCTGCCTGCCCAAGAGCAGCCTGGTCCAGTGGGGCTGGCTGGGCTCTGAACCCCACAGGGCCTCGCTGCCAGCTGCAGAGCAGGCACGCTCCGCCGCTCCCCAGATGACGTCCTCCCTCCGCCTGAGAGGAACAATCCAGCAGCCCCCCCGAGGACCCCCTGGGCTGGAACACCAATCCCCCCCCGAGCACCCCCTGGGTTGGAACACCGATTCCCTTTTACTGTCCACTTGCACCCTCCACCTCAGACACCAGCCGTGGCTCTTCTGGGACCTAGCCTCGTGCTCAGTGGAGAGGGGGCTGTGCCAGGAGGCGCCTGTGCTGGGTTAATGGGGCCTGATTCTGTCCGTTTTGTCCCTGGGGAACTCAGCCCCCTTTCTGCCAGTGATGGGTGGTGGGAGGGGGTCAGGGGCTGGGGCACACCTCACCTGGACCCCTAGAGAGCAAAGGTCTGGGGCTCCTGGCCTCTAAGGGGGCTTTGGCCCCATCCCGTTTCCCATTCACAATGGAGGCCAGCAGACAGCACCCCACTCCCCTGTGTGGCTGCCTTGGTCTTCCATCCGGAGCTAACCCTGCAGCACCAACCCCGGACCCACACAGGGCACCTGCCCCTTCTAGCAGACAGGCCCCGTGGGCAGTGACCCCTGGGCTCCGCCAGGCACACCTTTGAGGCATGTACAGTGGGGGGGAGGTTAGGGCTCAGGGGCTGGGCGTATCTCCTGGCAGCCCATCTTTGTGGGAGGAGGCCAAGTGCAGGGCCCATGAAGGGGTGGGGAGGGCCATGGTGGTGCTGGGTACTGGCCAGTAGCGGAGAGGGGTGGGGGCTGCACGGCCCCTGGGACCCCTGTGTTCAATGGGCTGCGTCATCAGCTGGGCCTCTGCCAGCAAAGCTCTTCCCCTAATGGAAGCCCCGGTCCCCAGGGTGGAGGGGAATCAGGGAAGCAGGCTGGCCCTGCCCCGCCCCCTCCTAGGCTGGGGCTGCCTGCCCCGTGAGTGGTGTCTGTCCAGCAAGGTGAGGCTGGCTGGCTTTGTGGCCTCCACCCTGCCACCTGCCTTCCTCAGACACGGAGGAGGTGGGCTGCCACCTCCCTCTGCTCCCAGGAAGTGTCCCGTGCCCTTCCCAGATCTGGCACCAGAGCACCAGGCTCTCAGCAAGCCCCCAGCTGCTCCCCACGGGTGGGCAGGGCCTCTCTGGATGGCTGGAAGGGCAGCGAGCCCTGCTGGGTGTGGGGGCGCCATGTGGGAGCTGTGCAGTGACCCAAACGCTGCGGGGCCCGGGCCCCCAGGACACTGCCCTGGCACTGGGGGGACATGCAGGAGCCGCTCCGAGCCCACCCCATGGCCTGTGCTGCTCCCCGCGGGCCCCCAGGGGGGCGGTGTCAGAGGCCGGGGCTTGGGTCCATGCTCTGCTGTCCTCCTGGCTGGCCCTGTCCTGCTGGGCATTCCCCGTGGCGGGCTCAGCGGCTCCTCTGTGGCGCACCCAAAGGTCTTGCTGGTTTCAGGGCTGGGCTCCTGCTGAGAAAGCCGCGGCTGCTCCTGGGCAGAGGCCTTGCTGGGTCCTTGTCTTGCTTTCAGCCTTGGGAGCTGAGGTGATGTCCGAGCAACAGCGTGCCCTGAGCCTGGCAGAGGAGGACGCCCCAGGGATGGCGGCTCCATATCCAGCTCCAGGGCAGTGCCAGGACACCAGGGAACTCCTTTTGCTGCCTGTAACATGGTGTTTGTGGAAGCCAGTCCAGTCTGCTCCGGGGAGCTGGTGGCTCCCCTGTGCTGGGCTGGGGCTGCCTGTCCAGACGTGGGCTCCAGGTTGGTGCTGTCCTGGTTGGACAGGCCTTGGGAAAAAAGGAATTATATCAGTTTTAAGTGGACAAAGTTGCTCCACCTGGGTAACCAACCTCCCAGCCAAGATGGGCATGTTTCTGCTAGCCTGGTGGGAGAGGGGTTTCTGGACACAGCCTTGCCCTGCAGGACCCAGCCCTGCAACCCGCTCCAAGGACGTGGCCAGCCGCCTGGCCATCTGTCATCCTGAGCTGGGTGGCCGGAGGAGCAGGTGGGCAGAGAGCCGGCTGGCATCTGCCCCGTGGGCCTGAAGGGGGCACATTTGATGGCTTCCAGGCTCCATGTGGCTCCCACCAGCCCACCCAGCCTGAGGCCAGCCCCCAAAATGTACGGCGGCCAGTGCAGTGGTGCATGGCTCCCAGTACTTGGGAGGCTGAGACAGGAGGACTGCAGGTTTGAGGCCAGTTGGCAATTTAGTGAAACCCTGTTGCAAAATAAAATACAAAGTAGGGCTAGGAGTCTAGCTCAGAGGCTCTGAGCTGAACCCCTGGGTTCAGCCTCTAGTACCAAATTAAACAGAAAGCCCCCACAGTGGACAGCAGCACCTCCATGTTAGGTGCTCGGGTGACACCACGTGAACCTCCAGCAGAACTGAGGGCGAGGTTAGTGCCCTGGTGGGCTGTGCCTGGGCCACACTTGGGTGGATCGAAAGAAGGTCTTGAGCGCCAGGCGTGGTGGCACAGGCTTGTAATTCCCGCGCTTGGGAGGCGGAGACAGGAGGATCGCGCAGGTTCGAAGCCAGCTGTGCTGGCTTAAGAGACCCTGTTTCCAAATAAAAACGTTTAAGAATAGGTCTGGGAGTGTAGCCCGGAGGTAGAAGGGTTTCCAGGAACCGCAGTACCATCAACAAAACAAAACAAAACAAAAAACCCCAAAAAGATCGTCTTGAGTTGGGCATGGTGGCGCATGCTTGTAATCCCTGCGTTTGGGAGGCTGAGACAGGAGGATCACATGGGTTCGAAGCCAGCCTCAGCTGGTTTAAGAGACCCTGTTTCCAAGTATAAAATAGGTCTGGGAGTGTACCTGGAAGTAGAAAGCCCCTGGGTTCCATCCCCAGTACCCAAAAACCAAAAAGATGGTGTTGGTGCAGGCTGGCATGGCCCATCTTGGTGCCCTGGGATCCAGGCTGTCATGCCTCCATCCGGGGTGCGGCCACAGGGGACGGTGTCAGCAGTGGGAGGTGGCTTGTCTGAGACTGTGGCTCAGGTGCTGGGAGAAGGGACATTGGTGGGGGAGTCCCAGGCCCCTGCGCCTGACTGAGGAGAGAGGCAGTGCTTGGCCCCGCCCCTGCCTCTTG
Source organism: Muscardinus avellanarius (assembly GCF_963383645.1). Lineage (NCBI taxonomy): Eukaryota > Metazoa > Chordata > Mammalia > Rodentia > Gliridae > Muscardinus > Muscardinus avellanarius. The sequence continues at coordinate 239,214,220 of NC_137786.1, read as the reverse complement.
CATCTGTCTCTGAGTCTGAGGGGCCCATCTTCTCCCGCCCTCCGAGGCTGTAATTTTCCTGCCAAAACGTTTTAAAAGCTGCATGTGCAGAAACGTTTTGAGAACCCCGAGCACAGTGATTTTACTCTCCACGTGCACAAGTCATTAACGCAGCGCCTGGTGTTTATGGTGGCTGTGAGGTGGGCCCAGGGGACACGGCCTCACGTGTGCGGCGTGCAGGCGACACTGCCGTGTGGCATGACATCCATGCTAGAGGACGGTGGCAGGCCGTCTGGGTGGCAGCGAGTGGGGTCTTTCTGCCATCTCCAGTGGAGGGAAGGATGTCTCGGGTAGTATTCATGACAAAAACGAATTCCCCTCCGGGCTGGAGCGGAGAGTCCCTTCCTGCCCCCTGGAACGGCCCCCATGGTGCCAGCCGCTTTGCACAGCGCGTCCTCCCCACGCCCTTCCGTGTCCCGTGGGGCCAGGGGCTCCAGCAGCTCACTTTCCTGCTGACATGAGCTGTCCGCTGCCCTTGGAAGGCAGAGGTGGACGGCGCAGGCAGTGGCTTTTATTTATTTATTTATTTATATTTATTTATTTATTTATTTTGGTGGCACTGGGGTTCCTGGAAGCCCTTCTACCTCCGGCCTACACTCCCAGACCTGTTTTTACATTTTTATTTGGAAACAGGGTCTCCTAAGGCAGCGCGCGTGGCTGGCTTCGAACCTGCGCGATCCTCCTGTCTCTGCCTCCCAAGTGCGGGGATTACAAGCGTGCGCCACCACGCCTGGCCAGGCAGTGGCTTTTAAATGAATGACACTTACCCCATCAGCACCTCCCCTCTGCTCAAGGACCTGCTGGGTGGGCGCCTCTGGGGCTTCGGTTCCCTCTGCCATCCAGGGTCCTCCAAGCAGGCACAGTGAGTGGTGGGCAGCTCGGCCCCCTGCTTCCCTGGCCCTCATGGCTCTGACCTGACTGTCCTGGGGCCGTGCTGGGCAAGGGCACCCGCACCCCTGCCTGGTGCCCTGCACAGCAGCTTGGGTGTCCCACGGGCCCCTCTGCGCCCCTCCAAGCCACCCACTAGGGTCCCCATGACAGCTGGGAAGTGCTGAAGCCCATGGGCCTAGCCCAGAGGCAGGCCGGGGATCCCATCTGCGGTGGGTGTGGGGAGGCCCAGCGCCCCCTGGCCTTGCGCTCTCGGCACTGGGCGCTGCTGTGGGGGAGGCTAAGTGAGCAGGCTCCCGCGCCTGGCCAGGCCTCCCATGCTCCCTGATGCTGGCGCTGCCTGCCTCGTCTGCTCAGCACCGCGGACAGCGCTGCCCCTAGCTGCCAGTGCCTGGCGGTCTGCGTTCCCAGGCTGTGCTGAGCCCCACACAGGGCATCTCTGTAGAGCTGGCAGACAGGGCACCCGTGCCACCCCGCAGCGCGCCTCCCTCCTGGGAGGGTCTCCTGACTTCCTTGATGCCTGAGTGTGTACATGGCATCCCCTCCAGAAACCAGCCCCAAGGGCCAAGCCAGGCAGGTCAGCCCCACGTCACGTCACAGCATGTCACGACAGGAGCCCTGGCCTGGGGCCTTGCATGGAAACAAGGCCTCTTCCTGGACCTGCCCGCCCAGTGCCCCTGCCCCATGCCCGGCCAGGCGCCGCAGCCTCATCCTGCACCGGGAAGGGTCTCTGCCGCATGGCAACTGGCCTTGGGGCTCAGCAGCTTCCACGGCCAGCCCTGAGCCCAGGGCATCCAGAAAATGTCTGTTCTGAACGCCAGGCACAGGCACTGGCTTTTGGCAAGCAGCACAGGACAGAGAGCGGCTGCACCTGGCCTTATGGGCTGGACAGGGGTAGGGTGCTCGGTGGGCGGCCTTCCTGCCCTGCAGGGTTGGGCCCAGACACCAGTGCGGGCCTGGACCCGTACCCTGGAGCCCCCACATGGGCAGGACCTTTACCCCACCTCCTTGCGTCTCCTCCCAGCGGAGCAGTGTGTGCCCCCAGCTTCCCACCCCTGTGCTGAGGCTTGGGTCAGGAGGGCCCGGCGTGCCAGTGCAGGGGCGGCACTCCCCACGCCAGGCCTCTGGAGCAGGCCTGCTGGTGCAGGGAGGGAGTATGGGGCTGCAGGCCCCGCAGCCCATCTCTGTTCCTTCGGCCACTGGGCTGCCTTTTGGGGGGAGGTCCCTGGGTGGATGCTGACTCTCTGGCGCCTGGGACCTGAATGCCGGGGTGTGGTGTGGGTGCTCCACTTCAGGGGTGCCTTTTCTGGTCCATTGCTGTGTCCTGTCTGGTCTTGGGGGAAGCAGGAGCCCCCAGGGTTGCCCAGCCTTTTCCCAGAGCCCATTAGCCACTGGTGCCTCCCTGCCCCCCACCTGGCTTAGAACATGTCCCCCCCTTTATTGTAAGACATCCCAGAGCCCAAGACCCCGTCACTATGCCAGGCCAAGCCAGCACCACGCCTCCTAGCAACAGGCATCTGTAGCGATGCGCCAGGATGAGACTCGGCAAGAACCCGTCTTGGGGCTCTGGGGAGGGCTGCGGGTGCAAGTGCCAGTGCTCAGGAAAGACGCTGGTCCCAGCGTGGGTGAGGCTGTGATGAGCTCTAGCTCTGAGCAGGAGCGGGATGAGGCGGGCTTCCCTCATCTGGGCTCCGAGGCCAGGGGGCAGCCACGTGGGGCTTGGCATCTGGAGTCCTGGGGACCGCCCACCAGGAGGCAGACTGACAGATCTAGGTAGTCCTGCCTGCACTGAAGCGGGCCTAGCCAGCCCTGCTCTCCGCCTGGTGGGGACTGCGCTTTGGCCTGGGGCAGGCCTGGATGGCAGCTCTGAGGGGTGCAGGCCGGGTTCTGGGGGCCAGTGGAGGCAGGTCCCTTCTGCTCCAGTCATGTCACTTCTACAGGAAGTGTTTGGGTTGGGAGGGGGGTGGGGATGGCACCCGGCCCTGGCACCCTTAAAGACCCTTGCCCCTGGAGGCTGAATCGGCTGACTCTACAGGCCGCGGGGTGGTGTGGCCCTCAGCCTGTGGCCGGCCCAGCTGGGTGCCTGACCTTGCCCTCTCCCTTCATCCCGTCCAGTTAGGCGGCTGCGGTGTCCTGGGCGTGGGCATCTGGCTGGCGGCCACGCAGGGGAACTTCGCCACGCTGTCGGCCTCTTTCCCATCCCTGTCAGCCGCCAACCTGCTCATCGCGACCGGCACCTTCGTCATGGCCATCGGTTTCGTGGGCTGCATCGGGGCCCTCAAGGAGAACAAGTGCCTGCTGCTCACCGTGAGTGTGGGTGCCTCGTGGGTGCGGGTACCTCGTGAGCGCGGGTGCCTCATGGGTGTGGGTGCCTTGTGGGCGGGGCCTGGCTGGGGGCCACGGAGGGGCTGTGCTCTCTTGGCAAGGCCTCCCCAACAGACACAGAAGTCATACACAGGCACACCTTTGCACACGCACACTCACGTGTGCCGCCTTTACTGGGCTTGCCCCCTCCCAGGCTCGGCTCTGTCCCAGGGAGCCTCCGTTGAGACCCTCACAGTGCTCGTCTTGGCAGGGAGGATTCCCAGGGGGTAGTCACAGATAATCAATTAGGCTCATTAAAACCGGCGGGGACCTCGGCCCGGAGGGTAGACTGAATCAGGATGGACCCTGCCTGGGAGGGTCCACTCAGGTCTCAGCCTCAGGAGGCCCCTCCACAGCCTGGCAGGAGCCGGGACACTCAGAGGCCCAGATATGCAGTGTTGGGGTGCACTTCAAACCCCCTCGGAGGGTGACAGGCAGGGAGCCCCCGCAGTGGGGTCGCATAGCCCTTGGTGGTTCTGGGCTGGCCAGTGGAGGAGGGCCGCTGGGTGGGGCCCAGGGCGAGGGTGGCCGGCTGGGTGCACTGAGGCTGAGCCTGCCACCCCTGCAGTTCTTTGTGCTGCTGCTGCTGGTGTTCTTGTTGGAGGCCACCATCGCCGTGCTCTTCTTCGCCTACACAGACAAGGTACGGCCGCACCGGGGCGCGCAGCCTGGGGAGGTGGTGCAGACAGACGCCGTCCCACTGGTAGCCAGGACTTGCCCACGGTGCCCAGGCAGGCATTGGGGGACGCTGGCAGCTCGTGGCTGGCTCTGCGGCCACCCAGTGGCCTGGCACACTGACCACACCTCGGGTGCCTGCCCAGGTTGCTCACTCCCGGCAGGATGGCACACGACGTACATCTGATCCCTGGGCTGGAGCCCAGGGCTCTCTGGGATTCCTGTGCCCGACACCCCACAGCGGGCGCTGCGGGCCGCTCTGGGCTGTGTGCACCCCGCCCCAGGCGTGGGGCTGCCTTCCCTGAGCCCCTCGTGCCTTTACTGGAGGGTGCTCTTGGGGACAGAGGTCCAGGAGCCCAGGCCCGCAGCTGCACAGCACACAGGCCTCTCTGACGGGTGGGTGTCCATGGATCTGCTAGGCTCCTGCCGTGTGCCCCAGGACCCCCCAGCCCCTGGAGCGGCATGAGAGGTGGAGGACAAAGGCCTGTACGAGGCTGGGATAAGGTGGGTGATGGGCCCTGCTGACCCTCTGCACCCCCAGATTGACGGGTATGCCCAGCAAGACCTGAAGAAGGGCCTGCACCTGTACGGCACACAGGGTAACGTGGGCCTCACCAACGCCTGGAGCATCATTCAGACTGACGTGAGCCGCTGGGGGCACTGGCTGGCCGGCCTGGGGGCGGCTGGGGGGCGGCCGCTGCCTGCCCTGCCTCACGGCCCCAGCCCCTCACTTCCCCCAGTTCCGCTGCTGTGGTGTTTCCAACTACACTGACTGGTTCGAGGTGTACAACGCGACCCGCGTGCCCGACTCCTGCTGCCTGGAGTTCAGCGACGGCTGTGGGCTGCATGCACCGGGCACCTGGTGGAAGGCGGTGAGCACACCCACCCTGGGGTGCAGGGTGGGGCTGGTGGGAGGCCTGGCTGACCCATCTGTCCTGCAGCCCTGCTACGAGACCGTGAAGGCCTGGCTCCAGGAGAACCTGCTGGCTGTGGGCGTCTTCGGGCTGTGCACGGCGCTGGTGCAGGTACGCAGGGGCCCTGGGATCTGGGCAGCCCAGGCCAGAGTCCTGGATGGGTGGTTCATGAGGCACGGCCAGGGAAGACCCCGCAGGCTGGCCCTCCTCAGGGTGGGAGCGGGGCTCCAGTGAGTGGAGGGAGCCCGGTGCCTCAGACCTAGGGGGAGGCGCAGGCAGGAGCCCAGCTCCTGGGTGACAGTCCCCGTAGAGCCCAGGCCAGCACCTGGCAGGCTGCAGGCTGCGGCCAGACCTGCCACAGGGCAGCTCGCATGCAGGACACAGCTGGGCACGTGGGGCGGGGCAGGCCAGCAGGGAGTGCCCGAGAGTGACCCAAGGGGCGGCCCCAGCCCTGCCCTGGAGGCTCAGCAGAGGGGCGGCTCAGGGGGCCAGTTGTGGGGTGGGGCCATGGCGGGATGGGGCAAGCTCCCCCCACCACAAGGGCCAAGGGCCTCCGTTGTAGCCTGGCTGCCCTCCTGTGCCCCAGATCTTAGGGCTGACCTTTGCCATGACCATGTACTGCCAAGTGGTGAAGGCGGACACCTACTGCGCATAGGCCGCCGGCCACCCTGCTTCTCTGCCAAAGGACACCACCCACCAGGGAGGACTGCATCCAGCCCTACCTGTCCACTGCAGGACTCGGTGCTCTGCCGCGCAGGCGGGGCCTGGTGCCCGGGGCCCTCAGGATCCCTGTCCCCGGAAGGCCTCAGCGCGGGAAGCTGTGGGGTCTCCAGCCCAGAGGGGAGGGGGCGGCTGGGCCGGCAGCAGAGCCCAGGGCTGGGGGCAAGAGGGGCTTTTCCGCTTTTTATATCCATGTATTGTCCAGAGCAGTGTTCACACAGGGTGGGGTGCCCAGCGGTGCCCCACCTGCTGGGGACACTGGGGTGGGGCAGGCTACTCTTCCAGGCTCCCCTGGTGCTGGTGCCCGGGTGGGGCCTGAGCACCCACATTCCACGTGGGCCTCAGCTCCAGGTCATCTAATAAAGTGCGCAAGCAGCACTGTGTCTGGGTGAGCTGGCACGGCTGGACCCTGCAGCCTCTACCTCTGAGGAAGCTCCTTCCATTACTCAAGACGGTGGCGGCCCAGGGGAGCACCCGACCTCCGCGTGCCAGGCCCTGCCCACCTGACTCCTGTCAGCTTTCCATTCCAGGTCTCAGAAACTTTGCCTTTTTTTTTTTCAGTACTGGGTATGGAACCCAGGGGCACTGTGCCTCTGAGCTACACCCCTAGCCCTATTTATTCATTTGAAACTGGGTCTCACTGAGTTGCAAAGGGCCTAAATAGCTGAGGCTGGCCTTGAATAGTGACCCTCCTGTCTCAGCCTCCCAAGTGCTGGGATGACAAGTGCCCCCCCCCCGGCTGAACTTTGCCCTTTTCTCTCTTTTTTTTCTGATACTGGGATTGAACCCAGGGTCATTCTCCCTCAAGCTACACCCCAGCCCCAGCCCCCCGAATGCTGGGACACAGGCACTTCCTTTCTCAGCTGAGCCTAGCTCTTTTGCATCAGGGAGGCGGTTGTGGAATTAGAGAGCCGTCACAGCACCTTGGGGACTAAGTGCCTTGTCACTGGGGTGGGGGTGTGGTCGGGGCTGCAGGTTGGGGTGAGCACCTCCAGGAGCCCCACTAGCTGCAGGGCATCTCATCTCCAGAAACTGGACCGCCTCAGCCCCAGCCCCGTGGCCAGTCCTCGTCACCCTAGACACAGCCCTCCCAGGCTCGCCACCCCACGGGACACACTGGCCCACAGACCGTGGCTCCAGAGAAGGGCGTGCACCCCAGGCCACCCACGGTGCTGCCGTGGCCTCTCCTGGGCCCTGCTCTGAGTGGGGTGGACACGGTCTTCCCTCCAGCAGGACCCGAGGGTCTAGACACCCAGTGTGCAGGCAGCGGGTCTGGTGGCCCGCTCTGCCAGGCCCACCCACCTCCCCTGGGGCCTCTGCCCTGGCTCGCTCCCCAGCCCAGGAGCCCCCTGTTTCCTAACACTGTGCCTGGTGGGCACCCTTGGCCCCAACTGACCTTCCCTCCCCTGGCTGGTCCTGTCAGCCCTTGGGCACCTCTGCCCCTTGACCTTGCTGGTCAACCAGCACCCGCTAGCCTCGCCATGCCCACCTCCCCATGGCCGTGAGCAGCGCCCTAAGGCCCACCCAAGGCCACACCCATGGTGAGTCCTAGCCCAGGACCGGCTGAGGATTGTGGATGCTGCCCTGCCCAATGCTCCCTCTGCCACTCCCAGCTCCTCTGCTCACGGGTGTGGGTGCTGGAGGGCTCCCAGTCAGTGACCAGCACCCAGGGAGGGACAGCCCCGTGCAGCGGCCCACCCCACACGGACAGGCCCAGTGCACCCGAGTGCACTAACCGTGGTCCCACCATCCCCCACAACCGAGCCTCCTGTCCAGCCCCACCCCCCCAGACGGCTGCCCCAACCCTGTGGCTCCCCGACCCACCATCGCAGTGAGGCCAGGCAGGAGGGCACACACTCCAAGAAGACAACTCAGCAGGTGAGCCGGGCCAGGCCGACACCAAGGAGACATCCCCAGGCAGGCTTGGGGACAGTTGATGGGCCCTTGGTCAGCAGCTCACAGAGGGATGAGCCCGGGCCAGGGCAGGAGGGAGCAGGGTCTGGCCACCTCTGCTCAGCTCCTGGTGCCTCAGACGGAACTCCAGGCTCCTGTGCCTCCCTGCAGCGCCGCCTCCCTGCCGCACTGCCCATGTCCACTTGGCCTATGGTCCACCACTGTCCTCTGAGCAGGCCCTGCCCCTTCCCGTGCCCACACGGGCCCCCAAGGGAGTAGAGGGCGCCAGGGCTCAGAGCTGGAGCGTCGCAGGGGTGGGGGGAACTGCTGGGCAGGGCAGGTGGCGGTGGGCTGAGGTGCCGACCTCGGTGCCTTCGCGATGCCTGGGGAACTGTCCCTGCCAGGGCCTGGAGTCCAGGCATGAGCGAGTCTGGACCACCAGGAGCTTCCCAGCCCATCTCGGCCCAGGACCCAGCAGACAGCAGGGAGGCCTGGGCCCAGCTGGCCCACAGGCAGCGGCGAGTGCCCGCCAGGAGTGGCCTGAGTTCTCATCCCATCTCGGGCCAGGACAGGGGCCCTGGTGGGAACATGGCCCTGTGCTGAGGACCACAGCAGACACATTGCAGCAAACAGCAGAGACCTGTATTTCACCCGCCAGTCACTCCACGGCTGAAAGTCCACATCCACTCCGGGCCGCCGCCCGCCTACAGGAGGTCGTAGAAGTAATCCAGGCCCTGGCCCAGCTCCCAGATGGAGACCCCGACGCCCAGTTCCCTGGCCAGCTCCAGCCGCATCTGCAGGGACTGGGTACAGAGAGAGGTGTGGGCCCCTGCCCAACGCCCCCGGGACTGGCACAGGTGGCGGAGCCGGGCGGCTCCCGCGGGACGGGCTGTGCTTATCCAAACTGCTGCCCCCACCCCAGCACCCGGCGGCAGCCAAAGCCCAGCGCGCCTACCTTCAGAGTTGGGTAGAAGACGACGTGCCTCCCGCCACGGCTCCTGCAGGACAAGTGGGACTGTCCACCCCTGGCTGGCGGAGGCTGTGCCCCTCCCACCGCCCCGCCCCCTGCACGCAGCGGAGGCTCACTCACTTCTTGTACTCGAAGTAGTGTTCCGCAGCTTGGCTGTCCCACACCAGGCGGGGCCTGTGGTCCTTCAGTGTCTGGATGTACCTGGAGAGGCCAGGGTGTGGGTGTGGGAGCTGGCTGCACCCCAGCCCCTTGGAGGCCGTGGCCAGCACAGAAGGGCCAAGCCCTGGGACCACAGGCCGAGGAGCCATTGTCCCCAAAGGGCCACAGGGGGCCGGCCAGCTGTGCCCCATGGGAGGCCGAGTCCTGGCAGGGAGGGCTGCAGAGGTGCAGGTGTTTCTGAGGCCACCCATGGGCGCTGCAGTCCAGAGCAGGGCAGAGGCCAGCGGCCCTGGGGCCCCTTCCACACAGAGCTGTCATGTCCAGCACTGCTCCAGAGAACATCAGACCTGGGGCAACACCAGACACTGGCCTTGTCGGAGGTGGGGCAGGAGCTGCTCTGCAGGACCAGCGCCCCCCACGCCCGGCAAGCAGACTGTCCTAAGGATCACCGAAGCCGGCTTCCTCCAGGACAGGGCCTGTGGCCCCACCCCCTCCCCAGGGAGCCGTCCTGCCAGGGCCCACCCTGTGCCTGGGCTCTGAGGCACTTTGTTTTAGGGCGCTCTCCTCTGGCCTACTCCCCAGCCTCCTGAGCTGCGGGGGCCTCTGCAGCCCGCCCCTCAGGATGTGCTGCCTTTTGGAGGAGGTCAGGCAGCTCAGCTCAGGAGCCACAGCCAACAGAGGGCCGCAGGGCAAACCGGCAGGTGTCCCGAGGGGCCACCAGACTTGGGGCCGCTTCTTCCCTGGGGTACCCCAGCCTGAGCATAGCAGAATCGAGGCCTGGGTGCGGGGTCCTCACTGCGGGCTCACTGGGAGCCCTGAGGAGCAGGGTCAGAGCGGATGGCAAGCCTGCCCAGCAGGCCAGGCTCCCCAGAGGAGCAGCGAGGCCACGTCTCTGGGGTACTAGTCACAGCGAGCAGGTGTTGGAGAGCAGGCTCTGATGGCACGGGAGAGGCCTGCTGAGGAGGAAGGGGATACAGGGACGGCAGAGGAAGAGGAAGCCGGGAGGGAGGAAAGGGGCTAAGTATTCACAAAACAAGCCCAGGGCGGTGGTGCGACCTGTGGACCCAGTGCCCGGCTGGCCGAGGTAGGACCACTGGCTGAGGTCAACCTTTGCAACCTGGCCAGGCCCCATCTCTGAAGCCAAAAGGAATGAGGCACAGCCAGTGAGGAGCAGGGCTTCGCTCTGGAGTGCCAAACCTTCCCGAATGTGACACTGGTGCGGCTGTGCCCCTCTGAATACTAAACGCTGGAGCCACAGCTTTTTTTTTTTTTTTTTTCTTTTTTCGGTGGTACTGGGGATGGAACCCTTCTACCTCCAGGTTGCACTCCCACTTTTTTTTTTTAAATTTGGAAACAGGGTCTCTTAAACCGGCAAGGCTGGCTTCGAATCTGCGCAATCCTCCTGTCTCTGCCTCCCAAGCACGGGGATTACAAGCGTGCGCACCACGCCCGGCTGGAGCCACAGCTTTGAATGGGTGTTCTATGGCGGGTGAGCGCTCTTCCCTCAGGTACGAGGCCGTGGCTGAAGGCCAGAGCGCTGGATGGAGCCTATACCAGAACACCCATCAGGATACGCTGTGGGCGCTGGGGCCCTAGGGAGAGGATGCCTACATGGTCCCAGGGAGACGCTTTCAGGCTTCCCTGGCCTGGGGGTCACTCCTGGAGCCCAGCTTGGAAACCTCTTGGACAAAGCATCCACAGTAGGAAAGGACAGGACCTGTGGCAGAGGACTCAGCCTGGGCTGCAGGCAGGACAGAGGCCCCAAAGGGTAGGTGGACAGAAGGAGGGGCCTCCAATCCAGGACCAGATCCACTGCAGACCTCCAGCCCCCTTGGCGGGCCCTGCAGCGAGGGAGCGGCTCTGGGCTGCAATCCCACGCCCGGCCCCTCCTGGAGGAGCCGTCAGAGTGACCTCTCTGCAGAAGCACAGAGGGCCCACCAAGGACTGACCTAAGTTGGACGCGCTGGCAGGACGGTGCCAATGAAAGGTGGGTAGGGCACACCACAGCAGGCAGGAGGTCAGGCATCTGCCAGCCCTGCCCAGGGCCAACCTGCCTGGAAGGGCAGCTGTTTTTTGTTGTTTATGTGCTTAAGTTGACCCTAGGGGCATTCTACCTCTGAGTTACACCCTAACCCTATCATCTATCTATCTATCTAGTGGTGCTGGGTGGAACCCAGGGGCTTTCTACCTCTGGGGACCTATTTTATAGTTTATTTGGAAACAAGGTCTCACTGAGTTTCTGAGAGCCTCACTCAGTAGCTGAGGCTGGCTTCGATCCTGTGCGATCCTCCTGTCTCAGCCTCCCAAGTGCTGGGATCACAAGTGTGCGCCACCACGCCTGGCTTTTAGTCTTTATTTTTGAAACAGGGTCTGAGTTGCAGAAGGCCTCACTAAGTAGCTGAGGCTGGGATTACAAGCGTGTCACCATGCCCAGCTTATTTGTTATTTTGAAACATGTCCTCTCTAAGTTGTTGAGGTTAGCTTCAAACCTGTGATCCTCCTGTCTCTGCTTCCTAAGTACTGGAATTACTGGCGTGTGCTACTACACCTGGCAGGAAGTGTGTTTCTTTTTTTTTGTGGTACTGGGGATGGAACCCAGGGGCATTCTACCACTGAGCTCCACCCCCAGCCCTATTTTTTATTCTTTATTTTTTGTGATAGGTACTGGGAGTGGAACCCAGAGGCTTTCTACCTCTGGGCTATACTCCCAGACCTATTTTATATTTTATTTGGAAACAGCGTCTCACTAAGTTGCTGAGAGCCTAAGTAGCTGAGGCTGGCTTCGAACCTGTGCGATCCTCCTGTCTCAGCCTCCCAAGCGCAGGGATTACAAGCGTGCGCCACCATGCCCAGCTTTATTCTTTATTTTGAAAGAGGGTCTCACTGAGTTGTTGACAGCCTCACTGAGTTGCTGAGGCTGGCTTTGAAGCTGCGATCCTCCTGTCTCTGCCTCCCAAGTACTGGGATTCCTGGCATGTGCACAGAGGGTGTCTCGCTTGGCACCTGAGTGAAGGGCCAGCTGGAGAGCTCAAGCGAGGCCCACACCTGCCGTCCACGCGGGCTGATGGGAAGGCACAGCTGTCCTCCTAGCCGGGAGCCCCCAGGAAGCAGGCTGACCAGAGTGTGACAAGGCGGAGCTTGTTTAGTTGTAGACAGGAGGCTGGGTGGGGAAGACACCCATGGACGGGGCAGCAGACCCATGCCCCGTGCCTCACCTGCACTGTCTACCTGTGCTGGGTTACAAACTTTCTGCCAAGGGATGGAAAGGTACCAAATGTGCCAAGGACGGAACTCGCCCAGGGCCACACCACGGAGGTGGACGGGCGGGACCTCGCGGTGCGCTCAGCGACATTTCCCTGTGTGGTGTGTCTCAGCAGCGCCGGGCCTGGAGGCCACACGCTTCTGGGTCAGCTGGCCGGTCACCAGGAGATGAGTCCACGGCCAGAGCTGGGATGGGCACACACCACCCACCTGGTGCAGCTTCCCTGGGGCACAGGGTGAGCGGATGGCCGTCCAGGAAGCACACGAGGGCCTGTGCACGTGGGCCTCATCAGCCTGGCGCCGCTGGGTCAGACTCAGACCCCAAGACTCAGTTTCTCCTGTGAGGGCTGCACTGTTCACCCCGCAGGGACATTCTGAGGCTCAGTGCTCTGTGGCAAGAGACGGGTGGTACGCAGGACGGAGCGCTCTACCCAGCCTGGCTGAGGCCAGCAGAGCCTCTCGGCATGACGGACATCTCGACCCGCCAGGTAGAGTCTGGGGCAGCCTTTCGGTGGGGAGCCTTGGCAGCTGAGAGGCCCACAGGAAGAGGACGCTCTCCTGAATGGCGTAGCTGTGCAGACTGCTCTGAAGATGGGCACTGAGCAGGCCTCCAGGCTTCCCCTAGGAGCCGACCGTGGTCACGAGGGCCGCCATGCTCAGGCCTGAAGGCAGCGTGGCTGAACACAACGGGGCCCCCTGCTGATCTGGCCGTGGCCACCACACACCCTGGCTCTGTGGCCACGCAGATGGCGGAGCAGCTGACCCTCTTCAAAGGGCCTGGGGCCATGTTGGAGGCCGAGACAGGGACAGCAGGTCATGCTGAGAGGGGCTGTCAGGGCTGTCATAGAAAGGCCAACTTTGTTCTGAAAGACGAGGTGCACAGGGTGAGTTTTGTTTTGTTTTTGGTACTAGAGATTGAATCCAGGGGCATTCCACCACTGAGCTACGCCCCAGACCTATTCTATTTTTTATTTTTATTTATATTTTGCGGTACTGGGGATAGAACCCAGAGGCAGTCTACCTCCAAGCTCTACCCCAGGCCTAGTTTTTTAATTCTTTATTTTGAAACAAGGTCTCACTGAGTTGCAAAGGGCCTAAGTAGCTGAGGCTGTCTGCGAACCATGATCCTTCTGTCTCAGTTCCCCAAATGCTGCAATTATAAGCATGAGCCGCCATGCCCAGCTTTTTAAAGTTTTATTTATTTTCTATTTTTTTATTTTTTTGGTGGTACTGGGGTGGAACCCTTCTACCTCCAGGCTACACTCCCAGACCTATTTTACATTTTATTTGGAAACAGGGTCTCTTAAGCCAGCGAGGCTGGCTTCGAACCTGCACAATCCTCCTGTCTCCGCCTCCCAAGTGCTGGGATTACAAGCGTGCGCCACCATGCCCGGCGCTTTTTAAATGTTTTTTATTTTTTGAGACAGGGTCTTGCTAAGCTAGTGTGCTGATCTTGAACTTGTGGTCCTCCTGGCTCAGCCTTCTGAGTACTGGGGTTACAGGTGTGAGCACTGTGCCTGGCTGAGGCACACAAGAGCTGTGGCTGGGCATGTGCTGGGGGCTGAGCCTGGAGCAAAGGTGCCCCCATGTCCTCCGTGATGTTACCCCTGGCCCATGAAGGCAGAGAACATGTCTGCTGCCCTCTCCTGGCTGAATGTGTCTCCATGAAAGGAGTTTGAAGCTGAGTGTGGTGGCAAAGGCCTTAATCTCAGTATTTGGGAACCTAAGACAGGAAAATTCCAAGCTTCAAGGCCAGCCTCAACAATTTAGTGAGACCCTGTTTCAAAATAAAAAATAAAAAGGCTGAGAGCCAGGCATGGTGATGTGTGCCTATAATCTCAGTACTTGGGAGACAGGAGGATCACATGTTTGAGGACAGCCTTAGCAACTAAACAAGATTGTGTTTCAGAATAAAAAATAAGGCCTGGTATTGTGGCATATCCCTGTAATCCCAGTACTTGGGAGGATGAGACAGGAGAATCGCAGGTTCAAGACCAGCCTCAGTAACTTAGTGAGGCTCTCAGCAACCTTGTGAAACCCTATTTCATTTCCAAATAAAAAATAAAATAGGGATGAAGGCCCCGAGGCTCCACCCCTAGTACCACAATAAAAATAAATAAATAGAGAGGGGTGTAGCTCAGAAGTAGAATGCTAGCCAGGCGTGGTAATGCACACTTGTAATCCCAGTACTTGGGAGACTGAGACAGGAGGATCGCAGGTTCACGGCCAGCCTCAGCTACTTAGTGAGGCCCTCTGCAACTTAGTGAGACCCTGTTCCAAAATAAAAATTAAACTAGGGCTGGGGGTATAGCTTAGAGATAGAATGCCCCTGGGTCCAATCCCTAGTACCATAATAAAATAAAAGGTGGGGGTGGCTGGGCCTGGTGGTGCACACCTATACTCCAAGTATACTTGGAGGCTGAGAAAGTGGGTGCATCAGGGCCAGTGGGGCCCAGCCTGCCCCCTACCCATGACAAGCCTCCCTCAGGGGAGCGCGCAGCCCTGGGAGCAGACAGAGGAGAGGCGACAGGCAGGGGTGGGGCGGGGTGGTCTGGCAGCCAGGGAAGCAAAGCAGAGGTGCCACATAGGGGTAACTTTGGGGTTATAGCACCTTTGTACCCACTCAGAGCTCGAGACCAACTCTGAGCAAATCGCAAAGCCAGCCTGCTGCACCCTAACTTGAACTAACGGTCCACCACGGCCAAGCCTGGCTATGGGAACCTCGGAGGAGCTGCACAAGAAGGCGCTGTACCTAGAGCGGGGTCACTTGAGGCCTTCAAGAGAGTTGGGCCGCATGCGGCCAGCCTTACTGGGGCCTGCCAGGTGTTCCCGCAGCACTGTGAAGCCAGCCCGGGGCTGCTGTGGGCACCGGTGAGACCCTCGCCTGCCTGGGCAGAGCCACCTCCCACCCTCCAGAGAGCAAACCCTCAGGCCAGAAGTTCGGCTGCACACTTCAACAACACGCGACCTCACGGCGGCCCCAGCCCTCAGCAGACGCGCACAGCCTGCGGGTTTGCACGCCTGAGAGGCAGGGGCCATCAGTGTCCCACATGGAGCCCACAGCTTGCTGTCCTGCTCCATGGACAGTGATGGCCTCGCCCTCAGCAGGTGCATGCTGACTGGCCCGACCCCTGCCCATCCCAGCACAGGGCGTCTCCCTACTCTGCCTAGGCATGGCTGCAGCTGACAAGGGACATTTTGGTGAGAAACAGGAGCTTGGTGCTAAGAGCGGAGGGTGAGGGGAGGCTCTGAGTGGGCACAGGCTCCAGGTCAGATGAGCAACCGGAAGAGCAGGAAACAAGTGACCTCGCCTTAAGGACAGCAGGGAGAGGACTCCACAGGACCCCTGGAACACAGGCCCCGCTACCCTGTGCACATAGCGGGCAGTGAGCTGGGCCACCCAGCTGGGGCATGACCTTGGGGCACAAGGGGAGGGGCAAGGAGTAGAAATGTGTGGCTGAGCCGGGCGAGGTGGCACACGCTTGGAATCCCAGCATTCGGGAGGTTGAGAACGGAGGATCACAGTTCGCAGACAGCCTCAGCTTCTTAGTGAGGTCCTGCTTCAAATAAAGAATAAAATATAGGGCTGGGGGTGCCTCTTGGAGGTAGCATGCCCCTGGGTTCCATCCCCAGTACCACAAAAACAGAGAGATGGGAGGCTGACGAGTGGGGGAGGGGCTGGGCAGAAGGAGCTTTCTCAGGGCCGGGGGACCACCAGCCAGCAGCTGCCTGGAGGCTTGAGCACTGTGAGGCAGGAAAGGGCCCTGTGGTCGCCAGGCACCCGCGTCTGAGCCAGAGAGGCCGAGCTGGCCATCCCTGCACCCGAGGACCCACAGGCCTGGACGGAGGTGGGGCGTGCCCTTCACATGCGCCCGGAGGCAGGCAGAAGCCACAGCTGGGCAGTGTCAGCGCTCTGCCTAGAGTGGCGCCGAGGCCAGACCTGCAGACCAGCTGAGCCTGCTGCGCGTTTTTCCAGCCTCGCTGAGCTTGCCTGTGGCACAGCGAGCCCCCCGCAGGCGGGGCTGCAGGGACGGGCTTCCCACCCTCCTGCCCCTTCTGCCCATGCCTTCTGTGACCTGGCCTGGGCCCGGTGTCCTGCATGTGTCCTGTTGCCTGGGACGCGATGGCTGCAGTGTCACCAGCTACTGTGGGCCATGGCCGCCAAAGCAAAGCACTTCTTCACCCTCAGAGGGTGTGAAGGGGTGTATGCCACCAAATTCATGCTCGGGGCTATCAGGTTACCCAGAGCCTTGGGATATACCCACAGATGGAAAAACAGCCTTTTAAGAGGTGACTAAGAGGCCGGGCGTGGTGGGCACGCTTGTAATCCCCACGCTTGGGAGGCTGAGACCGAGGATCGCGCAGGTTCGAAGCCAGCCTCAGCTACTTAGTGAGGCTCTCAGCAACTTAGTGAGACCCCTGTTTCCAAATAAAATATAAAAAAATAGGGCTGGGAATGTAACCTGGAGGTAGAAAGCCCCTGCGTTCCACTCCTCAGTGCCACCAAAAAAACAAACAACAAAAAAATAGGGCTGGGGGTATAGATTGGAGGTAGAATGTCCCTGGGTTTTATCCCCAGTACTTAAAAAAAAAAAAAAGACAAAAAACCAGGTGATTCAGAGGAGGCTGTTAGGATGGCCACTGGTCCAGCAGGACTGTGTTCTTGTAAGAATGAGGCTGGGGAGAACTGAATGGCAAAGTGGCAGCATGGAGTGAGCAGGGCCCTGGGTTCAATCCCCAGAGCCACAGAAAGAGCCGGTGCGGTGGCGCACACCTGAAATCCCAGGACTTGAGAGGCTGAGACAGGAGATGGCAGGTTTGAGGACAGGCTCAGCAAGCAGTCATCAACCTAGTGAGACTCAGTTTCAAAATAAAACTAAAGGCCGGGCATGGTGGCGCACGCTTGTAACCCCAGCATTCAGGAGGCTGAGACCAGAGGATCGCGGTTCGCGGACAGCCTCACCTACTTAGGCCCTTCGCAACTTAGTGAGACCCTGTTTCAAAATAAAGAATAAAAATAGGGGAGGGGGTGTACCTTGGAGGTCAAATGCCCCTGGGTTCCATCCCCAGACCCGCAAAAATAAAATAAAATAAGTAAATAAATAAATAAAGCTAAACACTAGGGGGTACCATGTGCACACACACACACACACACACACACACACACACGCACGCACGCACACACACACACAGAGGACAGCCAGGTGAGCAAGCAGGGAGACGCCCTGCAGGCCCAGGGGAGCAGCGCGTGGCCGCCTCCCAGCCAAGTGGGCTTCAGTGCCTGCACAGGCTGCCCTAGTGGACCAACACAGACTAATGCAAGGCCAGCAACCGTCTCTCTGGCAGAGCCCGCTGAGAGGAGGCCCCTGGGTGCAGAGCCAGTGGCCGCCACCTGCCTGTGCCCCCCGTCCCAGGCGCACGGCGCGGCTGAAGCTGGCTTCTCACCAACCCGCTGGACGGCAGGTGGCAGCCCCGGGCTTCGGGCTCCTTCCTCCCTGCCTGCTGTCTTACTAGACACTTCTCAGCCCTGTCTTAAGAGTCAGTGCAGGCCTGTGCTGGACCAACCACGTGGACAGAGAGAAGCGTGGACACGAGATCACCACAGCCACCACCGAGCGCTCAATGGAGAGGTGGTGAGTGGGGTCTGGCCTTGGCCCAGGGGGAAGAGCAGGGCAGTGGAAAGAGGCACCCCACTCCTCTACTGACACTGCCACCCCGGAACCTGGAGTCCAGCCAAGGGCTCTGCCCACCGCCAGGGCCAAAATGGAGGCAGGCAGTGGCGCAGGGCTGCTGGGGCAAACGTCAGCCTTCAGTGGGGTGCGTGGCCTGGCCTCTGCTCCTCTGCACCCCAGAGAGAGGCAGATCTCTGTGCCTGGACACGTTCTCTCCAGAAAGAACCTCTGGGACAGTGGGCAAGTCAGATGCTCCCAAGGACTTAGACACTCCCAAAGCCAAGACCGGGATCCGTACGAATGCTCAACACCAGCGCCCAGTGGCAAAGTTGGCCACGGCCAGCACTCAGTCAAGAGGACAGACACGGGGCTGCACCACAGGCCCCAGCCAAGGAGGAAGCCGCTGTGGAAGCTGACCAGAGATCCGAAACAACCCCTAGACGTGAGGACTAAACCCTGGGTAAGGAGCCCTGGACGGGACTGCAGGCGGGCTGGACAGCAAAGACCTGCCAGTGCACTGTGGAGACAGCAACAAAAAGTAACCACACCAGCCGGGCGTGGGGGCGCACGCTCGTTCCATACTTGGGAGGCTGAGACAGGAGGATTGCAGGTTCACAGCCAGCCTCAGCTACTTATTGAGACCCTGCTTCAAAATAAAGGACAAAATAGGGCTGGGGTGTAGCTCAGAGGTAGAATGCCCCTGGGTTCAATCCCCAGTCTCTCCCAAAAAAAGTAACCAAAACAAAACAGAAAATCCGAGTGGCCTGAGTCTTGGGGAGCTTTGGGGTGAACTGGACGGCCCTAATGCCCACCCATCCAGAGTCCCCACAGGAGCACTGGAGAAAGGAAGAAATGGGAGAGAGCGGAGCGGAGGGCACCACGGAAACACCCCAAATTTAGCCCAAAGGATGAGTGGACGGATTCAAGGGCGCTGGGTGAGCCGCGCAGAGCAAGCAGGAAGATGGTGGGCACACCGCTCGAGCCCAGGGAGGGATGCTGACGCCGAAAGTGGCAGGCAACATGTTTGAAGCCCACACCTCTCGGGCACCAATGGGAACTGTGGGCTTCACGGCAGCAGGATTCTTCCAGAAAGCATGGACAGGCTGGACAGGGCTCTCACCAGCAGACACACAGCCAGAGAGGTTGGAGACCCTCAGAGGAGAGCGGCAGCAGTCTCCAGCCGGGTCCCCGCGCTGCAAGCCGGCCTGCGTGCCATGAGCATGCAGAGCCATACAGTGGGTCAGCTATGCTCAGGGACAGCACTGTAGCTGCGGCCCCAGCGCTGTGGCCACCAGTTCACACTCGCCCTGCAGGCCTCAGGCCGAGGGGACCCCCGCTCTCCCCCCTTTCCTGGGTTTGGTGCCGTATCCTGCCAGTGCCATGGTGAACACGACAGGGCGGCCCAGACTCACCTGGCCCCAACGACAGGCTCCCGGGCGTCCCTGGAGGCTGCGTAGTCCATCCCGTAGAAGTTGAGCCCCAAGAGGATCTTGCTCCTCCACTTGGACTTGGGGTCCAGGGCCTGGACGCAGGCTCTGACCCAGGACAGCGGTGCGTTAGGGCCAGGTCTGCAGGAGCAACAGGAAGAGGGTTCCAGCAGCGATCAGGAAGCCCTGAGCCTTCGGGCGTGGTGACGCACACTTGTCATCCCAGCATTCAGGAAGCTGAGACAGGAGGATCACGGTTCACGGACAGCCTCCGCTACTTAGGCCCTTTGTAACTCAGTGAGACCCTGTTTCAAAATAGAGTAAAAAATTAGGGCTGGGTATACAGCTTAGAAGTAGAATGCCTCTGGTTCAATCCCCAGTACTGCAAAAACAGAATGAAAAATAGGGCTGGGTATACAGCTTAGAAGTAGAATGCCCCTGGTTCAATCCCCAGTACTGCAAAAAAAAAAAAAAAAAAAAAAAAAAAAAAAGCCCTGCACCTGACCAGGTGTGGTCCTCCAGGCCATATGCACTGGGCCCGTTCTCCCTCTGTGCTGTGGCCAACACCCTACAAGTTGGGTGAACTAACCAGGCATGGTGGTGCACACCTATAATCCCAGTACTTAGTAGGCTGATGTGGGAGGATTGCAGGTTTGAAGCCAGCTTCAGAAATTTAGCAAGGTTCTCAGCAACCCAGTGAGACCCTGTTTCCAAATAAAAAATAAAATGGGGATAGGGGTTTAGCTGAGAGGCAGAATGCCCCTGGGTTCAATCCCTTGCACACACATGCAAAGGCTGGGAGAACCAGAAACAATCTATCTCAGGGCCATCAGCAATTAGCTCTGATGTCCTCCACGCGGCCCATGTATGCCTCCAATCCCAGACCGGCAGACAGGAGTTGCAGACGTGGCAGGGACACAGGCTGGTGGCACACACCTTCCAGCTGTCCTTCCTGCTGGACACCTGCCTGTCTGCTTTGCATGATCCTCCAGGAGAGGAGGCAGCGAGGCTGAGCCTGTGGCCCCGGAGATGGTGCCCTACCCAGGGTCCTCGCAGGAGCCCCTCTCCTGCGTGCAGGGTTTGCAGACCATGGGCCTGCAGGTTCACGGCCCGCGCCTCACCCCATAGCGCCCACACACTCACTGATGCGAGGTGGAGTAGTCGTAGGTCATCAGGCTGAAGCCGTCCAGCACAGGGGCCAGCTGCTCAAACTCTTTGTGCGTGAACATGCCCAGCTGGTCAGTCCTGCAGTGAGACAAGCATGCCCACCTCAGCAGCCATGCGCAGCCTGCTGGCCCCTTCCTGCAGCTGCCCAGCCCCAGCCAGGTCAAAGTGAACTGGCTGTGGTGCTCCTGTCCCACCCTCCCTCCCCTGGCCATTACCCCTTGAAGCTGCTTAATCAGGGCTGCACTCTGGCAGCCACGGTGGGCCGAGGCAGTGGAGGTGCCCCTCCTTCCTGCCACTGGGGGCTCTGAGGGAGGTGGGCAGGCACTGCAGCATACCCTGGGTGTGGGTGGATGGAGCAGGTCAACCTCAGAGGCCCCTGCTGCCCATAGGTACTGGCCAGCAAGGATACCCACCCTTCCTCACAGGGCCCAGCCACTGTGACCTCAATTTGTTTCTCCCCCTGGCCATCAACCCCTCTTGATCCTGCTCCCAATCTTGAGGGCCCCAGGGTAGCCAGCCCACCTGCCCCTAAACTCAGCCACGTCCTAGGATCTCTACTTCCCTCATGATGTGCTAAGACAGGAGTTCTCTTCTCGTGGAGAGGCACTGGAGACTGAACTCGGGTCTTTGCACACACTAGGCACACACGCTACCACTGAGCTAGGTCCCCAGCTTGAGATTTCTTTTTTTTTTTTTTTGGTGGTACTGGGGTTCCTGGAAGCCCTTCTTCCTCCGGGCTACACTCCCAGACCTATTTTTATATTTTTGAAACAGGGTCTCTTACGCCAGCACGGCTGGCTTCGAACCTGCGCGATCCTCCTGTCTCCGCCTCCCAAGCGTGGGGATTACAAGCGTGCGCCACCACGCCCGGCGTGAGATTTTTTGTTTTGGGCAGTACTGGGGGATTGAACCCAGGGCCCGTGAATGCTAGGCAAGCGCTCTACCACTGCGCTACAGCCCCAGCGGCAGAGAACTTTAGAGTTGTGGGTGTCCCTGAGCAAGCCAAGTCTCAGCTGGCCAGCCCCATGGGCACCCTGCACTCCAGAGGTCTTGAGATGAGACATTAGACATGCTCACACAAGCATAGGTCCGCAGGGGGTTCAGGGAGACACTTGCTCACAGCCCAACAACAGAGGGGACCGTGGCTCAGAGGATCCCTAGAATCCACCAGGCCTCGACCCCTGCAGAGCCACAGAGATGGGCTCTCAGCTCCAGGAAGAGCTTCAAAGCTCACCCAGAAACCACAAGCGCCCACTGGCCCCTAGCCCAGCTGTGCCTGGATTAGGTGGCTCATGAAGGGGGACAGGGACTGTAGCTGAACATCCGGAGTCCAGCAGAGCAGGTGGTGCCTCCTCGTCCCATCTTCTACCACCCAAGCATCCAGGGCTCCCAAGGGCATTTGGTTCCTGACTTTCCTGCTCAGCCAGGCAGGGGCCAGACAGGGAGGAGAGGACAGCTTTAGGGGGTCATCATCAATGGGGAGGCCAGCCAGAGCCTTTCCTGTCCCCGGCAGCTGCACCACGGCGGGCACAGGAAGGGGACCTCACTGGCTTCTGCACATCTGCGCAGGAGCAGAAGGCCTCATCCTGATTGGCTGGTTGTTGCTTGGACAGACCCTGCAATGGCTGAGGGCTAGGGAATGCCTGCTCCTGGGAAGCCTCCCCATGAATATGAGAGCAGGGGCAGAGGCATTGGCTGCTTTGGCTTCAGCTGGGCTGTGGTGGCTCTGGGGACAGACACTGGACAATGGGGGCGGTAACAAGATGTCTCTGAGGCCATTTCTGAGCTAAGAACAATGGGCAGAGGCACAGCAGGGAGCCTGGGTTGAAGCCAGAGGGAGACCCCAACCCAGGAGGCACCCCCTCTCCAGTCTGTACTAAAGCTCCTCAGGGAAGCACAGTTGTCTGGGCCTCCAGCACCAGGGCGGCCCCGAGGCCCCCCACCTCGCAGGGAAACAAAGACAAAGGCCCAGCTCCCAGGGTGGGCAGCCTTTTGGGAACAGCTGGGCCCAGCTCGGGGAGCTGCCAGGGCGGGTGGCACGGCAGGGGACGTGCCGGGTGCTGAGGGACAGTGTCCCTGCCTCTTGTGAGCTGCTGTCAGACGTGGGCCTGGGCCTCTGCTGGCTCTGGAAGGCAGGCCCTCCTTGGGGAGTGGTTTCCTGGTGTCTCCAGGGCTGCCTCGCCTGCCTGGCCCAGGGCAATGGTGTGGTGTGGAGCAGTGGCCACAGCCACGCCATGCCGCGGTTTGTAAGAGGGGGAGAAGAGAAGGGAAACGCCAACAAAGGCCGATGCGCCATGCCGATGAGACGGAGGGTCCCAGAGCAGTGGGGCACGGGGCAGAGGGCACTGGGCGGAACAGGAGGATGGAGCAGAGCTCTCGAAGCCAGGGCAGGCCCCTCTGTGCACTCCTCGCCAGCCCCGGGAGCAGCAGGCTGCAGGCTCCACTGCACGCAGGGGCTTCACTGGCAAGCCTGCTGTGGACACACGTGCAGTCCTTGCTGGGCCAGGGACTTCAGCTTTCCTTCCTTCCTCCTTTCTTCTTGTGTGGTACTCAGAATTGAGCCCAGGAGGCGGGCATTTTACCTCTGAACTACACACCCAGTTCTTTTTATTTTTTGTCTTGAAACAGGCTCTCACTAGGTTGCTGAGGCTGGCTTCGAATCTGCAATCCTCCTCCTGTCTCCCAAATACTGGGGTTACAGGCATGAACCACTACACACCTTCTTCCTTCCTTCTTTCCTTTTTTTTTGGTACTGGGGAACTCAGGGACATTCTGCCTCCGAGCTATACCCCAACCCTATTTTATACTTTAGTTTGAAACAGTCCAAGTTGCTGAGGCTGGCCTCAAGCCCACGATCTCCTCTCAGCATTCTGAGCACTGGCATGAAAGGTGCACGCCGCCACGTTCGGCACACCAGCTTTCTTTTAAAGCTTTGTTATTTCATGGAAAAGAGATCTGCTCGAGGCAACAGCCACAGTTTCGAAGAGAGCCCAGCCACGCTGCAGCCTCAGGCTCCCACACGGCCGTCACCTGCAAGCACCTGGGCCAGACTTCCGCCTGGAGCCCTGCCCACCACAGTGCACCGCGTGCCTGATACGCTGTGCTATACTGCCCGGGCCCCCAGCCACAGCGAGCGGCGGAGGTGACATCAGCGGGGACCGTGTGCAGGGTGGCCCTGCACACAGGTGAAGGCCCCTCCCCACTCATCACATCCTTGACCACGGGTGGGCACTGTGCCTGCCCTAAGCCGCGGGCAGGAGCCACGGGAAGCCCCCCTGCAGGGGGAACCACAGCACGCAACAGGGTACACCGGGGCAGCCACCAGGGGTGCGGGAGGGAACCAGCCCTTGGGGCTCTGTGGTCAGCGCCCTGACTGAAGGGGCTGGCTGAGACTGACGAGGACCCCCCACAGGGCGCCCTGTCCACCTGCCCCCACAGGCGTGGGGCTCTGATTAAATCAAGACCACCACTCCACCAGCTCCCGTCCACGGCTGAGCTGACCAGGCCCTGTGAGGTGGGGCTCGAGGTCAGCTAGGCTCCTGCTCGCTCCCTGGCCTGAGCGGGGTGTGCAGTGCGTGGGCGCCCAGCGAGGGCCAGGCTTCGGGCAGCGGCCTTGGCTGGCAGGACGTTTGCATGCAGTTTGCATTGGGTGGTGGGAGCCTCCCGCCCCCACGCAGGAGGCAGGAGCTGTCGGCCCAGAGCAGCCTTTGCGAAGTGAATGGCGACTGCAATTACGTCCTGCTGCGGAGGCGCGGGGCAGGGAGCTCTGGGCTCTGCAGCGGCAAGTACTCAACAAGGTGGGGAGGACACGCAGAGGAGAGAGACCCCTCAGGGCCCGGCCTGCCAGGTCGCCCAGGAGACCCCCGAGAGCTCGGCCCACCTCAGCGGCACCCAGGCCTCTGCCCTGCTAGCACCCCACCCACCGAGACCCCACCTGCCGGCCTCGGTCCTGTTTCCAGCCACTGCCCCGACCCTCCTCCTGGGCATCCCGCCACAGGTGCAGAGCGCTTTGCCCTGGCTCGGCCTCAGCTCCCACGGCCCACTCCCTGCCTAGGGCTCCCTGAGGGCGGCGCCCCCCAGCCATGGGCTGCTCTCATGTGCTCTCCCAGGGCACCCTCTGACCACCAAACACCAGGAGACTCCAGATGTGAACACTTGGCGGAGATGGCCGACCCACGGGCTCTGGGTCCCCTTGGAGTGTCTGCCGCCCCGGCCTTCTCCTCTGCTCCCATGTCCTCACAGCTGAACCCCCAGGCAAACACTGGGACCACAGGTCACGTTCTAGTGCCTTATCAAGGAACAGACAGAAGGTCTGGGGAATGGTACAGGCCCCAAGCCCTGGAAGCCCCGGACAAGGGCAAGCAGCCACGCCCCAGACGTGGGCCCTCACCAGGAGCAGGTGGCCTGGGTCAGCTCCCCACCCAGCACTCTGTAGGTCAGTCCAGCAGGCACAGTACAGGCGGGGACAGAGCCAGAGGCCTGTCCAGAGGCATGGAGAGCAGCATCTCTGTATAACCAAGGACTAATGGAGCACAGAACCCCACTACACAGGTGCGCACCAGACGCTTGGACATCCTGTATGACTACGCCCCACCCCCCTGCTCGCCCTGGGCAGCTCACACTGTACTCGGGCTCAGGTGGAGCCCACACCCGCAGGACTGTGCACAGCTGCAGCCTGCACCGGGGCTGAGGGCCCGGGGGAGCAGGGGCGGTCAGACAGAAGCGACAGCAGGTCATGTGGAGGTGCCAGCACTCTGGAGGGGCGGGTGCTGAGCCGTGCTGCCCGAGCACCGGGGCCTACAAAGGCTGTGGCATGGGGGCACGGGGTGGGCAGCCAGCGATCGGCATCTATCTTGGCTGCCTGAGCATGCTGCGGGCTCTGCATGGGCACAAATCGGCGCTTTTGCGTGAATCTCTGCCAGCCTGCCAACATCACCTCAGGCCCTGGGGTCACATCCAGCCACACACACTTTAGAGGGCCGCAGGCGTGATGGGCTGGCTGCTCCTTTCCAGAGCAGTGGCCAGGGAGTCCAGCGTCCATCTGCAGGCTGAGCACACAGGGCTGCCCCTTGGAAGCGGGTAGAAATGAGGGGATCCCCAGGACTCCTGCCCCGACGGCCCCAAGGCACTCCCTCCTCCTACCCACTCAACCCACTCTATCCTCATGTCATGACTTGAGGCTTCTCTCCCTGGCACCAAGAGTTGCTGAGATACTCCCAGCAGGGTGAACACAGACGTCCACTGCCCTGGCTCCTGCAGTGGCAGCCGGGTCACTCCTCACCATTCTGGGGGTTTCTGAAGAGCTGCTTCACAAGGCCGGGAAGGTCACAGAGCCAGTCCTGGCCATCGGTCCTTAGAGGGTAGCAGAGACCGTATGGTCCTGCCCCGGCCTAACCTGCCAAGGGACAGTGTGTACGGGGTAGGACCGACACACCAAGAACCCGGGCACCCCAGGGCCTCTTTGAGAGTGCAAAAAACAAGTTTAAGTTCTTAGCCAGATACAGTGGCACAAGCCTGTAATCCTAGCTACTTTAAAGGCTGAGGCAAGAGGATTTCAAGTTCAAAGCCAAGTTCAGGCACTTTAGGAAAATTCTGTCTCAAAATAAAAAGTAAACTGGGTGTGGTGTTGCACACGCATAATCCCAGAACTTGGGAGGCTGAGACAGGAGGATAGCACAGGTTCACGGCCAGCCTCAGCTTCTTAGTGAGGCCCTCTGCAACTTAGTGAGACCCTGTTTAAAGTGAAGAATAAAAAATAGGGCTGGGGGTATAGCCTAGAGGTAGAACGCCCCAGGCTTAATCCCCAGTACCACAACAGTAACAACAACGTTTGTGGACGCAGTGCAATGGTACAGTGCTCTTAGGTTCCATCTCCAGAACCAGGAGAGGTTCTCAGACTATAGAACTCCTCTGTAGTCTCCAGCACAGCTGCTGACAGGGCATGCGGCCCGCTGAGAGGAGCCCTCCCCTGCGCCCACCAGCATCCATCCAGGTGGGAGGGTGCAGCCACCCACCCTCGAGAGCGCGGAACTTACCCGGGGGTGATGGCGGGCGGGATGACCAGGATGGCCAGCAGCCGGGCCTGGCTCAGCGCTTCGGCCAGGTGGGTGAGCATGTGAATGAGGCCCCTGTGAGGAGAAGAGCTGGTCAGCCCCAGCGCCAAGGGTCCCAGGCTGACACCTTGCTGCACACGCTCCTGCAGGCCTGGGGAGGGGAGGCGGCCTTCCTCACTCAGGGGCGCCCGAGGTGGGGGTCTGGGCAGCACCTCAGGGCGCGCTCAGAGAGGGGCACAGAGGAGACAAATGCCACAGGTTCACATCACACTCAGGTCCCCAAAGGGCCAGTAAACTTACCACAGGCGGCCGGCGAGTCGCAGGCCGTGAAATGCTGCAGAACACTTTGAAGGCCACACGGGGCGGGGTGGAATGGCAGGTGGGGGAGGCAGCTGGCAGTGTGACCCAAGGGCAGATGGCAGCTTCTCCCCACAAGGCCTGGGAGCACCTACCCGGGTCCTGAGCTAGGGGCACAGACAGCGGGCAGGCCTCCCAGGGTACGCTGCGCACTGGCTGGTGCCGGGGGTCTGCCCCACAGCTGGCCGGTGCTGCTGCTGCAGGGGTGGGCTTAGACTGCGTGGTCACCTGCAGCCCGCCGTCCCCATGGGCACGAGGCCCTTGCTCTTCCACCATAGGCCCCTGGGGAAGCAGAGGCACGGCCCACTCACAAAGGCACCACACAGAAGGCTGAGGCCCCGCTAAGCGTGTCCTGTGGGCAGGGACGAGGCCAGGGCCTCTCAACGGCCAACTGCTGGGCAGTGGTGGCTTCTCAGTCTCCCTGCTCGCCACTGCCTAAACCGGCACGGCAAGCTGGCCTTCCCACTCAGTGTAGGTAGCAACAGCACAGAGCAGGGCCTGAGCAGAGGCTTGGGCAGCCCGCCTCCCACACTCACCCATCACCCACCAGCTGGACGGGGGAAATGCTGCCCCAGCCCTGGAATGCCGGAGCCCGGAGCTTGAGAGGGCAGCTCTACCTGGGAAAGCCTCTTGCCTGGCCCAAGCCTGGGACTCTGTGCTGCCTGCAGCACCCCCAGGACACACCAGGCCTGAGGGCCAAGAGGTGCCCGGGCTCCTCTGCAGGGGCCCCCACACCTGTGGCTCCCAAGGACCCCACTGCACCGGCATGGGGTGTGCGGGAGGGGCTGCTCCAGAGCGCCAGTGGGTGGCACAACGGATGTTCCTGCTGCGGCTCTGCCACAGGGCCCCGCAGGCGGCTGTCCTCAGCCTTCACCCAGAGGCCTGTGCGTGACCAGAGCCCACCGAGCCCAGGCGGCCGGGCTCGCTGCACGTGGGGCTCTGTGGGGGCAGCAGGGTAACGGGCTGCCGGGCGGCAGTCCCTGCTCCACCTCCCTGCGGGCCTGTCCTGCCCCAGATCAGGTGGCAGTACCTGCTGTGGAACTAACACTCCCCGATCAGCCGCTGCCTCCAGGGGCCCCGGTGCCGCCCGCCGCCCTCAGTGACTCACACCCGCTGGCCACTAAAGCGTTTCGGGTTCAGGGAGGGACTACCATGGGAACCTGGTGTTGCCCAGGACAAGAGCCATGGCCCGGCACTGAGAGGAGCTGAGGGCTGGCCAAGGCGTACCTGCTCCAGCAACTCCAGCTGCCTGGGCTCCAGGAGAAAAGGCTCCTGTCCCCTCCTCAGAGGGCCTTGGTGGGAGGCCCTGGGGCTAGGCCATGCCTGCCCTCCCTAAAGGGGCTGCAACTAGCTGGCCCTGGCTGTCTGGGCAGCTCTTCTGCCATGCCTGTCAGTCTGCCCAGGGACACCCAGCCAGGCAGATGGCCTCCGAAGAGAGGTCCTCAGGTCAGACAACTTCCAGACACCTCCCTGTCCCCGAGAGAGCTGGGTAACAGGCTGGCTCCCAAACCCACGTGTCAAAGAGACATCGGGCATCATCCTACCACCACACAGGGCTGGACAAGTGCCACACGCCTGCCCAAGTTCATCACACGACTTTGTCAGGCTGGACCAGCACTTCACACCCAGGCTACATGCCTTTGAGGGTGATGGGTGGGGCAGGAAGGACCAGCGCAGAGCCTCCTTAAGTATCCCTGTGTTTCACACAGCCAGGTTCCTCCTGGCAGGCAGCTCCCAGGCCACGCATGCCCAGTGGGACTGCCAGACTGGCTGGCGCTTGCTGCTCAGGACCTGGCCCCTGCCATGCCAGCGCCCCGGCTGCCCAGCTAACAGCCCCACCAGCCCTGGACACGAGGAGCCGAGCGAGCCGCTCTACTTCCACCGCCCCTGCCGCGGCCTCTCACTCAGCTGGGCTCTGCCCTCCTGCTGATATTAACGACCCATCAGGAGCCCAGACAAGTGAGGCTGTGTCTCACTGCCTACTTAATGCTCTGAGATGGAAATGAATTATGGTACTCTCAATAGATCCGTAGTTCCAGGATTAGCAGGAAGGGTGGGAGCATAAGAGTCTGTCTCCTTTCCTCAGAGGATGTCAGAAGGTCAGCCTTGGTGGGGCCCACTGCCCACTGCACAAGGACTAGAGGCAGGCCAGGCTATCTAATGGCTGAGCCTGACCCTCAGGCAAGAGCTGGAACCCCTCAGGAGTCCTGTGGGCAGAAGCCTCCTCTCCTCCTTCCTGCCTCACCTTCCCCTCCCTGGCCAGGGCTTCCCCAAGATCAAGGCCCAGGAGCACCTTCCTCTGGGCCTATAGGAGGGAGCCCGTTCCCTTTCTCCTCCAGCCCAGCATGCCACGAGCTCTGCGAGAGGACGCTGCCTCCTGGTGGGCAGAGTGAAGACCTGCATGTCTTCTGCAAGGGGCAGCCCCCGGAGGGGGGGGGGGATGCTAGGGGGCCCAGGCCACAGAGGGCAGGCATGGACAGGACAGTGGCTCCGCCAGCTCTGAGCCTTAAGTCACAGTGAAATTCCCCAGGCAAGAGGGGGAGGAAGGGCTGATTCCAGAACCCACAGCTTGCCCAAGGCTGACAAGCTGGACAGCTGGCTGCAGGCCTCTGCTGCCTGGACACCTGCTGTGGGCTGCACTAGCCTTCCCAAGACTGTCTAGAACAGCGCCAGCCTCCTTCAGGGCAGAGCTGGGCAAGGTGGCTGCTCAGATGAGCTGCCAGCTGCCTGAACAGGACCCGGGAGGGCCATTCCCCAGGACCGGGACCAGCCTGGGATGTGCGCGGCCGGTGGGAGCTGCCAAAACTCTGCATGACTCCCTTCTTTTCTGGTCGCCTGGATGAGGGAGTGTGGACCCTGAGCCTCACAGGCGTGCTGGGTGCAGGACACAGGAGGGTGCTGCATGGCTTTTCCCAGCACCTGCTGTGGGCCTGGGTCTGCGCAGCCCTGGCCCAGAGGACACTGGCTGTCAGACTCAGGGCCTGGCCAGCTGCCTCTCAGCATCCCATAGAAGTTCCTGCCTGCGCCCAGGCTGGCCCTCCGCCACCCCACCCTGGTCACACTCCTCCCGCTGGGCCCGCGTGGGTGGGCTCCTCTGCTCTGGAGCACCCAGGAGGGGCTCCAGGCTGGCACTGTGCCCAGGCACAGAGACTGCAGAGGAAGACCCTCCCAGATGCTCCCGATGGTGCTGGCCTCGACAGCGACCTCAGCCTCTACTCACACATGCTTCTGGCTCAGCAGCTGGCTCCACACCTCCACCACAAAGCCATCAAAATGCTGGTTCTGAAGAAACAGGAGAGGAGAGGAGAAACGGGCACCGCTGCCACCACTGCCCCTGGGCGAGGTGAAAACCTGCCTGGCACACTGGCAGCCCTCTGAAGGGGGCCGGGAGTGGAGGAGCCAGGCGCTCTGCATTCTGCTCCTCTGGCTCCTCTACCCGGGACATGCAGCGAGCAGCAGGGATGGGCCCCTCCAAGGCAGGCAGCAGGCCTCTGCAAACTGAGGGAAGTTCCCCTGCCCAAAAGGCAAGTCTCCCATCCCTTTGCCCCAGAAAACCCTGTGGTGACGAGGGCGTCCGTGACAACCTGAGCCAGACCGACACTGTCCTGCCTGGAAGACGGGATGCACTAGGAGTGCCCGCGAGAAAATACAGGCCAAAGGGTCCACGTGGAGGCCTTTGGGAGCCGGCCAGACACACTGGGGAGCAGGAGCTCGAGTGGGAGGCAGGCCTGTCGAGACAGGTGGGCCAGGCAGGAGAGGAGCCCCGCCTGGAGAGGGCCTGGCAGGGGGCTTTCCATGGAGGTGAGGGTCTGCTGGCCTGAACTCAGCACAGGAGCCTCACCTGTTCAGAGGCCCAAAGGAGCACCTCTGTGCTCCAGTCTCAACTTTTTTTTTTTTTGGTGGTGCTTGGAATGGGCCCAGGGGCATTCTACCCCCAACTACACTCTCCGGCCCTATTTTTTATTCTTTATTTTGAAACAAGGCCATACTAAGCTGCAGAGGGCCTCATAAGTAGCTGAGGCTGGCTATGGACCACGACCCTCTGTCTCAGCCTCCCAAGTACTGGGTTTACGAGTGCGCTCCACCTCGCCCGGGTCCCGCCTCACCTTTGCCACCTGCACCACAGTCTTGCTGAGCTCTTCAATTTCATCCTCACTGTCTAGGACGTTCCGGAAATCATCATAAGTCCAGTCCTCAAACAGGAGCCTAGGTACTAGAGGACAGGGGATTCACTGAATTACCCTCCTTCACAGCTGGCCCTCAGAAGGTGACCCCCGGGCCCCAGAGCAGAGTCAGACCATGGTGATGGGCAGGGATGCCACTTGAGGCAGGCAGATGCAGCGTGGACACACACACCTTCACAGCCCGCGAGGGCCACCAGGAGAGGAGCAGACTCGTGGACAGCCCTGCCCTGGCCATGCCAGCTCCTGACAGCCCAGTGACCCCAGCTGTGGGTCCCCTGCCTGCCCTGCAGAGGCCCCTGGACCTGCCTAGCTCCTCAATCCCTCCTCAGCCCTGCACTCCTCTGGCTCAGCCTCGTCACTGCCTCCAAGCCTCCCACAGAGCCCCCCACCCTGCCACCCCCAGGCCTAGCCCAGAGCCTGGCCCAGGGGCTCAATAATGCTCAGGAGAAAGAAGCGGGGTAAGAAGAGCCAGGCCCACCCTGCCCCCAGGGTACTTGTTCTGGACCGTGGGCTGTGAATGCCAGGCTGGGGCCGGCCTGCGCCAACGGCAAAAAGGCCGAGGGCCACGGCTCCATGCTGCTGGCTGGAGCTGACGGACTCACCTACTTGCAGGCCCTTGGCGTGCTTCCTGATGGCTCTCACCCATCCTGTGGGATGTGCAGGAGACAGTCAGCACCAGGCAGGCGCCACGTGGAATGCCCAGCCCACCTGAACCCCCCTCCTGGGCCCAGGGCAGCCCTTTGCCTCCCTCTTCCTGGCCCCTCCTCCTCCTGGCCCCATCTGGATCCCAGGCTATGGGTACCTGTCCCTGGCTCTCCAAAGTGGGGGAGGGCTCCCCAGATAGGGGCCGATGTGAGCTGGACTGAGCTTGTCTACCCCACCAGGTAGCCCGGCCAGCCCAGAGCCACCTGGTGACAGCACCATGAGGGGCAGCGTGCACCCACCATCCTGCCTGCCGTCTCCTGCTCCTGGCCAGTGCCCTCCTCTTCCCAGCCCAAGTTCCTCTTCTGACCCTGTAGAGCAGCCCTGGGTCTGTTCTCTCTAGACAGAAAGGGCACTGAGCCAGAGGGACGAGAGGTGCATCTCAGGCCGCCCTCCCCCAGGTTCTAGGGATGTCAGGGCTGTTGCTCTAACTAAGGGGTGGCCAGAGCCATCAAGCATTCTCTGACACACCACCATCTCTCCACACCCCTACAGCATCAGGGAGCACTACCGGTGTCAGACTCCAAAACTAGGTTACTCTTCCCCTGCTCGTTCTGTAGGCGCCCACATGAGGATCAGAGGTATGAGCACAGTGCATTTTGGCAGGTTGCCGCATAAGTGGGGTATCCTGCCCAAGCCCACCCTCCCCTCTGGACACCATGCAGGAGAGAGGAAGGGACCAATGGCTGCACACTCACTGCCTTCCAGCTACCTGAGTAGCCTAGGAGCTGCCTGCCTCACGTGCAACTTGGGTGTACCAGAGGATTCCTGCCCTGTGGCCCCTAGACCATGGAGCAGAGTGGGCCTGTTCTCAGGCACTGACCAGCTGTGCAAAGGGGATGCAGTGGTGGCCACCTCTACTCAGCCCAGCCTGCCAGCTCTGCACCAGCTGCACCTGCAGCTGAACGCTGGGCTCGCCCGTGTGGGCCGCGGGAGCAGGTACGTGTTCACGCACTCAAACCCAGCCTCACTCGACACACACTCACACCCACGCCGGCCACTCTCCACACGCAACGGCACAGCACACATGCCTCCTCACGCTCATCCTCAACGCGAGCAGACACACAGGGGCCTGAGGACCTTGGTCCACGTCGTGGAGGCCTGTCACCTCGAACATCTCCCGGCCACGTCTCTTCAGCTGCAGCCAGACGGGTGAGATCTGGGTGAACTTGCTCCCGAAGACTTTGGCGACATCGTAGCCATGGCTGTTCCACTGCGCAGGAGAAGACGGCAGGCAAGACAGGTGAGCACACTCCTGCTTCTCACGGTGCCTCAGCCCAGTTGCCTGGACATGCCGGGCTCCCGTCTGGGGAGCCCTCCTCCCCCGCCCATCCCCAGGGTCCGGGCCAACGTTCCCTCCACCAGGGGCCGTTCTCTACATGCCCCACACTGCACTGGTACACACATACTTCTGGTACACACAGAGCTGGTACACACACACATACTTCTGCAGGCTGGCACCGGGAAAGTCACCCTGAGAGACCTGTCTAGACTTAGGGGTCCCGACAGGGGTCCTCTGCAGCCATGACCAACAAGCCCCGACAGTGCCCAGTGCCCTTACTCTGCTGGCTGCGGGCCATATCTCTCCCATGGCTGCCTTGGGTGCTGACCGCCAGGGAAGATGAGAGCACAGGCCAGGAGACCAGCCCACCAAAGGCTGGGGCGGCCTACCCGAGCCCCGAGGCCTCCCGCTTACCGGAGTGACGTAGCCCAGGACATCTCCAGCAAAGCTCCTCTCCCGGGCCCTGGCAGAGCAGTAGCTGCGATGCTCAAGAACGATGTCTTCTGCTTTGAGGTCGGTCACCACCAGACCCCGCTCCTGGACAGGCTTATCTGAAAACTGAGTCTGGACAAAGGAGAGGGGCCACCGGTCATCAGTCCTCAGCACGGCCGTTCTGTGCAGCCATGACCTACTCTGGATCGACCTGGCCCTGCTAACCTGGAGACCCTGCAGGAAGACTGGGCCACAGCAGGCGGCTCAGAGCAGAGGGCTCTGGAGAACAGGCAGCGAGTCAGGGTGGCTCCCTCCACACGTGAGGACGGACGCCAGTGCCCTGCCACTGGACGAGTGTCACCTGACACCTGGGCAAGGGCCACACACGAGCATGCCAGGCACATGCTACCCTACCCCTGTGAACATACCTGCCCACTTTTCCCCTTGAAGTCCCCCAACAGGTGCTCCACCTGCCTACTCTATCCACAGTCCAGGACCCAGCTCAGCCTCCTCTGACCAGACCCACCCCCTGGCCTTACTCACAGGGGTCAGAAGACAGAGATGCCGCTGCATGCGCTCTCTGTCCGTCAATCCAGACCTGGCCACGGGAATGGTCCTGTGGCAGCAGTCCAGCCAGAGGCATGGGACTGCTGGGAAAGAGGGACAGCTTGGATGGAGAACTACCCTTCAATTTCTAACCCCTGGGACCACACTGGAGGAGCACCACAGGGGCTACGAGGCTAACAGATCTCAAGGTGACGAATACAGGGAATATCTTGAGGCCTGTTCATGTAACTCATGTAACCGCAGGGCAGAGAAGACATCGAACACCAGCTGTGCTGGAGAAAGCGATCGTGGTGGGACGGGGTGCAGAAGTTGGAAGAAAGATAGAAACTGTCTTGGGGGTCAGGCTCTGAATGGGGAGGGAATGCAAGCCTGCCACCCTCAGGACCCGGCTCTGGGGGCTGCTGACTCACAGCCCTGACCAACCAAGACTCCAGAACCAGAGGCTTCCTGCCCAGCCGCCCACCCACTGGACCACCGCTGGCTTGTCAGATGGCCTTGCAGAACCCAGCCTCCCAGCACCCGGGCTGCGAGGCCCAGCTGGGCGGGGCGGGGCGTGGGAAGCTCGGCCCTCAGCCAGTACAGTCACCTCCAGCCCCAGGCCGCCCTACCTTCTCCGACAGCGTCTTTGAGGCAGCCTTTTTGGCATCTGACTTTGACAGGGTAGCGTGAGCACAGCCACAGGCCACAGCAAGGCAGAGGATGTGGAGCAGCATCGGCATGGCGAGCACGTCACAGCGGGGTCTGACCGCTGGGTCCAGGGGGCTGCAGAGAAGGAGCACGTGGAGGAGGGTGGCCAGCAGAGAGATGGGGGACACTGGTCTGTGCAGGGTGCTGGGCTGGTCTTGGTCTGCAGGACAGGCCCCTGCCCTGCTGCCTGGAGTCAAGTCTCAGGCACTTCTTGGCTCCACTGCCCGGGCCAACAGCTCCTCGACAACAGACAGGAGCTCCGTCATGGAGCCGTCCCCCACCGGAGGCCCCCCGGCCACACCAGCAGGAGGGAGCTGCTGCCTCCACTTCCCTCCTCAAACCCAGAGAAACCCCAGCCACAGTGCGGCTGAAACGTAAGACAGTGCAGCCACAGCAGAAGGCAGAAGAAAACGGGCAAACCTATGTACAGAACCCCAGGGTAGAGGAGACTTTCCCGACTGTATCAGCAATGGGAGAGTACCAAAGAAAACACCACTATAGTATGCTATGTGTAAAACTTTCAAATCTGGGCACAGTTAGTGGCAAACACCTGTGGTCTCAGATATTCAGGGGACTGTGGCGGGAGGATTGCTTGAGCCCAGAGATTTGAGGTCAGCCTGGGCAACTTAGTAAAACTGTCACAAAATAAAATCTGAAAAAGGCTTGGGGGTTATGGTTCAGTGGTAGAGTTCTTCTCAATCATGCACAAGGTCTTGGATTCAACCCCCTGTACTCCCCCCAAAAAAGAATAAAAGCCAGATGTTCCAGTTTAAAAAAACAACAACTCCCTACTAAAAGTTAGAAAGGGAGTCAGGCATGGTGGCACACACCTGTAATCCCGGTAATTGGGAAGCTGAAACAAGAAAATCGCAGGTTCAAGAGCAGCCTTAGTAACTTAATGAGATCCTGTTGCAACATAAAAAATAAAATTGGAAGCCAGGTATGGTGGTGCATGCTTGTAATCCTGGTACTTGTGAGGCTGAGACAGGAGGATGGCAGGTTTGAAGCCAGCTTCTGCAACTTAATGAGGCTCTCAACAACTTAGTGAGACCCTGTTTCAAAATAAAAAAGAAAAGAAGTCTGGGGGTGTAGCCCAGGGGTAGAATGCTGCCAGGCGTGGTGGTGCAAACTTGTAATCCTAGTACTTGGGAGGCTGAGACAGGATAGTGCAGGTTCAAAGCCAGCCTCAGCTACTTAGTGAGGCTCTCAGCAACGTAGTGAGATCCTGTTTCCAAATAAAATATAAAATAGGTCTGGGAGTGTAGCCCAGAGGTAGAAGGCCACTGGGTTCCAGTACCACAAAAAATAAAATGGGGCTGGGGTGCAGCTCAGAGGTAGCATTCTCCTGGCGGAATCCCCAGCATCACAAAAGAAAAGCAGTTAAAAAGCTGGCTACTGGAGACACTGGTCACTGCTTCTTCTCTGTCTGCATTTGGTTTTTCTGTATCAGTTGTACAGTCTGCTTCTAAAGTGTGTGTAGTCCTCTCTTTGTGCCTTTGGCCAGCCATACAGATCTCTAAGTCTCAGTGCAGAGAGGCTTGGCCATCCAGTCTCACACCTGGTGGGATACAACCCTTCAGAATGGCCGCGGGCCCACAAAGCCCAGGCAGAGGCAGGTGGGGTGCAAGAAACTGCCCCAGCTCACACGACTGCCCCCTGGGGCCAGAGGCCCCCGAGGACACTAGCACCCGGGCTGGAGAGGCTCCGAGAGCCCACTGCCAGGCAGCCTTGCTATTGGGAGGCATTCCTCACCCAGCCTCCTGGCCAGGCAGCTGCCCACACCGGCTATGCCTCCCTGTTGTCACTCCCCCGGGTAAGACCTGCTGCTGGTGCAGACTGCAGGGATGGAAGCGCCCCACCCTAGAGGAACAGAGCCGATGGGGGGCCTACGGGACTGCCTGGCCCCAGGCTCTGAGGAAGGACACGTGTGGTGTCCAGTGCTTGCAGCCTTCAACAAAGGCAGCAATTGCTCTGAAAGCCACTGCTGTTCCTGGAGCCAGGCCCAGATCGCCATCTCCCACTGGCCCCTCCCTGGTGACAAGCTCAGAATGAAGGGGTAGTAGTCTCCTTCCCCCTTGCTGCTGTGGCTCTGGGGAAGCCCACAGCTCCTGGGGTGGTCCTGGCAATGGAAAGGGGTCAGCAGGCATCCACCATTACCCAGGGTAGCCTGGCCAGCCTGAGACTGGCCGCCTCAACTCCTAGGTACTCTTTTTTTTCTTTCCCAGTATGGGAATGGAAACCAGGTATGTTCTCCCTCTGGCTACATCCTGGTTTTTCGTTTGTTTGTTTTTGTGGTACTGGGGATGGAACCTAGGTACATTCTACCTCTGAGCCACACCCCAACTCAATTTTATTCTTTGATTTTGGAAGAGGGCCTAAGCTGTAGAGGGCATAAGTTCCCGAGACTGTCTTTGAACCCGTGATCCTGTCTGAGTCTTCCAAGTTCTGGGATTACAAGTATGTACCACCATGCCCAGGGATGGGACCCAGGGGCATTCCTCCTCCGAGCTACATCCCCTGCCCTATTTTCCCATTTTTTATTATTTTGAAACAGGGTCTCACTAAGTTGTGGAGGGCCTCATTAAGTAGCTGAGGCTATTCCCGAACCATGACCCTTGGGTCTCAGCCTCCCGAATGCTGGGATTACAAGCGTGTACCACCACACCCGGCTTCCCCAGCTGTGTGTGTGTGTGTGTGTGTGTGTGTGTGTGTGTGTGTGTGTATGTATGTGTGTGTTTGGTGGTACTTGGGGTGGAACCCAGGGGCTTTCTAACTCCAGGCTATACTCCAAGACCTATTTTATATTTTATTTGGAAACAGGGTCTCACTAAGTTGCTGAGAGCATCACTCAGTAGCTGAGGCTGGCTTCGAACCTGTGTGATCCTCCTGTCTCAGCCTCCCAAGCGCGGGGATTACAAGTGTGCGCCACCACGCCTGGCTTTCCCCAGCTCTTTTTGAAAAGGGGTCTCACTAAGTTGCCCAGGCAAACCTTAAAATTAAGATCCTCCTGCCTCAGCCTCCCAAGTAGCCAGGCACCCTTCCATGATTCCAGGCTCCTTTTCTCTCTAGACCACGAAGTGAGGAGAAGCCAAGCAGGGGCGGGCCTCCAAAGAAGAGGTCTAGAAGCAACCTGAGGGTGTGCCGAGCCCCACTGCGACTTTGGGTCCCCCCCTCTGTGCCATCCTATAGGTTTGCAGCAGGGCCACCTCCTCAGCCCTGGTGCCTTCACAGCTCCAGGAAGGAAGGAGGAATGGCTGCAGCCTCTCTGGATACGTGGAAGAGGAAGACAAGCCTGTCAACTTCCGTGTCTGGCAGGGGGACCTCAGGAGAGCCAGACGAAGCGCAGAACCAGGCCGTTGCCGCCTCTGCTGCCTGTAGCTGGCCGTCTGGCCGTGGGATGAAGCGCTGAGATACTGTCTGCTCCTGAGGCTGGCTTCCAACTTCTAGACCAACTGCTGAGGCGGGAAAGTGATGCGCATGTGATGTGTGAGGGTGCCCCGGCTGCCGTGCCTCTCAGCTCCCACTGCCCACCGGTCACTGCTGAGGCCCAAGGGCAGGCTCTCCACCGTGCTCTTCACGTAGCAGACTCCCGGGCTCGCTCGCTGCTCTGCATCACACCATGTTCTTTCCCAAGTCCCAATGACCCTCCTTGGAGCAGAAGGGCCTGCAGAGTGTGGTGTTGACACCGGCCAACCAAGTCCCCAAAACCCACTTTACAATAAACTAGCAACGGAGCCTGTAACCCCAGGACGTGAGAGGCAGAGACAGGAAGATTCCAGGCTTGTGGTCAGTGTCAGCAATTTAAGTTAATCAGACCCTGTTTCCAAACAAATAATAAAAAGGGCTGGAGGTATAGCTCAGGAGTAGAAAGACCCTGGCTTCAATACCTGGTACAAACGAAAGGAAGGAAGGAAAGAAGGGAAAAGGAAGAAAAGAACTGGCTTTTAAACCAGAGGTCACTGTGGCACACATTTGTAGTCTCCATACTTGGGAGCTGAGGTCCAGGTCTGAGGCCAAGCTCAGCAACTTAACAAGACTGTTTCAAAATTAAAAAATAAAAATGGCTGAGGGTATAAATCGGGGGTAGACTGCCCCTGGGTTCAAGTCTCAGTACCAAAAATAAATAAATAAAAATAAGAGCCAGGTGTGGTGGCAGAGATTTGTAATCAGTACTTGGGAGGCTGACACAGGAAGACTGCAGGTTAGTGGCCACCCTCAGCAAAGCCCTCCACAACTTAGTGAGACCCTATTCAAAATAGAATAGGAGCCAGGTGTGGTGGCACACGCTTATAATCCCAGCATTTGGGAGGCTTGAGACAGCAGGATTGCAGTTCACAGTCTGCCTCAGCTACTTAGTGAGGCCCTTTGCAATTCAGTGAGACCCTGTTTCAAAATAAAGAATAAAAAATAGAGCTGCGGGTGTAGCTTGGAGGTAGAATGCCCCAGTAACTAAAAAAAAAAAAAAAAAAAAGGGCTGGGGGTGTAGTTCAAATAAAATAAAATAGGGCTGAGAGTGTATCTCAGAAGTAGAATGCTCTTAGGTTCAATCTCCAATATCACAAAATAAATAAAGGGCTAATAAGCTGGGCGTGGTGGCGCATGCTTGTAGTCCCCGCACTTGGGAGGCTGAGACAGAAGGATGGCACTGGTTCGAAGCCAGCCTCAGCTACTTAGTGAGGCTCTCAGCAACTTAGTGGGACCGTTTCCAAATAAAATATCAAAGAGGTCTGGGAGGACAGCCCGGAGGTAGGAGGCTTCTGGATTCTACCCCCAGTACCACCAATAAATGAATGAATGAATGGCTGGACGTGTGGCTCAGAGGTGGAATGCCCCTGCGTTCATTCCCCAGTACTTCCCCCCAAAAGAACAGGGTTTTACCCTCAGACTGATCTCGCACTTCAGTACCACACAATCAGAAGGAATGCTGATTGCTGTGCCCTAGGTGTCTGTACGGAAGTCGGTGGATGAGTTTCCGAACCTTTTTCTTCTTTCTGACTGAACAAGGGCCCTGTGCACGCCAGCCCCAACCTGACTTTCTTGTCAACAGCAGCACAGTGAGCCATCCATTTGGAACCAACTGTGTTCTTACAGCGAGAGTATGCTCAGGAATGAAGGCGGCCCAGGAGGCCAGTCAACCACAAGCCCAGGTGACATTTATGGGCCTCGTGCTGCGTGCCCGGCCCGGCGTGCAGCCCTTGAGTTTCTCCAGGGCGCAGGCACCACGCCTATCCCCCTCCACGGAGGAGGAGCCCAGTGCTGCGGCCAAGCTAGCCAGCGCGCCGAGGCCAGCCTGCTGTCCCCCGCCTCGCGGGGCTCCAGTCTAGCCCCGTGACGCCAGGGGCGGGCGGGTCACCCCTGCAGCTCGGAGCTTTCGGGGCTTGGGGCTCCAGGCCCGGTGCACCCACCGAGCTCGGGGCTCGCCTTCCCCGCCGGCCTCGCCGCGCCTGCGCTCTCTCCGCGCGGTCCACCCGCGCCCGGCCCCGCAGGCACCACACCCCCGCGCGCTCCCCGCGGCGCCGCGCCCCTTCCCCAGACGCCTCTCCGCCTGGCGAGGCCACCGGCGGGCGGCGGGAGGCGAGGGCGCCGGGCGGAGGAGGAGCCGGCGGGCCGCCGCGGGCTCACCTTCATGTCAGGAGCCGGCGGGACCCTCGCGCACGCCGGAAGACGCGCCAGCGCGCCGGAAGTCCCGCCCACCGGCCGCCGCTCGGCGCGGCGCGCAGGACGGGGGCGGGGCCTGGGCGGGCCAGCGCGGGGCGGGGCTTGTGTGGCAGGTGGGCGGGCCGGGGCGGGGCGGGGAGTGGGCGGGGCCTGGGCAAAGAGCCCCCCCCACTGGGCGGGCTCCGCTCCTCTGCTCCTTTATTTTGTGTGTGTGTGTGTGCTACTGGGGGTGGAACCCAGGGGCTTTCTACCTCCGGGCTACACCCCAAGCCCTATTTTATATTTTATTTGGAAACAGGATCTTACTAAGTTGTTGAGAGCCTCAGTAAGTTGCTGAGGGTAGCTTCGAACCTGCGCGATCCTCCTGTCTCAGCCTTCCAAGCGCGAGGATAAAAGCGTGCGCCACCACGCCCGGCTGTTCCTTTTTTAAAATGTGAGTGTGAGGCCGGGCGTGGTGGCGCACGCTCGTCATCCCCGCGCTTGGGAGGCAGAGACAGGAGGACTTCGCAGGTTCGAAGCCAGCCGCGCTGGCTTTCCAAATAAAAATGTAAAAATAGGTCTGGGAGTGTAGCCCGGAGGTAGAAGGGCTTCCACCAAAAAAAAAAAAAGTGTGGTTTGCGGAACTGGGGATTGAACCCAGGAGCAATCTACCTCCAAGCTACACCCCTAGTCCCATTTTATTCTTTTTTTAATTTTTGTTTTTTGGTGGTACTGGGGGTGGGACCCAGGGGCTTTCTACCTCCGGGCTATACTTCCAGACCCATTTTATAGTTTATTTGGAAACAGGGTCTCACTGAGTTGCTGAGAGCCTCACTAAGTAGCTGAGGCTGACTTCGAACCTGTGCGATCCTCCTGTCTCCGCCTCCCAAGCACGGGGATTCCAAGCAAGCGCCACCACGCCCGGCTTTTTTAAATTTTTAAAAAAATTTTTTGTGGTACTGAGAATGGAATCCAGGGGCATTCTACCTCCAAGTGACACCCCGGCCCCACTTTTATTCCTTATTTTATTTTATTTTATTTTTTTTTTTTTTTTTGGTGGTACTGGGGTTCCTGGAAGCCCTTCTTCCTCCGGGCTACACTCCCAGACCTATTTTATATTTTTGAAACAGGGTCTCTTACACCAGCACCGCTGGCTTCGAACCTGCGCGATCCTCCTGTCTCCGCCTCCCAAGCGCGGGGATTACAAGCGTGCGCCACCACCCCCGGCGCTATTCCTTATTTTAAAATAGGGTCTCACTGAGTTGCAAAGGACCTCACTAAGTCGTAGCTGAAGCTGTCCGCAAACCTCGACCCTCAAGCATGTACCACGCTGCCCGGCTATTCTTAATTTTTATTTTTATTTTTATTTTTGGTGGTACTAGGGTTCCTGGAAACCCTTCTACCTCCGGGCTACACTCCCAGACCTATTTTATACTTTTTAAAACATGGTCTCTTAAGCCAGCGCGACCCTCCTGTCTCCGCTTCCCAAGCTTGACCCACCTGTCTCCGCCTCCCAAGCGCAGGTATTACAAGCATGCGCCACCACTCCCGGCTATTCTTTATTTTTGAATCAGGGTCTCACTAAGTTTCAGAGGGCCTCACTAAGTAACTGAGGCTGTTCTCAAACCTGTGATCCTCCTGTCTCAGCCCCCCAATTACTGGGATTACAAGTGTGCACCACCACGCCGGCTCCCACTCCTTTTTATTTATTTTTATTATTATTAGTAGTAGTATTTGGTGATACTGGGTTCCTGGAAACCCTTCTACCTCTGGGCTACACTCCCAGACCCATTTTTATATTTTTATTTGGAAACAGGGTCTCTTAAACCAGTGCGGCTGGCTTCAAACCTGCGTGATTCTCTTGTCTCTGCCTCCCAAGCGCGGGGATTACAAGCATGCGGCACCACGCCCAGGAATTAATTAATTTATTTATTTATTGGTGGTACTGGGGGTGGAACTCAGGGGCTTTTCTACAGACTATACTCCCAGACCTATTTTATACTTTATTTGTTTGTTTTTGGTGGTACTGGGGTTCCTAGAAACGCTTCTACTTCCAGACTACACTCCCAGACCTATTTTATACTTTTTTATTTATTTATTTGGAAACAGGGTCTCTTAAACCAGCGCGGCTGGCTTCGAACCTGCGCGATCCTCTTGTCTCTGCCTCCCAAGCGCGGGGATTACAAGCGTGCGCCACCGCACCCGGCTTTACTTTATTTGGAAATAGGGTCTCACTAAGTTGCTGAGAGCCTCACTAAGTAGCTGAGGCTGGCTTCAAACCTGTGAGATCCTCCTGTCTCAACCTCCCAAGCGTTGGGATTACAAGTGTGCGCCACCACGCCTGGCTATTTTTACTTATTTTATTATTTTATTATTTGTTTTTTGGTACAGGGAATTGAGCCCAGGGGCCTTCTGCCTCTGAACTACACCCCCAGTCCTTTTCATTTATTTGTTAACACCCCCAAAGGGGCTGGGACTCTGCGTCCAGAGTACACGCGCGATCTGCCAGAAAAGAAGTACAGGTCACCCCTAGGGGCCTGGTCAGCCATGATGTCCAGCAGAGGCCTTCAGGTCACTACTCGAGAGTCGCCCAAGCCACGTGCCCTCAGATGCACTCTGCCTTCTCTCAGGGCCAACACGACCTGCGAGAGAGAGAACAGCTCCCCAAAAGGGGAGGGGGTCCCGAGCGGGAAAGTGACCCGCTTTTGCCATCTGACTGGCCGATGCCTGACCGCTTGCAAGTCCGTTTGTGGTTAGGGTGACTCCAAGGAGAATTTGCATAGGACATTTGCAAGTCCTTTGAAGGGTCTCCTTTCAGGAATGCCAGACTTGCTAGGTGGGTTTGTTGATTAGGAAACTCTGGATGGCCTTGTGAAGCTTTGACCTTCTTATCTCTGAACCTTTAGAGTTTCAGGTATCTGTTGTCTCTCAGGAAACTCAGGATGGCTTTGTGAAGCTCTGGCCTTCTTATCTCTGAGCCTTTGGAGTTTCAGGCATTTGTTGCCCCTCAGGGAACTCAGGAAATTAACTTTTTTCTACCAAGGCCTTTTCCCTATCTGCCTATTTCCTTTCTATCTCCTCACAAGTACTGGGACTACAGGAGCCTGCCACCTTGAATCAAGGCTGCTCTCTTGATTCTCCATTGCTGCAGACTCCCCGAGGAAGGTCGCTGCTGTGTGTCCCCTGCGCAGTGGCTCCTCGTGGGCCAAGTGCCGGCATGCGCGGTCTGCGGGCATGGGGGTGATAAGTAAAATAAAAAATTAAATGCGAGTAAAATAAAAATAATGTGCATACGGCGGAGTGTGAAAAACACAAGAGAGGTCCGGTACACGTGGCATGTAAAGTTTTAATGGCACGGCTCTCCCGGGGATCAGGGCGAGGCACCGTGGGGCCCGCGCACCTGTCCGAAGCTTGAGGACGCGGGCTCTCCTTTTCAAGGTATGCATCTCGCGAG
The DNA here is from genome assembly GCF_963383645.1 of Muscardinus avellanarius. NCBI lineage: Eukaryota > Metazoa > Chordata > Mammalia > Rodentia > Gliridae > Muscardinus > Muscardinus avellanarius. Next base: position 239,170,716 of record NC_137786.1, on the reverse strand, counting down.
AGGAGGGTTTACTCGCGGGAAGCCCAATTCTCACGGGGGTTTCAGCCCCTCCCTTGCCCTGCAGAGGTCATGTGACACAAAGTCACATGAGTGCAGGACCCAACTTAACATTCCGGCCTTTTGATGGTAGGGATAATGGATGACGTTGGACCCTCTAGCTTCTTCCTGCTGTCAAGGGGCGTCGTCAGGGGCCCCAGGCCGGGAGGAGTTGGGAGTCCAGTCCCCCAGAAGGGGGTGCATAGCTGCAGTGCGAATTGGAGGTTACCCTGGACAGCTTAGTGATGTGCGCTTGAGGAGGCTTGAACAGGCAAGGGCTATTAAAGAAAAAAACAAATCATGAGATTGAGCAGGCGACCAAAAAGGAGACTGGCTTACTCAGTACCTGGAGAGCTACCCTGAGCTGGCAAAGAGGATGGAGGTTGAGGGATCCAGGAGCCATCAGTCTTCAGCCAGGCTGAGTAGGGCCAGCGGCGGGGCCTGGTCTGGAAAGGTGCTCCCCCTGTGTTGAGGCACCTGGGGTTCACCCTTTTCCAAGGGCACTGTTCCAGTGGCCCTCCTGGCCACACGCCGAGCAGTCTGATTGGTAGGCGTGGCTTTGCCCCACTTGAGGCAGGCTCCTGGAGGTAGTTGTTGTTGCAGTCCTCCACACCTAGGTGGCGCTCCAGGGGGCTGAGCCGCCACCGACAGCTGAAGGGCAGCTACTAGGGATCTGCTTTTTGGCAAAGTCGGAGTGTACGCTCCATTTCCGCCTGTTTCTCTCTGGAATTAAAACTTAGATGCCATGTTAAGGTTCTGTCAGCTGCGATGGACCTATACTCACAAAGAGCGCGTCCCGGGACTGGTGTCCGGCAAGAATGGCAACGCAGACTCCCCATGGGCAGAGGGTGTCGCCCCAGCCCCCGCCCGGCGTTTTCCACAGCACCTAGGGCGCGCCCACGCGGGCTGCCCAGCAAAATTGCAGTCTGGCGCGGGCCAAGATGGCGACTGTGACATCACCAGGCAGCGACTACGCGCCATCACAAAATGGCAGCTGGTGGGAAAATGGCAGCTGATGGGGGAGAGCATTTGGAGGGATACCAGACCGCTTATAAAAGTTCCTAACTATTCCTGGGCCACCGCAACCTATTTCCCAACTCGTATCAAGGCAGACAGGCTCTCAGGGCATCTGCTAGTATAAAGGTTCGACTCCCCATAATTGGTTCGCGGGCGGAAACGAAGAACAGGAAATGGGCGTCCCCGATTTCCCTGCTCAATCGTTCGGAAACAGAGGTTAAGAGATAGGGAAGAACGTCTTCATTCCTTCTCAAAACCGGAGGATGACCTGGTCATCCGCAGGGTGGTCCCAGTGGACCGGGGGACAATGGGTCACCAAGCGCTTGGATTTTTGGGTCCCAGTGGACCGGAAGACCCAAGTCCGGAACCCGCTAACCAAGGGAAGGAGGCGGTTTACCGGAGTGAAGTGTTGCCAGCCAGCGCTGGCTGCGACAGAAGCGCTGAGAAGCTGCTGGGAGCGTTGTGGAGCTGGGGCGCGTGGATGCCGGTGGCTGGTGTGGACGGCACTGGCGGCTGGCGCAGGCAGGATCAATGGGGGTGCGCAGGCGGCATGGTTTGCCGGGCCCGCGGCGTGGAGACAAAATGGCTTCCAGGCACGTGGCAGTCGCTGAGGCTGGGCCCCGAGGAGCACCGCCAGTGAGCCTGGCTTGGGCGGGTGAAACGGAGCAGCAGCAGCAAGTAGAGCTACGCCTGGCGCGGGTGACTGTGGCGGACACCGAAGCCGGCTGTGCGCCGCCCAATGAGCCTGGCTCGGGGCGGGCGGGGCAAATCGGCCAGAGGTCCCGGCAGTGACTGGAGCGCCGAGCTGGAACGGCGGTTTTAGGAGGTCCAAGCGGCAGGCAGAGGTCCTGGCCCGTGCAGGAGGTCGGCAAGCAGAACAGGTGCCAGCATTACCCAAAGAGCCTGGCTCCGGGCGGGTGGAACTGGCAGCCTGGCGGCTGGCGGAGCCTGCACGCCCCGGCGGTGGTGGCTGCGGCCGCGGTGGCAGTGGAAGATGGCCGCCGGTGCTCCGGAAGAGAGCACATGGGCGGGAAAAGATGGCCACCGGCTCTCAGCAGAGCGCGGGGCCAGAAAGATGGCTTCGGGCTCTCAGCAGAGCGCGGGATCAGAAAGATGGCCACCGGCTCTCAGCAGAGCTCGGGGCCAGAAAAATGGCCACCGGCTCTCAGCAGAGCGCGGGGCCGAAAAGATGGCCGCGAGCTCTCAGCAGAGCTCAGGGCTGGAAAGATGGCCTCCGGCTCTCAGCAGAGCTTGGGGCCGAAAAGATGGCCGCGAGCTCTCAGCAGAGCTCGGGGCTGGAAAGATGGCCGCGGACTCTCAGCAGAGCCCGGGGCGGGAAGAAGGCCGCCGGCTCTCCCGGAGAGCGCGGGGCTGGGGAAGAAGGCTTACGGTCCGGGCAGGCACGGGGCGGCAGCGGCGGCAGTGGTGGGAGCAACGCCTGCAAGCGGAGCGCTGGTGTGGGACCTCACAGTCAGCTGCTGGCGGGTCGGAGAGTCCAGGGCTCAAAAAGAGAGTAAAAATAAAAAGAGAAAAAAGGAAAAAAAAAGAAAAAAAAAAGAAAAAAATGGGGAGGGACCCAAGAGTTCTCCCGGTTCGGCACCAAATGATAAGTAAAATAAAAAATTAAATGCGAGTAAAATAAAAATAAGTAAGTACGGCGGAGTGTGAAAAACACGAGAGAGGTCCGGTACACGTGGCATGTAAAGTTTTAATGGCACGGCTCTCCCGGGGATCAGGGCGAGGCACCGTGGGGCCCGCGCACCTGTCTGAAGCTTGAGGACGCGGGCTCTCCTTTTCAAGGTATGCATCTCGCGAGATGAGGGTTTACTCGCGGGAATGCCCAATTCTCGCGGGGGTTTCAGCCCCTCCCTTGCCCTGCAGAGGTCATGTGACACAAAGTCACATGAGTGCAGGACCCAACTTAACAGGGGGCATCTTTGGGTTCCGGGATCCTGACCAGCCTGGGAAGGGCACAATATTGTTAGTCCCACTGTTTCCCCCGTTTGGGGGTACTGACCCACCATCTACCTCCTGCTTCTTCCCACCAGGCTTTCTTGCAATCCCTCGGTGGCTGCCCCAGCCCTGGCTCATTGTCCTGCCTGGGTGACCACATTCAGGTCAAATCCACTGGGCGACTGTGCCCACTAGGCTGTCTCCAGCAGTGACGCCGTGTGTGCCAGGCCAGGTAACCTCCGCCTTGAGATGGCCCTAGACAGCAAAATTCCCAAGTATCAGAAACCCTGAAGCTGGGCATGGTGGTGTACGTTTGTAATCCCAGCAATTGGGAGGCTGAGACAGGAGCATCACGGTTCGAGGACAGCCTCAGCTACTTAGTGAGGCTCTTTGCAACTCAGTGAAACCCTGTTTCATTAGAAAGAATAAAAAATAGGGCTGGGATGTGTAGCTCGGAGGTAGAATGTCACTGGGTTCCATCCCCCCCAAAAAAAAGAAAGGAAAAGAAACCCTGGGTGGGGACCCCCCCAGAGACCAACAGGACCACACCTCAGCCCCCCCCCCCAGGGGGGTGCACTTCCCCCACCCCACCCTGCTCAAATGCACGGTGGCCAGTGTTTCTAGTCACACGCTGGTCCTCACACTCCTCCCTTGCTGTTGCCAGCAGTTTCCTGCATCAAACCACAGCATCCCCACCCTGCCCGGTCCCCCACTGCCCGCCCTGCCAGCTTCGGGCGGCGCTGGGTGGCTGTTTCCCCATTCCTGCTGCTCGAGGCTTCTCCGTGAGCTGAGCTATGTTCTCTCTAGTCGTTTCCTTCTTTCTCTTCCCCATCTTTTCTGCCAGCTGTCCCCCAAGTCTTCCCAGAGGCGCTGGGTGTGTGCGCAGGGACCCGCCATCACCATCTGCTTTCCTGGCATCCGGCTCAGCACTGTGCTCTGGGCACATGGCCCAGATGGTGACCCCAAGTCGGGCAGAGCTCTGAGAGTGCCTGTAAACTGCTAGGTGTCCAAGGAAGTGTGTGGTCTTGGTCATGCAAAGGAGGCCAAAGGGGTGTGTGTGTGTGTGTTTGTGGTACTGGAGATGGAACCCAGGGGCATTGCACCTCCGAGCGACACCCCCAGCCCTAGTTTTTATTTTTTATTTGAAACAGGGTCTCACTGAGTTGCAAAGGCGGCCAGCCTCACTAAGTAGCTGAGGCTGGCCGCCTGTCTCAGCCTCCCAAAAACAGGGATAACAAGTATGCACCACCACGCCCGGCCCAAAGGTCTTTTAAAGGCAGAAGGCATTTATCCTTAGGATCCCAGTAGGGGCAGAGTCCTCTGAGTTACAGGATCCACTCGGATTCACTCTGGGTCAGTGTTGCAGGCCCCACAAGAAAATGGGAAGGGGTGGCAAGGAGCCCATGACCAGCCCTCTGCAGAGACCCCACTGGCCAGGGTTTTGTTACCAGGCAATAATTTCCACCTCGACTCTTGCTTTTTGGAGAGAAAGAATTCAAACATAAAGGGAGAATCTAACAGGTGTATTTAGGGGAGTGAGTGAAGGCACAGTGTAAAGAAGACTGTGATTTAAAAGAAGAAGAAGAAGAAGAAGAAGAAGAAGAAGAAGAAGAAGAAGAAGAAGAGGAGGAGGAGGAGGAGGAGGAGGAGGAGGAGGAGGAGGAGGAGGAAGAGGAGGAGGAGGAGGAGGAGGAGGAGGAGGAGGAGGAGCCTGGCGTGGTGGCCCACACTTGTAGCTTGTAGTCCCAGCATTCAGGAGGCTGAGACAGGAGGGTCTGAGTTCGCAGACAGCTTCAGCTAGTGAGGCCCTCTGCAACTCAGTGAGACCCTGTTTCAAAATAAATAACAAAATATAGGGCTGGGGTTGTAGCTCAGAGGTAGAATGCCCCTGGGTTCCATCCCCAGTACTGAAAATAAAAAAGGAGGAGGAGGAGGGAAGGGGTACATCCCAGAAAAAGTGTCTGAGTCTTCCACGGTCTCTTATTTATTTTTATTTTTTATTCTTATTTATTTCTTATTCTTGCAGTTCTAGCGATGGAATCCAGGGGCATTCTACGTTGAGTTATACCCCCACTCAATTTTTTTTAATTTTTATTTTGAAACAAGGAGGCTGGCGGCAAACTGCGATCCTCCTGATACAGCCTCCCTAGTGCTAAGATTACAAAGCGTGTGCCACCACGCCCGGCTTTATTCTTTATTTTGTTTGTTTGTTTGTTTGTTTGGTGGTACTGGGGTTCCTGGAAACCCTTCTATCTCCGGGCTACATTCCCAGACCTATTTTATACTTTTTTTAAAATTTGGAAACAGGGTCTCTTAAGCCAGCACGGCTGGCTTCAAACCTGCGAGATCCTCCTGTCCCCGCCTCCGAAGTGTGGGGATTACAAGCGTGCGGCACCACGCCTGACTTTATTCTTTATTTTGAAACTGGGTCTCACTAAGTAGCAGAGGGCCTCACTAAGTGAGGCTGGCCGCAAACCTACGATCCTCCTGTCTCAGCCTCCCAATTGCTGAGATTGCAAAGTGTGCACCACCACACCCAGCTCCACAATCTCCTCTTTTTTTTCCGTGACAGATCTTAGAGCAATTTATCTGCACTGTCTTTGCCCTGTTGGCAACTCTTCCGTGGAGTCGAGGTATAAATGAGGCCCTGCAGGGAGGTTAGCCCTCTGATATTCCTGCAGTTCTTTCTTTCTTTCTTTCTTTCTTTCTTTCTTTCTTTCTTTCTTTCTTTCTTTCTTTCTTTCTTTCTTTCTTTTGTGGGTCTGGAGGTGGAACCCAGGGATGGACATTCGACCTCCGAGCTATAACCCCTGCCCTATTTTTTATTTTATTTTATTTTTTTGGTGGTACTGGGGGTGTAACCCAGAGGCTTTCTACCTCCGGGCTATACTCCCAGACCCATTTATATTTTATTTTGGAAACAGTCTCACTAAGTTGCTGAGAGCCTCACTAAGTAGCTGAGGCTGCCTGTCTCAGCCTCCCAAGCGCAGGGATTATAAGCGTGTGCTAACACGCCCGGCTTTATTCTGTGTGTGTGTGTGTGTGTGTGTGTGTGTGTGTGTGTTACTGGTGGTGGAACCCAGGGGCTTTTCTACCTCAGGACTATACTCCCAGACCTATTTTATATTTTATTTATTTATTTATTTTTGGTGGTACTGAGGGTGGAACCCAGAGGCTTTCTACCTCTGAGCTATACTCCCAGACCTATTTTCTATTTTATTTGAAAACAGGGTCTCACTAAGTTGCTGAGAGCCTCACTAAGTAGCTGAGGCTGGCTTCGAACCTGTGCAATCCTCCTGTCTCAGCCTCCCAAGCGCGGGGATTACAAGTGTGCACCACCACACCCAGCTTTATTTTTATTCTTTGTCTTGAAATGGCCACACTAAATAGCTGAGGCTGTCTCTGAACCACGATCCTCAAGCCTTCCGAAGGCTGGGATTACAAGCATGCACCACCACACCCAGCTTATTCTTTATTTTGAAACATGGTCTCACTAAGTTATGGAGGCCTCACTAAGTAGCTAAGGCTGTCTGTGAACTGAGATCCTCCTGTCTCAGCCTCCCCAGTGCTAGGATTACAAGCAATGTGCCACCACACCCAGCTTCTATTTTCATTTAAGAGGGTAGGTTAAACCTCAGGTGCCTTAGGTCTCAACCCAATCGAGCCCATTTGTTCACCTCTATCTACCTACCTAACAGTTTCCAGAAGCCTGTAGAGCTGCAAGCCAAGAAGCTCAGCCTTCTGGCTCAACCGCTGGTCCAAGGGGCCCCAGGTACCTGGATTGAAACTGCCTTCTCTGCTGGGTATGGTGGTGCACGCTTGAAATCCCAGCATTCGGGGGTCGCGCGGGGCACGCCAGCCGGGGCCTGGGTTGCGGGACTCTGGGCCCCAGCTGGACTGTGCATAGTACGCCAGACCACTGGAGAAACCGGGCACAGGAAGATGCTGGGTCCCGGGAGGGGGTCGCGCAGGGCACGCCAGACCCCTGGAGAAACCGGGCCCAGTACCCTGGATCCCGGGCGGGGGTCGCGCGGGGTATGCCAGCCGGAGCCAGGGTCGCGGGACTCTGGGCCCCAGGTGGAGTAGTGCGGAGCACGCTGGACCCATGGGGAAACCGACCGGGTCACAGTGCTACTGAGTGCCTGATCCCACTACCTCCTCAAACCACATATTACTGTCTTCTCTTATTAAAAAAAAAAAAAAAAAGGAAAAGAAAAAGAAAAAGAAAAAATATCGGAGAGGAGTTAAGAAAGCCGTGACGGATGCCAGGACACTGGAGATGCAGACAAAACTTATCCAAATGCACTGGAACTTATGGAAAAATTCCCTGTGAAGGAGGACTGCTGTTTCTCTATATTGTTAAGAATCTTGGACATCACCTGTAAGGAGAGAGTTTAGTGGAGACCAAGGAGAAAGGCGGTGTTGAAAGTGGTCTCCACGATGGCAGTGGAGACTTGTATTCAGGAGAAGCAGAAATCGGATCCTACCAACCTTATTTTTTTGGAGAAATTACACCAAATGTCGAATGCTACCATCATGCATGCTTAGGAACACTGGACAACATTCAGAGTGGAAAAAGAGCCTGGGAAGGATTTGAAATGGTGGAGGCAGTGGCAATGGCAGTGGCCAGTACTCAGGGGAGGCAGAGATCTGATGCATTACACCTGGAACCTTTGAAATAATAACCCCAGAGGCAGAATGTTACCACCATGCACCCTCAAGAACGTGGGACAAATGGCTTGGCGAAGAGGGTGCTCGGATTGGAGCCTGTCGAGGGGTGAGGACGGCGACGGACACAGCAAAGCTGGAATTGGAGCCTGCCATGAGGCAAGGCCGGTGCTGGGGCCTTCAAGGCAGGATCAGAGCCTGCCGAGGGGTTAGGCTGGTGCCGAGGCCAGCAAGGCCGGGATCGGAGCCTTCCATGAGGCAAGGCCAGTGCTGGAGCTTCGAGACAGTGATCGGAGCCTGCTGAGGGGTTAGGCCGGTGCCGGGGCAAAGGGCTGACATCAGATCCTGCCGTGAAGCAAGGCCACTACTGGGGCCTCTGAAGCCGAGATTGGAGCCTGCCTAGGGGATAGGCCGATGCTGGGGCCAGTGAGGCCGAGATCGGAGCCTGCCATGAGGCAAGGCCGGTGCTGGGGCCTTCAAGGCCGGGATCAGAGCCTGCTGAGGGGTTAGGCCGGTGCCAGGGCCAGCAAGGCCAGGATTGGAGCTCACCATGAGGAAAGGCCGGTGCTGGGGCCTCCGAGGCCTGGATTGGAGCCTGCCAAGGGGTTAGGCCAGTACTGGGGCCAGCGGCCAGCATCGGAGCCTTCCGTGAGGCAAGGCCGCTACTAAGGCCTCCGAGGCCAGGATCGGAGCCTGCCGAGGAGTTAGGCCGGTGCTGGGGCCAGCGAGGCCGGCATTGGAGCCTGCTGTGAGGCAAAGCCGGTTCTGGGGCCTCCGAGGCCAGGATAAGAGCCAGCTGAGGGGTTAGGCTGGTGCCGGGGCCAATGGCCAGCATCGGAGCCTTCCATGAGGCAAGGCTGGTGCCGGGGCCTCCGAGGCCGGGATCGGAGCCTGCTGAGGGGTTAGGCCGGTGCCGGGACCAGCAGCCGGCATCGGAGCCTTCCGTGAGGCAAGGCCGCTACTGAGGCCTCCAAGGCCGGATCGGAGCCTGCCGAGGGGTTAGACCGGTGCTGGGGCCAGTGAGGCCTGCATTGGAGCCTGCCGTGAAGTAAGGCCGGTGCTGGGGCCTCCGAGGCCAGGATCGGAGCCTGCCGAGGGGTTAGGCCAATGTCAGGACCAACGGCCAGCATCGGAGCCTGCCGTGAGGCAAGGCCGGTGCTGGGGCCTCCGAGGTCGGGATCGGAGACTGCCGAGGGGTTAGGCCGGTACTGGGGCCAGCAAGGCTGGGATCGGAGCTCACAGTGTGAGGCAAGGCCGGTGCTGGAGCCTCCGAGGCTGGGATCGGAGCCTGCCGAGGGTTTAGGCTGATGTCAGGGCCAACGGCTGGCATCAGAGCCTGACAGGAGGCAAGGCCACTACTGGGGCCTCCGAGGCTGGGATCGGAGCCTGCCGAGGGGTTAGGCCGGTGCTGGGGCCAGCGAGGCCGGGATCGGAGCCTGCCGTGAGGCTAGGCCAGTGCTGGGACCTCTGAGGCCGGGATCGGAGCCAGATGAGGGGTTAGGCTGGTGTCGGGGCCAGCGAGACCAGAATCGGGGCCTCCCATGAGGCAAGGCCACTGCTTGAGCCAGTGGGGTTTGGATCAGTTCACTGGGTAGCCAGGCCACTACTGGGGCCGTCAAGAGTGGGATCGGTACTTGCAACGCGGAATGCACAGAGAAATATCGCAGAAAATAAAAACCAGATGCTTCCCCTAATCAGCAATAACTAGGAGGAAAGGGGCAACAGGAAGAGGTTGAACTATAGAAAGGGCCCTATAGTGAAGCAATTAAGGTGACCAATCAGGGGGTATGGAATAGGGGAGGATGGAGCCTCTTTAAAACGCAGGAGGTACATAAACAAATGTATCAAAGTTAATCACCAAACAAGCATGGGATCCAGGGAGGGGGAGGGAATGGGATGGGGGCTGGATGAGAGCTAATTGGATGATGTCAAGTCTTGTACTCCAGTGTGATATATGACTACAATGCACCAATTAAAAAATAAATAAATAAATAAATAAATAATATATAAAAAAAGAAATCCCAGCATTCAGGAGGGTGAGAACAGGAGGATCATGGTTTGAGGACAGCCTCAGCTACTTACTGAGGCCCTTCATAACTTAGTGAGATCCTGTTTCAAAATAAAGAATAAAAAATAGGGCTGGGGGTATAGGTTGGAGGTAGAATGGCCCTGGGTTTGATCCCCCAGTACTGAAAAAAAAAAATCTAGGATAACTTGGGGCTTACTGTATTTTTTTTTTTTTTTTTGTATTACAGGGGATGGAACTCAGGGTCATGGTACCTCCGAGCTACACCTCCAGCACTATTTTTTAGTCTTTTTTTTTTTTTTTGAAACAGGGTCTCACTGAGTTGCAAAGGGCCTCACTAAGTAGCCGAGGCTGTCCGCGATCCTCTTGTCTCAGCTTCCTGAATGCTGGGACCATGCCTGGCCCCAGCCCTAGTTTTTATTTATTTATTTATTTATTTATTTATTTATTTATTTATTTATTTATTTATTTATTTGGTGATACTGGGAGTGGGACCCAGAGGCTTTCTTTTTATCGCAAAAATAAAACAAAATAGGGCTGGGTATAAGGCTCAGAGGTAGAATGCCCTGGATGCCATCCCCAAATAAAATAAAATAAGGAGCCAGGTATGATGGCACATGCTTGTAATCCCAATACTTGGATGGCTGAGACGGGAGGATCATAGGTTCAAAGCCAGCCTCAGCAACTGAATGAGAACTTCACCTTGGCAATTTGAGGGAGCCTTTTTTGAAATAAAAAAAAAAAGAAAGAAAAGAAAAGAAGCTGGGCATGGTGGTGCATGCTTGTCATCCCAGCATTTGGGAGGCTGAGACAGGAGGATCGCGGTTCGTGGACAGCCTCAGCTACTTAGCGAGGCCCTCTGCAACTTAGTGAGACCCGGTTTCAAAATAAAGAATAAAAAATAGGGCAGGGGTATAGCTCGTAGGCTGAATGCCCCTGGGTTCCATCCCCAGACCCGCAAAAACAAAACAAAAAACCGGGCACCATGGCACAAGCCTGTAATCCCAGCTACTTGGGAGGTTGCGGAGGGAGAATCTCAAATTGAAGACCAGCCAGGCAACTTGGTGAGACCCTGACTCAAAATAAAAACATGTGTGGAAGCCAGACAGTAGTCAGGATCCAAGAGGGGCTTTAGGTAATGGAGAACCCCAGTGGACGAGGCGCGGGGTCTAGGAGAAGGTGTGTGTGGGACTGATGAAGGAAACTCTCTCACAGGACAAGCTACCAATGCCAGTCCCAAGATGGCGTATGGGGAGGGGCAGAACGGAAGAGGAGCTGGGAAGAAGCTGGCCAGGTGCTCGTGAGTGTGTGTCCTATCATTCTGCATTACATTATGATGTGACACTGCAATGTACCAATAAAACGATATTTTAAAATAAATGAAATGGACCCGGGCGTGGTGATGCATGCTTCTAATCCCAGCATTCGGGAGGCTGAGACAGGAGGATCACGATTCATGGACAGCCTCAGTTACTTAGTGAGGCCCTCCACAACTCAGTGAGACCCTGTTTCAAAATAAAGAATTTTAAATAGGGTAGGGGGTGTGACTTGGAGGTCGAATGCCCCTGGGTTCCATCTCCAGACTCCCCCCCCCCCCAAAAAAAAAAAAAAGCCGGGCTTGGTGGCACAGGCTTGTAATCCCAGCATTTGGGAGGCTGAGACAATGGGATCCCGGTTCTCCGATAGCCTCAGCTACTTAGTGAAACCGTTTCCAAATAAAGAATAAAAAATAGGGCAGGGAGTATAGCTCAGAGGTCGAATGCCCCTTGGTTCCACCCCAGACCCGCAAAAAAAAAAAAAAAAAAAAAAAAAAAATTAAAAGACAACAGAATTCTAGTCATTTTATTATTTATTTATTTATTTATTACTTTTTTGTTTTTTGGTGGTACTGGGGGTGGGACCCAGGGGCTTTTCTACCTCCGGGCTATACTTTCAGACCTATTTTTTATTTTATTTGGAAATAGGATCTCACTAAGTTGCTGAGAGCCTCACTCAGTGGCTGAGGCTGGCTTTGAACCTGTGCGATCCTCCTGTCTCAGCCTCCCAAGCGCTGGGATTATAGGCGTGTGCCACCATGCCTGGTTTATTCTTTTTTTTTTTTTTTTTTAATGGTACTGGGGATGGAACCCAGTGGCATTCTACCTCTGAGGTACACCCCCAGCCCTATTTTTTATTCTTTATTTTGAAACAGGGTCTCACTGAGTTGCAGAGGGCCTCACTAAGTAGCTGAGGCTGTCCTAGAACCTGTGATCCTCCTGTCTCAGCCTCCCAAGCGCTGGGATTACAAGCGTGTGCCACATTGCCCGGCCTCCTAGTCATTTAAGTTGAATGTAAACCTCAGTATAAGTCCCCAGCCCAGGCACTCACCCCATTTCCCAGCCCTTCCTACCGGAGTGATGTGGGGTTCCTGGTCAAGGCCCATGCTCCAGGCTGCAGATCAGGGGCTGCCTCCCTGGGCTGTCTTGTTTGCTGGGGCTTGCCTGCAATGGGCACTACAGGACAGACAGGGCAGGGGTTTTGAGACACAAGATTCTCTGCTGTGACTCAACCCTGCTCCCAAGCCAAGGACATCCTATTCTGGTGTACCTGGGCAGCGGAGGGTCCCCAGCCTGAGCCTGCCTCTTGGGGACAGCCTCAGGGGATCCTGAGTCACTATAGGAGCCAGCAGGTGGCTGAGGCCCTGAGGCACTGGCCCCTGGAGAGGCCTCTGGTACAGGGGTTGTCTCCCTGGGCTGGCTCCTGTCCCCTGGTGGAGCAAGGCAGGGTGCCTGGCCTTGTAGGTGGCCCCGGCCGGCTTGTTATTTGCCAAGTCAGCACAGCGAGGCGCTTCCTGACAGTGGCCACCCCGTGACTGTCCTGTGTTAATCAGGGGCCTTGGCCTGAGTCACCCGGAGGCAGGGCAGAGGCTGCTCTGCTGACTGCGTCCTGTTGCTCCTGGGCCTTGACGTATTGCAGTCTAGAGGACAAAAGTCCAGGAAGAGGGACACACGTCGGATTCCCTGCCGCGGAGCCCCCCACTTGTGGACAGAGACATCCTCTCCGGGCGCCGGGAGAAGCTACTCTATGCAAGAAGCAACGAGGAAGCGGGCGAGCTCACGTGCAGCGGGAGCTTCCGCGACAGCTCCAAGGCCAGCTCAGCAGATTCCCTATCTGCGCCCGACATGTGGCCAGGCGGACAGCTGCGTGTAGGTTGTGGTCAGGAGCTGGACAGGCCCTGGGCCCTGAGCTGCCGACTGTGGTGGTGAGTGGCCCCACACTTGGTGTGTTTGCATTTTGCAAAGGGCTGCGTGCTTCAGAGCAGCTGACATTTCTTAATATCCCCAAACATGGCTGGGCGTGGTGGCACATGCTTGTAATCCTAGTACTTGGGAGGCTGAGACAGGAGAATCCCAGGCTACTTAGTGAGGCCCTCTGCCACTTAGTGAGATCCTATTTAAAAAACAAAGAATAAACCGGGCATGGTGGCGCACGCTTGTCATCCCAGCGTTTGGGAGGCTGAGACTGGAGGATCGCGGTTCGCAGACAGCCTCAGCTACTTAGCGAGGCCCTCTGCAACTCAGTGAGACCCGGTTTTAAAATAAAGAATAAAAAAAGAATAGGGCAGAGGGTGTAGCTCGGAGGTCAAATGCCCCTGGGTTCCATCCCCAGACCCGAAAAAACAAAACAAACAAACAAACAAACAAACAAACAAAAAACCAGGCACCATGGCACAAGCCTGTAATCCCAGCTACTTGGGAGGTTGCGGAGGGAGAATCTCAAATTGAAGACCAGCCAGGCAACTTGGTGAGACCCTGACTCAAATAGGGTAGGAGGTGTAGCTCGGAGGTCGAATGCCCCTGGGTTCCATCCCAGACCTGCAAAAAAATAAAATAAAAATAAAAATAAATAAAAAGCTGCTGGGCGTGGTGATGCACGCTTGTAATCCCAGCATTTGGGAGGCTGAGACAGGAAGATTGCTGTTCATGGTCAGCCTCAGCTACTTAGTGAAGCCATTAACAACTCAATAAGACCCTGTTTCAAAATAAAGAGTAAAAAATAGGGCTGGGGATGTAGCTCGGAGGTAGAATGTCTTTAGGTTCCAATATCGAAAAAAAAAAAAAGGCCCCAAATGGTATATTTTCTTTTCTAAAGTTGTTTCTCCCAGGTCCATCTTAAAATTGACATGTATTCCTTCTGCTTACCCTGGCTGGGCTGCTGAGGAAGAAGTTGGGGCCAACCGGGTGGGTGCCGGCCAGTGGGTGTCTCAGGAGCCTGGAGGTCATGGAGGAGACTTGAAATGACAGCGTCCTGGGGAGGAGGTGAGGTGTTGTGTGTGTGTGTCTGTGTGTTGGCCATTGAAGCCAGGGGTGTTCTACCTTTGAGCTATGCCCCAGCCCTTTTCCCCTTTGTGTTTCTTTTTCCTTCCTTCCTTCCTTCCTTCCTTCCTTCCTTCCTTCCTTCCTTCCTTCCTTCCTTTTTTTATTTATTTTTGGTAGTACTAGGGGTGGAACCCAGGGGCTTTCTACCTCCGGGCTATACTCCCAGACCTATTTTATATTTTATTTGGAAACAGGGTCTCACTAAATTGCCAAGAGCCTCAGTCGGTAGCTGAGGCTGGCTTTGAACCTGCGCAGTTCTTCCTATTTCAGGCTCCCAAGTGCTGGGATTACAAGTGAGCACCACCACAACCGGCTCCTTCTTTTTTTTTAATGGTTTTATTTATTTATTTATTTTGGTGGTACTGGGGGTGGAACCCAGGGGCTTTTCTACCTCTGGGCTATACTCCCAGACCTATTTTATACTTTATTTGGAAACAGGGTCTCACTAAGTTGCTGAGAGCCTCACTCAGTAGCTGAGGTTGGCTTCGAACCTGGGCGATCCTCCTGTCTCAGCCTCCCAAGCGTGGGGATTACAAGCCTGCGCCACCACGCCTGGCTCGCCTGGCTCCTTTTTATTTCTATTATTATTAAGCCGGGTGTGGTGGCCCAGGCTTGTAATCCCAGTACTTGGGAGGCTGAGACAGAAGGATCATGCGGGTTCGAAGCCAGACTCAGCAGTTTAGTGAGGTTCTTAGCAACTTAGTGAGACTCTGTCTCCAAATAAAATATAAAATAGGTCTGGGAGCTGGGCGTGGTGGTGCACGCTTGTAATCCCCGCACTTGGGAGGCTGAGACAAGAGGATCTCAGGGTTTGAAGCCAGCCTCAGCTACTTAGTGAGGCTCTCGGCAACTTAGTGAGACCCTGTTTCCAAATAAAATATATTAAAAAAAGGTCTGGGAGTATAGCCCGGAGGTAGAAAGCCTCTGGGTTCCACCCCCAGTACCACCAAAAATAAATAAATAAATAAATAAATAATAAAATAAAATAGGTCTGGGAGAGTAGCCTGGAGGTAGAAAGCTCCTGAGTTCTATCCTCAGTAGCACAAAAAAGAATATTATTATTATTATTATTATTATTATTAATTATTAAAAATAAAATAAAATAAAATAGGTCTGGGAGAGTAGCCTGGAGGTAGAAAGCTCCTGAGTTCCATCCTCAGTAGCACAAAAAAGAATATTTCTATTATTATTACTATTATTATTATTATTGTTGTTTTGTTGTTGTTGTTGTATTGAGAATTAGACCCATGGACATTCTACCTCTGAGCTATACCTCAACCTTTTTGTATTTTTTATTTTGAAACAGGGTCTCACTAAATTGCCAAGGCGAGGTTCTCACTAAGTTGCTGAGGCTGGCCTTGAAGTTGTGATCCTCCTGTCTCAGCCCCCAAGTAGTGGGATTACAGGTGTGGGCCACTGTGCCCAACTGAGCCACCTCCTTGGCCTCTCCCGTGCTGATATAACCGGCTGTATTACTCCTGTGGCTTTGGGCACTGTGGCGGGAGGGATGCTGTGGCCGTTTCCCTGGGATGGTGTACGTCTGTAATCTCATTACTTAGACAGCTGAGACAGGAGGACCACAGGTTTGAGGTTAGCCTTAGCAATTTAGCCATATTCTCAGCAGCGTAGTGAGATTCTGTTTTTATTAAAACATAAAAATAAAGTAGGTCTGGGAACATAACTTAAAGATAGAATGCCCCTGAGTTAAAAAAAGAAAAAAAAAAAGAGGTTCTCAGACAGCTTCAGCTACTACTTAGTGAGGCCCTTTGCAACTCAGTGAGGCTCTGTTTCAAAACAAGGAATAAAAAATAGGGCTGGAGGTGTAGCTAGGAGGTAGAATGCCCCTGGGTTCCATCCCCAGTACTGCCAAAGAAAAAATAAAAATAAAAGCCAGGCGTGGTGGCGCACGCTTGTAATCCCAGCATTTGGGAGGCTGAGAAAGGGGGATCGCAGTTTGAGGACAGCCTCAGCCACTTAGTGAGGCCCTTTGCAACTCAGTGAGACCCTGTTTTAAAATAAAGAATAAAAAATAGGGCTGGAGAGCCAGGCGTGGTGGCGCAAGCTTGTAATACCAGCATTTGGGAGGCTGAGACCAGAAGATCGCGGTTCGCAGACAGCTTCAGCTACTTGATGAGGCCCTCTGCAACTTTGTGAGACCCTGTTTGAAATTAAAGAATTAAAAATAGAGCAGGGGGTGTAGCTTGGAGGTCAAATGCACTGGGTTTCATCCCCAGACCCAATAAATAAATGAATAAATAAATAAATATACGATGGGGTATAGTTTAGAGGTAGAGGAGGTAGAATGCCCCTGTGCTTAATCCATAGTCACACACACACACACACACACACACACACACACACACACACACTTGGAAAAGAAGAAGAGATCAGTACCAGACCTGCACAGATGACCGTGTGGCGCACACGGGGATAATGATGTCTGCTGTTTAAGCCTCCTGGTCTGTTGTGTTTTATACCTGCCCTAAGGAATTCATGCAACCTCCTTTCACATTCTGTTTCCACCTGGGGCTGCCTAGCTGCAAATAGGGCTGGGAAATGTAGTTTTTATTCTAGGTGGCCATATGTCCCCTGAGTCAGAGGTCCAGTTACTGCGGGGGAGGAGCCCCGCAGTAATCTGCTAGCACGTGGCTCCCAGGATGGGGTCGGTGCTTCTCCCTGCTCAGCTGGTCCTGGGGGTGTGCCCACTATGGGATGCTGTGATGTCTGAAAGCCTTGCACGGAGGCAGTCCTGGTGTGGCTCTGCGGGGTGTTTCCACGTGTGTCGCTGTCTCTGCCAGGCAAACTGATCTGTGTTCCTGACGGCTTCTGCATATTTGCTGTGACTGTTCTTGTCTACATTTTTTTTTTTTTTTGCAGTACTGGGATGGAATCCAGGGGAATCCTTTTAATTCATTAATTAATTAAAAATTTTTTTTTTGCAGTACTGGGGATAGAACCTAGAGACATTCTGAGGAGATAGAAAGAAAATAGGCAGAGAGGGAAGATGCCTCGGTAGAAAAAACTTAATTTCCTGAGGGGTGAGGGGCCAAGGTTCAGAGATAAGAAGGACCAAAGCTTCAGGAAACCATCTGGTTACTAATCAACAAACCCAGGAGACATCACTGGAGCAAGTCTGGCACTCCTACTGAAAGGAGACTCTTCAAAGGACATGCAAATACCCTATGCAAATTCTGAGAGCTGCTTCCCAGAATTCCCCAAATCCCATACTCACCACAACCAACAAAGGACACGCAGACATCTATAAAACCTTAGACCAGCCACCAGGATGGTTTTTCCCTCTCGGGGAGCCCCTCTCCTTTGGGGAGCTTTTCTCTCTCTCAGGTTGCGTTAGCTTTGAGAGAAGGCAGGGTGCAATTGAGGACACGTGGCTCGGGCTACGCTCGGGTAGTGACCTGAAGGCCTCTGCTGGACATCAAGGCCGACCAGGGCCCCTAGGGGTGACCTGCAGCTCTTTTCTGGCAGATCTCATAGACTCTGGAAAAAGCAGCTTGCAACTGAAGGCATTCGGCTTGGGCTACTCTCAAGTTCTGTCCTGAAGGCAGCTGCTGGACTCCAGAGTCCCGACAGCCCCTTTGGGGTGTTCAGCCATCTTCCTTATTCCCTGCTGCTTCCAATAAACCTTTTACTCCCCTTCCTGCGGTTTGCGGGTGTCATTCTTCGTTCACCGCAGACAAGAACCCGGTAAGGAAACGCTGAGTTTCTTCTCAAGAAACTCTGTTTCATCTTTGATGAAACACTGGGTTGCTTCTCAAGAAACCCCCCGTTTCAATTATATCCTCCAACTACACCTCCAGCCCTATTTTTTTTTTATTATTATTTATTTTGAAACAGGGTCTCACTGAGTTGCAAAGGGTCTCTCTCTCTCTCTCTCTCTCTCTCTCTCTCTCTCTCTCTCTCTCTCTCTCTCTTTTTGCGGTACTGGGAATGGAACCCAGAAGCATCTACCTCCAAGCTACACCCCTGGCCCTATTTTTTTTTTTTTTTTTGGTGGTACTGGGGTTCCTGGAAGCCCTTCTACCTCCGGGCTACACTCCCAGACCTATTTTTGCATTTTTATTTGGAAACAGGGTCTCCTAAGCCAGCGCGCGGGGCTAGCTTCGAACCTGCGCGATCCTCCTGTCTCAGCCTCCCAAGCGCGGGGATTACAAGCGTGCACCACCACGCCCGGCCTATTTTTAATTCTTTATTTTTAAGCAGGGTCTCACTAAGTAGCCCGTAAACTGTGATCCTCCTGTCTTAGCCTCCCAAATACTGGGATTGCAAGTGTGTGCCGCCATGCCCGGCCCCGATTTTTATTCTTTATTTTGAAACAGGATCTCACTGAGTTGCAAAGGGCCTCACTAAGTAGCTGGGGCTGACCATGAACTGCCTGCAATTCGCCTGTCTCAGCCTCCCATATGCTGGGATTACAAGTTTGTGCCACCACACCCCTCCTTTTTTTTTTTTTTTTTGGTCTTACTTGGGATAGAACCCAGGGGCATTCTACCGCTAAACTATACTCCCAGCACTATTTTATTTTTTATTTTGAAACAGGGTCCCACCAGGTTGATGGGTTTCTTGCTTGAGGCTGTCCTCAAATCTGTGACCCTCCTGTCTCAGCTTCCCAAATCCTTGGATTAGAAACGTGCCCACCATGCCCAGCATTCCTTTGTCCTCTTAAGAGATAACACCCTGAGTTCTAGGGGCATAAGGCTGCCATATAAAGACTATTTCCCAAGCCAGAAGTGGTGTTGCATGCCTGTAATCCTAGCACTTGGGAGGCTGAGACAGGAAGATTGCAGATCTGAGGACCGCCTAATAAAGTAATTAAACTCTCTAAACTAGTGAGATGCTGTTTCAACATAAAAATAAAAACAGGTAAAACTGAGGGTGTAGCTCAAAGGTACAATGCCTCTGGGTTCAATCCTCAGTATCAAATAAATAAACAGAAAAGAAAAGCTACCTTTCCCGGCCTTCCTTGCGGCTGGATCTCTCCACGTGATGAAATTGTGGATAGGACTGATTGCGTTTGAATAAGGAGACTGTGTGTTTTCTCTTTTTCTTTTCCCCTTCCACTGTCTGCAGCTGGGCAGAGGTGGAGTTTGCTGGGACCCAGAGAAGGCGTCCTCGGATGAGGAGCCGGGAGCTGCCTGCTAGCCCAGCCCTGTGGACCAGTGGGTGTTTCCCAAGCGAGCAATAAACTCTTCAAATTTTCTGAGTTTCCCTTTCAAGCTACTTGGCCTCTGCCCTCACATCTCTGAGAAACAGAAAGCTTTTAGCCAGATCAGCAGCTTCCGATGTGGGCCTGAGCTGATGTGACTTGCTGCGGGAGGAGACTGGCCCAGACAGTGGCTTCCCTGAGAGCCCCTAGTGAATAGCAGTGACCACCGTACTTGCCAGGCCCTGCCCTCCAGACGGGCCAGGCAGGGCAGCCGAGTGGTATGTGCTACCGACCCACAGCCTGTGGGTGTCCGAGGGCAGGATTTGGCTTTGGGCTAGTCCAGAATCCGACAACTGACATCAGACGCCAGAACTGCTAGGCTTTCTGTATTGGGGATTGAAGCAAGGGGCTTGCTACTTCTAAGCTACACCCCCAGCCCATTTAGATTTTTATGTTGAAACAGGGTGTTGATAAGTTGCTGAGGCTGGCCCTGACCCTGTGATTTTCCCGTCTCAGCCTTCCAAGTACTAGGATTATAGGCATGTGGCACTGTACCCAGCCTGGGGTGCTTTAAAAACCCCAATGCTGGGATAACAAGCGTGCACCACCACGACCGGCTTGACGCACGCTTTTAATCCCAGCATTTGGGAGGCTGAGATAGGAGGATCGCAGTTTGCAGACAGCCTCAGCTACTTAGTGAGGTTCTCAACAACTCAGTGAGACCCTGCTTCAAAACAAAGAATTAAGCCAGGTGTGGTGGCACACACTTGCAATCCCCATGCCTGGGAGGCGGAGACAGGAGGATCGTGCAGGATCGAAGCCAGTCTCGCTGGCTTAGGACCCCGTTTCAAAAATAAATAAATAAATAAATAAATAAATAAATAAATAAATAGTAAAAAATAGGTCTGGGAGTGTAGTCCGGAGGTAAAGGGTTTCCAGGAACCCCAGTACCACCACCCAGGTCTCACTGAGTTGCAGAGGGCCTCACTAAGTAGCTGAGGCTGTCTGTGAACCGCGATCCTCCTGTCTCAGCCTCCCGAATCCTGGGGTTACAAGTGTGTGCCACCACGCCTGCTCTGTAAGGAACATTTTCTGTGATGCACTGTACACGTGGGAAGGAAACTGGGCGGCTTGTCAAACCGACAGGCGGCGTGGGCACGTCCACGTGTGCAGGAGAGGTGTGCAGCCCTCTGCCTGGGAGGCCCTGCTGTGCTGGCACGGCCACACCCGGGCTGCTCCTTCAGGACGCCAGTGTAGCTGGCTCCTACAGCCTCGCCCACCCGGTGGCCACCCTCCTCCGCTCCTGCCCGTGGACAGTACTGTGACCATGAGACTAAAATGCAACACAAGCTCAGTGCAGACAACTTCAGTGATGAAACTGCAAGCCCCGTGCCTTCTGCGAGCGGCTGCTCCCTCCCTGAGGAGGCTGTGGGGAAGGAGGCCGGTGCACCCAGGCCCTAGGCTGGGGTGGTGGTGCATGCCTAATCCCAGGGCTTGGGAGGCTGTCACAGGGGGTTGCAGGTTCAAGGCCAGTCTTAGCAACTTTTCAAGGCCCTCAGCAATCTAGTGAGCCGCTGTTTCAAAACCAAAAGTAAACTGGGTGTGGTGGCACATGCCTGTAATCCCAGTACTTGGGAGGCTGAGATAGGAGGATCGAGGCCAATCTGCTCAATTTAGTGAGGCTTACGTCAATTTAGTGAGACCTTGTTTCTAAATAAAAAATAAAGTAGAAGCTGGGCTTGGCGGCCCAAGCCTGAAATCCCAGTACTTGAGATAGGAGGATCACAGATTAGTGGACAGACTCAGCAAGTAGTGAGACTGTCATCAACCTAGCATGACCCTGTTTCCAAATAAAATTAAAATAGGGCTGGGGATGTGGTTAGGAGGAAGAGTGTCCTGGGTTCAGTCCGCAGTGCCAGGGGGGTGGGGGATAGGGCTGAGCGTATAGCTCGGAGGTAGAGTGTCCTGGGTTCAGTCCCTAGCACTGGAAAAGAAAAAGTGACCCAAGGGCTTGGGTCTCGGGTGCTTGGGTGCACGGAAGGACTGGCAGAAGTGGAGGGCCGCCCGTCAGGCCTCTGGGACCCAGGACACTCTTGGGTGGAGAGGAGGACCCTGGGGAGGGGTCTTCAGAGGGGGAGGTGGGAAGCCCCTGCAACCTCCCTGCAGGGCCCTGGGCTCCCTGCGCTTGGCCCTGGCACACCGGCTCCTCGGGCTGGCTGCCCGCCAAGCTTACCAGGGCACACAGGCTCCCCAGTGTTGAGAATTGGCCTCGCGTGTCTTCAGGGTTGGGGAGGGAAGCCTTCAGACGGAGGGGGCAGGTTGAAGGAGCAAGATCCCTGCTCTCCCTCCTCCGCCGGGTGCCTGTGAGGATGGGCTCACTGGCAGGGGACAAGGACCCCAGAAGCCTCCCCAGCCCTCTGCGGGGTAGTGGGTTTGCCAGTCCTGGAAGGTGGCGAACCTGGCTGCCTTTTGAGGACTGGCGGCCCCAGCTAGCGCTTCCCAGGGGTCCCTGGGAGGGTCCTGCCCCTTCCTCCTCCGGGCCAGGCTCCACCCAGGCCCAGCCTTTCTCTGGGACTGCGGAAGCAGCCAGGGTGGGGACGCAGGTCTCCCGGAGGGTCTAGATACAAGGCCCGGATAAGCCCTCCGGAGGGAGCTTCCTCTCAGGCCGTCTGGCTTCGCAGCGCAGAGCTCAGCAGGGCCATCTGCTCTCCGGAGTCCCTGAGGGTCAGCGCCCAGCTCTCCAAGGCATGTCCACTGAAGCATGGGTCCTCCGCCCTGCAGGGCCACGGGGCGACCCTGTGCTCCCCCGGCGTGAAGGGCGGGGAGCAGAGGCCAGCGGGAAGATGGCCAAGGGTGGACCCCGAGAGCTGGACTCGGACAGTAGTCACGGGGTGGGTTGGGGTGGGGGCTGTCTCTCTTCAGGCCTCAGCACCCCCCCAACATTGAACCCAGGGACCTTTCCACTCTGAGTTACACCCCCAGCCCTATTTTATTTATTTATTTTTGTGGTACTACGGATGGAACCCAGGGGCGTTCTACTTCCCAACTACATTATTCCAGTCGATTTGATCTGGAAACACGGCCTAGCTAAACTGCTGAGGCTGGGCTCGAATCTGAGATCCTCCCGTCTCAGCCTCCCAAGCGCTGGGATTACAGGCGTGCGCCACTGAGCCCAGTCCAGGTTTCCCAATTTGTAAGGGAAAAAACGGGAGCAGGAGCAGGGCGCTCCGGGACCTGCGGCCCAGGCCTGGGGAGCAGGTCCCCGGCCCCCCAGAAGCTACAGCCCGCAGCGGTCTGGCGGCAGGGGCCGCGGCCGCCCGGGGCTGGAGCCCGCCCCTCCTCCGGGCCGCCCGCCCCGCGGACCCGAGCCAGCGCGCCGGGCCTCCGGGCGGACTCCGCGGCCGGCCCCGCCCCGCGCGCTCCCGCCCCGCCCGGCCCCGGGCGCGCGCCGGCCGGCGTGCTCGTCCCCGCGCCGCGGAAGCGCGCCCGCCGCCCCACGCCGCCCGCCCCGCCCGCCGCCGTGCGCGTGCGTCGTCGTGCGTGCGCGCGCCCGCGCAGAGAGGGCGCTCGGGGCCCCAGGCGGCGGCGGCGGCTCCGCGCTCCTCGTCCGCGCCCCGGCCCTCGGCGAGCCCGCGCCGCCCCGGCCGCCCCGCGCCGCCACCATGCCGGCCGTGTCCAAGGGGGACGGGATGCGCGGCCTGGCGGTCTTCATCTCCGACATCCGCAACTGTGAGTGCCCGCGCTCGGGGCGGAGGGCCGGGGTCCGCGCGGGGCGCTGCCGGGGTGGCCTGGGGCCGGGGCCGGGCGCGGGCCGGGGGCGCGGAGCCGGCGGGGCGGCCCGGGCGCAGGTGTGGCGCTGGAGCGGGCCTGGCGGGGGCAGGTGGGGTGCGGGTGAGGTCGGGGGTCGTGGTCGGGGCGCAGGCCGGGTGCAGATCTGGTCCGAGGGTGGGGGCGGGCAGGGGTCTGGGTGGGGGTCCGAGGGTGCAGACGGGCGGTGGGCAGGGGTCTGGGTGGGGGTCCGAGGGTGGGGGTGGTCAGGAGTCTGGGGTGGGGGTCCGAGGGTGCAGACGGGCGGTGGGCAGGGGTCTGGGTGGGGGTCCGAGGGTGCAGACGGGCGGTGGGCAGGGGTCTGGCGGGGTTGCGGGGCGAGGGTCTGGCGTGCAGATCTAGCAGTGGGGGGTGAGCAGGGTTGCGGGTGGGGGGTGTCGGGGCGTGCCTGGTGGGGGCTCAGACCGCCGTTTGGCCTGTGGGGTGTCCCGGGCCTAGCACCCGGGGTCTGTGGTTGTGCTGCGGGGTTTCCGCCGAGGCGCCCCTCCCGAGCATGATGTCATCTCGGTCTTTCTAGTAATGGAGCATTTAACCCAGCCTTTTCCAAAATAGCATGATTTCTTCTCGCTTTGAACGTGGAATCTGCAGGGTGCTACAGGCAAACGGCTTGTGACCCGGTTCTGGCGGAGCGGCTGATTAGATCTCGCCCGCTGCGATTAAAGTGACTCATTGCCCCAGGGAACCGGCTAGAGCGGGTGTGGATGCTCCAGCCACGCTGTCTCCAGGCACCGGCCCCTCGGCCAGTGTCCTCAGGGTGGAAAAAAGCCACCCAAAATGATCAGGAAGGCGGGAGTGCTGAAGACCGGGTGGGGTGGCTTCCCCTGGGGTGGACATGTAGTTATCTGACAAGTCTCCTCATTTAAGAAAATAAATGCGAGTTTTCTGTCCAGTGTATTTTTTTCCTTGTTTTCTGACAAATACTTGACTCCGTGATTTTTATCCCTTTAGGGTCAGTGTATGTTTTGAGCTAAATACTGCTGTACTAGTCCTTTTCCTTTTTTTTTTTGGAGTGGGGCACTGGAGGTTGGACATAGGGACTTTAAGCCTCCTACTTACACTCCCAGCCCTTTTTATTTTGAAACAGGGTCTCACTGAATTGTAGAAGGTCTCACTAAATTGTGGAGGCTGGCCTCAAGCCTGATATCCTCCTGTCTCAACCTCTGAAGTATTGGGATGACGGACGTGCGCCAGAGCACCCAGCTTGACCCTTCCCTGTAAACCTTCACCTCCTTAATCTGGGCAGAGGACCTCGAGGCCAGACTGGGACTGCCAGGACTCTGGAAGGGTGGAAGATGTCTGTCCCTTGCCCTACTCTGAAGGAAAGCAGGCACTCTCAGAACAGGGCTTCTACGGCTGAGGCAGCCTTCTTTTTCCTGTTCCTCTGCCATGGAGCGAAAATCCCAAGACAGTCCTCGCCTCCCAGTGTTGCACTGCTGGGATTGTTACTTGTGAAGGGACCTCTTGCCTGAAGTCCTGTGATGCGAGTCCCAGTTTTCTCCAGTGGGCTGCGCTGGGAGGGAGAAGGAGGCTGGAAACCACTTTCTCACACAATTTGCTGCTGCTTACTGGACAGCTCTGGGCAGGCCCTGCTCGGAGCAGAGGGCCTGCGGCTTGGTGAGGCAGTGCTTGTCAGCTGGGGTCAGACCCCTGTGCTCTGTGCAGCTGGCAGTGGGGCCTTGATGGCCAGTAGCCCCGGGTACCTCAGCCTTGGACCTGTAAACATCCTGAAGGGGAGAGTGGGTCTGGCCGAGAACCACTGGTGTGGTTCTAGGGAGCTTTTCGAGGAAGACCGTCTGGTCCTCCTTGGGCTGCGAGGTCTGTTCAGGCAGCCCCTTCCACCCTGCTGTAAGGTGGCCCTGCCCTCTGCGGGCCACTGCTCTCTTCCGATGGCCCCCGCACGACCAGCTCCGCAGCGGGGCCCTGTGTCTCGTGGACCACACATCCCTCCTGTGCGTCTCACTGTCGTGTTGTGATGAGCGGGCTGGAGAAGAGCTCACAGACACGGGGAGTGTGTGAGTGGAGAGCAGGCCAGGGCTGCTCAGGACTTGGCCCCTGTGCTGCGGAGAGGGGTGGCCGCTGCTCCTGTGCCTTGGTCTGGGTGCTCAGTGGCGAGAAGGGGTGTTGTGCCGGCCCAGCTGTGCAGCGAGGCCGTGCTGCCCCTGCCGGCCTGGGCCGCCCTGCCAGTGGCTGCGCCCGGTCGCGGGGTGGATGGAGCTGCAGTGACGAGGGTCTGTCTCCAGGCTAAGGGCAGGGTCTGTCTCCAGGCTAAGGGCAGCTCCTTTGCAGCTCTTCTGGTGGGGGCCCAGCCTCCCGGCACAGCTGGGTGCCTGGGTCATGCCACGCGCCTGCAGCTCCCGTGGCCCAGGAAGCAAGCTCACTTAGCGCTTCATAAAACCACCTCCCTCTTTCCTGACTGCCTTCCGTCAGGGCCAGTGCCTGTGCTAACGTGAGTTCAGTGTGTGGGAGTTAGTAAACTGGTTTCTCCCTCTTATTTTATTTTTTTGTGGTATTGGCGATTGAACCAAGAGGTACTCTTTCTGAGCTACAACCCCAGTCCTATTTTATATATATTTTTTTGTGGTACTGAGGATGGAATCCAGGGGCATTCTACCTTCGAGCTACATCCCCAGTCCAATTTTTTTGGTTTGTTTGTTTGTTTATTTATTTATTTATTTATTTTTGCGGTACTGAGGATGGAACCCAGGGGATTCTACCTCTGAGCTACACCCCCTGCCCTGTTTTTTATTCTTTATTTTGAAACAGGGTCTTACTAAGTTGTGGAGGACCTCACTAAGGCTGTCTGTGAACCACGATCCACTGGTCTCAGTCTCCCAAATGGGATTACAAGCATGGACCACCATGCCTGGCTCGTCTTTTTATTTTTTATTTATTTATTTATTTTTTATTTTTTTGGTGGTACTGGGGTTCCTGGAAGCCCTTCTTCCTCTGGTATACACTCCCACGGGCTACACTCCCAGACCTATTTTTTTAACATTTTTATGTGGAAACAGAGTCTCTTAAGCCAGCGAGGCTGGCTCTGAACCAGCGCGATCCTCCTGTCTTTGCCTCCCAAGCACGGGGATTACAAGCGTGCGCCACCACGCCCGGCTGTCTTTTTATTTTTGAAACAGGGTCTCACTTAGCGAGGCAAAGGCTAAGTAGCTGAAGCTGTCTGGGAACAGTGGTCCTCCTGTCTCTGCCTCCTGAATGCTGGGATTACAAGCCTGCGCCACCCAACCCAGCTCCTATTTATTTTTTAGTTTGAAACACAAATTTCAACAAGTTGTGGAGAGCCTCTGTAGGCCGCTGAGCTGACCATGAACCTTTTCTTGTGTGTGTGGTACTGGGGATTGAGTCCAGGTGCAGTCTGCCTCTGAGCTATACCCCCAGCCATACTTTTTTTTGTGGTACTGGAGACGGAACCCAGAGGCCTTCTACCTCTGGGCTACACTCCTAGACTTATTTTATATTTTATTTGGAACAGGGTCTCACTAAGTTGTTGAGAGTGTCACTAAGTAGCTGAGGCTGGCTTTGAACCTGCATGATCTTCCTGTCTTATCCTCCCAAGTACTGATATTCCAAGCCTGTGCTACCACACCCAGCTTGACAGTGAACCTTTGATCTTCCTGTCTCAGTGGTTTTCTCTTTTTGACGTGTGTGTGTGTGTGTGTGTGTGTGTGTGTGTGTGTGTGTGTGCTGGGGTTGAATCCGGGGTGCCACCTCTGACTTGACGTGTGTGTGTGTGTGTGTGTGTGTGTGTGTTGCTGGGGGTTGAATCCGGAGTGCCATCTCTGACCTGCACCGCCAGGCCTTTTTTATTGTTTTTATTTTCAGACAGGGTCTTTCTAAGTGACTTCCTGTTAGTCTCCAACCTTCGGTCCTTCTGTCTCAGCCTCCAAGAGTCCTGAGGTTACAGGCGTGTGCTGTCATGACCAGCTGAATAGTTCTTCATTTTGAAATGATTATGGATTCCCAGGAAGCTGCACACAGATGGGAGGTCCCTGGTCTACTTCGTCCCGCCTTTACTGAGGTGGACGTCTTGCATAATGGCAGGAGATTTTCAACATGGGGAAGCTGACATTGGTGCAACCACTGCGCTATTTATTTATTTATTTGTTTGTTTGTTTGTTTGTTTTGCGGTACTAGGGATGGAACCCAGGGACATTCTACCTCCAGGCTACACCCCCAGCCCTATTTTTTTAGTCTTTTTATCTTTGAAACAGAAGGGCCTCACTTTAGTAGCTGAGGCTGTCTGTGGACCGCGATCCTCCTGTCTCTGCCTCCAGAATGCTGGGATTACAAGTGTGCGCCACCACACCTGCCTTTAGTGTTTTTTTTTTTTTTGCGGTACTGGGGATGGAACCCATGGGCGTTCTACTTCCAAATTACATCCCAGTGCTGTTTTTATATTTTGAAATAGGGTCTCAATGGTTGCAAAGGGCCTCACTGAGTAGCCGAGGCTGTTCATGAACTGCGGTCCTCCAGTCTCAGCCTCCCGAATGCCGGGATTACGAGTGTGCGCCACCACACCCGGCCCCCTAGATTTCATTAGTTTTTTTTTTTTTTTTTTTTTTTTGGTGGTACTGGGGTTCCTGGAAGCCCTTCTACCTCCGGGCTACACTCCCAGACCTATTTTTACATTTTTATTTGGAAACAGGGTCTCCTAAGCCAGCGCGCGCGGCTGGCTTTGAACCTGCGCGATCCTCCTGTCTCTGCCTCCCAAGCGCGGGGATTATAAGCGTGCGCCACCACGCCCGGCGATTTCATTAGTTTTATATGCGTGCACGTGTGTGAGACCTAGTGGTTCTGTGTGGTTTTAGCATGTGTAGTGTGTGACTTCCACCCCGGTGGGGATACAGGACGTTTAATCACTACAAACCTCATTCCTACCAGCTCTGTAGCCACACCTACCGCCCCTGCCTGGCAACCACTAATCTGTTTTCTAACTCTATAATTTTGTGATCTCGAGGATGTATAATATATGGTGTGTGTGTGTGTGTAGTTTTGGGGATTGAACCCAGGGACATCTTGCCTCTGAGCTATACCCCTGGCCCTTTTTAATTTTTATTTTTTTGGTGCCGGGGACGGAACCCAGCCGCACTGTACCTCTGAGCTACACCCCCAGTCCTATTTTTTAGTCTTTTTTAAAAAATGTTTGAAACAGGGTCTCACTGAGTTGCAAAGTGCCTCTCTAAGTCGCTGAGGCTGTCCATAATCCAGTCTCTGCCTCCCAAATGCTGGGATTCCAAGTGCGTGGCACCACATCTGACTTTATTTAAGAACAGGGTCTTGGGTGGGCGCAGTGGCCCCGAGACCAGCAGGGCAGCGTGCTGCTTTGCTGACAGTGCCGTTGGTAAGTTGGGTTGCAGAGAGCCCGCTCCACCCTGCAGTGCTCTCACCGGGCAGTGGGTCATTGGATGTAACCACATCACGAGGCGGGGCACCCAGGGGCGGCACTGCTGCGCGTGTCAGATGAGCGCCAGGACTGCGCGGAGGGGGCAGAGGGAGAAGTGATAGGTCTCTACTGCCAGGTGGTCACCTTGCCACGGGCGGGGAATGACAGAAGTCACCATTTGCGCCCGTGTTTGTGAGCTGGGCTGTTCAGCCGGGTTTAGATGCTGCCACTGGGGTTGAGGGCTTTCTAACGCTCCAGGGCCCGACAGCGGGAGCCGAGTGTCCGGCTCCTGAGGAGGCGGGCCCTGGCCGCCGGAGCAGGTGCCCTGGCCGCCGGAGCGGGTGCCCTGGCCGGGTCGCTGCTCGTGCTCCCAGCCTCGCGTGGCCTTCTGCTGCTGGCCGCTCAAGTTGGACGTCCCTTTGAATTGTACTTTATCATGACTAAAGTCTGAAAAATTATTTTGAGTTCATAAAATTCCAGTTGTGATTAGTCATAATTTGGACATGGAGAAATAGAACATAAAATTCAGATTCTGTCTAAACTTCAAGGTAAAAATTAATCATGAAGTTAGTGTTTGATTCTCCTGTAGAGTGGTCAAGACAGGGTCAGACCTTGTCATCTGTTGCGGTTTCCAGAGAACCTTGAGAGTTAAAGGTCCACTTGTCTTTCCTGTTTAAAAGTGCTGACTGTTTAAGAAGAACGCTCTTCTTGCTTATTTTCTTTTGCGCTCTTCTGCATAATTCATAGTCCCTAGAAGCCGATTTGGGAAGTGTTTGGCGTGGGGGAGCAGCAGCGAGGAGGAAGCTTTGGCTGCAGGCGGGCTCCTCGCCGTCCCGGCTGTGGCTTCCTGGAAGCGCCCCACGGGCCTGCTGGCTTTTCTTGGCTCCTCTGAAGGATGAGGCCACTGTTTCCTCATGGATATGGCAGGCCTTAGCATCGCGTCTTCCTTTTAGAATCGTTTTCACTCAGCTGGGTAGGATGGCCTTGCCTGTGACCCCAGTACTTGGGAGGCCGAGACAGGAGGCTCACAGGTTTGAGGATAGCCTTTGCATTTTAGCAAGACTTTCAGCAATTTGGCAAACACCTGTTTCAAAATAAAAAATCAAAAGGGCCGGGGATGTAGCTCGGAAGGTACAATACTTCTGGGTTCAGTCCCCAGTACTGAAGACAGCAGAAAAGGAAAGGGTTTTCACTCTACTGCTCTTGGCGACCGTGTCCGTCAGGGTTTTATAGTCACAGTTCTTGGAAGGCTGTCTTTGTGGGATTAAATGGCATTTCCTTGGATCTTAAAAGAATTTGGATGAGTCAGACCAGAGGAGAAGATTCGAGTCCAGTGTAGAAAGCGATGTCCTGGGAGATCCCTGCACTGAGGTGAGTAGGTAGGTCCCTGAGAGGGACGGGCTGGGGCTTCCAAGCCTCGCCTGGCTGCTTTGTGGTTCTTGAGCCTGGGCCAGCTTCCCTAGGTTCATATTTCAGAATTTATAGCCGGGCGTGGTGATGCACGCTTATAATCCCAGCATTTGGTAGGCTGAGACAGGAGGATGACAGGTTCGAGGATACCTCAGCTACTTAGTGAGGCCCTCTGCAACTCAATGAGACCCTGTTTCAAAATAAAGAATAAAAAATAGAGCTGGGGGTGTAGCTCGGAGGTAGAGTGCCCCTGGGTTCCATCCCCAGTACCAAAAAACAAAACCAACCCCCCAAAAAACAAAACATTTCAGAATTTGTAAGGTTCTAAAGCCAAGAGTGTCTTGTATGTCTGTGCTCACTTTGGCCAGAATGCTGTGTCCACAGGAGGCTGCTGGGCGCGCCTGGTGGTGCTGGAGCCTGCAGGTAGACTGCATGTAGGACATTGCCCTGCCTGGTGGGCAGGTACCACCGATGCGTGCAAACCACTGGCTGGCTCCGAGCGCCTCAGCAGTTCTCAGCTCTGCAGACCTGGCCTCTGGAATGTTTTGGACGGAGGTTGCTTGGTCTGGGCCCTTCTGAAAGGCCTGCGGTGCTCAGAGTGGTGGATCAGGACCACATCTGTGCTGCCAAGGAAGCCCAGCAGTAGGCTGAGGGCTCAGGCATCTGCTCTCCACCTCTCGCGCTCTGGACTGCGTGGGGATGGACGCTGGGATGGACAGCTGGGCCCGTACCTGATGGCATTCTCTCCCGACGGCTCCTAGGGGAAGGGAAGGGAAACACTGCAGGCCTCGGAGCGGTGTGGTCCGCGGACCGCCTCCAGCCACCCCGAGAGCTTTGTGCCTGGGTGTGGCCGTGTTGAGCGTCTTGTTCTGTTAGGTGCGTGGTGCAGCCCATGCCCAGTGTGAGAAGGCGACTGCTGAACACGTGGGGATTGCCCCTTCCCACCCTCGCCCTCAGTGGGCAGAGCCTGGCCTGATGTCAACATCAGGGCTTGATGCTGAAATTAAACATGTGAGCCGGGCGTGGTGGGCACGCTTGTAATCCCAGCATTGGGAGGCCGAGACAGGAGGATCCAGCAGGTTGGAAGCCAGCCTCAGCTACTTAGTGAGGCTCTCAGCAACTTAGTGAGACCTTGTTTCCAAATAAAGTATAAAATAGGTTGGGGGTATAGCCCGGAGGTAGAAAAGCCCCTGGGCACCACCCCCATACCACCAAAAAAAAAAAAAAAAAAAAGAAAAAAAAAAAGAAACAGGAGAGAGTTAGAAATTTGGGTGGCAAGCTCAACGTGGTGGTGCATGCGTGTAATCCAGCATTTGGGAGGATGAGACAGGAGGATCGTGGTTTGAGTACAGCCTCAACTACTTAGGCCCTTTGGGTGGCTTCTTTAGGTTTTCAGTGATGTATGAACTGGACATTTTTACTTACTTACCATAAGTTAAATACAAATCACGCATTAAAAAAAACAGATTGAATGGCACTTAAAAACAAGTGAAGCTGAGCGTGGTGATGCGTGATGGTGATCCCAGTACTTGGGAGGCTGAGACAGGAGGATCTGGTTAGCCGCCAGCCTCAGCTACTTAGGCTGTCTACAACTTAGTGAGACCCCGTTTCAAAATAAAGAATACAAAATCGCCTGGGGATGTGGTTGGGAGGTAGAATACCCCTGGGCTTAAGCTCCAGCACCACAAACAAGCAAACACCAAGTGAGCCAGATGTGTGGCACGTGCCTCTCATCCTGGTACTTGGGGGTGGAGACAGGAGGGCCTTAGGTTTGCGGACTGCCTCAGCAATTTAGCAAGACCCTTAGCAACTTAGACACTGTTTCAGAATACAAAAGAAAAAGGCTGGGGGTGTAGCTGGAAGGGCAGGAATGTGCTTCCGCCCCATTCTCAGTACCACCACCACCACCACCACCACATCCACGGTCCCCACAGCACTTAGGTCATAAGCCACATTTACTGTTTCTAGCGCTATTTACCTTCTTCAGAGCCTTCCCGCTGGGAACAGAAGCCACAAGGCTGCAGTCCCGAAGGGCAGGGCTGTGTGCGGTCATCGCGGTGGGGCCACCGAGACCCGGCGCGGGGATTGACTGCCGCAAGCTCTGGAGCCAGCCGCGTGCCTCAGATGAGTGGGCCACGGAGCCGTGGATGTACACGCAGTGGGACTCTTCTCAGCCGCGGAGCACGGAATTATGTCATTTGCGGGAAATGGATGCAGCTGGAGAGTATGGTTCTAAATGAGTTTAGACAGTCGCAAAAGGTGAGAGTGCAGCTGAAGCTAGGGAGGAATCGGGCACAGGAGGCCCGGCAGGGGAGGCAGCGCAGGGGGGCGCGGGGACCCAGCCGAGGGAGGTGGTCTGAGGAGGGAAGGGCAGTGAACGCCGCCGATGTAGGAACCCAGACTTGCCGAAGCCGTGGCCGGGGAGGGGCTGGGGAGGGCCCGGCGAGTGCAGTGCACGATGCCTGTCCCCGGCGGACCAGGGTGCAGGACTGCAGGCAAACCCACGCAGATTAGCTGCTGGCGGGAGGGCGGGCAGCAGCCCTGCTCTGCACGGTGCCTGGAGCACAGTGGGGGCCTCCGCGCTGGCCCCGGAGCTGGGTGGCTGGACGCCTGTGGACCGCAGCGCTCCTGGTCCTCAGGCCTCTTCCTGCGGCTTGCTAGAGAGGAGAGCAGGGCCCACTCCGAGCGCTGACTAGAGCTGGAAGCGGGCCAGAAGGGCTTGTTTGGTGCTTGTCGGGGAGCACAGGTGCAGGGTGGACCTGCGGTGCGGGTGCTGCCGGGTTTCCAGAGGGGCAGTGAGGTGCCGCAGGCGCCCCGTGCTCTGGGCACAGGCGTGTCCTCAGCCCTGCACCTCCCTCTCCCGCTGGCCTGGGTGCTGTGGCGTGGGGGCTGTCTTTCTGCGAGAAGTCTGGGCTGGATCCTAGCTTGCCCTGCCTTCCCTCTCACCTGTGCAAATGGCAGCCCGGAGCCTTCACTCTAAAACTGGTGCGAACTTAAGTGTGCTTGGCATGGCGGTGGCTCTGCACCCACCTCTCCTTGAACTCAAGACGCTGCCCATCTGCCTTTCTCCCACTGGCCTGAGGTTTGCTTGGCGCCTGTCTACGGGACGGTTCAAGTGTGGAGCCAGCCCATAGGGCGGCGCTTGACTGTGGCCCCAGGGACTGGAGAGGCCGAGGCAGGAGGGTCACGAGTTCAGGGGCAGCCTGGGCAGCTTAGCCCAGTAACAAATGAAGAGGGTGGGAATGTGCTCGGTGGTAGAACGCTCCTGGGTTCAGTCCCCAGAACTACTAAGAAAAAGAGTGTTGGCTTGCCTGGTCCTGTTCTGTGCTGCGGGTGCCCTGCTTACTCCTGAAATCCCTGAGGCTGGCCCTGCAGGTGTGGGGGATTAGCTACTCAGCATATCCTAAGCACTCTGAGCTCCCTGGGGCAGGCTGCCTGGGCTCAGGCTTGGCCCTCCACCTGTGCCTGGTTGAGGTAGCAGATTTCCATCAGCCTCAGAATCAGGGAGAAAGCGCTGATTGGCGTTGGACAGTTCTTTAAGAGGCCAAGGGAAAATGTACCTGTGAGCATTTTTTGTGTGTGCTACTGGGAATTCAACCCAGAGGTGTCCTATCTCTGAGCTACACCCCTAGGCTGATTTTATTTCTTATTTGGAAACGGGGTCTCGCTAGGTTAATGAGAGTCTTACAACTTGCTGAGGCTGTCCTTGAACTTGCGATCCTCCTGTCTTTCCAAGTACTAGGATTGCAAGGTGCGCCACCACGCTCGGCTCTAAGCACTCTTGATTGCATGTATCGCCATGGAAAATACGGTTCCGTAGCTTCGTCTGTCACGTTCAGGACAGCCAGGCAGAAGCTTACTTTGAACCCCACTGTGCTGATAAGAGCCAAAGCCTCTTTGATGGTAGCTGAGCTGGGTTGTGCAGGCCAGGCCTTCCAACAGAGCTCTCCCCATTGTTACTTTAAGTTAACTTTTACCTCCCATTCAGTTAATTCTCTATTTTAACTTTTGTTGTCTTATTTATTTACATAGTGGTACTGGAGACTGAACCCAGGGGCTTTCTGCCTCTGAACAGCACCCCCCAGCCCTTTTTATTTTGTTTTGAAATAGGGTCTTGCTAGGTTGCCGAGTTTTTCAGGTTTTTCTAGGTTGATGAGGCTGCACTCCTCCTGTTTCAGGTTCCCAAGTACTGGGATTACAGGCGGTGCCACCATGCCTGGCCTGTTGTTAATTTTGAAGCAGGGTCACACTAAGGTGTAGCGGGCCTTACTAAGTTCCTGAGGCTGGCTGTGAACTCGTCGTCCTCCTGTCTCAGCCTCCCAAGTACTGGATTACGAGTGTGTGCCATTATGCCTGGCTTTATTTTTACCTTGAGACTGGGCCTTACTAGATCGTGGAGTCTCACTAAGTTGCTGAGACTGTCTTCACATCTGTGGTCCTCCTGTCCCACTACTTGCTGAGACTGTCCTTGAACCTGCAATCTTGTCTCAAACTCCCAAGTACTGGGATTACAGACATGCATCACCATGCCCAGCTCCTGTTTATCTTTATTTTTATTTATTTTTTGTGGTACTGGGGATGGAGCCCAGGGGCTTTCTACCTGTGGGCTACACCACCAGCCCTATGTTATACTTTATTTGGAAGCGGGGCCTCACTCAGTGGCTGAGGCTGGCTTTGAACCTGCGCGATCCTCCTGTCTCAGCCTCCCAAGCGCAGGGATTGCAAGCGTGCGCCACCACGCCCACTCAGCCCTGTTTTTTAAAATTTTTATTTTGAAGTAGGATCTCGCTAGGTTGTTGAGAGTCTCACGACTTGCTGAGACTGTCATTGAACCAGCGCTTCTCCTGTCTCAGGCTCCCAAGTCCTGGGATTACAGGTAGGCACCAACATGCCCTGCTGTTTTCTGTTTGGAAAGGGTCACACTAAGTTGTGGAGAGCCTCGTTAAGTAGCTGAGACTGGCCCTGAAACTGCTCCTCCTGTCTCAGCCTCCCAAGTGCTGGGATGACAAGTGTCACCAGGCCTGGTATACTTTTTTTTTTTTTCTTCTGGGGATGGAACCCAGGGGCATTCTGCCTCCGAGCTACATTCCCAGCCCTGTTTTTTAGTGTTTTTATTTATTTATTTATTGTTATTTATTATTATTATTATTATTATTATTATTATTATTATTATTTTTGCGGTACTGGGAATGGAACCCAGGAGCATTCTACCTCCGAGCTACACCCTCAGCCCTACTTTTTATTCTTTATTTTGAAACAGGGTCTCACAGAGTTCCAAAGGGCCTCACTTAGTAGTAGCTGAAGCTGGTCTCCAACCAAGATCCTCCCGTCTCGGCCTCCCAAATGCTGGGATTACAAGTGTGCGCCACCATGCTTGGCTCCCAGCCTTACTTTATTTTTATTTTGAAACAAGGACTTATTAGGTTGATAAGAGTCTGAGTACTTGCTGAGGTTGTCCTCGAACCTGTGGTTCTCCTGTGAACCTCGTCTTACCTCCAAGTACTGGGATTACAAGCATGCGCCACCACGCCCAGCTGTCTCCTTTATCTTGAGAACATGACAGACAAAACAAGTGAGGGAAACACGTATGTGCACAAGCTTGTGTCCACACGTGTCTGTCACGGAGACAAATGAAGCAGGAGAGCACTGGCGCGAGGGGTTTGCGCCTTCTGAAGGTGGTCGGAGGTGGCTGGGATGAGACGTGGGGACACAGGCCGGAGCCAGGGGTGAGCAGAGCTGAGGCCCGTCCTGTGTGACCTCCGGGGCTCCTCGGAGGCTTGAGCACAGGAGGGACCCGATCCACACTATTTTTGCTTGTTTTTTGTGGTAATGGCCATTGAAGCCAGGGCATTCTGCCTCCAAGCTATACCCCCAGCTCAATATTATCTCTTATTTGGAAACAGGATCTTGGCATGTTGCCGAGAGCCTGGCTGAGTTGCTGAGGCTGGCTGCGAACCTGCGATCCTCCTGTCTCAGCCTCCCAAGTACTGGAGTCAACAGGCGTGCACCACCACGCCTGGTAAACCCGAGGCTTTTGTCTTGCTTTGTGAGCTCATTTTATAGAAAGACTAAACGTCTGTTGGGTTATTTATTTACCTTGTGTGGTGCTGGAGATTGAGACCGATTTCTTTGATTTGAAAACTGGGTCCTGCTGAGTTGCCGAGGCTGGCTTTTAACCTGCATCCTCCCTTTTGTGTCACTTCTAAGTACTGGGGTTACAGCGTGCACTCAGCGGAACTCTTGGTTTACACCAAGTTTTTTTTTTTTTTTTTCCCCAGTGCTGGGTGTGGAACCCAGGGGCATTCTACCTCTGAGCTACACCCCCAGCCCTATTTTTCATTATTTTGAGACAGGGTCTCATTAAGTTGTAGAGGGCCTCATTAAGTAGCTGAGGATGTCCACAAATCCGTGATCCTCCTGTCTCAGTCTCCCAAGTACTGGGATTACAAGCGTGCGCCAGCCACCACACCCAGCTCTAGACCACGTTTTATTTATTTATTTATTTATTTATTTATTTATTTATTTAATTTTTGTGGTATTGAAGATTGAATCCAGGGGCATTCTACCTCTGAGTTATGCCCCCTCCCAAGTACTGGGATTACAAATGTGTGCCACCACACCTAGCTTGTACATTTTATTTCTTATTTATTTTTATCATTATACATTTTAAAGTCTTAAGGTTCAATAGTATGGTGTTTCTTTTTTGGTGGGGGCACATGAATGGAACCCATGGGCCTTCTACCTCTGAGCTACACTCCCAGACCTATTTTATCTTTTATTTGGAAACAGGGTCTCACTAAGTTGCTGAGAGCCTCAGTAAGTAGCTGAGGCTGGTTTTGAACCTGTGCGATCCTCCTGTCTCAGCCTCCCAAGCACGGGGATTACAAGTGTGTGCCACCACGCCCGGTAGTAGTTTGGTATTTTATAATAACCTGTCTTAGTCTCCTGTACTATTTATTATTGGAATTCAGGCGATTCCCAGCATACCAGTACTGTCTGTGATTAGTTCAACATGCAAAAAGAACCGTGTAACCAGCAGGTTTCCTGAGGAACGGCCGGGCCAGCGTGCTGGAGTTCAGGGGTTCTGAGTCTCTCTGCTGAGCACATGTCTTGTGACTGGATTCACTGAGTGCAGATCGCAGCTTGCTTGTGGCCAGCGGTTGTGGCCAGTCTAGGTTACTTATTAGCCACCAGCGCTCCCAAGTCCAGGTAGGAATTATCCTGGATTTCAGTTAGCGTCAGAGGAGGAGGCTCGGATCAGACTCCCCAGATCAGACTGTCTGGTGGACTTGCTGCTGCAGGCCTGTTACTGTTCGTTCTTTCTTTCTTTCTTTCTTTCTTTCTTTCTTTCTTTCTTTCTTTCAATTAGTGATTGAACCCAGAGGCACTCTAACTTTGAGATACACCCTCAATCCTGTTTTATTTTAATTTGGAAACAGGGTCTTGCTAAGTCACTGAGGCTGTCCTCAAACCTGCAGATCCTCCTGTCTCAGCCTCCCAAGTACTGGGATTACAGGCATCCACCACCATGCCTGGCTATCCCATAGCTCATTTTTATCTTTTGTTTTGAAACCGGGTCTCACTAAGTTAGAGTCTCCTTACATTTTGGAGGCTGTCCTTGAACCTGTGAGGCTCTCCTGTCTCAGCCTCCCAAGTACTGGATTACCAGCGTGGGCCACCACGCCCAGTTTAAGATTGATTTCTGGAGTTGGTAGGTCAGCGGCCCCTGTCCTTGCCCTCAAGCTCAGGTCAGGAGTGTTAAGGTTTCTGGCAGATGTGTGTCCTGCAGGGTGAGGCCCTCTGCTTCCGGGTGGAAGCACAGCTGTAGGAGCGTCACCGGGTGGGCTGGGAGCCATGCCGCTGTGCGGAAGGTAAGGGGCGTGGCGGCTGGCCCACGCAGTCTGCGGGCTGCCCGAGCCTCCCTCGGTCTGAACCAGCGCCACAGCGGCTCCGCTGGTAGCGGGTGGCGACAGCGCTGCCGAGCCAGGACCGCCAGGACCGCGTGTGGGCCGTGTCTGCAGCTAGTGGCCAAGCCCTGGAGTCTGGGAGTCTGGGGGCGTGTCTCCGATTTCCCCTCGGGCGGGGCCTCAGGCAGGCGCCACCATCCCCACTGCTCCTGGCAGCCAGCGGTGTTGGGCGGGCAGCGGGCCTCCCCTGCTAGCTGGGGGGCTGGGGCTCCTGGTGGAGGCTTGCATGCCCCAGGGGCTTGCGGCAGGGCTCCACCCAGCTCCTGGGCCACCTGAGGGGAGGGCGCCGGCTGGGTCGTCCTGCTGAGCTCTGCTCGCAGTAGACATTTGCAATCCTGGGTATTGAATCTAGAAACATTCCACCTCTGAGCTACACCCCAGCCCCTTGTTTCCTTTTCTGTCTTGAAACAGTCTCACTAGGTTGTTGATTCCCTTGCACTAGGTGGCTGAGGCTGGTCTTGAACCTGCAGTCCTCCTGCCTCAGCCTCCCAAGTACTGGAGTTACAGGTGTGCGCCATCACGGCCGGCTGGAGGCAGGGGACATCCAGAGTGCCCGCAGGCTGTGGCTGGGAGCGGGCGGTGAGGCCCCTGTGGAGGCGGGCAGGCACTGGGAGGGAGGGCCAGCAGGAGCCGTGGGAGCCGGCCAGGCCGCCTGGCCTGGCTCCTTTGGAGAGGTAGCTCCAGCACCGCGGTGTGGCCTGCGGGGACAGGTCTGGGAAGGGCCTCTCCACGTCACTGTCGCCCTCCTCGCCAGTGTTTCCGTCCCAATTCGTCCCCAAGTAGTCACCGGGTGCCAGGCCAGGGACGGCCCCATTGGCCGTCTCAGTGTCCACTCCTGAGGCCTGTCCTCCGTGCACTGGCTGGGCTTGCACACTGCCGCCCGTGTGAGCGCGCAGCCCGCTCCTGGCCTGGCCCATGTCCTTCTCCCAACTCTGTGTGTGTTTCGGCTGTGGCGTTTGCCCCCCCCCCCCCCCCCCCGTACTGGGGATGGAACCTGGGGGCGTTCTACCCTCTGAGCTACACTCCAGCCCTATTTTTTATTCTTTATTTATTTTTATTTTTATTTTTTGGTGGTGGTACTGGGAGTAGAACCCAGGGGCCGTCTACCTCTGGGCTACACTCCCATACCTATTTTATATTTTATTTGGAAACAGGGTCTCACCAAGTTGCTGAGAGCCTCACTCAGTAGCCAAGGCTGGCTTCAAACCTGTGAGATCCTCCTGTCTCAGCCTCCCAAGCACGGGATTCCAAGCGTGCGCCACCATGCCAGGCTTTATTATTTATTTTGAAGCAGGGTCTCACTGAGTTGCAGAGGGCCTCACTAAGTAGCCGAGGCTGGCTGTGAACCGCGATCCTCCTGCTCAGCCTCCGAATGCTGGGATTATAAGCGTGCGCCAGCCGTTGGGTTTGTTTGAGGGCCAGCTTGGTGGGTGGAAAGTCCGCGTCTCCATCTCTTGCTTGCTGTGTTTCTGTCTGGTACTGGGGATGGCACCAGGAACACTATCACTGAACTCTACCCGAAGCCCTTATTTATCTCCTAGTACTGGGGACTGAACCCAGGGGCTTTCTACCTCTGGGCTACACCCCAGCCCTGTTTTTGCTCCTTTATTTTGAAACAGAGTCTCACTAAGTTGTGGAAGGCCTCACAAAGTAGCTGAATTTTTTTTGTGTGTGTGGTACCTGGGTGTGAACCCAGGGGCATTCTATCTGTGAGCTATATCCCCATCCCAATTTTATTTTTCTGTTTTGAAACAGAATCTTGCTGAGTTGCCAAGAGTCTCACTACTTGCTGAGGCTGTCCTTGAGCTTTGATCCTCCTGTCTCAGCCTCCCAAGTATTGGGATTCCAGGCACATGTCTGGAATCTTTATTTTATGTGGTACTGGGACTTGAACTCAGGCATTCTACCTCTGATCTGCACCCCTAACCCTTTCTATGTTTTGTTTTGAAACGGTGTCACTAGGTTGCTGAGGGTCTGGCTAAAATTGCTGAGGCTGGCCTCAAACCCGTGAGGTTACTGTGTGCTACCACGCCTTGCCGCCTGGCTACCTTGAGTTTTTCTTTCTTTTTCTTGTACTTGAGATTGCACCCAGGGGCATTCTACCTCTGAGTTACACCTCCAGCACTATTTTTTTATTCTTTATTTTGAAACAGGGCCTCACTAAGTTGTGGAGGGCCTCACTAAGTAGCTGAGGCTGCCTGCGAACCCGTGCAATCCTCCTGTCTCAGCCTCCCAAATGCTGGGATTACAAGTGTGCGCCACTACTCTCGGTGTACTTTGAGTTTTTCTTTTTTCTTTTCTGCGGTACTGGGGATGGAACCCGGGACATTCTACCTCCAAGCTACACCCCCAGACCAATTTTTTTTTTTTTATTCTTTATTTTGAAACAGGGTCTCACTGAGTTGCAAAGGGCCTCACTAAGTAACTGAGGCTGGCTGCGAACCCGGATCCTCCTGTCTCAGCCTCCCAAATGCTGGGATGACAAGCGTGCACCACCATGCCTGGTTACTTTGAGTTTCTCTAATTTTTTTTTTTTTTGGGGGGGTCTGTCTGGGGATGGAACCCAGGGGCATTCCACCTCTGAGCTACACACCCTGCCCAATTTTTTATTCTTTATTTTGAAACAGGGTCTCACTGAGTTGCGAAGGGCCTCACTAAGTAGCTGAGGCTGTCCGCGAACCGCGATCCTCCGGTCTCAGTCTCCCGAATGCTGGGATTCCAAGCGTGCGCCCCCACGCCCGGCTCTCTAATGGGGTTTCTAAGTTTTTTTTTTTAGCTCGTTTTGCAATGGCTATGTAGGGATGTTCTCCAGCTTCTCGTTCTAGGCCCTGTGTGGAAGTTGACCTCAGTATTCTTCCCGTTGTGTATTTTCTTTTTCTTGTTTCTGTAGTGCTGGGGATTGTGCTCAGGGCCTTGCATGTGCTAGGCCAGCGTGTTACCACCGAGCTGCGCCCCGCGCTGCTGCGGCTTCCATGTGGACTCAGTGTGCCTGAACTGTTGGAGGCACCATGGTCCTGTCCCTGGTGGCTTGTTTGCCCAAGAACTTCCTCCGCTGTCTCTGTGCAGTAACCTAACTGGCCGCCCGGGGGTTCCCTGGCTCTGGACTTGTTGATCACCCTTTCCCCGGGTCTGTTCCTGTCCTGCTCAGCGCTGGTCCTGACAGTCTGCTCCTGAGGCCCAGGGCCTTCCAGCCATCGTCCTGGGGTCTATGGGGGCCCCTGCCCTCGGGCCCGGTGGCTGCGCTCTTCTGCACCGTCCTGGCATGGCTGAAGTCTGGGGTGGGTGGTCTGGTGAGGGAGTCGCGGCTCAGAGGCCGCCTGGCTTCCCTGTGGCCAGCCCAGAGGCACCCTCCTCACCACACTGTTCTCTCGTGGCAAGCCCTGAGCCCTAGGTTAAAACAGTATGGGCAGTGAGGCATGGTAGCGCACGCCTGAAATCCCAGTACTTGGGATTGAGGCTGAGACAGGAAGATTGCAGGTTCAAAACCAGCCACAGTAACTTAGGGAGAACCCCAGTAACTCAGTGAGGCCCTGTTTCAAAATTAGAAAATAAAAAAATAAAAGGGCTTGGGGCATAGCTTAGAAGTAGAATGCTAGAGTTCAATCCCCAGTACCACACACACAGAAACAAAGTATATATGCGCGTGGCTTGCACCTGTAATCTCAGTACTTGGGAGGCCCAGACAACGGAATGCAGGTTCAAGGCCAGCCTCAGCAACTTGGTGAGACCTTGCTTCAAGCAAGCAAACAAGCAAGCAAGCAAAACAGACTGGGGATATCCCAGTCTGTTAGAATATCCCTGGGTTCAATCTCCAGTAGCACAAAAACCAAAAACAGTACGCACTTGTGTGTGTAGTGATTATCTGTGTACATGGTTTATATGCATGTTTATGTCATAAATGTGTGTATGGGTACATGTGTGAACATGTGAGTGGGTCTTTGCATACATGTAGACACGCAGAAGTTTATGTGCATTGTGTGCACGTGCACATGCTTGAGCATGTGTGCATGACTGCACATGCATGTAGACATGTGTGCTGTGTGCACATGTACGGGCTCATATGTGAGTGTGTATATACACTTGTGTGTATGCTTGTAGACAAGTTTAGTTATATATATGGTATGTGCACGTGTATGAGTGCATTTCTGCATGTGCTCACACGTACACACATGTAGTCATGTTCATGCGCAAGCATGTGCATAAGTGCATGACAGTATGTGTATAAATGTAGATGTGTGTATATGTGCAGACATGTATACACATGTGCGCACACACAGACATGCACACACAAGCCTTCATGTGTGTACACATACACACGTGCATGTATATGCACATGCACACAGTACAATTTTATGAGTACATGTCTGCATGTGTGTATAAATGCACATGTGCTTATGTGTTCATGTGGCATGTGCACATGTACAAATGCCCACCTGCCTCTGTATGTATGTGTAGATGTGTGCATGCACATGTGTGTGTGCACATCTGCATGGCTGTGTGCATACATGTGCTTATACGCACAGGTGTGTGTAGCCAAGCATGTGATGTACTCATGTGCACGTGTGCACGTGTGTTTGTTGTAAATGGGCTTCTTGCCTCTTTCCTGCACAGACGCCGCGTAGCTTAGCTCGTTCTGCCCTGGTGCTTGGCTCCTAACTCTAAGCTGTATGTTGTTAGTTTGATTTTGTGATGCGGAGCTCTTCGGTCAGGCAAGGGAGCTGACTCCGCCTGCTGGCCTTCCCTCCCGCATCCCCGCAGCGTTCTCCTCTCCTGCTCTGGAGCAGACCCGCCTCCCGATGGCTCCGGATGGCAAGCGCCTTGGCTCAGCTCAGAGGCTCTCCCCAGCAGGCGGGTAGGCGATGGCGGCGCCCAGGCTGAGCACAAGCGCAGGCCCCTTTGAAGACACGTTAGCTCAGAGCTGCGTGCCACACGGGCACAGCTTGTGCCGAGGCCCCGGCTCCCATGAGTGCTCCGTCCACGTTCAGTCCAGCTGGTGCAGCTGCCCAGACAGTGTTCATGGCCCGTCAGCCAGATCCAAAGGCCTGCATCACTAAAGATAGTGTTTTTTAAATTATTGAATTGGAGGTTAAAGCTAGGGGTGTTCTATCCTGAGTTAGACCCTTGGCCCTTTTTGTTTTTATTTTTTGGAAACAGGGTCTTAAGCTGCATGTGGTAGCACACGCTTATAATCCCAGTACTTGGGAGGCTGAGACAGGAGGATTGCAGGTTTGAGGACATCATCAGCAACTGAGTGGGCTCTAAGAAACTTAGCGAGACCCGGTTTTCAAATAAAATAGGTCTGGGAGTGTAGCCTGGAGGTAGAAAGGCCTCCCCTAGGTTCCACCCCTTGTACCACAAAATCAGAAACAAGGTCTTGCTAGGTTGCTGAAAATAAGCTTGAACCTAAAATCCTTTTGTCTCAGCCTCCCAAGTGCTGGGATTGCAGGTGTGGACCATGGCATCTGGGTAAAAATCAGATTTAAGACAATTTTCAGAAAAAAATTGGACTTTATCCTGCTGTGCCGAACAGATTGCCCAGCACCAATGCCAGGCCTGGGCCAGCTGCT
The DNA here is from genome assembly GCF_963383645.1 of Muscardinus avellanarius. Lineage (NCBI taxonomy): Eukaryota > Metazoa > Chordata > Mammalia > Rodentia > Gliridae > Muscardinus > Muscardinus avellanarius. The sequence continues at coordinate 239,127,330 of NC_137786.1, read as the reverse complement.
GTGGCCTGGAGAGGCCTGTAGCCGCCCAGCCGGCACACTGCAGCAGCGCTGGGGACAGCTGCAGGAGGTCCTGGGCTGGTTTGGGATCTTCTCCCAGCTGCTAGGAACCTGCTCTTCTGGCCCGACTCTTGGTGCACCTGGAGCTCAAGGGCTCCGGGAGCGCTCAGGACAGCCGCTGAGCCCGTTGGTGAGCAGGTGTGGAGTGGGGATAAGTGAGTTCTGGGAGTGTCCTGGAGGAGGGTGATGTCCTGCTGAGGAAGGCAGATAGGCCACCGGAGCCTGTGCAGTTAGGCCCTGAGGGCGGGGGCGCAGGCGGGGCCTGGCCTTGGAGTGCTGCTGAAGCCTTCTGCTTCCACCGGAAGTCCAACCCTTAACCAGGAGCGTACGTGAGAGGGCTACATTATGGTGCTCTAAGTCTTAGTGTTTTAGACAAGTCGGGCAAGGCGGCGCATGCTTGTCATCCCAGCATTGGGGAGGCTGAGACAGGAGGATCGCGGTTCATGGACAGCCTCAGCTACTTAGTGAGGCCCTTCGCAACTCAGTGAGACCCTGTTTCAAAATAAAGAATAAAAAATAGGACTGGAGCCAGGCAGGTGGTGCACACTTGTAATCCCCATGCTTGGGAGGTGGAGACAGGAGGATCGTGCAGGTTTGAAGCCAGCCTCGCTGGCTTAAGAGACCCCGTTTCCAAATAAAAATATAAAATAGGTCTGGGAGTGTAGCCCAGAGGTAGAAGGGTTTCCAGGAACCCCAGTATCACCCCCGCCCCCAAAATAGGGCTGGCTGTCGCTTGGAGATAGAGTGCCCTGGGTTCCATCCCCCAGTACTGTGTACACACACACACACACACACACACACACACACACACACGTTTTAGACTCTCAGGACTCCCATGGACATGTTTCTGTGCACAGTGCACCGATCCTCAGATTCACCGGCAGCTCTAGGTCCCAGTTTTCACACCAGTCCAGGAGGATAGTGGTTGTCAGAGGTGTGCAGGCTCTAACTTAAAAGCCTAGCTGAGGCAGGAGGATGGTGTGTTCAAGGGCAGCCTGGGAAATTTTTTTTTTTTTTTTTTTGGTGGTACTGGGGTTCCTGGAAGCCCTTCTACCTCCGGGCTACACTCCCAGACCTATTTTTTTTAAATATTTTTTTTATTTGGAAGCAGGGTCTCAAGCCAGAGCAAGTGGCTGGCTTCGAACCTACGCGATCCTCCTGTCTCCGCCTCCCAAGCACAGGGATTACAAGCGTGCGCCACTATGCCTGGCTAGCCTGGGAAATTTTGTGAGACCTCTCATCTCAAAAAACAGCCCACCCCCCAAAAAAACCTCTGGAAGTTCACTCTCTCCCCCATGCGACACAAGTCATATATACAGATGTTTGTGGAAAGAGGGCCCACTTCGCAGCTGAAGGATGTAGTGAGAGTGTCTTGTAGTAGTGCTTTGGTCCCTTCTTGTATAGCAGAGATTTCCTGAACTTCACTGGATGTCTCGATAGTGGGCTCACCAGGTTCTGTAGGCTGGAGAATTTCACGAGGATAGACGGTCAGAAGCTGTCGTGGTCCATACCAGCCGTCATTTGAGGACTAAGCGGTGGCTGGCTGACAGTGACTGACTGTGGAAAGTGTCGGGAGGGCGGGGCTGCCTTCCAGGCCCAGGACTGGCACGCCGGTGAAGTGCAGTGTGTGAGGTCCTGCCTCCCCGGCAGGCGCCGTGGACAGTGCTACCAGGGTGTTCGCTGGCTCGCTGGTTCCCTGGCTCCCTGGCTGGAGGAGCCTTCTGGTTTCTGTGTTCTCTCCCCAAAAGCAGAGACTCCAGGCCTTCTTTCCTCCTGGCACTGCCACGGCCCGTAGTTCTCAGCGTGGGTTTTACCAGGGAAATGGGTTTCTTTACAAGTCAACTAAAGAATGCATTTGTGCTCTCCTTTTTAGGCAAAAGCAAAGAAGCAGAAATAAAGAGGATAAACAAGGAACTGGCAAATATTAGATCAAAATTTAAAGGTAAGTGTTAAGCCTTTTCTCTGACTGACTTATAATTTACACGGTAAGGTGTTATTGTTTTTTTTGTGGTACTAGGTGTGAACCCGGGGTGCTCTGCTGCTGACAACCCTTTTTGTTTTTTATTTTGAGGCAGGGTCTCACAAAGTTGCTGAGGCTGGGCTCAAGTTCCTGGATTCGGTTGACCTGAGTTATGAGATGCCTGGCCTGCACCCCCACACCCGCAGGACCTGATCTTTTAACACCATTGTATTTTTTTGGTACTAGAGGTTAAACCCAGATATATTCTACCTCTAAATTACACTCCCAGCCCTATTTTATTTTATTTTATTTTATTTTATTTTATTTTATTTTGCGGGTCTGAGATGGAACCCAGGGGCATTCGACCTCTGAGCTATACTCCCTGCCCTATTTTTTATTCTTTATTTTGAAGGAGGGTCTCCCTGACCGCTGCCTCGGCTCCCCCGTCTCAGCCTCCAGATGCTGGGTTACACTCCTGGGCTCCTTGCCCGGATCCTTTTATTTTCATTTTCAAACTGGGAGTCACTGAATTGCTGGGCTGACTCCATCCTGTGACCCTCCCGTCTCAGCCTCCCAAGTACCAGGTAGGATCAAGGCCTGAGCCACCACATCCCGCTTTAAATTTTTTTTTCTCTCCCTCTAAACCAAAGTTGTGTTCTCAGTTGGTATGGTTCCTGTCATGGCCAGGATTAGACACTGCAAGAGATCTGTCGGTCTCTTGTTGGGAGGCCAGTGTTGGGTCGTGTGGGCAGCGTGTCCCTTCCTGGCCTCGGCCTTTCCCTGGATGGGAGTGGCTTCGACCTGGTGTCCAGTGTTAAATGCACGAAGTGCCCTGTCAGAGGCACTGGCCGTTGCGTTGTGGAGGAATGCCAGCCCTTCTGAGTCCTCCCTGGGTGGCCGGTTCCACACCTGACCCCCTGGAGTCAGCCAGGCAGGCGCTCTTCCGTCAGTGTCTGCACAGCACGCGCTTTAGCTGTAGACGTTAGTACATTTGCAAAAGCCCAGTTAATCTCTCGAGCCTTAGTTTTTTGCTTGGATTTTGCAGGTTTGAGACCTGGCACACGTCTCTGAGTTTTAGCTGTGAGACTAGAAACCACAAGTAGAGGAGGGGCTGGGGCTCGACCCTGGGGAGCTGCGGGGACTGCACCCCCCAGTCCCGGTTGGCAGCCAGCCTTTAGTGAGGCCTTCCACAACTAGTGAGACCCTGTTTCAAAATAAAGAATAAGCTGGGCTTGGTGGCACACGCTTGTCATCCCAGCATTCAAGAGGCTGAGACAGGAGCATCGTGGTTCGCGGACAGCTTCAGCTACTTAGGCCCTCTGCAACTCAGTGAGACCCGGTTTCAAAATGAAGAATAAAAATTTGGGCAGGGGGTGGAGCTTGGAGATCAAATGCCACTGAGTTCCATCTCCAGACCTTCAAAAAAAAAGAAAGAAGAAAAAAAGAAAGGAAAAAGAAAGAAAAAGAAAGCAAGAGAGCAGGAGCAGACTCAGGACTTCCCTAGAGTCTGTGGAGCTCCTGAAATTGGGTCAAAATGGTTGCTTAGATGTGTTTTGGGGCATCCATAACTTCAGAGGCTTTATAAAGAGGAGGAATTTGGGGCCACCGGCTACACCCAGACCAGCGTCCCTCGTTCTCTTGGCCTCTTGCTGTGGCGAGCTGCCACCCCTCCTGCATCTCCTTCCCCTTTGTGTGGCGGAGATGCTGGTCATCTCAGGCTGGGTGTTGGGGTGCAGACCCTGTGATGAGGCTGCTGGGGCTGTGCTGCCAGCCTCACTGGGGAGGAGGCAGGAGGCAGACACAAGAAGGCTGACACACCCTGTGGAGGCGTGGCCTACCCAGTCGCGGAGCCGCTGGAGGGGCGTGGCTGAGGGTGGCACACCTCGGCCCAAGACAGCCCCCCCCCCCAGCCTGCTGACGGGGCCCTCTAATGGTGTACAAAGGAGGAGAAACAAGCCGATGGCTCGACAGAAGGTGGGTGCGTAGTGATTTTAATCAGTATGTATGGTTCTTTTAAGGTTCATGGCTCTCAGGTTGGTAAGGGTTAAACTTGACATTCTGTAGGTTTTGTTTATTTTGGTATTGGGGATTGAACTCAGGGGCATTCTGCCTCTAAGATACATGCAAGCCTTTTACATTCTGAGATAGGGTCTGGCTAGGTTGCTGAGCCTCCAGGAGCTACGGCTAGCCTTGAACCTGTGACCCTCCTGTGTCAGCCTCCCAAGTACTGGGATTACAGGCAGGTGTCACAGCCTGGCTGTGGGTTTAGAGTGATAATCCAGCTTGTCAGTGCATAACTTTAAGATGAAGGCTCTGGCAAGCTGCTGACCCCACACTTCTCTGTGTCTGGAGTCAGAAGCCATCCCGTGCCTCTGTGTGGAGCTGGGCCGTTATATATGCTGGCCATCGAGCATCTACCGGGCATGGGTCTGGACAGCACAGCAGGTCTCATAGGCAGTCTGCTCCGGTCCCTGCAGGTCCCGCCTGGGCGGCGTTGTGCTGCTGCTCTTGCCGCCGCCGCCGCTGCTGAATCCTCCTCTTCCTCCTCCTCATTCTGTACTGGGCATCAAACCCAGAAGTGTTTTACTTCTGAGCTACACCCCAGCCTGCCTGCCTTTCTTTCTTTTCTTTAATTTCTTTATTTCTTTATTTTTGCAGTACTGGGGATGGAACCCAGAGGCATTCTACCTCCAAGCTATACCCTCACCCCTATATATATATTTTTATTATTATTATTATTTTTTTGTGGTACTGGGGGTGGAATCCAGAGGCTTTCTACCTCCGGAGTATACTCCCAGACCTATTTTATATTTTATTAGGAAACAGGGTCTCACTAAGTTGCTGGGAGCCTCACTAAGTAGCTGAGGCTGGCTTTGAATCTGTGTGATCCTCCTGTCTCAGCCTCCCAAGCGCGGGGATTACAAGTGTGCGTCACCACGCCTGGCGCTATATTTTATTCTTTATTTTGAAACAGAGTCTCACTGAGTTGCAAAGGGCCTCACTAAGTAGATGAAGCTGGCGCGAACCATGATCCTCCTGTCTCAGCCTCCCAAATGGCTGGGATTACAAGCATGTGCCACCACGCCTGGCTTAATTTTTGTTTTGAAAGAGAGTCTCATTGGGTTGCTGAGCGTCTCATTACATTGTTGAAGTTGTCCTTGAACCCGTGATCTTCTCAGTCTCAAGTTCTGGGATTCCAGGCCTGCACCATCACACCCGGGTGGCATCCCTTTCTTGTCAGGGTGGCCTGGTGATAGAGGTTTTCAGCACTTCCTGTAAGACTCAGTACAAATCACCTCCCCAGTCTGAGTATTCCGGTAGCCTCTTTGAAGAACATAACAAGAAGCAGGTGAAATCAACTTTCATGCCAGGCGTGGTGGTGGCGCACACTTGTCATCCCAGCATTCGGGAGGCTGAGACTGGAGGATTGCAGTTCGCAGGCAGCTACATGGTGAGGCCCTCTGCAACTCAGTGAGACCCGGTTTCAAAATAAAGAATAAAGCCGGGCGTGGTGGCGCACGCTTGTAATCCCCGCGCTTGGGAGGCAGAGACAGGAGGATCGCGCAGGTTCAAAGCCAGCTGCACGAGCTGACTTAGGAGACCCTGTTTCCAAATAAAAATGTAAAAGTAGGTCTGGGAGTGTAGCCTGGAGGTAGAAGGGCTTCTAGGAACCCCAGTACCACCAAAAAAAAAAAAAAAAAGAAAGAAAGAAATTAACTTTCATAATGTATTTTATTTATCCCAAAATACCTAAAATACCATTGTAGCATATAATTGATAGCAAAAAATTCCCAAGGTATTTAACGTTTTTGGACCACGTCTCTGAACTCGGGCGTGCATGTCACACTCGGTCTGGACCATCTGCTTCCCAGGGCTTGGGGGTGGCTGGAGCCTCTGTAGTGGGCACTGGGATTGAGACCAGTCCCGCCACAACAGCTCGCAGTGTTCCAGAAATTCCCGAAAGTGTCGGAGTAAGCAGGCAGGAGGCGGTGTTACCAGGCCACAGGCAGGAGACGCAGCCTGCACCAGGAGGAGGGCTGTGCCCGAGAGCGCCGCTCAGCCCAGAGTAGAGGCCACCAGGCAGAGACACGCTTCGGTGGCCTCCAGAGCCTAGGGCCGCGGCGGTCTTATCCCCAGGAGAGAGACATTTTTCCTAGGGAAGGCGAGGGGAGGCTGCTAGACACCCAGCGGCCCATAGTATTGCCCCTCACAGCTGAAAACTGTCTGGCCAAAGATGCCAGGTTCCTCGGTCAAGAAGGGCAGCTCTGAAGTCTGGGGACCCCCTTCCACGTAAAACTGAAACGACGTCGGGAGCAGGAGGGGCGAAAGCGCACTAGCCCTCTCCCAGACCTGCATCTGCATGCCCCAATGTCTGGCACGCCTCGTATGAACTTCACTCCTCCCTGTAGGAAGACGTCACCACTCACCTCTCCCGCCCAGTGTCCCCCTCAAAGATGCCCGGCGCAGTCCCAGCACGTGGGAGGCTGAGGCAGGAGGATCTCATGTTAGAGACCAGCCTGTTCTAACTTAGGAAGACCCTGTGTCAGTTAAAGAAGGCATATATCTGTAATCCTAGCACTTGGGGGGCTGAGACAGGAGGATTGTAGGTTTGAAGCCAGCCTCAGCAACTTAATGAGGATCTCAGCAACTTAGTGAGACCCTGTTTCCAAATAAAACATAAAATAGGCCTGGGGTAGAAGATGCCTGGGTTTCATCTCCAGTATCACAAAAAACAAAACAAAACAAAATGGGACTTGGGGCGTAGCTCAGAGGTAGAGCCACGCTGCGTTCAGTCTCCAGCAGTACTAGTGTCGCACACACATTCACACAACAAAAGAAAGAAAAAAAGAGAGCGAGGGCACAGAGCAAGAAGACGGACCTGCAGCGGTGTCAGGTGAGCACCTGATGAAGTGCAGGGCTGCCACCCTGCAGAGGAGCACGGCCCAGACCTCGGCAGGAGTTGCAGACAGCGAAAGGGGACGTGGACTTCAAACAAGGCCAGGTGGAATCCTAGAACTGCTAGTGCTCCAGCGGAGCACTGCCTGCATGTAGCCCAGAGGCAGGGAAGCTGGAGACGGAGCTGGCGGAGGCACCGGGCTGTTTGGGCAAGGCCGCCAGGTCCAGCTGGTGTCCCTCAAGGCCAGGGTGTGACATGGCAGAGGCCGGGCTCAGAGAACGTCTAGGAATTCATGAAACAAATACAGAATAAACACAAGGAAATCTACACCTAGGCACATCAGAGTAAGATGAAACGCTAGAAGCGACTGGGCCAGCTCCCCAGGAACAGGGCCTCTGGCTGGCAGCTGACGGCCAGCAACCGCACAGGAAGCTGGAAATGACAGGGTGCTGCACCCAGATGTTGAGGAAGTAACCAGCGCCTGGGGCCACAGCCAGCACAGGCCTCTTGATAAGAGGGAAGCTAACCTGGGAGGGCAGTGCATGCCTGAAACCCCCCCCCCCCCCCCCCGTACTGGGGAGGCTTAGACAGGAGGATCACAGGTTCGTTGACAGCCTCCGCTAATTCGTGGGGCCCTCTGCAGCCGAGTGAGACCCAGTTTCAAAATAAAGAATAAAAGTAGGGCTGTGGCGCACGCTTGTAATCCCCAGGATCGCGGTACGCACACAGACATAGCTACTTGGTTGGGCCCTTTGCGACTCTGCGAGACCCTGTTTCAAAATGAAGAATAAGAAATAGGGCTGGCGAAAGGGCTGAGGAGTGAAGCTCAGAGGTAGAATTCTCCCCTGTTCAATTCCCAGTACCATAAAACAAACAAAACAACAAAACACAAAAGAACAAATTAAATAAGCCAGGCGCGGTGATGCACAGGGTGGCCTGCCCCATGCAGGAGGTGTGGAATTTAATACTAGAAAACCTCCAGACAATCCAGTTGAGATCTGTCTCAGCTTCACTGCTACTGAAGACCCATCGGGTTGTTACCAGAGTATTTCATTGTTGTTGTTGTTGTTTTGTGTGGGGCACTGGGGAATGAACCCAGGGGCATTCTACCTCTGAGCTACATCCCCAGCCCTATTTTATTTTTTGTTTTGAAACAGAGTCTTACTAAATTGCTGAGAGCCTTGCTAAGTTGTTGAAACTGGCTTTTTGTGTTTGTGTGCATGTGGTACTGGGGATGGAACACAGGGGCCTTCTATCTCCAGGCTGCACTCCCAGAACTATTTTATATTTTATTTGGAAACAGGGTCTCTTTAGCCAGCTGAGGCTGGCTTCGAACCTGCACGATCCTCCTGTCTCAGCCTCCCAAGCACAGGGATTATAAGCGTGTGCCACCATGCCCGGCTGAAACTGGCTTTAAAACTATGATCCTCCTATCTCAGCCTCTCAAATATTGGGATTACAAGCGTGTGCTACTACGCCTGGATATAAATTCTTAAATTGGACACATTTATTTTTTCTCTTATGTGAGAGGAAAAAAAGTGGTTGATCTTACCTACTTTTTTTTTTTTTTTGGTGGTACTGGGGTTCCTGGAAGCCCTTCTACCTCCAGGCTACACTCCCAGACCTATTTTATATTTTTATTTGGAAACAGGGTCTCCTAAGCCAGCGCGCGCGGCTGGCTTTGAACCTGCGTGATCCTCCTGTCTCTGCCTCTCAAGTGCGGGGATTACAAGCGTGCGCCACCACGCCCGGCAATCTTACCTACTTTTTGAAAATGGTCTTGCTAAATTGGCTGAGGCTGGTCTTGAACCTGCGGTCCTCCTGTCTCAGCCTTCTAAGTACTGGGATCACAGGCATGTGCCGCTGCACCTGGCATGGCTCAGCCCTGCTTTGCAGTGTACAATGGTTTGATTATTCTTTATTTAGTCAACACAAACCCACTGAGAGCACCCTTGTGCCAGGCTCCGTCTAGGCGCCTGCGTACTACAGAGTGCTGGGGTATGAGGATGCAAGTGCAAATGGACGCTGGCTCCTGACCCTGCCAGTGTGATCCCAGAGCCTTCCTGGGGCCGAAGCTGGACAGCAGCACTCCCCCAGAACAGGAATGAGGCAGCCACGCTCCCCAGGGGTAGCTGCGGGAGAACTGTGTGGGTGGGCACTCACCGGGTGTGATGGGCAGGAGGAGCAGGCAGGGAGCCGTGGAGCCCAGGGGCAGGTGGCCCTGTCCTGCCCGGCAGCACCAGGGTGGCCTTGTTCTCAGCAGGGACTGCCTCCCCTTTCCTCTTTGAGCTGTGTCAGCCACTGGTCCTGATGGCCTCTGGCTAAGGATGCTCTGGATGCTCTGACTTTAGGCTGGGACTCATGTGGCTCCTAACTCTCCCCTCCCCGAGTCCCAGATGTCCTTCTGGCATTTGTGTTGGCCCACATCCCTCAGCTTGAGGGCTGCAGTGTGCCCTCATTACTCTGGCTCAGTGGTTGACCTTACCTACTTTTTGAAAATGGTCTTGCTAAATTGGCCGAGGGTGGTCTTGAACCTACAATCCTCCTGTCTCAGCCTTCTAAGTACTGGGATCACAGGCGTGTGCCGCTGCACCTGGCATAGCTCAGCTTCTGAGCGCATGCTGGCCAAGTGTCCCATGGTAGCGGCAGAGGCCAGGAGGATCTGCAGGCCTTGCGCTAGGGCTTTGGGGCAGAGCTCCGTGGCTGTCCCCGCAGTTGCAGTCTTTGAGCTGTTTCCGCTCTGCCCTCCAGCTAGCTCCCTTTCTGCAAATGTCTCGTAACTGGCAAGTCTCCAGGAGGAGGGGCTGTGGCTGTCAAAGGAGGCTTCCAGAAGGCAGCGGGATCTGGACTGGGCAGGAGATGCCTCCTGCGCATACCAAGTGGCTGTGTGCCCATGCTCACAGTCAGGCACTGGTGGGTGGAGCCGAGGACCGAGGGAGAACAGCTCCAACCTGAGGGGAGGTTGGAGCTGGGGCTGATCGCTTACATTGTTCAGTCTTTAAATTACCCCTTAGGATCAGAGCCTGCTGAGGGGTGAGGCCTGTGCCGGGGCCAGTGAGGCCAGGATTGGAGCCTGCCGTGAGGCAAGGCCTGTGCTGGGGCCTCCGAGGCCGAGAGCATGAGATTGGAGCCTCATGCTCTGAGTCTGGGATCAGAGCCTGCCATGCGGTGAGGCCGTAGCTGGAGCCAGTGAGGCTGGGATAGGAGCCTGCCGTGAGGCTAGGCCGGTGCTGGGGCCTCTGAGGCCGGGATCAGAGCCTGCCATGAGGCAAGGCTGATGCTGAAGCCAGTGAGGCCGGGATCAGAGTCTACCAGGTGGCCAGGCCGGTGCCGGGGCCTTCAAGAGTGGGATTGGAACTTGGAATGCGGCATACACAGAGAAATATCACAGAAAAGCCGGGCGTGGTGGCGCACGCTTGTAATCCCCGCGCTTGGGAGGCGGAGACAGGAGGATCGCGCAGGTTCGAAGCCAGCCGTGCTGGCGTAAGAGACCCTGTTTCAAAAATATAAAATAGGTCTGGGAGTGTAGCCCGGAGGTAGAAGGGCTTCCAGGAACCCCAGTACCACCAAAAAAAAAAAAAAAAAAAAAAAAAAAAAAAAAAAAAGAAATATCACAGAAAATAAAAAATCAGATGCTTTCCCTAATATGCAAAAACTAGGAAGAAATGGGTAATGGGAGGAGATCTAGTTGCTCCTCCTATGGAGGAGCAGTTAAGGTGACCAATCAGAGGGGATGGGATGGGGGAGGATGGACTCTCTTTAAAACACATGATGTACGTAAACAAATGAAATCAAAATTAATCACCAATCAAGCATGGGATTGAGGGGGAGGGGGAGGGAGTGGGAGGGGGATGGGATAAAGGCTAATTGGGTGATGTGTGCTTGGATATCCTCACTAGTCTTGCATTCCATTGTGATGTTTGACTACAATGCACCAATAAAAATATATTAAATAAATTACCCCTAGTTTGCTGCAGAGGAGGAGGGATTCTGAGGAGCTGCACAGGTCGTTTCCAGCTGGTTGACGGCTGACGCAGGGTCAGCCGTTGTGGCGTGTGAGGTTGGGAGGCCGAGTCCCGCGCCGCTAGCAGGCATGGGGTGGAGTGGCTGGGAGGCATGCCTGGTACCTCCCCAACCTTTCCGGCTCGCTCCGCGGTGCTGGAGGCTGGCACTGAGGAATGCCCGCACCGTGCGCTCAGGTGAACGGGAAGGCGGTGCTGGGTGGCGCTTTGTTATGAGTGGAATTTAAAGTGCTGCCTGTTACTGCTGGCGCTTGCCTTGCGTGACCTTGAGGATCCGCTCGGTCGTGCAGTGCCTGTGACAGGTCCTCCTGGTGTGCGTGCAAGAATGCTCACGTGGCGTTTCCGTGGCTGAGCGATTTGTCCTGGAACTCTTGAAACGGAAGATAATTTGGGTGTGTTTGTCTGCCTAAATTTATAGTTATTTAAAGAGTTAACTTGGTGGTTCATGGTAGAATTTGGATTCCGTCCCTGCCAGAGTGGTGGCGGGAGGTTGGAGGGGGCCTGGGAGGCCTGCCCGGTCGCCTCGGGGGGCAGAGCTCTTTCCGCCAGGTGCCTAGTTTCACAGTCGATCGGAGGCCGTGTGCTGGGGTTCCAGGAGCTCTGTTGCCGTGCCGCCTGCCTGGGTAAACCTCCCCCGCTGTTCTGCAGGTGACAAGGCTCTTGATGGATACAGTAAGAAGAAGTACGTCTGCAAGTTGCTGTTCATCTTTCTCCTTGGTCACGACATCGACTTTGGACACATGGAGGCCGTGAACCTGCTGAGCTCCAACAGATACACGGAAAAACAGATCGTAAGTATGGCTGCGGGCTGGGGCCCTGCGCCCGCGTGCCGGCCTGCAGACTGTCCTCCATCCCGTCCTGATTAGCGCGCCAGCCCCGCGGGGGCGTGCAGGCGTCGCCGTGCGCCTGGTGCTGACACTGAGGCCCGCCCCTCCCCCTGTCTAGGCAGCGTGGGGAGCAGGATGCCGAGGGATCGGAGCCGGTGCTCCCCGCAGGGTGGCTGAGGGATCGGCTCCCTGCCGGTGCTCCCCTCAGGGTGGCCTTTTCTCCAGCTGCTCCAGCCGGCGCCTTGCCCCCAGGCAGGCACCTGCTGTTTAGGCAGGAACGCCTGCTGGTGTGCCTCTGTGCACGCTGCAGCCCACTGGGGCCCAGGTCTGTCTCCCTTCCCACAGAGCCCCGTTAGGCACTGTTGCAAATAAATTTACGTGAACGGCTTTGTGTACCCTTCCCGGAACGCAGGGCTACCTTTTCATCTCCGTGTTGGTGAACTCCAACAGTGAGCTGATCCGCTTGATCAACAACGCCATCAAGAATGACCTGGCCAGCCGCAACCCCACCTTCATGGGCCTGGCCCTGCACTGCATCGCCAACGTGGGCAGCCGGGAGATGGCCGAGGCCTTCGCCGGGGAGATCCCTAAGATCCTCGTCGCGGGGTACATGACAGCGCGCTTTCACGTGGAACACGTCCGTGTGTGACCTTCGCCTCACACCGTGCTGTGGTCTCCATCCTGTGCAATGGGCAGGGGGCGCAGTCTGAGCTGGGTCAAGGGTTGCAGGCTATGAGTTCAGAGGTCCAGTCAGATGCCTCTCGCTGAGACAGGTCACAGGAGAAAGCCCAGCCTGGCCAGCCGTAGCCAACCCAGAGCGGGCTTCCACCTCACGTGGGGCCTTCCCTGAGGAGAAGGCAGCGCAGGCTGTTCTGTGGCGTGGCACGGCATCTTGCCCTTGCCCTTGCCCAAGAGCATCAGCACAGGAGGTCAAGCTCCAGAGTCCTGGGCGTCCTGAGTCGTCCATTGTCCTCCCTGTTGATTTGGGGAGATCTGCCTGGCCCTGCGTAGCTGGCTGTGGAAGAGCCTGAAACAACCCTGCGCCGTCCTGGGCCTTGGACCTGAAAAGCAGGACTGCCTGCCTCGCTCAGGGTGATCTGAGTCACTGGGTCGCTGGCCACAGAGCAGCACATCTGGCTGCACCTGCAACGGCTCCAGAAGGGGCAACCATCAGGGAAGTGTGTGGGGGCTTCCAGGCTGCATGGGGCAGAGGCACAGGGAGGTGCCCGGGACAGGTCAGCCCAGGCCTCCGCCGTGCCACCTGCCACCCAGGGTCCTCGGCACAGTCTCAGGGCGGGTTTGACTGTCACAGTGGAGAGCCTGCCGTCACCAGTGTGCAGGGTCTGGGGCTGCTGGGGGTGGCCTGCACTGTCAGGACAGGCACGTGGTGAGGACAGTCCAGGCTGCTGGCCCGTGCTGTGGTGGAGCAGCCCTGCCCTTGGCCGAGCAGCTGAAGCGCGGAGTGTCACTGCTGAGATGCGGGCCGCAGGTGCAGAGCGCAGCCCAGGGACAGGGCAGACACGCGGGCTCTGAGGAGTGCAGGCTGGCACGAGTGGACGGCGGTCCCCGTCTGTGCCTTCTCGGGGCGTCTGGACACCTGCTGCACAGTCTCCCTGCTGGGCTGGTGCCTCCTGCTCTGTGAGCTTGGCCACGCACGGTGGGGAGGGGAAGCAGGGCCCAGGCGGCCCTGCCTCAGCCAGTCAGAGCGGCCTCCCCACCTGTGTCGCCCTGCCTTCTGCCTCCCGCCCGCTGAGAGGGAGAAGACGGCAGAGTGCCCCGTTGATTAGGGCCGCCGCTCTGGACGTGGCCTGGCACAGCCGAGGGCACCTCTCTGGCCAAAGCCGGAGGCGGAACAGTCATTTGCCAGGTGGCAGGCCTGAGGCCGGGCTGGGCCGGGCCGGGCCCCAGGAGTGGCCCCTTGCACTGCACACAGCGCTCTCCCTACAGCCTTCCTCTTGCTCACAACGCCCGCAGGTCGGGGCCTGGCACCCTGCTGTCTCGGTTGTCATGGGCCCTACCTCCTCACTGCAGGGCATGGGGTGCTGCCGTGGTTCCCACCCTCAGCGGGTGCTGCATTCCACGCCCTGCATCGTGGAGAGGAGAGAGTAGCTGCCGTGGTGGGCGAGGCTGTCTCCTGTGAGGCCCTCTCGCAGCCCTGTTGCGTGTGGATTATTGAGTTGTACAAATGTTGTGCTCCAGACAGTGAGGGGCGCCGTCGATATGGTGTGCTTGCACAGCCAGGCGTGCTCAGGGCAGCTGTGTTGAGGGTGAGAGCTGACCACAAAGGTACTGCCAGCAGGATCGCCCGTGCCACCGGGCTGGGGTCCCGCCTTGGAGCCGCCATGCTGGGGCGCACGTTGCTGTTCCGACTCTCTTGTGTTCCGGGGACCCTGGCTGCTCCCCACGCAGCTCCAGGCTGCCTCAGCTCGTGGGGCACCAGGGGCCAGTGTGCTATGGAGCGACGCTGAGGTCTGTTTTCCAGGGACACCATGGACAGCGTGAAGCAGAGTGCTGCCCTGTGCTTGCTGCGCCTGTACCGAACGTCTCCTGACCTGGTTCCCATGGGCGACTGGACGTCCCGTGTGGTGCACCTGCTCAACGACCAGCATCTGGTAAGTGCCCTCTGCCTCCAGCTGACCTTCCGCCTGCAGCCAGCGTGGCCTGAGGGTGGGGAACGGCGAGCGTGGTGGCCTGTACCTGCATGGGGTTCTGTGTGGGGCTGCCAGCACCATGCCAGGCTCCATTGGGGCTTTCTGGAAGTGTGGGGTGGTTCCTGCCTGGCGTCCCTGGTGGCTCCTGGCCTGGGCTGCCCTGGGTGCCTGTGGTTCCCGATAAGCTCCAGCATGCGGCCTTACTGATTTGTGTAACCCTCCAGCCAGCCCTGCCTGTCATCCTGTTATTCTTTTTTTGTGTGGTACTGGGGATGGAACCCAGGGGCACTCTACCTCCGAGCTACAACCCGGCCCTATTTTTTTTTTTTTTAATTCTTCATTTTGAAACAGGGTCTTACTGAGTTGCAAAGGGCCTCACTAGCTGAGGCTGTCCATGAACTGCGATCCTCCTGTCTCAGCCTCCCAAATGCTGGGATTACAAGTGTGTGCCACCACACCCAGCCTGTCATTCTATTATTTATTTATTCATTTTTCTTGTGATACTGGAGATGGAACCCAGGGGCATTCCACCTCTGAACTGCATCCTCAACTCTATTTTTTTTTTTTTTTTTTTTTTTTGTGGTACTGGGATGGAACCAAGGGGCTTTCTATCCCTGAGCTACACTCTCAGACCTATTTTATATTTTATTTGGAAACAGGGTCTTGCTAAGTTTCTGAGAGCCTCACTAAGTAGCTGAGGCTGGCTTCGAACCTCTGCAACCCTCCTGTCTTAGCCTACCAGGTGCAAGGATTATAAGCATGTGCCACTACGCCTGGCTTACCAACTTTTTATTTATCTTTTTGGTGGTACTGGGGTTCCTGGAAACCCTTCTACCTCTGGGCTACCCTCCCAGACCTATTTTATATTTTTATTTGGAAACAGGGTCTCTTAAGCCAGCGAGATCCTCCTGTCTCCGCCTCCCAAGCCCAGGGATTACAAGTGTACACCACCATGCCCAGCTCCAACTTTATTTTTTATTTTTTATTTTGAAACAGGGCCTCACTAAGTAGCTGAGGCTGGCCATGTGATTCTCCTGTTTCAACCTCCCAAATACTGAGATTTCAAGTGTGTACCACCATGTCTGGCTCTATTTTTTAGATGGCAGTAGAGGTAGGAGCAACTCAGTGTCCATGGTTAGAGCAGGCCACAGAGCACACTGTCCATGCAGTGGGTGTGGGGAGTGGGCAGTGGCTGTGCTGTTTGCTCTCTGCTGGACAGATGGCCAGTCCCTGGCTGGCTGGGTAGGCAAGCACATTGCACATTGGCTGTTTTTTTTTTTTTTTTTTTTTGTGTGTGTGTGTGTGTGTGTGTGGTACTGGGGGTGGAACCCAGGGGCTTTCTACCTCTGGGCTACACTCCCAGACTTATTTTATTTTATTTTATTGGTGGGTCTGGGGATGGAATCCAGAGGCATTTGACCTCCGAGCTACACCCCCTGCCCAATTTTTTATTCCTTATTTTTTTATTTTTATTATTTTTTTGGTGGTACTGGGGGTGGAACCAAGGGGCTTTCTACCTCCGGGCTATACTCCCAGACCTATTTTATATTTTATTTGGAAACAGGGTCTCACTAAGTTGCTGAGAGCCTCACTAAGCTGAGGCTGGCTTCGAACCTGTGTGATCCTCCTGTCTCAGCCTCCCAAGCGTGGGGATTACATGCGTGCACCACCACGCCCGGCTGTTATTCTTTATTTTGAAACAGGGTCTCACTGAGTTGCAGAGGGCCTCACTAAGTAGCTGAGGCTGTCCGCGAACCGCGATCCTCCTGTCTCTGCCTCCCAAATGCTAAGATTACAAGTGTGTGCCACCACATCTGGCTTCTATTTTATTCTTTCTTTGGAAACAGGGTCTCACTAAGTTGCCGAGAGCCTCACTAAGTAGCTGAGGCTGGCTTCGAACCTGCGCGATCCTCCTGTCTCAGCCTCCCAAGTGTGGGGATTACAAGTGTGCGCCACCACGCCTGGTACATTAGCTGGTTTTAACAGGGCTGGGGCTGTAGCTTGCAGGTAGAACACCTTTGGGTTTAATTCCCAGCACTGCAAAAAGACAAAGTAAAGCTGGTGAGCTGGCTCCACTGGAGTGGGGAGGGGCTCGCAGGGCTGCCTCTGTGGCTGTGGAGTGGCAGTGCCCGCACCGTCCCGTGCTGGTCACGACTTCCAGGCTTGCTGGGTGTTAGACGCAGCCAGACGCTGAGGTTGTGTAGGGAGGAAGGTGGAGGGCTGAGCAGGCTTTCTGAGGACAGTGCCCCGGGTGCTGGTGGGCAAGGCTTGGCCTCTGCAGGCAGGGTCCCATCTGAGGGCCAGGAGGTGTTGCTTGAGGCCGGAGCCGGGCGTCCGCACATCACCGTCAGATAGACCGAGCACCAGTAGGCTTTTCGAGTTATGCAGATGAGGAAACATAGGCTCAGAGGTTCTGTGGCTTCTCATGGTCCCAGGCTTGACCCAGTGTTCCTGAGGCTGTGAGCTGGGGCATTGGGCTGGCCCAGACCAGGGGTGCGTGATGCCGGTGGACAGCTGTGGGGTGACGAGGGGCTGCCTGCTCACAGCCTCTGAGCAGCTGTGACCATGGCGTGGGCTCTGGCAGGCGCTGTCAGGTAAGGTCGAGGGGCGTCACCAGACGTCAGGAAGACGGCCCCTGTGGCCCAGCCCTGGCTTCTTAACTAAAACACGGCAGCTCACCTCCAGCATTGCCACAGGGAAGGCTGAGGTTCTGCTTTTTCTGATCTCAAGGTCAGGGTCCTCCATCCTGGGGACCAGAGTGAGCGAGCCCCTGAGGCCCTTCAGAGAGCAGAGTGGGAGCCTGGGGCCTTGTGGGTGGGGAGGGGCGCGGGCAGGACTTGGCAGACTTGGTGTCATTTGGGTACAGGAGCTGCACTGATGGGGAAGGAGACCAGGCTGAGCCCTGCACTGTGCCAGCCACAGTGGTCATAGTCTTGAAGGTCCCATGATGGAACTGTCTGTCTGGAGCTGACGGGGCGGTGCAGATGTTGCCCTGTAGCCAGCAGGCTTGGGCAGTGCACCCCCCGGCATTGGGTCCCCTGGAAAGGAAGACTCGGGAGAGCAGCCCTGTTGGGTGAGGAGCAGCAACCAGTAACAGGGAGCCCAGAGCCGGCACATGCTTCCTCATCCATAGATGGGTGTGCCTTGTGCACCAGGGTGCCCCCAAACTCCAGGGGCCAGTGGTGAGTCATGCTGCCCAGGTGCACTTACACGTTGTGTTCTTAAAAACTCTCCCCTGAGCCACACAGGTGGCAGACACCTGTAATCCTAACGCTTGGGATGCTGAGACAGTAAGATCTCAGGTCCAAGGCAAGCCTCAGCAACTTGGCAAAGCCAAGCAACTTAGACCCTGTTTCAAAAGAAATGAAAGCCGGGCATGGTGGGCACGCTTGTAATCCTAGCACTTGGGAGGTTGAGATAGAATGATTGCAGGTTTGAGGACAGCCTCAGCAACTTAGTGAGGTTCTCTGAAACTTAGTGAGACCCTATTTCAAAATAAAGAATAAAAAATAGGGCTGAGTGTGTAGCTTAGAGGTAGAATGCTTCTGGCTTCAATCCAGTAATACAAACAGACAAACAGACTGGGCTGGTGTAGCTCAGAGGTAGCACACACCTCGATTGTTCCAGTATGTAGGACTACACACACACAACACACAGAGCTAGGAATGTAGCTCAGTGATTGAGTTCCCTGGATTCAGTCCCCAGCAGCCCCCTGCACGCACACGCACACATGCGTGCACACGTGCACACACTCACATGTGCACGCACATACACATGCGCACACACTCACATGTGCACACACATACACACGCGCACACGTGTGCACATGCACTCACGCACACACTCACATGCGCACACACGCACATATACATGTGTACACGTGCGCGCACACACGTTCTCTCTTGGCCCTGGGAACCTGTCAGCGCTCATTCTGCCGACTGAGAAGCACAGGAAGACGATGGGTCACTTCTCGAAGGTGGTGTTCACCTTTTCATTAAAAGCCGAAGAGACCGACCACGCATGCGGCCCGCGGTGCTCCCCGTCCTCCGCAGGCCCAGGAGCGGGCGCGGGGGAACGGCTGAGGAGGGCGCTTCCAGAGCTGACTGTTCACGTCTCCAGCCAGTCAGTCTGTCTTTTGTTTGGCACTGGGATAGAACCCAAGAGCATTCTATCTTTGAGCTGTACTTCCAGCCCTGTTTTTAAATTTTTTATTCAAAAACAGTCTCTCTAGGTTGATGTGAGTCTTAACTTGCTGAGACTGTCCTGAAACTTGCAGTTCTCCTGTCTCAGCTTCTCCAGTACTGGGATTATGAGCGTGCACCACCACGCCGGACTCATTCTATCTTCTGTGTTTGTGAGAAAATTTCTTAATCAAACATCTTTAAAAGTGAAACAGGTTACTGGGAACAGCCATCGGTTTTTGGAGTAGCGGCGACCTGCGCCTTGTGACTCCCGCTGAGCCAGGGCCCCGTCCAGGCGCTCTGTAGGGCGGGCCCTTGTCCTGAGCCTGCCCACCCACGTCCAGACTGCAGTTCTCCAGGACAGGGCAGAACATGGCAGGGCGTGAGGTCCTGCCTCCCTCCACGGCGGACGGCTCAGCTCCGGAGTGCTGCAGGAGGCAGCGGAGGCTGCACAGAGGCCCCAGGCCTGCCTCGCCCAGCGCTGCTCCTCCACGTAGGGGCTTGCACTGAGTTCTGCGTTTCCCATTGGTTATTTTTTTTTTTCGTGGTCCTGAGGATTGAACCCAGGGGCATTCTACATTCAAGGTACACCCCCAGTCCTTTTTATTTTTTGTTTGAAACAGGGTCTCGCTAGGTTGCTGAGTCTCGCTGTGTGGCTGAGGCTGTCCTTGAACCTGGAATCCTCCCGTGTCAGCCTCTCAAATTGGGTATTACAGGCATGTGCCACCATGCCTGGCACATTTCCCAGTTTCTAGAGAAAAGCTGGACAGAGACGAGGCTTCTGTGCCGTCTCCCTTTTGAAAGCACTGTGGACCGTCCCGAGCCAGGTGGCCGAGTGGCCTGACTCGTGGCGGCTCGGGCATCCTGAGTGGAGTCACGGGTCTGTCGCTGTCTTTTCAGGGTGTGGTGACTGCCGCCACCAGCCTCATCACCACGCTGGCACAGAAAAACCCCGAGGAGTTCAAGACCTCCGTGTCCCTGGCCGTCTCCAGACTGAGCAGAGTGAGTGGTGGGCCCTGCCTTTGCTGCCCCGGCCAGCCGGTGGCCAACGTCTTAGAGCGCGGGCCCCTGTCAGTCTCAGAATGCAGACCGTCTTGGTGGTGCTCAGCTCTCCTCTCACCCTGGTGGTGTCTGGGAAGCGCAGGCAGCCAGCAGGCTCGTGCCCAGCCTCCTCACGGCTGCGGCCCGCACCCGGCCCGCGGAGGCGCGAGCTCCGTGCTGCCCGTGCCGGGCCGTGAGCGGGCCTGCACGAGTGCTCCCGGGCACGTGGCTGGCTCCAGGCCCGCGTGCGCAGTCTCAGGCCTGTGTTCTGCGGCTCTTGCCCAGCGTTTCTGACTCCGGAGAACGGAAGGCCCGGCGTGTTCAGCCACTGTCCTGTCTGCACGAGGCTGCTGAGCTGCCGGGAGCGGGTCGGCGGTGATGGCTCTTGACCCGAGGCTCAGGGTCAGGCCTCTTCCAGCGTGGCCGCGCCGCCGCTCACTCCCCAGCTCTGTCTCCTGCCTGCTTTCTCCTGGAGTCTCAGGGTTGTTTTCCTGTCAGTGGGGCTGGTGACTTTTATGTAGATTGGCTGTTGGGATTTTTGTGAAGGGCTAAAGTCTTGCCCATTTCCTACTGGGGTGTGTGTGTGTGTGTGTGTGTGTGTGTGTGTGTGTGTGTGGTGCTGGGGATGGAACCCAGAGGCGTTCTATCTGAGCTCCATCCCTACCTCCCCTTAATTTGCGGTACTGGGATGGAACCCAGGGCATTCTACCTTCAAGCCACACCCCAGCCCTATTTGTTTTTTTTTTTTTTTTTTTTTTTTTTTTGCGGATCTGGAGATGGAACCCAGGGGCATTCTATCTCTGAGCTACACCCTCTGCCCTATTTTTTTATTCTTTATTTTGAAACCGGGTCTCACTGAGTTGCAGAGGGCCTCACTAAGTAGCTGAGGCTGTCCGCGAACCAGGATCCTCCGGTCTCAGCCTCCCGAATGCTGGGATTACAAGCGTGCGCCACCACGCCCAGCTCCCAGCCCTATTTTTTATTCTTTATTTTGAAATAGAGTCTCACTGAGTTGCGGAGGGCGTAAGTAGCTGAGGCAGTCCTCAAACCTGTGATCCTCTTGTCTCAGCCTCCCAAGTACTGGTTTGTAAGTGTGTACCACCACATGCAGCTCCTGACCCCCGTTTTTAAAACTTATTTTTGCATTGAAGCAATCTTGCTGGGTTGCTAAGGCTGTCCTTGAGCCCACGACCCTCCTGCCTCGGTCTCCTGAGTACCTGGATTGTAGGTGTGTGCCAGCATGCTCAGGAAGTCTTTTGTTTCCTTTGCCACTGTTTAAGTTACACTTTACTGACACTATTCACACGCTTGCACAGGCTCCCAGCGCCCGCCCACAGTGCGTCGGCTGCTGTGCCTCGGCCTGTACGCCACGTGCCGCTTCGCTTCAAGGTGGCGCCCAGCTCCTCTGTGACCTGCGGGGCCAGGGCTGCAGGGTAGCTGCTGCAACAGAGTATTTCCAGCTTTGCAAAGAATTAACTTTTGAATTTGTGGATATTTTTAATTTTTCTTTTTTTTTGTTTGTTTGTGGTTCTGGGGATCGGACCCAGGAGTGTCCTACCATTGAGCTGCATCCTCAGCTCTTGTTTTTATTATTATTTTTATTTTTATTTTTATATTTTTTGGTGGTACTGGGGTTCCTGGAAGCCCTTCTACGTCCAGGCTACACTACCAGACCTATTATATGTTTTTATTTGGAAACAGGATCTCTTCAGCCAGCGAGGCTGGCCTGATCCTGCGCTATCTTCCTGTCTCCACCTCCCAAGCGCGGGGATTACAAGCGTGCACCACCATGCCCAGCTGTTTTTATTATTTTTATTTGGAAAGGGAGTGGTAAGTTGCCCAGGCTAGCCTTGGGTTTGCGATGCTCCTGCCGCGGCCTCCCCTGTGCTGGACAGGCGTGGGCAGCGTACCTGGTGCCTCCTCACTTCCCTTGCCTCTGCTCTCCTCTGCTGCAGCGGCCGCGCCTCCTTCCTAGGTCTAGGGGTTGAGTCCAAGGGCATTCTGCCCTGAGCTGCAGTCCCAGCCCTTTTTAGTTTTTGTTTCTTTTGGAAGCAGTCTCACTAGGTTGCCGAGGCTCTCACTGAATTGCTGAGGCTGTCCTCAAGCCCGGGTCTTCCTTTTTCAGGTTCCCAAGTACTGAGATTACAGGTGTGCACCACCACGCCAGGCGGGTTTCCGTTTTTTGGGTCGATCTGCTAGTTTCTTTCTAAATTCTTGGAACAAATTTTCATTGCTTTTCTTTTTATATTTGTTTCAACTCTATTTATTTCATTTTTTATTTTGGCAGTACTGGGGATTGAACTCAGGGACATTCTACTTCCAAGCCACACCCCAGCCCTGTTTTTTTTTTTTTTTTTTTTTTTTTTTTGGTGCTGGGGATGGAACCCAGGGGCATTCTATCTCCAGGCTACAGCCCCATTTTTTATTCTTTATTTTGAAACAGGGTTTCATTAAGTTGCAGAGAGCCTCACTGAATAGCTGAGGCCTGTACGCCTCCGTTTTAGCCTCCAAGCACTGGGATTACAGGTGTGCACCGCCACGCCTGGCCATGTCCATTTATTTTATTTTATTTCATTTTTTGTGGTGCTGGGGATTGAATCCAGTGCACTCTGTCTCAAAGCTGCACTCCAGCCCTATTTTATTTTATTTTATAATTTTAATTTTTTGGTGGTACTGGGGTTCCTGGAAGCCCTTCTACCTCCGGGCTACACTCCCAGACACCTATTTATATATATATATATATATTTTTTTTATTTTTTTTTAAAATTTTTTATTTGGAAACAGGGTCTTTAAACCATCAAGGCTGGCTTTGAACCTGCGTGATCCTCCTGTCTCAGCCTCCCAAGTGCGGGGATTACAAGCGTGCCACCACGCCCAGCTCTATTTTACTTTTATTTTGAAACAGGGTCTTGCTAGGTTGATGAGAGTCTCACTGGTTGCTCCAGCTGCGATCCTCCTGTCTCAGCCTCCCAAGTGCGGGGATTACAAGCGTGTGCCACCACACCCCGCACAACCGCGTTCATTTAAAGAGAGAAGCCAGCTTGGCGTGATGGCGCACGCTTGTAATCCCAGAGGATCACAGCTTGTGTCCAGCCTCAGCTACTTAGTGAGGCCTCTGCAACTTAGTAAGACCCTGTTTCAAAATAAAGAATAAAAACATTGGCCCGGGGGTGTAGCTTAGAGGTAGAAAGCTGCTGGGTTCCATCCCTAGCACCCCCCTCCCCCCAAAAAGAAGCTTCAAGCTCTCCAAGTGGGCTGGCTGCAGTGTGTCTTGAAGGCGTAGTCGCTGGCCGTGTGTTATGCAAAGGCAGCGTGGGGCTCCTCTTCTGCTTCCCGCGCTCGCTGCCTGGCTGATTGTTTGTCCTGCAGGCCTTTCTTTGGTGGCGGGTTTGAGCTCTGCTTCCTGCAGGTGTGTCATGCCATAGTCCAGGAGGGGTCGAGGTGAGCTCTCCAGAGGCCACACCCATGGCCACTGTGTCCCAGACACGAGCTTAGGGAGGGGCAGCGACTCCGAGCCGAGGCAGGCGGTGGGGAAGTCTCCGTGCCAGCGATGAGACACTCTGGTCCTTGTTCAGGACGTTGCTGGGTCTCTGTGCGGGGCTCCGGTGAAGCAGCTGCTCCTGCCCGCAGCTCCCCGCACAAGTCCGCGCTGGGGATGCAGGGCGGCCAGGCGCTGTCTTCCTGAGGCGTCCTGCCCTCGGGATGGAGGGCTCTTCCTCTGGAATTAGAGTCGTTCCCGGCCCATGGGGAAACGGCTCCGCCTTGAGGCATCACAGCCTTGGCTCCGAGTACTGCTGGCGCCTGTGGCCCTCTGTGCAGAGCAGCAGGACTGCTGCCCGGGGCCCACGCCTGCTTCTCCCTTCTGGACGACAGGAAGGCTGCGTGCAGGAGTGTGCGCCCTCAGGACTGAGGGCTGCGGCTTTTCCTCTCCTCCTGCGGACAGCACGCCTCATCTGCCTGTCTGTCTTACAGATTGTGGCCTCCGCATCCACGGATCTCCAGGATTATACGTACTACTTTGTCCCGGCTCCCTGGCTGTCGGTCAAGCTTCTGAGGCTGCTGCAGTGCTACCCGCCCCCAGGTGATGGCCGTGTGGGGAGGGCTCGGCTCGCCCGGCCTCAGCAGGGAAGGACGGCTCTGAGGCTGAGTCAGGAGGATAGTGGGAGGCCAGCCTGGGTGACTTAGCAAGACCCTGTCTCAAAGTAGGAAACAAATGAGGGTTGGACGGCTCAGTGATAGAGCTCCTTGAGCTTTGAGCTCTAGCTTGGCAAAAAGAAAGAACAGCTCCCTCAGTTGGTGCTGCGCTACCTTGCTCTCCTCGAGAGCTCACCGCTTTGTTAATACTTACGTTTCTCTGCTTTGGAAGAGTATCAGATCTGTGCAGTTTCCCCCCTTTTTGATATTTCGGATCTAACCCTGGAGCATTCTACCTCTGAGCTACATCCCCCGCCCTGTTGTTGTTGTTATTATTATTATTATTTATTATTATTATTTTTGGTGGTACTGGCGATGGAACCCTTCTACCTCCAGGCTACACTCCCAGACCTATTTTATATTTTTATTTTTGGAAATAGGGTCTCTTAAGCCAGCAAGGCTGGCTTCGAACCTGCACAATCCTCCTGTCTCCACTTCCCAAGCGCAGGGATTACAAGCATGCGCCACCACTCTGGAGACTGAGTCAGGAGGATAGTTCGAGGCCAGCCTAGGTTATTTAGCAAGACCCTGTCTCAAAGTAGAAAACAAACGAGGATTGGATGGCTCGTGTTTTCTTGTTTGAAGAGTAAAGTTTTTGTCAGATGTTCCAAATTGTCCTCTAAGAAGTTGACCTTGTTGTTCAGCCTCGGGTTTTAGTCTGGGATGCTTCCAGGTTAGTTCTTGGTGACTTCCGGTGCAGAGCGCCGAGCTCGCCGAGCAGGAGCTGGCGCAGCGCGGCCTGTGCAGCAGGGCTGGTCCGCTGCCAAGCCTGGGCCTTGCCCCCGCCTTTCCAGGGACCGAAAGGAGCCCCTGGCCTTCCTCAGAGGAGGCCGGCCTGCACAGCTCGTGGCGCTCTTGTGAACTACGCCTCCTCCTCCGCAGCCAGGCGGAGTTTCTGATTTATGCTCAGACATTTCTGAGTGATGTGATTGGCGGAATCCCTGCCCTTCACGACCCCGTGCCTCTGTTCAGGCCTCTGCAGTGCGTTTTTTTTGGTACTGGGGTTCCTGGAAGCCCTTCTACCTCCGGGCTACACTCCCAGACCTATTTTTACATTTTTATTTGGAAACGGTCTCCTAAGCCAGCGCGCGCAGCTGGCTTCGAACCTGCGCGATCCTCCTGTCTCTGCCTCCCAAGTGCGGGGATTCCAAGCGTGCGCCACCACGCCCAGCTTGCGGTGCGATTTTTGGGTTGAGCCCTGAGATGGGGAGGCACTGGGCCTGAGTGGCTGGGTTTGCAAGTCTCACTGTTCTCTTTTCCGTAGTACTGGGAACTGAGCCCAGAGCCCAGGCGTGTTAGGCCAGTGCTCTGCCTGCCTGTTGGCGGCACCTTGCAGCCGTGCTGTGCGCGTTCTCTGGCGTTTCCGTACGCTTACTCACTCTGTGCTCTCTGGCTCATTATGCATTTTCTGGTTCAAGTAGAATCATGGCCTTTTCCTTACGTTGCTGTGTACAACATCTTCTCCGCCCTGTTGGTGCTGGCAGGTGGAGAGGTGTCTTGCTCCCTTCCCGAGATGTCAGCATGTGTTCTGCCTGTGTCTTGGGCTCTCTTCCCTCTTGACGGATAGTCTTATCCACATGCTCGTGTTACTTGCACTGAGATGCAGTCGTGGTTACCGTGGCTGTGAAATCCTCAGCCTGCATATCTGCGCCACTGGAATGGGGGCGCTTGGCTGCCTGCTCACAGGCAGCGTGTTGGGGTGGGACAGGAGCCCGCCAACAATTCTGTCTTGCCCAGAAGACCCTGCAGTGCGAGGCCGCCTGACCGAGTGCCTAGAAACCATCCTGAACAAAGCCCAGGAGCCGCCCAAGTCCAAGAAGGTCCAGCACTCAAACGCCAAGAACGCCGTGCTGTTCGAGGCGATCAGCCTGATCATCCACCACGACAGGTGCGCTGTGCGCGGGGGTCACATGCTCCCTCCTTGGCTGCTGGCCCGCTCTGGGAGATCCTCTGCTCCTCACCCATCTTCAGTCTGGAGTGGCCTCTGTGGCCCCAGGGTGTCCCGCTGTTGGCTTTGCTGAGGGTGGCTTCTCCCCAGAGCCCTCCTGCCCCTCTGCCTCGCTGGGCAGCACCTGCTGGCCTGAGGTCTCCTGGGCACCATGCAGGGGTCCGGGGCGGGACGGCTGGCCCACGCAGCCCGCAGGATTGTACCCTGCTCCTCCTGCGAACACTGGCGGTGGGCTTCTGTGGAGCCTTGCCTCGGCCCTTGGGCTTCTGTAAGAGGACCTTGCAGCTCACGGTGCAGCCCAGGGGCCGACAGCTGCACCCGGCACTGACCTACACCAGCCATTTTCTACTAGACAAAACAGTATGGTTGGGAGCTACTCGGATGTGATCCCGTCAGAGTGTGCTCTGTGCTCTCAGTAACATGGAGGAATGGCGCCCATGGAGGGGAGGGGAAGGAGCTCCCGTGTGCTGGCCCGGCTCGCGCCCGGGCTGCCTGCCTCGCCTCTCCAGAGCCGCAGGCGCTGCTGCAGGGTGCTCTTCTGGCCCTTTCGCTGATCTGCGGCGCGGGGGTGGCTGGTCTGTGCCAGGTCCAACTCGAGAGGGTGGGCGGTTTCCAGTGGGAGCGCGGTCCCGGGTGGTGACAGAGGATGTGAAGCTGAACTCGGCCAGGCTGGGCTTTGCGCTGCCTCCTGGAGCTCCTGCTGGGCGGCACGTGGCGCCCTTGGCCACTGCTGCCTGTGGCCAGCGTCCCGGCCTCTGGGTGGCTGGCACGTGCTCAGGCGGCCTCTGCCCCTGCCCCTGCCCCTCTCTGCTCACAGTGAGCCCAACCTGCTTGTCCGCGCCTGCAACCAGCTGGGCCAGTTCCTGCAGCACCGGGAGACCAACCTGCGCTACCTGGCGCTGGAGAGCATGTGCACGCTGGCCAGCTCCGAGTTCTCCCACGAGGCTGTCAAGACCCACATCGACACCGTCACCAATGCCCTCAAGGTGTGCTCAGTGCCCCCGCCCGCCAGTGCAGGGAGTCCCTGGGCTTGGCTCAGTGCTGGCCTGGCTCCTGTCTGTCCCCTGGCACAGCGGGGGTTGCCGCCCTGTGGCGAGGTCCTGGTGGAGTTCAAGGCCCGCCAAGCGTGCCCTGGCCTCACCCGGCCTGGCCCACCCTTCCCTTTGGGCTGTGTGTCCCCCGGCTGTTGTTCCTGTGGGACGGCCCTCCTGTGGCGTCCTGCTCCTCCAGGTCCCACAGAACAGAAATGATACTTTCTTGGTAGAAAAAGGAGATGTTTTGTTCTTAGATCCAAGAAAACTCAGCTTTTGCAGAGGAAAGTTCGCTTTGTCAAGGGTTCAGATTTTTTAAGGATTACCGTTTGAGGTGGAGCAGAGCTAGGTTAGCTTTCCCTGTTGTACGCCCTGCGTCTGTAAGACGAGCCTGGCAGGTGTGTTCTGAAGCTCAGGGCCACCTGCCGTGCACACCTCCTTGTCAGGGCGGCAGGTCGCAGAGCCCGGCTGGCTCGGCCTGGCTTGCTCGTGTGTGATTAGGACACTGTGCTTGTTTTGAGCGAGGCCAGTCCTTCCTGGTCCTGCCGTGGTGTCTCCTGGCCATGCCCCGTGTCGTGAAGGCCACTCTTGGCTCACGCGCTCTGCACTCACCGGGCCCCCACTGGGGTCCTGCTCCCCACGCTGTGGGGCTGGGGCCAGCACACCCCTGCGCCTGCTCAGGGTTTGTTGAGCGTGGAAGCCTTTTCCAGTGCCTTCTGGGGCAGGCGCAGAGCCTGCCTTGTGATGGCAGCCGATGACGCGGAAGGTGCTGGTTTGTGACAACACAATCAGGAGGCCTCAGTGAGCCAATCGCGGGGCCCGGAGCCTGCTCCTCAGAGGGGCTGGCCAGCCAGGCGACCCCATCTCTAGGTGGCCAGAGAGCAAGGCACAGTGAGTGGGCACTGTGTGACGGAGCCTGGTGGGCACCCGGATGTACGCAGGGGGTGGGGTGGGCAGGGGTGGGGCCCGGGGCATCCCCAGGCAGAGCCCACAGAGGCGTGGATGCGGCTTGTGGCCCACACGGTGTGGTGTGTGTGTGGCCTCGACTCCCTGCCTCTCCTGCAGACGGAGCGGGACGTGAGCGTGCGACAGCGGGCCGTGGACCTGCTCTACGCCATGTGCGACCGCAGCAACGCCCAGCAGATCGTGGCTGAGATGCTGAGCTACCTGGAGACGGCCGACTACTCCATCCGCGAGGAGATTGTGAGTCGCTGCGGCCCAGCCGGCTCCTGCGGCAGAGTGAATGCGGCTGGACCAGTTCCTTGGTGCTTAACAGCTGTGAATGTGCGCTAAGGGCCAGGGGCCTGCGGGCCAAAGATGGCTTTGGTGCCAGCTGTGCAGTCAGCTCAGCACTGAACCCCCACCCCACCCTGTAGGCCTAGCCCTGGCCTCTGTCCTTTCAGTGAGGTGGCACTTGGCCTTTTGGGAGTCGTGGTCTGCAAGCAGGCATTCAGATTGTGTGGGCAGACCTGGCCCCCCGGCTCCAGGGATTGATCCCAGGGCTGCTCTGCCTCTTGGCTGCATACCTCGCCCTTTATGTTTTATTTTGAGATGGTCTCGCTAAGCTGGGCTGCTCCTGCCTCAGCCTCTTAAGTAGCTGGGGTCACAGTCGTGTGCCACTGTGCCAAATCCTTAACTGTGCTCAGGGGTTGAGCCTAGACTTATTTTGGTGCTGGGGATTGAACCCAGGGACATTCTACATCCAGGCTACTCTCAGCCTTTTTTATTTTTTATATTGAAACAAGTTTTCACTAAATTGCTTAGGCTGGTCTTGAACCAGCAGTCCTCCTGTCTCAGCCTTCCAAGGATTACCGGCGTGTGCACCGTGCCCAGCTGAACCTTTATTTGATGGTTCCGTGCTGGGATGTATTTTCATGGGATTCCTGGGCATCCAGCAAGAAAAATGTCTAAGTGGTAGTTTGCTGTGTGGTAGGTAGGTTTCTTGGCATCCACACGGCAGGTGTGTGCCCCTGATAGGTCACCGTGTCCAGTAGACCCTGCTCATGCCGCTGGGTCGGAGGCAGTGTTGTTGAGCCACGTGGTCGCATAGGGGGGCCTTGGCTCCCTCTGCCCCACTCGGGATTGGTGCTGGCTTCTCCACAGGTCCTGCGGTACAGTGAGCAGTGGGTTTGCTGGGGAGGGTGGTGTGTGGTCTGGTTTGAAGGGGCAGCCGCTGTGGCCAGCTGCAACCTGGCCTCTCCTGGCTGTGCCGACACCTGTCTGGAGTGTGGTGCTCTCCTTGGGAACCTGTGGAGAGACAGTGTCCACGTGGGCGCTAGCCAGGGCCTGGGCAAGGCGGGCTGGGTGCCAGGCGGCACGGCTGGTGCAGGCTGTATCCTTAAGGAGGCCTCAGTGCGGGGCTCCCTCGGAGTGGCCTGTTCCTGGCCAGGTCTGGGAGGTGTGGCCTGTTGGGCAGGGCTGGCTCTGGGACCGCAGTCACTGGACAGACCTCCCTACCTTTTCTCCGTTCCTCGATCCTTTTCCTCATTTCCCTCCCTCCTCTTTTTTTTTTTGTGTGTGTCTGAGACGGTGGTGGAGTGTCCAGCAGGATGGTGTGTAGGTTTTAAGGGCTTGAGTGTGTCTTCTCCGTGATGGCTGACGTCCTGTCAGCCTCAGGCCCCTCTCAGCCCCAGGACAGGTGTCGTGCTACGGCTGCTCTGTGGTGTGCTAGCCACTGGTGTCCTGAGCGGCTTGGCCACTCCCTGCCCCGGTGCAGCAGGTCAGAGCCAGGGCAGCAGTCTGCATGTGCTCTGGAGGTGCTGGAGGACATCGTGCAGGAGACAGAAGAGGCCTGGACAAGAGCGGAGCCTTCTGGGAGGCGGGCAGCAGGCGGGGCCAGGGCCCAAGCGTATGGCTGCAGGGCTAGCTGGGGAGTCTGGGGGCCGGGGGTTGGGGGCAGAGCAGAAGAACAGTGGTCCAGGCTCCAGGCGTGGGGTGGTGGGGCGTGTGGGGCCTGGTTGCCATGGTAGCTGGCTCTGTTTTGGCAGCGGGCACTCTCAGGGCTCAGTGGGAGGGGATGGCTGTGGGGAGACAAACTTAGTTTCAGGCAGCTGGGCGGAGTTGCCCATTGGGTGGCTGCTTGGGGGCAGTGTGGGCCTTCCATAGGGAGGGCGAGGGAAGCCCAGGGGAGGTGGGGAAGGCCCTCCAGGAGGGAGGACGTCTTGGTGCTGCCCTCGCTGGGTGTCTACAGGGCCAGTTGCCTTGACCTGCGGACACTGGGCCTGTCCCCAGGGGCTGGCCGCTTCCCTCCTGTCAGTGCTCTGTGCTCTGGCATGGCCTTCTCAGCATCGGGTAGCTCCACACAGCCCACTTAGGGCCTTCTGAAGCCCCACGTGACCTGAGTGACGCCCACTGGCCCTCCCTGACTAGCCCTCCCTGGCTGGCCGGCCCTCCCTGACTGGCCGGTCCTCCCTGCAGGTGCTGAAGGTGGCCATCCTGGCTGAGAAGTATGCCGTGGACTACACCTGGTACGTGGACACCATCCTGAACCTGATCCGCATCGCCGGGGACTACGTGAGCGAGGAGGTGTGGTACCGTGTCATTCAGATCGTCATCAACCGTGATGACGTGCAGGGCTACGCCGCCAAGACGGTGTTCGAGGTATGGCCTGGGCTCCGCAGCAGCGCCACGCTCAGGTGAAGGCGCCGGCAGGTGCCACTCGCCGCCACCCCCCCCCCGGGCTCCCGGCACCTGTCCTCCTGGCCCTCCCACTGTGGGCACCCGTTGTCAGCACCAGTTTCCTCCCTCCCTCATTTCCAAAACTCTGCTGGGGTGAGGTGCGTGGGCTCCTCAGGGGCCACCACGAAAGCCGCCCGAGCCCAGTGCTTCAGGCTGGCGTGCTGACGCTGCTTCGTGCCGCTGGGGCTCCCTGCTGGGGGCTCATGCTGGTGTAGACAGGCCTCGCGAGGAGGAGCCCTGTCCCGTCGTCCTCATGTTGCTCCTGTGCGTGGAGGCAGCTCCGGGCTCACGCCGCAGCCCAAGGGAGCCAGGGTCTCCCGCATGCTTTGGGGAAGCTCACGCAGAGGCAGTCACGTGAGGTGGCGCCCCTGGCGTGGCTGGTGGTGCCGCATTGTGTGGCTCCTGCACTGTGGCGGGCGACTCCTGGCTCACGGCTCCATGCATGGTTCATAGGCTCTGCAGGCCCCGGCATGTCACGAGAACCTGGTCAAAGTGGGCGGCTACATCCTCGGCGAGTTTGGAAACTTGATAGCCGGGGACCCGCGGTCCAGGTGAGACCTGGGAGCCAGCTGGCATGTGCCCACCTGACAACTGCGTGTCCTCCCTGGGTCCCTCAGTCTCCAAACCACTGGAGCAGCAGAGTCTCTGGTCAAAAGTGCAGAGTGGTCCAATGGACAGCCTTCTCAGGGCCGCGTGATCAGACCTGGAACTGGAAGTGGGTCTCACAGGAGGCTTTTCCCTCAGCAACCCTTTTCCCCGCACCAGGCCAGCTGTGTGGGCCCGAGACAGAACAAGTGTGTGGGCCCAGGACACACCAGGTGTGTGGTTTGAGACAGGCCAAGTGTGCGGGAGGCTGCGTACGTGGGCCTGAGACACACCAGGTGTGCAGCCCAAGACAGGCCAGGTGTGGGGCCCAAGACAGGCCAGGTGTGCGGGCCCAAGACAGGCTGGGTGCGGGCCCGAGACAGGCCAGGTGCGGGACCAAGACAGGCCGGGTGCGGGCCCAAGACAGGCCAGGTGTGCGGGCCCAAGACAGGCCAGGTGTGCGGGCCCGAGACAAGCCGGGTGCGGGACCAAGACAGGCCAGGTGTGGGGGCCCGAGGCCGAGACAAGCCAGGTGTGGGCCTGAGATAGGCCAGGTGTGGGGGCCCGAGGCTGAGACAGGCCAGGTGTGGGCCTGAGACAGGCCAGGTGTGGGGGCCCGAGGCTGAGACAGGCCAGGTGTGGGCCTGAGACAGGCCAGGTGTGGGGGCTCGAGGCTGAGACAGGCCAGGTGTGGGCCTGAGACAGGCCAGGTGTGGGGGCCCGAGGCTGAGACAGGCCAGGTGCGGGCCCGAGACAGGCCGGGTGCGGGCCCGAGACAGGCCAGGTGTGTGGGCCTGTGGCCGAGACAGGCCAGGTGGTGTGCTGCTCAAGACGGCCAGTGACGCTGCTCCCGCCTGCTCTCACCAGCCCTCTGATCCAGTTCGACCTGCTGCACTCCAAGTTTCACTTGTGCAGTGTCCCCACGCGGGCGCTGCTCCTGTCCACCTACATCAAGTTCGTGAACCTCTTTCCGGAGGTGAAGACCACGATCCAGGATGTGCTGCGCAGCGACAGCCAGCTGAAGAACGCCGATGTGGAGCTGCAGCAGCGGGCTGTGGAGTACCTGCGGCTCAGCACTGTCGCCAGCACCGACATCCTGGTATGTGGCACCCCAGCCGCCGCTCGGAGCCCAGTGCCCAGGCCCAGCCCAGCTGACCTTTTGCCCTCTGCCCAGGCAACTGTCCTGGAGGAGATGCCGCCCTTCCCGGAGCGTGAGTCCTCCATCTTGGCCAAGCTCAAGAAGAAGAAGGGCCCAAGCACGGTGACTGACCTGGAGGAGACCAAGCGGGAGCGGAGTGCTGACGTGAACGGGGGCCCTGAGCCTGCCCCGGCCAGCACGAGTGCCACGGTAGGTGTCCACGCCTGGCCAGGGGCTGCACCTCCTTCCCAAGGTGTGCAGGGTGGCCGCCCAGGAGACCGGTACCTGTGCATGGGGCAATGTGTGAGACTGGCTTCTCGGGCCAGGCCAGCTCCCACCTCGCGCCACGGGGACTTCCGTCAGAGCTGTGGGCACCTGCCTGCCCGCCTGCCCTCAGGAGGCCCCCGGCTTTCCCTGGAGGAGGAGGCCTTCCGTCAAGAGCCGTGGGTGCCCGCCTGCCCTCAGGAGGCCCCCGGCTTTCCCTGGAGGAGGAGGAGGCCTTCCCTCAGAGCCGTGGGTGCCTGCCTGCCCTCAGGAGGCCCCCGGCTTTCCCTGGAGGAGGAGGCCTTCCGTCAGAGCCGTGGGTGCCCGCCTGCCCTCTGGAGGCCCCCGGCTTTCCCTGGAGGAGAAGGCCTTCCGTCAGAGCCGTGGGTGCCCGCCTGCCCTCAGGAGGCCCCCGGCTTTCCCTGGAGGAGGAGGCCTTCCGTCAGAGCCGTGGGTGCCCGCCTGCCCTCTGGAGGCCCCCGGCTTTGCCTGGAGGAGGACGACGTGTGGTTCTGTAGTGAGTTGAAGTAGAGCCGTTTTCTCTCCGTGCGTGGCACCTCAAGAATGCTCGCTCGCTTGGGTGGCGTCCTTTGGTGTCTGTGTCTCAGCTGCCCTTGCTTCCTTCACCTCTTCAAGAGAAGCGGCTCTCTGAAAGCCATCCCGTGCCAGGCTCTGCCCCGGGCCCAGCGCAGCAGTGCCCCTTGCTGGGGGCTTGCCTGGGGCTCCTGTTGTGGAGGTGCGGCTGTGGCCGCTGAAGGGAGCCCCGCTGCCCCTCCATGTGCTCGTCCAGTGATGGGAGGTGTCACTTAGGGGATCAGGTGGTGCCCTTTGGGCGGGCGATGTGGCTGCAGGCCTGTGGCCAGCTGTCTGCTGGCCAGGGGTGCTGTATCGGAGCGCTGGTGCCCCTCGCAGGGCACCTGTGTGCTGCCCTCAGGACGAGCTGCCAGCCCGTGACGAGCTCTGCTTGGCTGCCCGGCCCGGCCCTGCCTTCCGCCAGTCCTCCTGCTTGCCTTCTCACGCCTGTGGTGGCTTTGGGCAGCTTGATTTTGGCGATGGGTTGATTTTGAAATCAACCAAAGAAGTGCGTGCTTTCTCCCAGGTGGCCTCTTCTGCCGTGCCTGAGCGGCTTAGCAGGGCTCAGCGTTCACGTCCCGCCGACGCTAGCTGACTGCTGTGAGCTAGGCCCTGTGTGCCGGGCGCCTGGCATTGGCTTCCCGTCGCCTCCCCTCGTGGCATCTTAGCCCCCAGTGGCACAGAGGTCACGCGGGGACGGGTTTCTAGAGAGGAGCGTGTGCAGTTTATTAGGACGCGTGTTCACATGGTGCCAATGCAGGCTCCGTGGGTGCTGGTGGCGGCTCCTCGTCAGAGCCCAGGCTGGGGAGAAAGGGCAGCAGCCAGATTCTGCAGGGTGGGGCCTTGTGCCCAGGCGAGGCGAGGTGGGTGTGGAGGCTGCTGCGCCAGCCGGGTCACTAGGAAACCATCCCAGGAAAAGTGCTGAGCGCCCTCAGCTTATCGCCACGTGGTCCTGCCCTTCCGGGAGAGGTGCATGTTTCCACGGTTACAGAAACGGGCTTTGGGAGCAGTTGGGATGGTTGTCCTTGGTCCTACCCTGGGTTTGGTTCTACTTGGTCTTTCTCTTCTGTGTCAGCTCTGAGAAGATGTGAGGTAGACAGCCAGGCCAGGTGGGCTTGGAAGGAGGCCCGGGAGCTGGGCTGCGGTGGGGCTGAGGAAACGGGGCCTTCTGGATGTGGGCCAGTGGCTGTCTCTAGAAGGTGATTTTGGGATGTGGGGGGTGTAGTTTTTTTAAATTTTTTTTTTAATGGTACTAGAGATGGAACCCAGGGGTATTCTACCTCCAAGCTATACCCCCGGCCCTATTTTTTAATTTTTTATTTTGAAACAAGGTCTCACTGGGTTGCAAAGGCCTCACTAAGTACCTGAGGCTGGCCAGGAACTGTGATCCTCCTGTCTCAGCCTCCCAAGTGCTGGGATGACTAGCGTGGGCCAGCACGCCCGGCTCAGAACGTGTTTTAAATTCAAATGCCATTTGTGCAGTGAAGTCCCAGGCAGTCTCTGAGCTGCCCTGGGGCTCGCCCGGGTGTGCCTGTTCTCAGCAGGCAGGGACCCTCAGCCCTTGCTCACTGGGCGGTGCCCGGGAGTGAGCACGTCTGAGGCTGTGCTGAGGCTGAAGCTCCTGCCTTCCTTTCCAGTCTACGCCTTCTCCATCGGCTGACCTGCTGGGCCTGGGGGCCGCTCCGCCCACACCCGCGGGGCCCGCCTCCTCCAGTGGCGGGCTGCTTGTGGACGTGTTCTCGGACTCGGCCTCCTCAGTCGCACCTCTTGCTCCCGGCTCTGAAGACAACTTTGCCAGGTAGCCAGGTTTCCTGAGTCCTGCAGATGGGCCGTGGTAGGCCCACCTGGGAGGGGCGGAGGGGCTGCTCTTGGGACTGGGATTGCGGCCCAGGCCAGCACCCAGGGTGAGGTGGTTGGCGTTCTGGGAAGGGGTGGGGCCTCGGTGGCTGCGAGCCGGCTGCGAGCCCTGGGTCCGCCTGGGGTGCCCGGGCGCTCGGCTGCGCTGCGTCCCGGCCCAGTCCTTGGGCTGCTGCGCCCACGTGCCTGTCTTCAGGCACCTCTGCCGTGCGCTGCTGACTGCCGGCCTGGCCCGCGTCCTTGCTTGCGCCTCTGGGCTCCTGCTCCGTCCTCCCGGCTGCAAGCTGTGGCTGCAGGCTGCTTCCCAGACGTTCTCGCCCTTTTTCCTGTTGCTGGGCGGATCCTGCTGCTCTTCCTCGTGGCTGGTGCAGGGGCTCCTCACCTCCACCCTGCAGAGTGGCAGCGAGTTTGTCCTGGGTGGAGATGAGGAAGCCTCAAGGCGCGGCCCGGGCCCGTCGTGGAGCCTGTGGTGGGTCTCGTGGCCCACGCTTCCCAGCCGTCTCGCAACACCAGTGGCTCGCGGTGAGCTGGAGGCACGGAGCAGGCCGGCCGGCCCGGCCTGGGGCAGCTCACTTGTTCATTCTCGTGGTGTAAGCGTGCTCCAGTTTCTGTGTTCGCTTTGCACTCCAGTTCTTATTTACTGTTACTTGTTAAGAAATGGCTTCAGGAAGATGGCTTTGGCTGGCTACCAGGTTCCCTCTGGCAGAAGATGGACCCCTGACCCCTCAGAGTTGCCGAGTGGCTTTTAAAGTGCCCATGCACACCCGGGTCCGAGGCCGTGGTGGAGGTGCTGACGCCGGCTGGTCCGGGTGGAGGTCTGCGAGGTGGCAGACACCTCACCTCTGAGCCGTCCAGGTTCGCCGCTGCGCAGGACCACTTGTAAAGCCGTCGCAGCTGCTCCTGGTGTCTGCTGAAGGGCTGGCTGGTCCTGGGCTCCGGGCTGCCCTGCTGTGCGCGGCCCTGCAGCTGGTCACAGTGCCGTCGCTCAGGTGGCTGGTGCCTCCCCGGCCCTCCGAGTGTGCGGTGGGTGTTTAGCTGCCTTGGCTTGGATGCGGATACGCAGGGCTGGTGCTCAGTGTGCGTGGACAGAGCGGAGGCACCTGTGCTCCAGGCTGGCGCAGTGGCTTGGTGCTGGGTGCAGCTTACAGCTACGCGCTTCTGCTTCCTGTGAGCCCCTCGGGGGCCAGCCAGATGTCGCTGGGAGGCACCTGCCATGCCTACCACGCTGTCAGTGGTAGACTGACCGAGCCTTTCACAGACTTGCATTTGAGGTGGCTTGGTCCAAACCAGGGTTGCCGTGTGGTGTGGGTGTCAGTCCTCGGGCTCCCCCAGGTGCTCCCCGCCAGGTGGCCCTCTTCTGCAGTGAGCTCCGAGTCCCCGGCGCCGGCACATGCTCTGAGTGTGGTGGAGATCTGTCGCGTGGGTCCCGTGCACGCTGTCTGCTTTGTGGCGCCTCTCTGGCTGGAGCTAGGCGGTGGCCGGCTGGGTTGCACCTGGAGAAGGAGGAGCAGGGGAGCTGGGCTGCAGTGGCCTGTGGCAGGAGCCTTCCCTCCATGGCCGTCTTGAGGGCCAGGGCCGCAGGACGTGCTGTCCTCCCTCTGCACTGGGTCCCAGGTGCCTTCTCCGCGCCCTCCCGCTGAACGCCATGCCTGGTGCTAGGCTCTGGCTCCTGAGGGGCTGTGGAGCGCTTCCTAACCGCGCTTCCCGTCCCCGCGGGGTGTCCCGGCCTCCAGGGACTGCCACGCCTTTCACAAAACCTGCCTTGCGCGTCCGCTGGGGCTTGAGTGTCACACACACTGTCCCTTTTCCACAGGTTTGTTTGTAAAAATAACGGTGTGCTATTTGAAAACCAGCTGCTCCAAATTGGACTTAAATCTGAGTTTCGGCAGAATTTAGGTATGTGTTTTAATTACTTAATGAAGACTTGTCTTAAGAAATGGCAGAGTATGAGAAATGAAATGTGTGCAAATCGTATACTGATAAGGAATTAATACCCAGAATGCCTAAGGAGCTGTCCTGTACACATATCAACCAGGACAGCCTGGTTTCAGGCAGAGGGCTTGCAGGGCCTCTCCCCAAGGAGACGCAGGCCGAGGGCAGCCCACGGCAGCTCCCGCCGCACAGGCCAGCAGGCGCACGCTCACCCACCCTCCTCACCGCACGGAGGACCGCAGAGGGGCAGCCGGCGGCGGTGGCAGGGTGGCAGCCTCCTGCAGACTTAGGGTTCAGCAATCCCACTGCCGGGCGTGGGCCCCAAAGAACTTAAGGTCCCGACCACAGAATTCACGATAAGGAGAAGGTGGAAGCGGCCTAGGTGTCAGCGGGTGAGGGGTAAGGTGGGATACATACACACGGCGGAATGTTCCGACCTTGAGAAGGACACGGAGCGAGCTGCAGCGGGCATGGACCCTGAGGACGCTGGCCGAGGGAGCTCGGCCACGCACATGCCCTGCTGGTTCCACTCGCAGGAGCCCCTGGAGTCTCCACCAATGGAGTGGAGAGCAGGACAGGGTGCTGGGACCAGGAGGCAGGGGCCGGTGCTTAGTGGGCACGAGTCTCCGGGGCGCGGAAGAGAAGGCCTGGCGGCGAGGTGATGGCTGGCAGCCTGCGGCTCTTCCACTCGGCTCAGTGGCCTGTGGGTTACCTGTCATTTGCCGCTTATTTATTTTTTTGTACTGGGGGTTGAACCCAGAGCCATTATATCTCCAAGTTATGCTCCCAACCCAATTTTATTTATTTGCAAACAGGCTTCTAGTCATAATAAAAGCATGCTGAGCGGGGAGCAGGTCCTCCCTCCTGCCTCACAGCTCCTGCCCAGGGTCCGAGGCTGCCTGTGAGCACAGAGCCCTGTGGACGCTGTACGCCTCCAGCCAGCCCGCCCGCCCGAGCTGCCTGGGCCAGGACTGTCCTCCCCACACACAAGAGCCCTGCTCTGAACGGCACCAGCGCTGCTCAGGGACACATTTCAGCCCCTGGATAGTTGGTCTTTACACAGATGTTAGTGGACACTCTCACCCTCTGAGTTCTGAAAGGAAAGTAAACCTCAAAGGCTCTGAAAAAGACAAGTGCTTTGGTGTCTCCCCTGCACAACCCAGAATAGAAAACCCAGCCTGGGCAAAGCTATCTGCCAGAGGTCAAGACCTTTGGTGACCTGTTCAACACAGCCGGCTTAGGTCCCCAGCAGGGGGCGCCATTTCTCTCCTGTTTTTACAGTCTTGCTTCCTTACACTATGAGGGTGCCTGAGAGGTGAGGGGCAGCCGTACCCCTAGGGGCCAAACTACCTTCCCGGTAGTGAGGGACAGCCGTACCCCAAGGGGCCAAACCACCTGCCCGAGAGGTGAGGGGCACTGCACTTGGGCAAACCCAAGTGGTTTGGTGGGCACAACTTTTTAAAGTCAGAACATTCTTTTTTTTTTTTTAAAGTGTGGTAAACAGTGCTAGGCATGGTGGCGCATGTTTGTAATCCCAGTACTTGGGAGGCTGAAACAGGAGAATCACAGGTTTGAAACCAGCCCTGGTAACTTAGTGAGACCTTGCCTCAAAATAACTAAAAAGGACTGGGTATGTAGCTCAGTGGTAAAGTGCCTCTGGGTTCAGTCCCCAGTGCCCCCCTCCCCAAGCCTAGGAAACGATTCTTCTTTTTTTATTTTGCAGTACCAGAGATAGAACCCAGGGACATTTTACCTCTGAGCTGTACCCCCAGCCCTATTTTTTATTCTTTGTTTTGAAGCAGGGTCTCACTGAGTTTGCAGAGGGCCTCACTAAGTAGCTGAGGCTGTCCTCAAATCGCGATCCTCCTGACTCAGCCTCCCACCACACCTGGCTCTTCTGGCTGATCATTCTGAATTCCGACCTTGACAGGGCTAGTTGAGCTCAGGGACTGCAGGTGCTTGCTTTTCCCCGAGTACTCTCAGGGTGAATCTGGAGCAGTGCGTGTGAGCTAACCTGTTGCTTCCTTCCAGGTCGGATGTTCATATTCTATGGGAACAAGACGTCCACGCAGTTCTTAAATTTCACTCCAACGCTCATCTGTGCAGATGACCTGCAGGCTAATATCCTTGGCTCCACCCCTGGCCGACAGGCAGGCAGGCAGGCAGGCAGGCGAGTGGTGATCTGGTGGTCATGAGGACTAGCAGTGA
Organism: Muscardinus avellanarius; assembly: GCF_963383645.1. Lineage (NCBI taxonomy): Eukaryota > Metazoa > Chordata > Mammalia > Rodentia > Gliridae > Muscardinus > Muscardinus avellanarius. The sequence goes on along the minus strand of NC_137786.1, from coordinate 239,088,286 downwards.
GGCTTTTGAGCAAGGTGGCTTCCGGTCACAGGAGCACGCCCCCCAGCTGGCTGGTGAATCCAGGGGCCGCCCTCGGCAAGTGCTGGCTTTTGATGCCGCTGCATGCACGGCGTGCGTGTCCTGTGTGCCTGGCTGCGGCGACCCTTTCTTAGTTTGCCTTCTCCTGTGACGGTGTCCCAGCCTGCCTGCTGAGCGTGGCTCTCTGCGCCGGCAAGTCCTGCGGGCAGGCTGCCCTGCTGGAAGTGGAGGGAGTGTGTTGGTGACGCGCTGGCCAGCGTGCACCGGCAGCACTTTGCTGTAGTGTCAGGAGTGCCCGGGGTCCCAGCAGGAGGGGAGGGGCCACCGTGCCGGCCAGGTCCTGCCTCCTCCAGGTGGCTCTGCCGAGAGCAGTGGGTGAAGCTGCGGATGCCCAGGGAGGCCGCACACACCTTTCCTTGGGCTCATGGTCAGACACATGTGGAGCTGTAAGCTCTTTTTTTTTTTTTAAGTGTCTCACTGAGTTGCAGGGGGCCTCACTAAGTAGCTGAGGCTGTCTGCGAACCACAATCCTCTGGTCTCAGCCTCCTGAATGCTGGGATTACAAGCGTGCCCACCCCCCCCCCCCCCCGGCTTGAGCCGGAAGCTCTTTAGCACCAGGTACAGTTGATAACTTGAACACAGACTTTTGAAACTTATCAAGCCAGATATTAAAACATGGATGTAAGGCCAGCTGGATTAAAGGCTTTGCAGATCAGAGTGTAGGTTTATACCTACAGAGGCGCCTCCTGGCAGCCTTCGAGGCTCCAGGGTCACAGGGTGGCCGCAGCCCAGCAGCATGCTCAGGGAAGAGAATCCTCTGCGTGCTACTTGGCGAGGCAAGGAAGCCGGCCGGGCTCACTCTCCCAGCGGCTCTGAACTCCTTAATGCGCTCACATCTGAACCTGCAGACCAAGCCTGTGGACCCGACAGTGGATGGGGGCGCACAGGTGCAGCAGGTGGTTAACATAGAGTGCGTGTCTGACTTCACGGAGGCGCCGGTCCTCAACATTCAGTTCAGGTAGGAGCCACTGCGTTCCCTGGCTGGTCCTGAATGCCAGGTGTGTGTCCCAGGGGCACCCGGAGCTGCCGGAGGTGCGCGCATGCACGCAGCGGGCATGCCTGTGACTGGCAGCTCTCCAGCGTGAAGGGAAGTGGGCCCATGGTGATGCCCATGCCTCGCCACTGCTGTGTCCCTGGCATGACTGCTTTCACGCTGGGTTATGGAAATGGGGAGCCCCAGAGGTGGTGGGGCCCCATCCCGTCAGCACCTGCTGGGCCTGGCTGGGGAGACAGCTGCAGGGTGCCGGTGGCGGCTCTCTCAGACCCTCGGGGGCAGGGTGAGGGCGTCTACTTAGCCACATACGGCCCTTCTCATTTTCTTACATTTGCAGGCTCTGGTGGGGTGGCCACCCTGGAGGGCCCTATGCCCTCAGCCCTTGGGGTACCCATGCTTGCCAGCCAGGGCCTCGGCTGCCTCACACTCTCTCAACGCCCTCTGCTTGTAGGTATGGAGGCACCTTCCAGAACGTGTCCGTCAAGCTGCCCATCACACTCAACAAGTTTTTCCAGCCCACAGAAATGTCCTCTCAGGATTTCTTTCAGCGCTGGAAGCAGCTGAGCAAGTGAGAGGGTCTTGTGCAGGGCTGGGGCGGTGGGGCCTCCCGGAGGGTCTTGTGCAGGGCTGGGGCGGTGGGGCCTCCCGGAGGGTCTTGTGCAGGGCTGGGGCGGTGGGGCCTCCCGGAGGGTCTTGTGCAGGGCTGGGGCGGTGGGGCCTCCCCGAGGGTCTTGTGCAGGGCTGGGGTGGTGGAGCCTCCCGGTGTCTGGCTGCAGCACTGACCTTCGTGCTGTCCCTCACAGTCCACAGCAAGAGGTGCAGAACATTTTCAAAGCGAAGCACCCAATGGACACAGAGATCACTAAGGCAAAGGTGAGGGCGGCTCTGGGGACACCCGAGGAGGCACGCCGCCGGTCAGCGTCCTGACCCTCCTTCTCTTGGACAGATTATCGGATTTGGTTCTGCACTCCTTGAAGAAGTCGATCCTAATCCTGCCAATTTTGTGGGTGCTGGTATCATACATACCAGAACCACCCAGATTGGATGCTTACTGCGTTTGGAGCCGAATCTGCAAGCCCAGGTCAGGCTTTCTGCAGAAAGCAGGGGGGGAGGCGGGCCCAGGGCCCAGGCGCTTTGGTCAGGTGTGACGATGCGTGCACTCACGCAGCCCCGCCCTCACCGTGACCCAAAGACCTCGCCACACGCTCGGAGGAGGGAAGGTGTATTGGGCTCATGGCTTTGGGCTCTGGCTAGCCAGTGCCGGGCAGAAGCCTGCTGGCTGAAGAGCTGCTGGGACAGCAAGTGGCCAGCAGTAGTCTCCAAGGCTCTGCACCTTCCTGCTTTGGGAACCGTGCTTTCAACACCCAGGCTTTTCGGGGACATTCTAAATGAAGCCATAATACCGCCCCATCAGTACACATTTCCTTGTCCCCAGATTGGGTCCCGGGGCCCTGCGAGCCGCCTGCCCCGGGCGCTGTCGCTGTACGCTCTGGTGGCCTGCTGCCCCGCTCGGCAAGAGCCGTGGCAGTGCCGGTGTCTGTAGTTGTTTTCTCTTCCCTCTGAGCGGTATCCCTTCCGCGGAGGGGCCTCGGTCTGTGTGTCCCGCTCTCTTGGGGTGGACCCCTTTTCCTCTGCTTGGGTGAGCCGTGGCACCGCCGCCAGCTTACGGGGAGGTGCATGCCCACTGGTAGGGCCTGGGCTGAGCTGTGTGCCCGCGCCCAGGTCTGCTGACTGCTGCTCTCTCTTCCAGATGTACCGACTCACGCTGCGCACAAGCAAAGACGCCGTCTCTCAGCGGCTGTGTGAACTGCTGTCAGAACAGTTCTAATCGTGACGATGGAGATGGCTTGTGTGTTTGTGCGTTTCTCTTCGTCTCTACCATTTGTCTCCGTTTCCATACTGCAAGCGAACAACCCCCTCTGAAATCGCAGCACCAGGTGCCCCTGCCCTGCGCCCCGGGGCGCACGGGGACTGTAGGAGGAGGACTGTTGCAGCCTGCCCCCCAGAGAGCCTGGATCCTGGGAATCAAGACAGCCCTGTGGTTCAGTCTACAAATTAAAGGGAAATAGAGGTTGAGTAAAGTGGGGATCTTGTTAAGTTCATTGAAGTCCGCCGTCTTGCTGCCGGCCTGGCTCTGGTCCTGGGAGCGGCAGGGCCAGGCTGGGGCTGCCTAGACGTGCTGGGCGACACCAGTCGCCAGAGGCGTGTGACTGATCCTCGCTGGGCCGCGCAGCCCTGCGGGTTGCTTGCCACTGCCATGGGCGTCGGGCAGGATTTTAAGTCCAGGAGCTGGAAGGCTTTGTGATTGAGGACTGTTGGCAGCACCCCACGTCCTGCTCCTCAGCTGGCCCGTCCCTGGAAGCAGCGTCCTCGAGGGGCGGCTGAGATTATGCTGTTTTGGTGGGCGGGGCCTGGGGCTCTGCAGAGTGTGGGCCTGGCGGCCCATCTGTTTTCGGAGTGCAGGGTGGCCATGGTGCTCCAAGGACTGGAGGAGTGTGTGGGGAGCAGGCACCACTCTGGGAGGCGAGTGCCGCTCCTCTCCCTCTTGGCCTTGTCTGTCAGCGCAGTTTTCTTGGCCTCAGCCGAGCTGGAGACCTGCGCCCTCCAGTCCTTGAAGGAGGCGGGTGGAGGCAGGCGGGCAGGTGGAGACTATCCCTGGACAGGTGCCCTGCTGAGGACGCGCTGAGTCCAGGGGCCTGTGTGCTGGACAGCTCCTGAGGTAGGATGCAGGCAGGACAGAGGCCTGGGTAGCTAAGGCTAGGGCCCACCCAGCCTTGAGAGTACCTGGGATCCAGGTGGACAAGGGGGCAGGCTTGTCCTTGGAGACACAGCTGTGGTCAGCACCCAAGAAGATGCAGGAGGAGGCAGGACCCACTGTCGCACTGGTGTGCCAAGCCCTGGGCACGCCTGCACCAGGGGAGTCCTCCACCTCATCCTCCAGCCATCAGCTGCCACGGTGGGGCCTGGGTGCAGCCGCAGGGCATTGTGCCTGCTCAGGTGCCTGCACCCCTCTGGAGCCCTGCGGTGGCTTTGAGAGCATCTCCTGTGCTGGCCACCACGTCATGACACCTGCTACAGCATGGGCTCGTGCCCCAGGTGTGTAGCCAGGCTGCGCAGCCAGAGCAAGCTTCCATGTCCTCTTGCTCCGCTGCTGGGCCGTGTGGACGGCGGCCTGGGCCATGGCCCCTTGGTGGTCTCGGGATCAGTGAGTCCCCTAGCACAGGAAGGGCTACTGAGGCTGGGCCTGGCCTGTGTCACCTGGGGTCCATCTGTGCAGTGTGCTCCTTCTCAGAGGAAAATAAACGCTAGAAAGTGACCGGAGCTTTTGAATGATCTTTTTTGGGGGGGCGCGTCCTACAAAACCCTTGGCTCCACTCTGCCGGCTTTATGTGGGGGTCTGGGCTCTAGGACCCTGGAGTGCCCTCCGCCCCTGGGACCTGTCTTTGGTAGTGATGGAACAGTTCACCCCAGGGAGAGATGTGACCTTGTTCCAATAATGTGACTGGTGTGGTTAGGCCTGGCCTGGTCTCCCTGCCGTCCACGGTGTGACCAGTGTGGCTGGGCCTGGCTTGGGTCTCCTTGCTGCCCGCCACATTGGCTGGGCCTGGCCCGGCCTTCCCTGCTGTGTAAGTATTGGGCTGTGCTCCACAGGGCCCTGCCCGAGGCCTCCGGTCTAAGCGGCGGTTTGGACAGGTGCAGGGGCTCCTTCCCATGACCGAGCCGCGAGCTGTACTTGGACAGGGCAGCCCTTGCCTGAGGAACCTCAGTGTAGCGTGACCATGGTGGTGCTGGAGGGCCCAGAGGGTGGTGGGCCTCACCAGGGACTTGGACGGGCCTCGGTCCCAACCCCGCCAGTGAGCACAGCCCCATGGTTCAGGGCCTGCGTCTGACCCATGCACGGGCACTGGGGCCGACACTGCAGTTCTCACAGACCAGCCTTCGCCGTGATGAGAAGCAGTTTATTTGGAGTGGACTTGCTGGCGGGCGAAGCCTTCTTTAAGGATGTGCTCGGGAGCAGCCGTGCTCCAGCCAGGAGCCACTCTCTTGCACCCGCTCCTGCTGCACTCCCCGACTGAGACCCGCTGCCTCCTGCCCTGCTCGTTCCTGTCCTGGGCCCTGCCCCCTCCCTCACGGGACCTCAGTTTCCCCTGGGGCCCCCACTGCTCGGCGTTTCCCGTGGGCCTCATCTCCGTGGCACAGCAGCCACGGCTGGGGGCTTGTGCGCGAGGCAGCGCGGTCAGAGGCGTTCTGTCTGGGGCCAGCGGCTCATGGCCCGCCTCAGGCCTCTGCTTGGTCAGGGTCTGCAGGGATTGGGTGGTGGGGGCCGCTGTGCAGCAGCCCCTTCCCCCTCGGGTAGCCATGCCGCCCCAGGGCCTTCGGTGGTGGCCTTCGTCCTTGTCGGGGAGGTGCGGGCAGCTCCTTAGTCTCTGCAGGTCCAGGGGCTGCACGTACAGCTGCTGAACACCTGCAGGGTGACCGTGAGCTGCCGCCCGGGGCTGCTGGGGTCCGGGCAGGGCAGCAGGACCTGCTTCTGGTAGGAGCTGAGAGGACGGCAGCAACTGCAGTGCGTGTCCACCTGCTGGGTGCTGATGTTGAAGCTGTGGAGGAAGAGACACAGGTTGGGGGGTACTGGGCCACGCCGCCCGCTGGCCGCCCACCACAGGTCAGGTCAGGGGGGCCGCTTGGCCACGCCGCCCGCTGGCCGCCCACCACAGGTCAGGTCGGGGGGGCCGCTGGGCCACGCCGCCCGCTGGCCGCCCACCACAGGTCAGGTCGGGGGGGGGGCGCTGGGCCATGCCGCCTGCTGGCCGCCCACCACAGGTTAGGTGGGGGGGCTCTGGCCCCTGTCTCTCGCTGGCCGCCCACCACAGGTCAGGAGGGGCACTGGGCCATGCTGCCTGCTGGCCACCCACCACAGGTCAGGGGGGGCGCTGGGGCCACGCTTCCCGCTGGCCACCCACCACAGGCCAGGTGGGGGGATGCTGGGCCACGCTGCTCTGTCTGTAGGCCGCCCACCACAGGTTGGCGCGGGTGTGGAGGCCATGGGCCCAGGGCGGGTTGCCAGGGCGGGCTGCTCAGACCGTGGGCAGGGCCAGTGCTGCGAGCAGTTGGTAGCCGGTTCCTGCCCGGTGGGGAAGGAGGGCCCCTGGTGGCTCACCTGGCAGAGGAGGCGCAGACCCCCTGGCAGTGGGTCAGTGTCACGTTGGCTGTGCACCCCTGGAAGGTGATCTCCTGCTCCTGCTCCTGCACACTGCAGGCCCCTGGGGGCCAAGAGGTCAGGGTCAGGTGGGCAGCAAGATGGACTGCTCCAGGGCATGACCACTTTGAGCTTGGAGCCCAGAGGAAAGGAGCCCTGCCAGCCATGGCTTTGCGTAGAAGCAAAGAACCTGACGGCAAGCCAGCTCCCAGAGGACTCAGCTGAACCACCCCCGGCCCCGGCCCCACCCCAGACAGCCTGTGGGCAGCTGTCTGAGGTCTGCTGGACACAGGGCCTGCCGAGGCCAAAGAGAGGGCGTCTGTGTCTCCAGAGTGAGGCAGATGGCATCCAGGAACTCCTACACCCAGAGCGGGCCCCTGGCCTGGCTTCTAAAGCTGCAGGATGGGGGGCCAGGACCCCGCGGGACAGGGCCAGATGGTGGGGCGAGGCCAGCACTGCTGGGGGGGGGGGACTGCGTTAGAAATGGCCGACGTGTGAAAATGTCTCCAGTCTGTCCCTACACCCACCTTCAGGACTTCTGCCTTGCCCTGCTTCTCCTAAGGGGGGCGGCACTGGGCAGCTGTCCCCAAGGCCCCTGCGCCTCCGTCTGTGCCTGTGCTCTGCTCCCGAGGTTGCTTCCCTGGGAAGCCTCCCGCCCCGCGTGTTCATCTCTGGTAGTGACAACCCTCACGTACGGGGCGCTGGAGGGCCACCTGCCTGGGGAGGCCTAGCCCCGTGAGGTGGGGGTCACGGAGAAAAAGGAAGGGCTTCCCCGGGGTACAGCAGGTATGTGCTTGGTGTACAGGGAGCCCTACGAGAGGGCAGGTGGCCCCTGCAGCTCGCGGCAAGCGCCCACAAGCCCAGGGCCCCTGACCACCAGTCCCTGCAGCTTCCTGCATCACCTGGGGCGGTGCAGACCCACTGTGGGCTTTGCTTTCCCTCAGCACGAGGGGGCGTGCTCCCCCCACATCCTCTGAGCTTCCCAAGGCAGCCCAGCAAGGCAGCCGGGGGTAGATGGCAGCCGTATGGGAGGCAGAGCGTGCAGGAGGGACGTGGTTGGCACGAGAGGGGGGAACACATAGTAGAGGCCCAGTGACCTTGGGCGGCCTGGAGGCTTGGCAGGACCTGGGACAGCACAGCAGAGTGCTGTCAGGAGATGAGATCCCACTTACCAGGTGGCCAGGTGGCGGTGGAGGGGGATGGAGCCGATGAGCTTGCGCGTGAGGTGACATGGGCGGAGGAGAGTGTGGATGAAGGCTGCAGGGTGGTACGGGGATGGCTGGTGGTGAGGTTGGTGATCGCAGACACTGGTGAGGTCGTCGTCCCCAGAGTAGAGGGCACGAGGTCTGTCGTGGGGGATCCGGTGGTGAGGGGTGTGAACTGGGAGGTGGTAGACCGTGAGGAGGAGATGGAGGAGGAGGAGGAGGAGGCACGGGACGTGGTTCTGGGCGTGGATGGAGAGGCTGAGCTGGAGGCTGCCGAAGGGGGCGAGGTGTGGGCGATGGGAGAAGCGGACGTGGTAGAAAGGTAACCGGGAGGGCTGAGGCTGGAGGTGAAAGGAAGGGGGGAGGAAGGGCGCGCAGAAGAGGAGGCTGTGGCTGAGGTGGGGGAGCTCCAGGCTGGCGTGGAGGCCCTGGGGGTCAGGGTTTGTGGTGTCTCTGTGAGGAGGGACCCAGGACCAGTGACTATAGTTGTCAGAAGAATGGGGCCAGTAGGCCTTGGGGTGGGGGTGGAGGAGACCACGGTAGTCATAGATAAGGAGCTGGGGCTTTGGGACGTTGGCGTCACTGAGGAGGTGGACAGGGTTGGAGCCTGAGAGGAAAAGGTCTGGGGTGCAGATGGGGTTGGAGAGGTTCCTGTAGTCTTGAGGGATGTTCCTGAGGTGGAAGCCATAGTGGTGGAGACCAGGATGGGCCTGGATGTGGAGCTGAGGCTCTGAGAAGTTGGCGTCACTGAGGAGGTGGACAGAGTTGGGACCTGAGAGGTAGATAAGGTCTGAGGTGCAGATGGGGTTGGAGCGATGCTGGTCGTCTTGAAGGATGTTCCTGAGGTGGAAACTGGAGTGGTGGAGACCACAATGGGCCTGGACGTGGAGCTGGGGCTCTGAGAAGTTGGAGTCACTGAGGAGGTGGATGGGGTTGGAGCCTGAGAGGAAAAGGTCTGGGGTACAGATGGGGGTGGAGGGGTCCCTGTGGTTCTGAGGGATGTTCCTGAGGTGGAAACTGGAGTGGAGGAGACCAGGATGGGCCTGGATGTGGAGCTGGGACCCTGAGACGTTGGAGTCACTGAGGAGGTGGACAGAGTTGGGACCTGAGAGGTAGATAAGGTCTGAGGTGCAGATGGGGTTGGAGCGATGCTGGTCGTCTTGAAGGATGTTCTTGAGGTGGAAACTGGAGTGGTGGAGACCAAATTGGGCCTGGACATGGAGCTGGGGCTCTGAGAAGTTGGAGTCACTGAGGAGGTGAACAGGGTTGGAGCCTGAGAGGAAAAGGAGATCTGAGGTGTAGATGGGGGTGGAGAGGTCCCTGTGGTCTTGAGGGATGTTCCTGAGGTGGAAGCCATAGTTGAGGACACCACGATGGGCCTAGATATGGAGCTGAGGCCCTGAGATGTTGGAGTCACTGAGGAGGTGGACAGTGTTGGAGCCTGAGAGGAAAAGGTCTGGGGTGCAGATGGGGGTGGAGGGGTCACTGTGGTCTTGAGGGATGTTCCTGAGGTGGAGCCTGTAGTTTGAGGAGCGGTTGGGACAGAGGCAGAAGGCGGGGAGTGTGTGGTGAACGGGGTTTGTGGACTGCTGGGTGTGACTGAGGAGGTGTGTGCCCCTGGGGTCCCAGCTCCTGTATTGGTGGGCTTGGAGGTGACGCTGGTGACTGAGGCTGAGGTGGACTCCTGGTGGGGTGTGGAGGCAGGCCGTGAGACGAGGGAGGAAGTCCTGGTTGTGCTGACAGAGCTGTGGGTGTGAGCGCGGGTGGTGGCACTGATGGAGCTGGTCAGTGGTGTTGCTGTGTGGGTGGGCCCGGTGCCCTGTGTGGTGGTTGTGAGACTGGGCCCAGTAGGCCTCGTGGAGGAGGTGGAGGAGACCATGATGGGCCTGGATGTGGAGCTGGGGCCCTGAGACGTTGGCGTCACTGAGGAGGTGAACAGGGTTGGAACCAGAGAGGAAAAGGAGGTCTGAGGTGTAGATGGGGGTGGAGAGGTCCCTGTGGTCTTGAGTGACGTTTCTGATGTGGAAACTGGAGTGGAGGAGACCGTGACAGGCCTGAATGTTGAGCTGGGGCTGAGAGGCGTTGGAGTCACTGAGGAGGTGGACAGTGTTGGAACATGAGGTGAAGAGGAGGTCTGAGGTGCAGATGGGTTTGGAGCGATGCCTGATGTCTTGAGGGGTGTTCCTGATGTGGAAGCCATAGCGGAGGAGATCAGGATGGGCCTGGATGAGGAGCTGGGACCCTGAGACGTTGGAGTCACTGAGGAGGTGGACAGAGTTGGAACCAGAGAGGAAAAGGAGGTCTGAGGTGCAGATGGGGTTGGAGAGGTCCCTGTGGTTCTGAGGGATGTTCCTGAGGTGGAAACTGGAGTGGTGGAGACCAGGATGGGCCTGGACGTGGAGCTGAGGCTCTGAGAAGTTGGCGTCACTGAGGAGGTGGACAGTGTTGGGACCTGAGAGGTAGATAAGGTCTGAGGTGCAGATGGGGTTGGAGCGATGCTGGTGGTCTTGAGGGATGTTTCTGATGTGGAAACCATAGTTGAGGACACCACGATGGGCCTAGATATGGAGCTGAGGCCCTGAGATGTTGGAGTCACTGAGGAGGTGGACAGGGTTGGAACCTGGGAGGAAAAGGAGGTCTGGGGAGGTGATTCGGTTGGAGAGGTCCCTGTGGTTCTGAGGGATGTTCCTGAGGTGGAAACTGGAGTGGAGGAGACCAGGATGGGCCTGGATGTGGAGCTGAGGCTCTGAGAAGTTGGCGTCACTGAGGAGGACAGTGTTGGGACCTGAGAGGTAGATAAGGTCTGAGGTGCAGATGGGGTTGGAGCGATGCTGGTCGTCTTGAAGGATGTTCCTGAGGTGGAAACTGGAGTGGTGGAGACCAAATTGGGCCTGGACATGGAGCTGGGGCTCTGAGAAGTTGGCGTCACTGAGGAGGTGAACGGGGTTGGAGCCTGAGAGGAAAAGGAGATCTGAGGTGTAGATGGGGGTGGAGAGGTCCCTGTGGTCTTGAGTGACGTTTCTGATGTGGAAACTGGAGTGGAGGAGACCGTGACAGGCCTGAATGTTGAGCTGGGGCTGAGAGGCGTTGGAGTCACTGAGGAGGTGGACAGTGTTGGAACATGAGGTGAAGAGGAGGTCTGAGGTGCAGATGGGTTTGGAGCGATGCCTGATGTCTTGAGGGGTGTTCCTGATGTGGAAGCCATAGTGGAGGAGACCAGGATGGGCCTGGATGAGGAGCTGGGACCCTGAGACGTTGGAGTCACTGAGGAGGTGGACAGAGTTGGAACCAGAGAGGAAAAGGTCTGGGGTACAGAAGGGGGTGGAGGGGTCCCTGTGGTTCTGAGAGATGTTCCTGATGTGGAAGCCGTAGTTGAGGACACCATGATGGGCCTGGATGAGGAGCTGGGACCCTGAGACGTTGGAGTCACTGAGGAGGTGGACAGTGTTGGAGCCTGAGAGGAAAAGGTCTGGGGTACAGATGGGGGTGGAGAGGTCACTGTGGTCTTGAGGGATGTTCTTGAAGTGGAAGCCATAGTTGAGGACACCACGATGGGCCTAGATATGGAGCTGAGGCCCTGAGATGTTGGAGTCACTGAGGAGGTGGACAGTGTTGGAGCCTGAGAGGAAAAGGTCTGGGGTGCAGATGGGGGTGGAGGGGTCACTGTGGTCTTGAGGGATGTTCCTGAGGTGGAGCCTGTAGTTTGAGGAGCGGTTGGGACAGAGGCAGAAGGCGGGGAGTGTGTGGTGAATGGGGTTTGTGGACTGCTGGGTGTGACTGAGGAGGTGTGTGCCCCTGGGGTCCCAGCTCCTGTATTGGTGGGCTTGGAGGTGACGCTGGTGACTGAGGCTGAGGTGGACTCCTGGTGGGGTGTGGAGGCAGGCCGTGAGACGAGGGAGGAAGTCCTGGTTGTGCTGACAGAGCTGTGGGTGTGAGCGCGGGTGGTGGCACTGATGGAGCTGGTCAGTGGTGTTGCTGTGTGGGTGGGCCCGGTGCCCTGTGTGGTGGTTGTGAGACTGGGCCCAGTAGGCCTCGTGGAGGAGGTGGAGGAGACCATGATGGGCCTGGATGTGGAGCTGGGGCCCTGAGACGTTGGCGTCACTGAGGAGGTGAACAGGGTTGGAACCAGAGAGGAAAAGGAGGTCTGAGGTGTAGATGGGGGTGGAGAGGTCCCTGTGGTCTTGAGTGACGTTTCTGATGTGGAAACTGGAGTGGAGGAGACCGTGACAGGCCTGAATGTTGAGCTGGGGCTGAGAGGCGTTGGAGTCACTGAGGAGGTGGACAGTGTTGGAACATGAGGTGAAGAGGAGGTCTGAGGTGCAGATGGGTTTGGAGCGATGCCTGATGTCTTGAGGGGTGTTCCTGATGTGGAAGCCATAGTGGAGGAGACCAGGATGGGCCTGGATGAGGAGCTGGGACCCTGAGACGTTGGAGTCACTGAGGAGGTGGACAGAGTTGGAACCAGAGAGGAAAAGGTCTGGGGTACAGAAGGGGGTGGAGGGGTCCCTGTGGTTCTGAGAGATGTTCCTGATGTGGAAGCCGTAGTTGAGGACACCATGATGGGCCTGGATGAGGAGCTGGGACCCTGAGACGTTGGAGTCACTGAGGAGGTGGACAGTGTTGGAGCCTGAGAGGAAAAGGTCTGGGGTACAGATGGGGGTGGAGAGGTCACTGTGGTCTTGAGGGATGTTCTTGAAGTGGAAGCCATAGTTGAGGACACCACGATGGGCCTAGATATGGAGCTGAGGCCCTGAGATGTTGGAGTCACTGAGGAGGTGGACAGTGTTGGAGCCTGAGAGGAAAAGGTCTGGGGTGCAGATGGGGGTGGAGGGGTCACTGTGGTCTTGAGGGATGTTCCTGAGGTGGAGCCTGTAGTTTGAGGAGCGGTTGGGACAGAGGCAGAAGGCGGGGAGTGTGTGGTGAATGGGGTTTGTGGACTGCTGGGTGTGACTGAGGAGGTGTGTGCCCCTGGGGTCCCAGCTCCTGTATTGGTGGGCTTGGAGGTGACGCTGGTGACTGAGGCTGAGGTGGACTCCTGGTAGGGTGTGGAGGCAGGCCGTGAGACGAGGGAGGAAGTCCTGGTTGTGCTGACAGAGCTGTGGGTGTGAGCGCGGGTGGTGGCACTGATGGAGCTGGTCAGTGGTGTTGCTGTGTGGGTGGGCCCGGTGCCCTGTGTGGTGGTTGTGAGACTGGGCCCAGTAGGCCTCGTGGAGGAGGTGGAGGAGACCATGATGGGCCTGGATGTGGAGCTGGGGCCCTGAGACGTTGGCGTCACTGAGGAGGTGAACAGGGTTGGAACCAGAGAGGAAAAGGAGGTCTGAGGTGTAGATGGGGGTGGAGAGGTCCCTGTGGTCTTGAGTGACGTTTCTGATGTGGAAACTGGAGTGGAGGAGACCGTGACAGGCCTGAATGTTGAGCTGGGGCTGAGAGGCGTTGGAGTCACTGAGGAGGTGGACAGTGTTGGAACATGAGGTGAAGAGGAGGTCTGAGGTGCAGATGGGTTTGGAGCGATGCCTGATGTCTTGAGGGGTGTTCCTGATGTGGAAGCCATAGCGGAGGAGACCAGGATGGGCCTGGATGAGGAGCTGGGACCCTGAGACGTTGGAGTCACTGAGGAGGTGGACAGAGTTGGAACCAGAGAGGAAAAGGTCTGGGGTACAGATGGGGGTGGAGGGGTCACTGTGGTTCTGAGAGATGTTCCTGATGTGGAAGCCGTAGTTGAGGACACCATGATGGGCCTGGATGAGGAGCTGGGACCCTGAGACATTGGAGTCACTGAGGAGGTGGACAGAGTTGGAGCCTGAGAGGAAAAGGTCTGGGGTACAGATGGGGGTGGAGAGGTCACTGTGGTCTTGAGGGATGTTCTTGAAGTGGAAGCCATAGTTGAGGACACCACGATGGGCCTAGATATGGAGCTGAGGCCCTGAGATGTTGGAGTCACTGAGGAGGTGGACAGTGTTGGAGCCTGAGAGGAAAAGGTCTGGGGTGCAGATGGGGGTGGAGGGGTCACTGTGGTCTTGAGGGATGTTCCTGAGGTGGAGCCTGTAGTTTGAGGAGCGGTTGGGACAGAGGCAGAAGGCGGGGAGTGTGTGGTGAACGGGGTTTGTGGACTGCTGGGTGTGACTGAGGAGGTGTGTGCCCCTGGGGTCCCAGCTCCTGTACTGGTGGGCTTGGAGGTGACGCTGGTGACTGAGGCTGAGGTGGACTCCTGGTGGGGTGTGGAGGCAGGCCGTGAGATGAGGGAGGAAGTCCTGGTTGTGCTGACAGAGCTGTGGGTGTGAGCGCGGGTGGTGGCACTGATGGAGCTGGTCAGTGGTGTTGCTGTGTGGGTGGGCCCGGTGCCCTGTGTGGTGGTTGTGAGACTGGGCCCTGTAGGCCTGGTGGAGGAGGTGGAGGAGACCATGATGGGCCTGGATGTGGAGCTGGGGCCCTGAGATGTTGGCGTCACTGAGGAGGTGAACAGGGTTGGAACCAGAGAGGAAAAGGAGGTCTGGGGAGGTGATGCAGTTGGAGAAGTCTCTGTGGTCTTGAGGGATGTTTCTGAGGTCGAAACTGGAGTAGAGGAGACCACGACAGGCCTGGATGAAGAGCTGGGGCTTTGGGATGTTGGCGTCACTGAGGAGGTGGACAGTGTGGCAGCCTGAGAGGAAAAGTAGGTCTGGGGTGCAGATGGGGGTGGAGAGGTCCCTGTGGTTCTGAGAGATGTTCCTGATGTGGAAGCCATAGTGGAGGAGTCCACGATGGGCCTGAATGTGGAGCTGGGGTCCTGAGACGTTGGAGTCACTGAGGAGGTGGACAGAGTTGGAACCAGAGAGGAAAAGGAGGTCTGAGGTGCAGATGGGGTTGGAGAGGTCCCTGTGGTTCTGAGGGATGTTCCTGAGGTGGAAACTGGAGTGGAGGAGACCGTGACAGGCCTGAATGTTGAGTCAGGGCTGAGAGGCGTTGGAGTCACTGAGGAGGTGGACAGTGTTGGAACATGAGGTGAAGAGGAGGTCTGAGGCACAGATGGGTTTGGAGTGATGTCTGATGTCTTGAGGGATGTTCCTGATGTGGAAGCCATAGTGGAGGAGATCAGGATGGGCCTGGGTGTGGAGCTGGGGCTGAGAGGTGTTCGAGTCACTGAGGAGGTGGATGGGGTTGGAGCCTGAGAGGAAACAGAGGTCTGGGGAGGTGATACGGTTGGAGAGGTCCCTGTGGTCTTAAGGGATGTCCCTGAGGTAGAAACTGGAGTGGTGGAGACCACAACAGGCCTGGATGACGAGCTGGGTCTTTGGGACGTTGATGTCACTGAGGAGGTGGACAGTGTGGGAGCCTGAGAGGAAAAGGAGGTCTGGGGCGCAGATGGGGGTGCAGAGATACTGGTCGTCTCGAGGGATGTTCCTGAGGTGGAAACTGGAGAGGAGGAGACCAGGATGAGCCCGGATGTGGAGCTGAAGCTCTGAGAAGTTGGCGTCACTGAGGAGGTGGACAGTGTTGGAGTCTGAGAGTTTGAAAAGGAGGTCTGGGGTGCAGTTGGGGTTTGAAAGGTGGTGGTTGTCTTGAGCGATGTTCCGGAGGTGAACCCTGTGGTGGAGGAGACCGTGATGGGCCTGGATGGGGAGCTGGGGTCCTGAGACATTGGCGTCACTGAGGAGGTGGACAGGGTTGTAGCCTGAGAGGAAAAGGAGGTCTTAGGGTCAGATGGTGTTGGCGAGGTCGCTGTGGTCCTGAGGGATGCTCCAGAGGTGGAAACCAAGGTGTGTGTAGTGGTCGAGACAGAAGTAGCAGCCGGGGAGTGTGTGGTGAACGGGGTTTGTGGACTGATGGGTGTGACTGAGGAGGTGTGGGCCCCTGGGGTCCCAGTTCCTCTACTGGTGGGCTTGACGGTGACCACAGTAGCCGTGGATTCCTGGTGAGGTGTGGAGGAAGGCTCTGTTACAGGAGAAGGTGAAGTCCTGTCTGTGCTGAAAGAGCTCTGGGTTTGGGTGGTGGCACTGGTGGTCCTGGTCAGTGGTGGCACTGTGTGGGTGGTCTTGGGGCCAGTTGTCAGAACACCGGTGCCAGTAGGGCTCGGGGTGAATGCAGAGGAGGCCGTGAAGGGCCTGGATGTGGAGCTGAGGCTCTGAGAGGTGGGTGTCACTGAGGAGGTGGATAGCATTGGAGCCTGGGTGGAAAGGGAGGTCTGGAGCCCACTTGGGGTTGGGGTGGTGCCTGTGGTCTTGAGGGATGTCCCCAACACGGAGCTTATGCTGTGTGGAGTGGCAGAGGGTGGGGACTGTGTGGTAAATGGCGTTTGGGGGCTGCCGTGAGTGGCTGAAGAGCTGAGGGCCACCGGGGTCCCAGTTCCTGTACTGGTGGTCTTGGAGGTAGTGGTTGTGGCCTGAGCTGAGGTGGACTCCTGGTGGGGTGTGGAGGCAGGCTGTGACACCAGGGAGGAAGTCCTGGCTGTGCTGACTGGGCTCTGGGTGTGGGCGGCACTGGTCCTCGTCAGTGGTAGGGCTGTGTGGATGGGTCCGGTGATCTTCACTGTGGTGGTGGTTTGACTGGGGCCAGTGGGCCTGGGGGTGGACACAGAGGACACTATGGACCTGGACGTGGAGCTGGGGCTCTGAGAAGCTGGTGTCACTGAGGAGATGGACAGGGTTGGAGCCTGAGAGGAAAAGGAGGTCTGGGGCACAGACGGGATTGGAGTGGTTTCTGTGGTCCTGAGAGATGATCCCGAGGTGGACCCTGTGGTGAAGGAGGCCGTGAAGGGCCTGGATGTGGAGCTGGGGCTCTGAGAAGCTGGTGTCACCGAGGAGGTGGACAGGGCTGGAGCCTGAGAGGAAGCCGAGTCGTGGGCCCCACTTGGGGTGGGCGTGGTGCCTGTGGTCTGGAGTGCCGCCTCCGACGTAGAGCCCCGGGTCTGTGGTGTGCTAGAGACAGAGGCAGGAGTCGGGAAACCGGTGGTGAGCGGGCTGTAGGGCGTTCTGGGGGAGGAGGCTGTGCTCTGTGTCCCAGGGCTGGTCCCGGGCGCCGTTGGGGGGCGGCTGCTTTGCGGTGTTTGCTCCTTGTCCTGCGTCGTCCTGGTGGCAGCGGGCGGCTCCGTGCGCCCTGTCAGCGGCCCGGCAGCGGTGCTTGGCGTCTGCTGATGGGACGGCGTCCCTGCGGGGTCATGGTAGAGGTGACTGTTTTGTCCTCACGGTCCCGGGCCTCACCTGTGCGCCGGGCGCTGAGGTCTTCAGGTTGTTGGGTGTGACCCTTGCCCCCTCTTCTCCCTGACTCCCAAGGGCTGCCTGTGGACTGTTTTCCTGAAGACCCCCTTCTTTACTCTGCACGTACACCACGTGACCTGCAGCCACCCTGGCGCAGCCTGCTGCAGGTGCCACCTCAGCTCCACCCTGCCTGGGGTGTGCAGTCCCAGGTGGTCCCGCATGTCCCCAGGGTCCCAGTGTGAGATTGCGTGCCGTGCCCTGTTCTGCCTCCCCAG